>NC_135508.1:20420000-21042500 GCF_051989575.1 Stigmatopora nigra | reverse complement strand
CAGAGTGGTGCTCATAAAGTGGACCCAAATGTAGCCTTGGCAAACTGACAACTACAAGTGTTACAGTTCATTTGGATTAAAAGCCCAACCAGTAATAAAAAGCAGCATTTTACATGCAAATTAGCCACACTGTGAAGGGTGATAATGTGCCAAATGTGCTTATGGCATCTTGAAATCTGTTCAGGAAGACAAAATAAGATGCTTCTTATTTCCGTTCCGATTGTTTTAATTATTCTTATGAGCTGTGAAAGTGTTGTTGTCCCTTCCCATGTTTCATAAGAAACACAGCAGTCCCGGAACATTCTGTTTCCCCACCAATCCTGTTACTGATGGGATTTGTTCCGCTGCCTCTATAAAAGATTAGTCCTCCAGGAAAAAAAGAATTGACTTGATTAGGTAGACAGCAATTTAATGGGATTGTCAGAGGCCCTACAATAAATCAGCTTTTGTGATTAAATGGGATCTCCAGTAAAAGTTGCATATCGCCTAATCAATAACTATTGAATGCTTTTCCCTTTGTTCCAGGCAAAGGTAAAAGAGTGTGTGTATGTGTGTAGGGAGGGCAAGCTAAAATTTCCGGTGGGCTAATGACCATTTTTCTGCTTGTGAGAAGCAGCTTACACAGTCAGCAGGGTCGCAAAAGTGGGCGTAGGTAGTAGTGGGTTTTTGTAAAGATTTGTAATTGGAGTAAAGCATGACAAAAAGGTTGGGGAATCAAGTCAAGTCAAAGATAATGTACTGACATACAATACCTTTGTCATTTGTTTATATTTGATGGATAATAGTAGAAAAATGAAAATAAAAAAGAGTATTACGGATTTCCATTTGAATGGCTGAAAGAGTAGTATTTAAAAAAGTCTGACAAATGTCCCACATTTATGGACTTTTTTTATGCCTTATTTTTTTTTTTATTCCAAATTGTTAAACAAGATTCTTCTGTGTTTGAATGCATTTGTCTTGTGTATATTGGTGTAAATGATCTTCATGTGAAAGATGGTACAATAGTATTTAAGTATGACCATTTCTTAGACCCCTAATAATTGAGAATATAATATTTAAACACTGCTATGAGTATGTCCATTTTGTTAAGCACTTGCACAGTGATAGATTTTCACACAGGTGAATATGATAATAATGTCATTAGGAAAAGGCAGGCAATTTGGCATGTACTCACATTTGATTGGCTAATATAGTAACCACATTAAAACAAATGTTTGTCTTGATGTTGAGCAGCCACATGGTGGAAATACTAGATTCTTCATATTTTTCTGAAATCCTACATAGAATTAACTTATCTGTGTGTTTGTTTGTTTTCTTTTCTTTTTCTCAATTTATTAAGCAAGATTCCTTTTGCTGGGATGAACATGATAAATGTTTTTTTTCCCATAACGGATTATAAGAAAAAGAAACATCCAGTTCAAGACCCTGCACGCTAATGGGTAAATTCTACTGTTAATTTATTTACTTTCTGCCACTGACAACAATAGATGTCCAATTTGTGGGAACTGTCTTTTGCAAGCCCTCCCATATCAAATGCATTTAATGCTGTCAGTGTCAGATTTTGAGCTGTGATTTCAAATGCAAATTATCACGTGTGCATACATATTTTGTAATAACATCAATAGGGAAAAAGAGAAAATGTTAATAACTACCTGAAAGTTTTCTGTTGTTGTTTTGTTTTGCCTATTTAGGCATTAAATTGAGTGTCCGTGGTGAGATTTCAAAGGTTTAAAGACTTATTGACATATGGACCGCCGTACTGTGCTTCAATGGCAAGTAGTCTTCAAAATAGGACATTCATCAAAGCACAACAAATGCTTACATATCACAAAAAAGGAGCCCAACCTTGCATGAAAATGGTGACTCTGATCAAATTCTGCTAAGCAGCTGCACGTTTTGGCCCTGCTCTGTATCTCACCCCCTTGACTTCTCACGTCATCAGCTTTTCGGATTCGAAGGTCGTTCCAGGTCCCACTAGTCTGTTTTACATTCCTTCTACTTTGATAACGGGGGGAGGGTGTCCGTGTGTCTGTCCATCATCACCATTTTTTCTTTTCTCTACCTCGAACTTCACAAATACACACATACACACGTAGTAAGTACACTGGCCTCACCTCCCCAAACCAAGAGGAATTCTCCAGCTCTGGACAATGTTTCATTTCGTCGGAGGCCACATCCTTTAATAGCTTCACGGCAGCACAATGCGACTTTGCCGAGACAGACGTTTGGATGGATATGGTGTGGTGAAACCACATTGTTTGCAGGAGGTGTGGGTTGACTCTTGACTTGTAGTCATACCTCCACTATTCAACCAGTTGAATATTTGCAGGACTTGAGCTACAAATACAAGGACGCCACACAAGTGGACAGCAGCCTTGGATATTGTCCAGACGCCATTCAGATGACGACGTTTCGTACAATGTGGCGAGCACTCAATTCCATCACCCTTTTGAGTTGTGATTGCCACTGAGCGTCGGAAGCTCTGTGCTTTGTCCCGTGGCCCATCACACAAGTTTTTTTTTTCACTCTGAAGGTCTGTTCATTAACACTGAGCGCACTTCTCTTTTAGTGTATTTTAGAGTATTTTAAAATGAAACAACCCCTTATCTAGGGAATATTGATCAAGACACAAAAATTAAAGTTCCAGTGATAAAATAAAACATTCCAACATATTGCAACTAACATAAAAATTCAGGTCAGACTGGATTGGATTGGATTGGATAACTTTATTCATCCCGTATTCGGGAAATTACATTGTGGCAGTAGCAAGAGGGTGATTAGACAGAATAAACAGCAGAGCAAAAGCACAAAGTACAAAGCAAATCAAAGTAAATGGAATCATCAAATCATTAAAACATAAAAGCCGCAAAAACACAAAACGAACAAGTGTGGACAAAGCTACCGTGGCCGCCGGCTGCCGCTTAAACAGCGCCATTTTGGTTGCGGTAACTGAATCGGACTCAAAAAGGCATAAAGTTGGACAAAAACTGGAACCCCAAAAGAACAGCAAAGCAAAAGCACAAGTACAAAGCAAATCAAAGTAAATGTAATCATCAAATCATTAAAACATAAAAGCAGCAAAAACACAAAAAACAAGAGTGGACAGAGCTACCGTGGCCGCCGGCTGCCGCTTAAACAGCGCCATTTTGGTTGCGGTAACTGAGTCGGACTGCGATAGGAAGTTTTACTCCCCGATAGAGAGAACCACATCTGGACGCCTTTATAAGGACAGTTGCTTAAGCAATAAAGCTTTTTCTGAATGGGCGAATGAGTTATCACTTACGAATAATGAACACCTGGCTATTGCATGTGTGCAATCCCTCCATTTTTCTTACTATTTATCCTCACAAGGGTCGCAGATGTGTTGGACCCTATTCTAGCTAATTATAGGCAGTAGACTGGAGACACCATGAACTGGTTGGCAGCCAATTTCAGGGCACATCTAAGCAACCTTTCACACTCAAAATCTCGCCAAAGAAGATTGCAAATCAATAGCAGTGTTATTCCCTTCATTCCTTGTAGAGAGCGGTGGTTTTGTGTTTTTCGCAATACTGCAGAAAAAGATAAAAACACAACTCTATTTTCTAGTACTTGTGCCAAAAACTATGACATTTTACTTTGAATAAATGCTGTTTTTATTTTAAAGAATATTCATGAATGTAGTCAAGTGTGAAACTAATGCAAAGTACCAGAGTGGTCCAAATCTCTTATTTTATCCATCATGAGGTCATTGCCACTGAGGCTCAACGATTTATCTACGAGTTAACGGTAAAACTGCACAACCTGGTCAAAGGAAATATACACAAACGAAAAATGTTACTACTGTGAGAAAAGCGGTCATTTGAAGTACTTGTTTTTGATGAGAATGTAATCATTTTTTTCTTAAATCCGCCATGACAACAAAACCGAGAAATCCTTGAAAGGCAGAGAGAGCATCATGGTGGCCAGTGACCTTCAGGTGCCATTTGAGGGACAAGTCTATGATGCTTTTATAGCCAAAGAGCACCACAACCCCCCACCATAGCCCCTCTTCCTGTGTCTATAATGTCATGGCTCCAAGCCATTTTCAGCTATAGGACATTTTATGATAGCCATATAGCTATGATTGTGGTGGAGGGCAGCGGCATGAGGCAAAGGTACAGTGTGACCATGAACCCGCCTCTACACTATCACCTCAGCCACGGAAACGTGGGACTGAATGAGGAGTGGGGAATGACAGCACAGGTGTGACAGTGGGTTTATCTCAGGTGTTATGAGGGACTTTTAATAAAGATGGTCAGCAAGGATTTGATAGAGGATAATTGCTTGCCGGGTTGTCACAGATGGTGCTGCTGATCTGTTAGCAAGGACCAGAGCAAAGCTCTGTCAAGGACACTTTTACTACTCTCGTGTCTTTATCTCAGGTGAACATTTTCAAATGTACAACCATTGCTCATTTTTATTGAGTCTCGTGGATGTTTCGTAGTCTGAAATATTCATCATGATTTTCTGATTGATTTTGATCATTAATTTCATGTATTAGTTTGTCAAGTGGCATTCGTACATTGAGTGGACACGATCTTGGGTCTCGCCATCATCTACAGAAAAGGGGATTGGTACATTTTAATGACAATTTGGAGAATAAAAGGGTTTTATGTTGTTCTGAAATTTTAACCAATGAGACCTGCTGTTAGGTTTGTTTTTTGGTGGTGTATTGTAGATTTTGGAAAGATTTTGACGTAATCAGTTCCAGAACAATGGCGCTTTTCTCCATAGTTGTCTATTAAACCACTTTTATCACTTATCTGCTCCATTTACAGCATTACAAATCGATTGACATTTTTGTTTTTATTGAAAGTTTGAGCGTCTCTCTGCTGCCAAATACTCTCATGGAATCACTAGTGTCTTTTTTATTTTTCTTCTTGGCTCAATTTAAGTGATTGCAATACTATTTGCAAGCTGTTTGTATGGGACAGTCATGACTTATTGTAAATACAATGTAGCCACATCTGTATTTTTTCCTTGATAATTAAACAGTTGATTGAACAATAAATTTGTGTTTATCTGAAAGTTTAATATTCTGATTTGTGACATTGGTGGCGCTCTGTATAACTAAATGGCACATTTTACCAATGGTCATTTTAAAGCAGCATTTTAGGGCCATCATCAAATTTCTCCATTTTTTTTACTTTTAAATTGAAAAGTAATAACATTTTCATGAGCAAAAAAAAATAGTACATGAAATATTAGTTGTCAGAAACTTTGTAAAAGCAGCTTTCTTAAATTACGAGAAATCGAATTTGCCTGATTAATGACTGCTTGATTTTAAAAGAAACTCCATTAGATTAAAATCTGTTCCTTACTTTTTTAACTATACAAAATAACAAAGTATTCAGTTAATGTTATTTTTTTATACTGGAGCAATATAGTTGTCAAATTTTCTTTGTTGCCCTTATATCCAATGAAACCTAGAATAATGCGTACCGGATAGACCTTTACTGACATCCTGTTGACATGATGGGCCATTTGAAGACTACAAAAAACAGGATAGGTAATCTGAGCTATTAGTTGTATGGGCAAAACAACAGTCAGTATCAGTCAATAGCCCAAGGCTGAGGGAGGTGACCCTATTTTACAACGACCAACCACAGGGGAAAATATGCGAAGTGCAATATTTATCAGCAATATTTTGAATTTTTGCTAGAATTGTCCTTGAAGCATACACACTTGTTTTGTAGATCACACCACCCACATTAATTTTGTTGCAAAAACTCGCAATTCATTGAAAAGTCCACCAATTTTGGATCATGAACATTACTCAACTCATCTCATTTTCTGAACCGCTTTATCCTCATTAGGGCCGCGGGGGTGCTGGAGCCAATCCCAGCTGACTCTAGACCACCCTGAACCGGTGGCCAACCAATCGCAGGGCACAAGGAGACAAAGGACAACCATGCACACACACACACCCATACCTAGGGGCAATTTAGAGTGTCCAATCAGTCGACAATGTAGGTTTTTGGAATGTGGGAAGAAACTGTAGTACCCGGAGGACCCTTCACTCAGATGTACATGACCTGGATTCGCCCCAGGATCCCAGAGCTGTGAGGCTGACTGACTAACCACTCGCTCCACCGAGCTGCCCCATTAACATTTCACCTGAGACATTTTGATTTGAAATGAAGACTTTTTAGAGGCACACTGTTTGTATGTGAGAAAGTGACAGGAGCAACTCCAGAATGATAGAAGGTCTGTGCTTGCCTCTCATCAGAGCTATTCCAAGCGGCTGCTCTGTCAGAACACGCCCCAGATGAGGTGTCTCAAGGCAGAGAGCAGAAAAGGCCTTGTCATAACAGGATGCCTACAGGGGCACTTCATCCCACAGACAGCCCTGAGATGCGTCAAAGCACAAGCACACACGCACACACACACACACACACACCACAAAGCTCTCCAAGTTGTAGCCACATTCTTAAAGCATGTAGACTTACAGCTGTCTTTGAAAAAGAATTCCTTATCATTTTCCATTTTGGGAAAGCACCAAGAGGCGTAACTGGCAGCTTGAAATAATCAACATTAAGATGAGTGTGTGTGTGTGTGTGTGAGTGTGTGAGTGTGTGTGTGTGTGTGTGTGTGTGTGTGTGTGCGTGGCCTGATATGCAATTGAGCTTCAGATGAAGAAAATATGATTATAATATTTTTATACTTATTATTATAAGTTGCTGGGACACCCCATTGGCAGCTGAGCTAAACCCCTTTTCACGGTATCAGAAGTAAGACCAAGGCAAAGTTAACGCAACTTATTACTTCAATTTCCTTTTACTAAGAAATTGTAGTCTAAAACATGATCATTAATCAAATACACAATATTAACTTGATAAAAAATGAATTATTGAAACTCTTTAGTTTTTATGACTAATTGGAAATTGTTGATTTTTTAAAATTATGTAGTGGTTATGCTGTAGTTTCACATTCATCATTGTACCAAAAACTGTAATAATAGAAAAGTGACTGTTTTGCATGACAAAGGACACTCCTTTCACGACTTTCATGTTTAACAGACAGCTAAGAACTGTGCCTGAATACAATGAGATGAAGAATACATGACAAGAAGAATTGGAACAAACTTTTGGACCAATGAAATGCACCCATGCCCTTAACTCAACAGTGTTATCTATAACCCACACAAATGAGCAGTTTCTTTACAGTTATTGGAGACCCCAGGTTCGAGGGTCTGGTTGTGGGTAGTGAATGTGGGCGAGAATAAATCCGTGCTGCACGCAGATGCCACATTTCATGAAATCTGAGTACTATTAAAGGAAGGGTGGACAGCTCTTGCAATCAACAGATCGCCTTTTCAAACAGGCCTTTGTTGACTGACACCAGACAGCTGCCAGCAATTAGCTGGCAGGACGTGACAGCAGTTAGCCATTTACGTGCTCAACTAAGATACAAGAATGATGCTTAAGCCATCAGAAGGTGAATTCATGAGAGAATTCACCAAAATATAAGCTGTTGTACAATGCACATAGTCATCTGTTAATGTTGATTTGTCACAAAGGAGAAGTGATGAGATCTGTTTCCTCTCTAAACTCTCAGAATACATTGGAATGCAAGCAATCTAGTACCGAAGGGGAAAAAAATCAATTTCCAATTTGTAACGCAATGATGAGTGTTGAAAAGACCAAAAAACAGACAGCTCGGGCACAATTACAGCATGATGGCATTGGCAATCATTAACACTGAGTAGACGCAACTCTTTGTAAACTTGCTGCCAGATGATAAGACAGGGGAAGTTGTCGCATCAATGGGTAGTAAATGAAATGACATCCTCTAGCGGGGTGTTTGCATAGAAAACTGCTATACTGCTCTTTCTCACAGTCATAAATACATGCAGACACTCACTTAGACACATAAACAACATGATTACTAATGGAGCAAAAAACTTAAAATAAGTTTAAACACTCGTCTTGTAGCCATAATTCAAATCAGTCAAGAACTCACTATGGATTGATCACTCCTTTTTTTACTTGATACAAATGAGCTGATCTATTCAAAAGCAGATGACAGCTTCAGGAAATAGGTTTGATGACTTCATCATTTTTTTTCGTAGAATTGAGTGATTGCGAAGTTTTCATCCACCTACTTCCTCTAAAAAAATTACTTTAGTTTTCCTGCATCCTAAATGCAGAAAGTTGTCATTTGAAATTACTTTACTTTTGGCTCATTATCACAATTTCTTCCACATGACAAAACCACTGAGTGAATGTTGCACTCTGCATTTTCTTATTGCTTGAAACACAGGGAGAAATAATCACACAGTGATTAGTTGTCGTCTTCAATCCAACTTTTACTGTAATGACTAAAAATCTCCCGTGCCTCAACCTAAGTGCACGGAAACATCAATAATCGAATACCGATACACACTTTAACATATTCCTCTTGCTATTTGGATGAAGGCATCAATAATCGAACACTGATAAACATCCAATCCAAAACTAGTTGTAATCCCCAACATGCAATCATTAATAACTTAAAAACTTTAGCATGCCACACTCTATCATTAACAACTTACACACTTTAGCATGTCAGATGAACATCCACCAGGTCTGGTGATTCCAAATAACCATCATTTTTGCCACCATTTGTTGTTTCGGCTAGAAAATGAACTGCGATCAGTTATTTGAAGGGCGCATCTAGAAACCACACAAACGTTCAATTTCTTATTCACACTGCCACTGGGTATTGAGAACTGAACTCACCGCACATACAACGAAGGCAGGCGGGTTTTCTACTCCACCACCAGTGCTTCAAATCTTACAAAATTAAAATTCTCAAAAGGATATGAATATAATTAGAATACATGGATAACAGATTTAATCATTGCTGCCATTTGAGGCTGAAAATAACCTTGACAACGCAGATAGGCCCTTTGGGAACCTCAAGTCAGATCACGTGACAGTGGTATGGGGGGTAGGAATCATTTCTTAAAAAGCATCTTTGCAGCATCGCCCCTGAGGACACAGCATACTGTCAAAAACCGAACTAAAAGTCAGAATGAAGAAACAGAAGGAGAAAGTGCTGGATGAATAGTCGCCGATTCAACTAGGTTTTGTTTCTGAGAAGAAAAATGTCTGAAAGGGTTAAATGTTGGCAAAAAGTGGGGAGGTGACAAAAGGCCCATTGTATGGGCCAGAAGTGACCCCGGAAGGGAGGGGAGAGAAAAGAAAGCCACCAGTGGCTAGTCCCCCATACTCATTGTAAATGGAGGAGAGTGCAGCCACGCATGACAGATGTCCCAGGCTATTGTTTACAGCGCAGCCTCCTCTCTGCCGCCCACTTTTGACTCTGGAATTCCGTGAGACAACTAGGGGTTTCGGTGAAGTCACAGTAAGCACGAGAGACGTGCGAGAACAGGTGAAAGAAAATGCTCCCTTGTGACAGAAGTACTGGGACAGAAGGACATTGCAGTTGCAGGGTGTGCACGTAAATACAAACATGATAGGAGTTGTCTCACCTGGCCGCATAACTATTATGGATAACTTTATGGATAACTTTCTTCATCCCTTACTGAGGAAATTTAAGTGACACCGCAAAGTTTGAGGGGCTCAAAAAATAGAACACTTTTTAAAAATTCATCATTCATTCACTCAGTTTAAAATAAAAAATACAAAGTACTGTGTTTTGTGCATTTGAATTTTTTTGTGACGTTTGTGAGGAAGAATGTAGGAATGCATAAATTATATATATATATATATATATATATATATATATATATATATATATATATATATATATATATATATATATATATATATATATATATATATATATATATATATATATATATATATATATATATATATATATATATATATATATATTAGTAACAAATTGATACATAATCAATAAATAAGTCATAAAACATAAAGAGTCAACATAATAAATAAATAGATACTGTGGACTGCTAGCTTCTTGGACAAGGTGTCGACAACTTGTTGAGTAGCTATCTGTCACATGCTTGTCATGTGTGTGATCAAAACATAGAGCTTTGTTTGCATGATGTGTTAAGGTCATTTCATTTTACTCATGTCATTTTGAGGAAATTACTTCCTGATGAAGAAATGCTAGTTATGTCTTGGTATTATGCCAATCTCATTCCATTGTGTAGCCGTCACATCGCTCATTCACCTACCTTGATTAAAAAAAATTGCAGTCCTACTCTCCAACATGAATTTTGACATTTACCATCTTCAAAAAGGAAGCCAAAACAAATCCACAGTCATTTTTAAAGCTTCCAATGGTTAAAAACAACAAGTATCTGATCACATGGGCTGCTAAACCAAATCAAAGTGTGAAGTCAAGCGCATAAAAAGCCCTTTGGAAAATAAAGAGTGAAGGTAAACTGTTTTGACAAAGTGGTGGTGTTTTGCAATCCCCCATTCAGCAGCTCATCATCTAGCAGACCCACACTGTTGACTTGTGGGCCTGTCTCTCACTACAACATTTTGCCGGTTGGGAAGTGAGCGCAACAATCACCGTGTCTGGTTAATAGCCAAAATGAGTAGTAGACAATCATTTATCGGTCGCCTTACTAGCATTATAAAGTACTATTTGCTTCGTTTGGGTTTCTCACTGACCGCCAGCCATTTTCCCAACCCCCACCTGCCTGGCAATACTCATGACACAAACACGGACGCACTAATACGCATTCCAATTCGAGTGTAAGAGTGACCACCAAGGGGGGATCTTTTAAGCTGCGTGCAAAATCTTTTTTGAAAGCAATGAATGTTTACCAGGTGGATCAATGGGTGCCTGTTAAATCATTTGCCGGCTTACAACATACTGTCGATGCTGCTGCTTTGCAACTAAATGCTGTATCAGCAAAAACTGCATCTACCTTTTAGTGCTTTAAAGCTCAATATAAACTCAGCATGTGTTACAATGTTCAATAAAGGACAACACATTGATAATACAAAAAAAATCGATTGTCTTGTCGTTTCTTGCAAAAAGAAATAACACATTCTAATTTAATGAATAGCACATTCATCTACACATTTTTCTTTGCCAAAAGTTACTTGGTTACACATTTTTGTTTTTTTTAAGTGCCTGTCAAGTGTTTTTTTAAGCAGTTTCGTTTTCTTTGTTAGATACGAATTAAACGGTTTTAGTTCATTTGAAAATTTTATCAGGTGGAAAAAAACTGTCACATTTCGAAACCTACAAAGCTGACCCAAGATTGAAACATTTCTTTCCTAACTCAACTCTCTTAAATGAAGTCTGAAGTCAATCACATGCTACAGATGTTTTTCTCTTTAAGTACAGCCCTGAGCAATGAGAAGTAAAAGCATGTTCTAAAGATTCTGTCCATGCAGCTGTTCCAAGCTTGCTCATCAGTCAAATATTCCCCCTAATCACCGAAAACAATGTCGTAACCTATTTTTCCCCGTCAAGTCTGTCGAGTAACTGTCAGCAGAGGGGTCATACATCTTCTGTGAACCCCCCCCCCCCCCCCCCATGTAAAGGGCTGAGTCACGACAAGAGGAGAATGTCCACGCACAAAGACTATTTACTCTTCCTAACTAGTTACCACAACTCAGTAGGTCACAACATATGGCCCAAATGCCTTGTTTCACCAGATGACCCTGAATTGAGGCAGGAGACCCCTAGGTGAAATTTAATGAATGCATGTAAACACCCCCCCCCCCCCCCCCCCCCCGCGCACACCTGGATGGCGTTGTACAAGCTAGGGTCTTCCCTTGACCATGCGTAAGGCGGGAATCCCCCCCCCAACCCCCCCAAACCCGCAGCAATTATGGGGAGCCCTTGACGCATGAGCTTTAAAGATGAGTGGATAATCTACTTGAGGGATTTAAGACTAATCTAGCATTTCTATTCTCTGAATCAACGCACAATTGGACGCATCCAAAACTCCGAGCACGGACAAAAGATTCAGCCGAGCACTTGGAAGGATTAACGAGGAATATGATACAACAACAACAACAACAACAACAACAACAACAACAACAACAACAAAAATTCAAGCTTCACTTGGATTAATTGCTCTAATTTTTTCTTGGATTTCAGGCCATTTTGGCCAATTATTGGAGGACATTCGCATATGTGTGGGCTTGTTGTCAAATCATGACACTCTTGCAAAAATTGCAGTGTGAAAAGAAACCACATGGAATTTTTAAAAAATAAGGTGCGCTGTATTTTACTCCGGACCAAAGAATTATTGATTTTCTGATGACGCCCTAAGAGCAAATGACATGGTAACACCTTACATGAGGTCGTGTCGATGGCCAATGAAAACAGCAAGCAAACATTGATGCGGCCGTGTGGGAAAACATACATTTGATTATCACTTCTTCGTGCCAGACACTCAGAATCCCATTAGCTTCCCGACATCAAGTCACGGCTTTCCTGTGCCGACACAAACACATCGATCCAGGAGTCACACATTTACAAACGCACAACAGTTCCAGACTTGTCCAGATCCCCACAGTCAGATTAATGATGACTGAATGAATGACATGAAATGGTATAATCATTATCTGGTTTTCACCAATGCACGTTTTTAATTGATAATGAGGTAACGAAACAAGAATGACAATGAATCCACACGTAGAATACAGGAGTTTTTACATGTGATCGCATAATAGTAATGCTTTTGTTCGTTAAAAAAATGGAAAAAAAAAGGATTTTTTATTGGTTAAAAATGACAATGTATTGTAAGGCTTTTATTGGTTAAAAATGACCATGTATAGTAAGGCTTTTGTGTTGGTTAAAATGTATAGGGAGGCTTTTATTTTATTCAAAAAATGATCATGTATAACAAACCTTTTTTTGTTCAAAAAATGAGAATGTAAGCAAGGCTTTTAGTTTATCCAAAAAATTATCATGTATCGTTAAGCTTTTATTTCATTCACAAAATAACCATGTATAGCAAAGCTTTTATTTTATTCAAAAAATGACCATGTATAGGCTTTAATTCTAAAAAAAAAAAATGCACGTATATAGTCAGGCTTTTATTTTATTCCCCAAAAAATGACTATGTATAGAAAGTCTTTTATTTTAATCAAAATACAACCATGTATTGCAAGGCTTTCATTTTTTTGTACAGCAAGAATTTTATTTTATTTAAAAAAATGACCATGTATAGCAAGACGTTTTAATACAAAAAAAAATGACTATGCATAGCATTTTTTTTGTGTAACAAGCTGTTATTGGTCCAAAAAAAGACCATGTATTGCAGGGCTTTTATTTTATTGAAAAAAAAGGCCCATGTAAAGCAAGGCTTTTGTCTCATTCAAAAAAATGACCATGTATAGTAGGGCTTTTATCGGTTCAAAAACTGAAAAGAATGAATAGAATGGAAATATGAAAGAGAGAGGAGACCTGGTAGATTCTCTATTCAACTCTGACATCTACTGGTTTAACAATAGAAGCACCGTTTTTATTTTGATGTCATTTTTAAAGTAGCAGGTCACATTGACAATTTACTTGAACTTCCATTCAGTCATTCATCTTCCATACCGCACACCCACGAAAGGGTTGTGGAAAGTCCATACCGGTGTAGACCAGCCAGGTTTTGAACTCAGAACTCTAGAATTGTGAGGCCAACGTGCTAACCATTCATCCGCCAGGCCACCAATACTACTGCACAGCACAGAAACATACACATTTGAATTTTTAGTGGGAAACACATGGTCCAATCAGATATTGTTAATATTTGATTGGACCATGTGTTTCCCACTGAAAATTCAAATGTGTATGTTGTGTGGAATTATCAGGCCTGTCAACAACACTCCTAATGTTGGCCGAATCAAATAATCCATTGATCCATATGACTCCTGTTTAACCATACCTGTTAGATGAAAACCTTTAATTGTTCACATCAATCATAGAAGGGTTGTTTTACGTCATATCCATTAAAGGCAACCCTAGTGCAGTTAAGGATGTGATGCTTCCTCACACCTGCTGCTGTCTCAAGAAGCCAGGGTGACCATTGACCTGTGTGGATGGCACTCCAGCCCACTGTGATTCTGGAGCATCCATAATGAGGAAGAAGGTCATCTTCTAACAGGGGGCCATTGGAAGACACCTGCAGTCCACCCTCACAATTTTTTGGCTGGCGTCACCAAAGGCTTCATACCTAAGGTGAATTGTTGTCCTTCGAAAGCTCCAGACTGCACGGATAAGTCGATTTTAGAGAGCGTTTTTGTGCTTCCCGTGTAGACTAGATGATTTGGAGGATGATCCTACTTATGCGGTTCATTCTCGTCCTTTTCTTCTTTTCAACCAATGAGGGGATTATACTGGACAAAAGCAATCACCTAATGAGGTACTTTTATTTCATTTATCCAGGTAAGGCAATTGAGATGGATTCTCATTCACAATGCCAACCTGGATTTTATGGATTACTATACGTATTCACCTCTAAGAACAAAATTGTTATCGGTGGAGAAAGTTTCTCTCTTCACTCCCGCTCTTTTTTTTTTCCCCTTAGAAGGCATTTGTATCACATCGAAAAAGGACAAAACATCATCCGGAACTACAAGAGACATTCTGAAGGGACCTTCACCAATGACCTGACCAGCCATTTGGATAAAATGAAGGCCAAAGATTTTGTGGCATGGCTCATGCACACCAAGCGAGAAGGGTAAGCTGTAAATTGTCACATAGAGAAGTAGTGCAGGGAACATGTTACAATGATTGATGCTTTAACTCCATGATGTAGTATAACACTCATTGCATTTTCATTGCAGATGCCATGGAAAGCAGTTTCAAAATGCAGAAGAAATTTAGGAGCAATTCTGGAAAAATGCATGAATATCCTGAATTAAAGTGATGCGCTTTTTTTTTTTACTTTTAATCCTGATTAGTCGTGATATCACTTTTTTTCTCAAAGATGTCAACTATCTTAGCCTTGTTTGTTCATAAAACAACATTTATTTTAGATGCAATAATATTTCACTATTTTAGATTTAAATTTGAGGATAAATTCTCCTCAGATGGACATATTTCTGTATGTAATTTGGTTGTTGTAATTATAATGTGTATGGCTTGTTGAAATACACAATAAACAGATGTATTTTTGCAACTACTACATTAAAATCATTTTTTTCTTTTGTTGCTATATGTACTGTTCCTATCATAGGGAGGTGACCTGTTTAACCAAATTAGGCAGTAAGTGCACTCAAGGTGACATGTAGGAAAAATCCTCTTGCGAGCGTCTAAGCTTTGTTTGCTGGTGCACAAATCAATTTTGTACTTTTCATTAAATTAGGTACATTTTACATTTGGGCTGCACGAGTCCATTACAAAGGAAATCAGATATAAAGAAGGATGGTGTTCATCTGTCTTTAGTGAAAGTTTCTGGCAGTGGTAATAATAATATGCCACATCTACCCTTTCGGCTTATTCCCGCAGGGAGGTGGCGTTTTGGCGTGCAAGTTTTTAGACCCTTTCTGACTCAATTCGTAAGCAGGAATTTAGAACAGGCCACCACAATTGTGTAATGCTCAGATATGACTGTACCAAACATCTGGGTAATAATATGTGGCTGGTATTTTATAATTATTGCTATGTTTCAATCTCAATTTCTGTTTTGACAATGATAGAAAGTGTTAAAATGTCAGAAAAACGGTTAGAGGTGCTGGGTGTAAATAATGAAATGGCTATGATTCGGATTATACAATTCTGTGTCGGTAAGACTCTTGGTGAACCCAGAGAAAACCCATGCAAGCTCAGAAGAGCCTTAATTTAATGGTCCAGTAATTTCACTGAGTAGAACGGCAATATACTGTATTTTCTGTACTATAGGACGCAGGCAAAAGACTTAAATTTTATGCAAAACGCCATTGCGTCTTACAAAACAATCAATATTGGTTCATCATTGTGTGAAATTCACTTTAACACAGCTCCATCTAATCGATGTATAGCACAACTTCTTATCACTACTACTACAGCTCCATCTGGTGCATTTTTAACACAATCCCCTACTGCTACCACTACCACCATCACTACTACTACTGCGTTTTATAATCCAGTGCGCTTTATATGTGAAACAAAAAGGCCATTCATTGAATGTGCGTCTTATACTCCGGTAAGTCTTATAATGCGGAAAATAAGGTAATATAGGGGCTAATTATGTTCTCCAGCCATGAAGAAGCCAGTGAGAAACCTAAACTGTACGCAGGGTGGGGCACATCTCGCTTTAAATCAGGTTGCCGTGCCGCACAATCCGTCTGCCTGTCTCTATCGACTGACCTCGACTTCTTCACACAGCAGCAAAATCCACAATGCCATCACTGCTCTCTTCGGATGGGGGTTTGCTTTTCTTTATTTTTCAATGCCATGTGCTTTTCAGGATAGCTTGGCCTAACGGGGAGTTCGCTCCTGACTGCTGCATTCATTTATTTGCACTGCAGTGCTCCAGCACCTCCCTTTCCCTTTATTTCCTCCGCCCCCCTCTGCCTTACCCTACTGCACTCTTACAGATACGGGATGGCCATAAGGCTTGCCCTCGTTATATATATACTCAAATCGGAATGATGAATTCTTGGCTGGATGACAATTTGGGATTAAAAATCTCAATTGCAAATAAGATGTGCTCTCCTAAAAATAGGATGGTACGTTCTCCCTCGTCTTGGATTGGATTGGATTGGATAACTTTATTCGTCCCGTATTCGGGAAATTACATTGTGGCAGTAGCAAGAGGGTGATTAGACAGAACTGCAAAGCAAAAGCACAAAGTACAAAGCAAATCAAAGTAAATGGAATCATCTAATCATTAAAACATAAAAGCAGCAAAAACACAAAACGAACAAGAGTGGACAGAGCTACCGTGGCCGCCGGCTGCCGCTTAAACAGCGCCATTTTGGTTGCGGTAACTGAATCGGACTCAAAAAGACCTTGTAAAGACGAAAACTGGAACCACACACAGGAAGTCTTCCACGAGATGGGGAACTTCAGCAGACTGTGACCAAGGTGGAGAATGTGCAGAGTCACTCTTGCAAGCTTATCCGCACAGTTACTCAGTAGTCTGAAGCTGAAAAAAACCGCAGCAGGGCAGAACACCTCAACTCCATTGCTGGTAGGGGCCGACAGCTCTCCCATCCCATCCCACGATGGAATGGTTGGTCAGAAGCGTTGCCTCTTCTCCCAGCACTTTTGTCCAGCTCCAGACCTCCGGCGGTACCGAGGTGTTGCTCCTTCTGCTGCGTATTGTAACAGATAGTTCCATGTGTGTGACCCCCACCCCCAAACAAAAAAGAAGTGGCCGAAAAATGCCAGGCTAACAGAACAAGGAAAGTTGTAAAAACATTAAAGTAAATAGTATAAAGTACAAAGTAAAGTAAAAAGGAATGTATTAGGAAATATTAAAATGTCATTTAAAAAAAAAAGAAAGAAGGGCTGTAAAACATGAAAAACATAAGAGTCTGACACCCTTGGTGCAGAGCTACTGCCACAGGCTCCCTTGAACGGCGCCATCTTGGAATTAATTGAACAATGGGGTTGGACATTCATTCAAAAAGATACAACAATGATGTACATTAATTCCTTGAATATCACGGAAAATCTGGACCAGATATGGGCGCGATAATCGAAAAACCACAAGTAGGATCATATTAGTAACATATTACATGTTTTTGTGCCCATACAGAAATACAAGTATATAATTTAAACTATTTAATATGCTCAGGAAAAACCTCACCATGGTGAAATAATTAAAAAATAGATTATATTTCATGTCATTGAATTACACAAGATTATAATGTTTGAAGCTTTTGATTAATTCGGATGAATAATTGGATATTGTACAATAAACATACACGAACCTCCCAGCAATCTCCATGGTACAGAGTTCAGAGATGCCACATGATGCAAGAGAGGAATCATCAAGCGGGAAGGAACATCACCTAGTCCCCTTTACTTGGAGAACCTCCAAAGTCTGAAGGTGGGCCTGATGCGTGCAAAAAAAAGAAAAAGCTAAAGTTATCACATATATAAGAGACTGGAGATTCAACAAGATAGGCTCAGGTGGGTTTTTTTTAAACTAGTTTTACATTAATATGGCCCCATCTCCTCCCCTGTAAGCTCAAGGGGATCAGTGTTCTATCCGGGCACTTAGGAAGAGTTGCATGGTGATTCTTATATATATATAGAGAGAAAGACTGGAGATTCAACGGATATGCTTAAGTGTTTTTTTTATAATTGGTTTTACTTTGAGAGCTGCATCTTAATGTTCAACAGAGAAAACTTTATTCAAACAAGCTATTTGGGAATTGCCAAACAATTATTACAGGCAAGAGAAATCTTACAAGAAATTGAATAAACGATCAAGATAAAGAATGAAAATAAGTTACTGAGTGCTCCGTGCTATTTTCCCTTTTCTGGACAAGGCGATTAAACAGAGTGACATTAACAACTAGGACAAAGTTGGCTTGACAATTTTTGTATAACTGTTAACAAGAACAAGAACAATTAAAATTACAAATTGGAAATGGGTGTATAAACTATCATTACATACAACAGACTAGGAACTGGAACGTGCATCTGGATGTCATTTTTGAGTGAGCCTTCAACTGGCAAACTGTGCATCGATGTCTCGGGTTTGTTTGATCAAATTAAAAGGACACACAACTATACGACTCAATAATGGAGAGAAAACGGGCAACATACTTTATAAGTCAAATGGGAAGGGTCATCGTGACGCTAATACTAAAATAACTGAGTGGGGATAAGGAGCCCAAACTTAAATTGTCGACGGTGTGTTCAACCTGGCATTTAACTAAGACATTTGTTGGCTTTTTTGGCTCAATTGACTCCCGTGCTTAATTTACGCAGCTGCGTCAACAATAGGCCTAACCACGCCCATATTGTCTCGCCATATTGAATGTGGGAAAAGATGGTGGCTTGCTTACCGTGCTCCATGAGGAAGTTTGTCCTTCCAATGCAATGTCCTTGTTTTGAAGATAAAGTAGAATAAACGTGATATTTGTGGTCTTGATGCTATAAAACAGTTTGTGTTAGTACACTCATTTTTACCAGATATTGAGTAACAGTTTTACTTAGTATTTTACATTAGCTCATCGTTATTTCAGGCCATCTGACTCCATTCGAAGTTTAACATTTGAAACGCAAAGAATGCATCATTGTCTCATCTGATCTCATTTTCTGAACCGCTTTATCCTCATTAGGGTTGACTCCATTTTTCATAGTGTGACTATTGTGAGTTCTTATCAACACTTCTGAGTACATTCATATAAATATGTAAACACCATATAAAACCATACATTATGTGGGTGCCTAGAGAAAACACTACCAGTCATCAACAGTGCAGTTTTCCCCAATTTTAATATTATTCTTTACTTATCAGAAGCAACAGCATGTGATCTTTAAAAAAAATAATCAAGACATCTACTTAGCCAGAGTACCTGTTAACAGATTAAAAGTTAATCGCTTATATACATTGAATTGGTCATTAAGTAAACTGAGATGTTCCTCCATAGATAGTGTACCAAGTTAGCAACACTACACTGCCATCAACACATCATTGAGTTTTGGGCTAAGTGAAAAATAACGATCCCAATACAAACATTTAAATAGTATCTACTTTATAGCCTCAAACCATAGTTACCACATTCCGGACCACAAACATGAGCATTCAGTACTAATGTACTGTAAAATAAGGAGGCTGCAGTCCTGGAAGGCAAGGATTGGGGGTTGTTAACACACAGGCCTTTTAACAAACTCAATAAAGCCATTACAAGGAGAGGCCAGCAACCATAATAGCACTTACCCACAGTGTGTTGTGTATGTTTTCCTCTTTTGTGTGTGTGTACCGCAAAAGCCACATAGTTGAAAGGAAGAAGGTGACAGCCAACCGTAGTCAATGAGAGAGCAGCACTTGATTTGACCGTGTTTTTCTAAAAGAGAAGAAAAAAACCCACACACAAGCACAACGAGACGGTTTTTGCACGGAAAGAAGATGAGGCAAACATGGTTTCAACTGGAAGGCTGCTTTATTGGTAATAAAAATGTTCGTGCTCAAATGAAGACAATCTTTAATATATTCTTGCCAAGAGTCCAAGTGGTTGTGCAACAGAACAGCAAATTGTACTGTATACCCCCGCACCTTTTTAAAACATGGTGTGAAATAAAAACTAAATACTTTTTCAGCAAAAAAAACTAAAAAAATGCCAATGCTAAAGAAACCATGCTTTAAAAAATGGACATGAATCCTAAAATGAAACGTCATTAAAAAAATAAATTTCAGAGGGAAACAAATGTGGAAGAACCGAAGAGAAACGTATCAAAAGGCAAGCTGCTTTTTCACAAGCCAAGTGAGTGACACACACGCACACACACACACAGAACTAGAAGAACAGGACATTGTTTGACGTTTCTATTTTTTTACCCTTAACAGGATGTATGCTTGAATATTGAGGTGAAGTGAGAGGTCTAAATATAAATTTTATGATGCACCATTGACACCCCCGAGCGTCATGTTCCACTATTTTATACTATTTTCCCATGTTTGAGGGTGTGACACATCCAAAAAAGCTTAAAAAAGGCACATGCCATTGAGTGGTACACGGCTGAAAACAAAAGGTGAGGACAAGCTATCATGGCACTCAGTGTGTTGGTATTGGGTGGAGCAAAAGGTGGGCTAATCCTTGTCAGGGTGTGTGGGAGTCACCCCAGTTAACGTCTTGGAGGAAGAGCAAAGTGGCAGAGAAGGGCAGTGTGCACTATGTGTGTGCATGTGTATTGGGTGAATACAGTGATGTGCTGGTAACATTTATGTTGTCGTAATGATCAGGCTACAATTCAAATAAACAAGCCACCCTCCCTTCACCAACAGTGAACGCACGTAAACTAAATGTGACAGTGTTCTTCTATTTGATGTATATACATATAGACATATATGTAGACATAGATCTTTTCATATTATATATATATATATATATATATATATATATATATATATATATATATATATATATATATATATATATATATATATATATATATATATATATATATATATATATATATATATATATATATATATATATATATATATATATATATATATATATATATATATATATATATATATATATATATATATATATATATATATATATATATATATATATATATATATATATATATATATATATATATATATATATATATATATATATATATATATATAGTTTATTTTAATGCATTTATTTATTTGTCATTCAATTCAATCACCATGGTGAAAAGTGTCTGCAAAAATCCCAAAAGTAACAAATATGACAAAGGGCATAGCTGGAAGCAATTCTATATCATTGTTATGATTTTTTTTTTCATGTGATTAGGAACAGTTTTAAAATTCTGTATTTACAAAAACACAACAAAGCATGCCAATAAAATAAAATCATATGGTACAATATTTATATTTTCTCTCAAAAGTCATTCTTTTCCAGCGATTGTGCCATTTACATCGTCGCCTGCTCTATACATCCACGTCTTCTCTTTTTGTTTGTTTGTCGTCGACGCGGTGAGCGAGTCAGAGCGGTTCCAACCGAGGCGAGCGAGCTTCGGCTGGACGTCGTGACTCGTTCCAGCGGTTCTCTCATTGGGAATGTATTTGGTTTCAGTGTGCAGCAGCCAAACCTATTGGGAGACCTCATGTTGTAAACAGACCTGGCTTCATGGTACAGACAAAAAGGGTGTGTGTTTTTTGTAGGGGTACAGGCAGTGTTTAACACACCAAAAATGGCATTGGTGGTGCGTCGGCAGACGCTGGGCGAGTCGTGGGCGTAGAAATAGGACCATCGACTGGCACATACAAAAGGAATGGCAGGAACACCTCGAGAGGCAGCTGGATTGACAAAGCCTTGCGCTTATTTGATTGCTCAAAAACCGTAACTGCTTTCATGGGAGGCCTGCTGATGTTACATCGAAAGTCTCGCTTTTGTCGTCTTCCCCCGTCTCACTGGAAACGTGCGTGAAAAGAAATGGTGCCAATGATACACTGACAAACATGGCAGTTGATTCTGTTATTAAGGACCACACGTGGACAAGCCCCACTGGATTAAAGCAACCACAAGCCCTTGTTTGCACTCTTCGGTGACACGAGGCATGCCGGGGCAACAACTCGGACGAGCTACGAGCTAACCCTGCCTGCAATGGCGTGCGCCATTCTTCAACTCTGCGGTGGACGTCGGACAAGACAAAACTCCCAGGAGCTGCTTCCTAATTGCCAGAAACGCATGCCATTTCAGAACGACTCATTGGTTGAGAACCACTAATGCATATCTGTCTCGTGTATCAAAAGAAGAAATCAAACGCGTCTTCATCCACTGTCCACAAGGGCTCCAACAAATGCGGGGACCCTCTATTGAAATTTGAGCAGCCCATCTCCAATCATCGCAAACTCTGGCATACGTTCCGAAAGCGATAAAAACAAACGGATGTGAGCCCTGCGAGCGTCCTCAACATGAGGATCGACTTCGGCCTCTTCACCAACATCAGTGCAAAAAAACTTTTGCGTTTCAATTGCCCTACAATTTGCCCCATTGGGAATCCGCATGAAAAAATCGGCACCGCTCGTATTATCCACAGCGGGCAGCCCCCGGCTCACACTATGCAACCGCCGCAGGGTTCTGAGCATTAAGTGTCGAGTGGACTATGATTACTCATGCATGATTCCTGATCAAAACATGCCTTCATGCAAGTCATTTTCTATGCAATGAACAATCCCAATAATTAATATTATTGGTCTGAGCAAGTCTCCTGCAGCCTGAGTAAAAACCGTGATCCAAACCAGAATGTCTTTTCCCTGCATCAGCATAACCAAGAGATGAAAGCACGCATGACATGGGCTTGAAGTTGCTTTTTCTGCTGCTCAAATCAGCTTAAGATACACACTGAGGCACATACAAACTAAACAAAATAAAAACTGTTTAGGTTTCAAGTAATCCCACTCCCCTCCAACCATCAATTCCCCACGCGCTTGCTCGCCCATGTGGTAAATTTGGGATTTTTTTCTTCTTTTAGACTGATATTTCAGTTCTAGTGGTACTCCGGCATCCATACTTTGCAGGCAGAGGGGCTTCGTGTGCTCGGCAGTGGCAGGGACATTGCTATATTCTCTCATTTGTTCAGCGTCGCACGTGTTGGCAAGTTGGTCCCACAAGATATGTAGATGTATGTGTAGGTGTTTGTTTGTTTGTTTGTTTGTTTGTATCATGGCCAGCACGCTGTATTGAGTCCCTTCGTCGAAGATCTTGGTCATTATGCAGCAAAGTTCAACAGTAAACTGATTGTTTGGTTCAGTTGTCTTGGCTGACAAAAGACACCGTCAGTAGCCTCCGTAGTCTGTAAACATCTTTTTCTGGGGTTTTATTACTTGCAAAATGATCGCTGTTCCTACAACGTTGGGGCTCAAGAGTCTCAAGGTGTTTAACACTTAGATTCCCACTCATCCTTTTGGTTTTTGTCTTTGTCCTTTCTAGCCCACTCATCTTTGTTGTCATCTTGCTTCTCTTTGTCAGGTTTGGTCACGCTGTCGTACGAGGGGAGCGAGGCTGTGGACGGCGTGCTCTCCTTCTTCTCCTGGTTGGTGCTGCCGTTCTCCAGTTTGTTGTTACCGAATAGGTGGCGTTTGAATATGATGCCGCGACGGATGAGGTGAGCGCGGTAGGCGTTCTGGATGATCCGGGCCGAAACATCCTCTTGCTTTCGGCGGAGCGTGGTGGTGATGGGCTCGTACGAGACTTTGGAAGGGTTGGCAGCTACGAAGCGCTCTTCCATCTGCTGCCTCAGCATGTCCAATTCACCGCTGTCGCCCAGAACTCGCTTGGTGAAAGCAAACAGGATGTCCAGGCAGTGGATGCGATCGCCGCTCACCATTGGCATGTCCATGGCAATGAGCTCGATAGTGTTAGGTTTGGGCACTCGAAGCGGGTGTTCTAAAGCGTCGGCAAAGTCAGATAGCTTGGCAAAGGTGATGAACTGAGAGGCGGTGGGGTCAAACTTCTCCCAGATCTCGTAGAAGGTCTCAAAGTCGTCCTCGCTGAGTGGATCGGCACTCTCCTCTGTGGCTACGCTGAAGTTCTCCAGGATAATGGCTATGTACATGTTGACCACAATCAGGAAGGAAATAATGATGTACATGACAAAGAAAAATATTCCCACAGAAGGGTTGCCACAGTCGCCTTTGACCGCGGTACCGGGGTTTTCCAAGCTGGGGTTGCAGTCCGGCGGATAGTTGAGGATGGGTAAAAGCAGGCCATCCCATCCGGCCGAAGTGGTGATCATAAACAGGATGATCATGCTGTTGCCAAAAGTCTCAAAGTTGTACAAGTCGTCGATACCGGCGCCGTGCTTCACGTAGCCAAAATTGGACATGCCGAAAATGGAGAAGATGAACATGACCAGGAAGAGCAAGAGGCCAATGTTGAACAGGGCCGGAAGTGACATCATCAGGGCGAACAGTAAAGTCCGGATGCCTTTTGCTCCTTTGATGAGACGCAAGATACGTCCGATACGGGCCAAGCGGATTACCCTGAACAGCGTTGGAGACACAAAGTACTTCTCAATCAGGTCAGCCAGGAACATACCTGTTGGGATGAGCAAAGACAAAGCACGCGTGAATAAAGCAGTGCAGAGAATCCACAGATCAAAGGATGCAAGATTTCAAAAGACCTTATTTAAATGGGCTAAGTGACCTGTAAATTGACAGTCGTTGAAAGAAGTAGGGAATTAACCATGTTAGTTTTTTGTTAGCTGGTAGAGAAATAGTTGATGGCTCATTTTGGAATGTTGTATAATATGAAGGGACACTATTTTCACATAAAAGCCAGAGCCTGGCTACACTCGGTTTCATCAGTCGGACATCCATTTTCAAGGAATGGGTTGAGAGTTGAGGTTTTTTCGTCTTTAATCTGTAATCCACCAAATTCATTGGCTTGAATGAACGTGTTTCTGTCCTGCAACTCACCAACAATGGACAGGATGACCACTACCACATCAAAGATATTCCATCCATTGGTGAAGTAATAGTGTCGCAGAGCAAAAAGCTTCAGCAAAAACTCTGTAGTGAAGACCACTATGAAGATGAAGTTGACCCAGTAGAGGACATTTTCTGTCTCATCGGATTGGTCATCTGTTTCCACCATCATGGTGACCATGTTGAGACAAATCAGGATCATGATGGTGATATCGAAGACTTGCTGTGTGACAAAGTCAAAGACCATTCCTTGGATTTTGTTCTGTGGAAACAGAGATCACAATCCTTAAATTTTTAAAAAAAAAAACATTTGTAGACATGGACCAAAAATGAAACAATACGTCATATATACTACTTACTGAGTGAATTAAATGTTTCGACTGCCCTACATCGTGTGTTATGCAGTAAATTTGTGCATAGAAAAGCATATTTACCTGTGGTCGAGGGATAGGTTTCTGAGGCTTTTTGGAACCCAATTTTTTCATGGCATTGTAGTACTTCTTCTGTTCCTCTGTCATGAAAATATCCTGACCTCCGAAGTAAAGGGAGGAAAAAACAACCTTGGTTATAATCTTTGACCAAAAATCATTCAAATATTTTCAATACCACTCATTAGGGGTGCCATGTGATGGAGCCCAGACCATCTGAAACCGGGCCAATGGTGGACTACACCCTAAACTGGCAACCAGTCTGTTGTCGGGCACACAGAGTGAGACAGACAACCAGTCACATCCACACTGATTGGGAAATGATCCCATGTCACCTGGCAATGCTACACAAACATTGACTCTCCACAGAATTATACAAAGAAATACGTATTATACTCATCTTCTTTTTTTGTTGGTTGAAGTTGTCAATGATCACACCGATGAAGAGGTTGAGTGTAAAGAAGGAGCCGAAGATAATGAAAACCACGAAGTAGATGTACATGTAGATGTTTACTTCATAGACAGGCTGGTCTTCCACCTGAGAGTGGTAGAGACATGGTGGACATGTGCACAATTCATGAAACATGCTTAAATGTGCAAAAAGATGAACAACTTTTTAGCAATCAAAACAACAAATTCTTATAAATTGAATTTTGAAGGAATCCATCCTTCTTGTATGGCCGTAAGTGGTATTTGGGCCAGTTACACAATCGTGAGTTCTACAATTAGTGATATTTCAGGAAGAAGCATGTATCGAATATTGTTTTCAAATTGTAATTGAGAGTGAAATGTCTACTGAGACATTGTCTGTACCATAAATTCTAGTTTCAAATGGTTATAGTTATTTCCAATACAAATTCCTTTATTAACATACCCCTCTAGAGTCCACAGCAGCATACATTATGTCCATCCACCCTTTAAATGTGGCCTTTGAAAAGAGAAAAAAACATTGACACAAGCTGATAAACATTACCGATAGGAAACGCAAAGGAAAGACTACATTTGATATAGAAAGGAAAGCGTTGAATATGCCAACGGAACCCAATAGTGATGCATATCCAGTTGAACAGCTTATGAATGGTAAAAGAAAAATAAATATAATGATGCAGAAGCAATCAATATACAAAATGTAAGGAAGTCATTCGAGAACTGTGGACGCAAATAAAAGAAATGAGACATGAGAACAGATAATAAAGAAGAAACTTGAGTCTGACAGTAGTTGTGCTCTCACCACTTGCAGCAAAGCCAGGTAGCCGGCACCCACGTTGTCAAAGTTGATTTTAACATTCTTCCACCGGACCTCAGTAAAGTTTTGTTCCATGAGAGCCAGGCACTGGGTCTTGTTGTTGACCACGTCAACTGGTAAGTAATCCTCAGAGGTCTCGTTGAAACAGAAGTAGTACTTGCCGGCAAACAAGTTGACACCCATGATACTAAAAATCAGCCAAAAGATGAGGCAAACCAGCAACACATTCATAATGGAGGGGATGGCTCCCACCAAGGCGTTGACTACCACCTAAACCAGATGAGGAAAGATAGGACACAAAGTTATGAGGCAAGGAAACACATGTCAACCATTTCCATCTTTTGGTAGGACACATCACATTGTTATGGCCTTGCAATTTTCTCCTTTGGTAAAGCAGCCACAATTTTACTATGAGATTTTAGAGCAGAATTAGTCTGTTACAGTCTTGAAATTTGGTGGACTAGCACATTTGCCTTACAGTTATGAGGTTCAGATTCTAATTCGATCTACTGTTCAATCCAACTGTGTAACTATTTTTTAAATTTATAGTATTCAAGATAACCGTCTGGATTATTCCTGGCATGAAATGAAAAATTCCAACTATGATAATGAACGACACTTGACAAAGTTCTTAAAGATTGCTTTTTTTCAGTGACAAGCCAAATTATGCCAGACCAATCTGATGTGCCCAAATGATGCTTACATAATCCAATTATGGCCAGTTCTCAAATTTCTCTATATAAATTTGATTCTAGTTCAACTAATTGACGCATTTATATAAAAGTCAAAAGAAATATGACATTAACCAGCCCAAATGTATTCTTAGCAGTGCAAGATAATTCAATGAATGGTACGCTAACATAGCAGTGCTATTATTAATAGCAGGCCGGCAGCTGAGCATGCGTGTCATTGTTTTGTGAAGCCATATTCCCTCTCTCTGCGGCACCATTCTCTCAGCATGTACGCCGTTGCTAATGCACACTAATCTCATGAACAAATTGGCATCTACGCTACTTGCGCAAACAACCATTCAAAAAGTCTATTGTGCTTGCTGAGAAAATGTCTCATGTTTCAATGAGAAGAATAGATCATATATTTTCCCGATACGCTGCGTGAAAACCGTGGAAGAAGAAAGAGGGAAACAGGCTTCACAAAATGCATCTTGTGCACCAGCAGTTAGAATACATGCGTGATATACATGGCATTGTGCAATCTCAACAACTACTCAAATCAATAAATCAATGGAGAAATACTTGGATGAAGAGCGAGAGTGACCAAAGAGATCGAAAACAGCAGATTTAGCTTTAAAATATTCAATATGTTGACAAAAAAGCTGGCGGCATGCCGCATTGGTTAAAAAAGACGCGAGATGACGGTGGGGTAATAAAGTGGGATTTATGTGCATTTCAAGTAGCACGTGTTTCCCCAACTTTATATATATTTTCTATTTGAAAGAGGCTTGCAAAACTTGGAATGTCACATACTTCCGCCCATGTGGTTAATTACTTCCACACAGTTATCATCATTATTATTTTGTGGCACAGTTGGGTTTTGCACCATATGCTATAATGGTAGTTACATTGCATTTATAAAAGCAGGAATAATGTACTTTAAATATAAACCTGCATCCCAAACCAGCTAACCAGAAGAAAATCGCAAACTACAAGATCAGAGAATTGTTATCATAATCATAAGGGGGTACATGTTTAAAAGTGTAATAAAGCCATTTTTGTTATTTTTATAGGTTTTTTTTCCAGAATCTCTTTCATCGCTCTATTCATCCATGTCCCCATTTATTTATTTATTGCTCAGCATTGACATTGGCCATTTCAAACAAAATGTATTTTCTCCATATATATATCATTAGGTGAATATCAACATTGTAGTCAAAATGATACAAGAGGATCTTTCTTTTTTCCACCCCTTTTGCCTCTCTTTTCGCCCCCCCCCCCTCCATGACCTACAGTATTTGTAAGAGAGGTATCTAATGTATGATTAATGTGACATCCATGCAACCTATCCAGGGCCTTAAATGTCTGCTCATGCACATCACATTTGAGTCACTGGAAAGCTCGTATGAATGAGCCTGTCCTCTTGCTGGGCAGTCATTTTTGGAGCAACCAAATCACCGTTTGGGGATCTCAGCCAAAATCTCAAATATTGAGTTTAACAGGGCTCCTAGTTGCCTACTATGTTCAGTTCCTTTGCAAGCGCACAGGAAAAAGTATGGCGCCATGACATGGACGACTTGTGTAAAATGGCAACTGTGCATGTTTGCTAATCTTCTTCCTGGCCCCCATTTCATTTTCCAAAATGGTGGGCGCTGAAATGGAGTGAGTGCAATTAGAGTGTGCAACGGCAGGCAGGGGTTTAACAAATACACTTTAAACCCACGTCTACAATAATGTGAGTGGCACTTGTCTGTCTCACACCCTGACATTCCCTGAAGAAGGATTGTACCAAGTCTTCAGCAGAGGTGGAGTTAGTGGTGGAACAGTAGGACGAGAGGGTAAGGGGAATAATTTTGGTGAGGTAGAGTCGAGTGAGGGTGGGCGATGCATTGTGTTTTACATCCCAGCCTGAAGGTGAAGAGTAGACAACCATTCCATAAGTAGGGAATGCTATGACAAATAGAGAGAAGGGGATGGGAGGGAACTAGAGTTGACAACAACCAGGTTTAAACCAACTTGGGAACACCAGTTATATTCACATGGCCAAATTATGTACGAGTTTGCTTCATCATCAGTGTTAAAGCTAGAAACTAACAAATAAAGGGCGAGTTAATAAAGCGTCTCTCTCTAGGGCCATTTATATGACAATAGAATGGATGGTTGGAGAAGGTGTTTTAGAGGCTGAAACCACCAAAAAACTCAAACGTTCAATCTGAGCCTTGGCTCCACCAATGTTGCAGCTTACTTCTGTTTCAATGGAAAAATCAACACATTTTCAGCCAGTGAATATAAATCTATCCTTACACCTTTATTCATAACCGCTGTATTGATTAAAAGGACTAACAAGCGTATTTCAGAGATTTTTATCAAAAGACTAAATTTTTTTTTGAAAAAGTCTAGATAATTATATTTAATTGTGCTCCAACATTTTGTTAGAATTTTACGAAAGTGCAACGGATAGATAAGGGAATATCTGAAAATAAGCAACATAGAATGGTTGGCTTAAATACTCTATCATACCACTGTTTAAATAAAAGAATTATGAGACTTTTTCTAACTCAAAAACAGGCACAAATACATTTTAAAAAAGGAAATATAAAAACTACAAAAATCCTTTTCCCAAATTTACGGTGCCACTTGGCTTTCCCAGTAGGTTGTTGTCGCCATTGCACTGAAGGATGGTATATGCTAGAGGAGTGGGGAATTATGGGTATGCGTCGGAGGTAGGGGAGGGTGTCTGGTGTGGGTGGGTGTATGTTGCTGTCTTCATTGAAAGCAGAGTTTAAGAATCAGACCAAGTGAGGAGCAATTTATGGATTTGATTGCTGCGTGAGATGGCTTGTGAGCATTGGCTCACCCAAAAAGGGATCCGTGGAATTTCCCCTTTGTCACTTATGTGATGAGGCAGCTTTGCTCTAAAAAATCAGTGTCACTTTCTTTTTAGATGGTTTAAGACAATCAATTGTAATGCACCGTGTTACACTGTTACTGCAGCTGCATCATGACTTATTTGCTGACACTCCAAAAATTAGAAGGAAGGCATGGTACAGGTTTGGTTTTCTGGGTTGAACAGAAACCCCCCCGAAGGTTGTTTTTTTTTTTTTTTTTTTTTGGGGGGGGGGGGGGTTGTCATGGCTCTTTTGTTGATACTTTTCAACTCTAGCATGCTTGAAACTGTTGAATGGGCATGCGGAAGGTTCAGCTGCTTAGCTTTGGATCTTACCCTCATCCCTTCAAAACGTGACAAGGCTCTGAGGGGTCTCAGGGCCCTTAGTGTCCTGAGTGATTTAATGGGCCCTAGATCGGAGTAGCCCAGCGCATTAGCTACAAGGCTGACTATAGACACCTACACAAAAAAACAGAGAAGCAAAAGAGGTTCCAAACTGTTAGAAGTGTGAGATTATTCACTAAGGAAGAGAGAGGGCCCTGGCATAGGCGAAGGAGAGTTGTTTAACATACACACAAAAGTCTATGCAATGTATAGATGCATGAAGAACTGCATTTACACGTGCATAGACACTACAGAGAGAAGTATCGGTTTTATTGGTGCTGTTTATTTTAGTAGCAGAAGGCCAAGGGGGTTGTGAATGTCAGTAAATTTGGGGGGAAAGTCCAGTGTACCTGCAAAGAAATACGGAATTGAGCGAGAGAGTCAGAGAGAGGGAGACAGAAGACTCAAATTAAGGGCAAATTAGGCAGAGGAGGAGGTGACACGGTTAAAACAAGTGACAGGGTTGACTGGGGGTGGGGAGGGCAGAGGTAGACATTCAGGGAAGGGGGAGAAAGCAGAAGGAAGACGAAGAAGAAGAGAGGTCACCCTGCAGGAGTTGATTAAACACCCAACAGATTGGAGAGCCTTACCCTTGGCCCTCTTAACATTGTCTCTCCGTGTCGCTCTTGGGCTCAAATCCCAATCACAATTTAAGACAGACAAACTAACGGTACCTAAGAGAAAGAATACAAGTCAACATGTACAAATGTGTCACTGGGCTGCCATCATTTTTCATACATCATCTCAGTTCAAATGCTCACACGGGGTGAGGGTTCAAAAAAGGAAAAGACACGTTCACGTGAACCACATACGAGAGACAGGCAAGGGCATATGGGGCACACCTGATAGACTTAGAAAGACTTGCAGGACGGCAAAACCCTAGTGACAGCAGTTCAGTTGTACAAAACACAATGAACGGCACGCAACAAGAAACGGATGCAGCCTTCTCAGATCAAATGTTTTTAAACGCTAAATGGAAAATATTCTATATGCATGTTTGTTGACTTTCGTGATTATTAGGATGAAAATAGCAAAATGGGTCAATTAGCCGCATTACTCTTTGTTGGCATCTGCTCAGTGATTGATGCAGAAAAGCATTGATAGGAAAACCTGTCAAAAAAAATCTAAAGGTGAAGAGTTGAAACCGTTAGCAATGAACATGCCTCGCTCGAATCTTTCAAGCCAGCATTAAAGGGGGAAGACAACACCTTTATCAACACTAATCTAATCGAAAGTACCTAGTTTAAAAACGCATAAAACACTTTTCTTGAAAAATAAACGATATATATATATATATATATATATATATATATATATATATATATATATATATATATATATATATATATATATATATATATATATATATATATATATATATATATATATATATATATATATATATATATATATATATATATATATATATATATATATATATATATATATATATATATATATATATATATATACATATATATACATATATATACATATATATACATATATATATATATATACATATACATATACATATACATATACATATACATATACATATACATATACATATACATATACATATACATATACATATACATATACATATACATATACATATACATATATATATATATATATATATATATATATATATATATATATATATATATATATATATATATATATATATATATATATATATATATATATATATATATATATATATATATATATATATATATATATATATATATATATATATATATATATATATATATATATATCACTATTACTATAGATGTAATACAAGCCACTTCAGTCCATCAGTGTGTACATGTGTGGGTATACCTGACCACACAAAATAGCCACGCTTTAAGGAACTTCATTTTTTGGGTATTTAAACATCATTTTCGCCACTAACTTGCATATCTAAATACTTTGACCCACCATCTTTTACATGCACATCATTCATAACAGGTGTTGTCTTTCCCTCTAAAAAGGTAGGGCTTCCTCACTTTGGCTTTTTGTGACTTTTCACAAAACAGGTAAGATAGCTCCTCGTGCTGGCTGACTTCTCCTCATACTTGTACAATAGTTAATCATGCCTTGGCTCGCCTGAGGGATGTTACCGTTTCTTACAAACAAGGAAAATATCACGAGTCAACACACATGAGCGCACCGCCAACTAGCCACTCACACCAAGTGGTCAAATTCCACCACATGGAATACATACATCAACATCCAAAGCTTACCAAATCACGTTGGGAGGATTGTACAGGCAAAATCTTCATTTTAACCAAGGCCATAGGAAACTAAGCAAAAGTGATTAAAGACAAAATTATTGGGAAAAAACGGGTAAAATCATCCACTATAAATCAGGCAGCGAGTTTGGTGAATAGTGTGGGAAGGGAAGCCTTTTAAAATAAAGATTTTGCCTTCGTGTACAGCAGTTTTTGGGGTAGTTGTCACCTTCTGCGTGACCCCATGGATTGCACCCGATTCGGGGTGCCCGGAATGTGGCCCCCTTGCTGGGCCAGCTGGGCGAGCGCGGCCTCAGCACCTCGGCGTCCTTCTGCAAGTCAAGGCCAATGACATCTGGGGCTGTGATCCCAGGATGACGACAGCGAACAAAAAACAGAAATACAACCAACTAAAACCAGAAGGGAGAAACACAACAAAACCATGAAAAATAATCTGAGTGGAAAAAAGAAAGAATGAATGAAGAATGACACTTGCTCACTTTAAGGACAACTCTAAAATATGTGTAAATCTAAGATAAATAATATATTATTGGATTACTCACATGCAATATCTATTAGGGATGCCCCGATCATATATAGCCGGATTTTGAGATTCTGTTGATAGGGAATCCAGACTACGGAAAAGAAAAGTGTATCCAAATGTATTTTAACCCTAAGTCCCCCATTTACAAATCAATTTTACAGCAGCAAAATAAGGTTCCAAATAAATTGTTTAAACAATGTATTTTGCATACATAAACTTACATAGCGAATAAACCAATGTGATTTCTTGACACTTTTTTTTCTTTTGCTGTCGCTGGACATTTTTTTTCCTGCACAATTTGTTTCAATGGTTTAAATATAAATGTCTTACTTGTTATTTTAACTCATTAACTCCAATTGAAAGTCATCATGTTTTACTGGTGTGAAAATCCAATTCAAGTCCATCAACTTGAATTTAACGTCTCTCGCCATCGATGGCGGCAAATGAGTGAATAAAAAGAAAAATGTACTAAATGAATACAAAATTTCCAAAATGAACACATTTTTGTAAACCCCCATCTTATTTTTTTATTTTTATTTTTTTTTACCAAAGTCCAGTCCTCTGGAAATGGTATAAACACGTGATAGGATCGGGGACATCCCTAATATTGATACATTTAGAAATCCTTTAAATGGCTTTTTTTTCTCCATCTATTTTATAGGTCCTGCAGTGAAGTGGGGAGGATGGAGCAATAGCTCCATTATATGTGTTACATCAAATAAAATCACTTTCCCCAACAGAGTCATTTTAGCCTGGCTGATAAAAGTTATGGATCTGTATTATATACACTTGACGATATCACATGTGACACACCTGCTGCTTACATGAACAGAGTAAACAGACAGAAACATGAAAGAAAAAGATGCAGTAATAAAAGGATCATGAGGTAAAGTGTCAGGCACATCCACACAAAGAATAACATGGGCTGGTTTAATGATGGTGCCCCACACCCCTTTGCAAATCCACCACAAAAGCTGCACCTCACACCACAGCACGGCAAAGGTCACAACACCAGTCACCACGATCTGAACTCTTTTTTTTTTGCAGGGGGAGCGCTTGTGAAGACCAAACTTACCGCTCTTCGCCTGTCACCCACCATCATTATTATGCCTCAGCACAACATCACATTGCTGAGTTTAGACTTTCCAGAGGGATTGAGCAGAGGGTTGGTTGGGTGGAGGGAGACGGAGAAGGTTCTCACGCTTGACAACACAGTCACTGCTAGTTTGGGAAACTTTTTAATACACCTAAGGGGAGGGAGACTCCAACAGGAACAACTTTGAACAGTGCTACTTCTTGTATGCATGTGTATATACTGTAAATATATGTATAATGAAATTGCATGATTGTATTGACAATTGACCTTTTGGAAAGCCACACACTGTAACATACTAACGTTCTGTTATCAACGTTGAGTCCCAGCTAAGATATGTAGCAGAAGGTGGCCAAATTCCTCAATTTGGTGTTCCAGCTTTCAATACTAAAACACACGAACGATTGCATTTTCAATTTGTCTGATTGGAATAGTGAATTTGTACTCTGCCATTTTGGGTCAATTTGGACTGCTGGGTCATTCCAACCAATAAAAAGGATACCTTTTCACCCATCTGGAATCTTAAAAGTGTAATCAGTGATTGCAGTCAGGTACTGCTTGTTTTAATAGAAACCTCATTGGTTGAACTGTCCATGCTGGGTCAGTTGGAACAGAAAACCTGCACCCACTACCGCCCTTTATGGAATACTTTGGTCACCCCTGCATACATACAAAAACTTCTGAACATTTCTGTCTCTGATAGGTTTGTTCATTTTACAAAAATAGAACTAATTGGCTACGCAATTAAATGGGTGGAACTTAACAAAAGGTCAATGACAATTGGGGAATGTTGACAATTGCATTTGCTACTGTGTTGTATTTCACATGCTAGTCAGTGAGAGGATTCTGTTTTCAGGTATGGCCTAAAATCAAGCATTTAGTTCAAGGAGGACAGAAGGTAGAGAAGTTTTGATCCATTTCAATTTCCTCTTGCAGAAAACTATTTCGTGTTCAATTTCCAAATCAGCAGCAGCAGCAATATGGTGAGCTAAAATGTCACTGTAAGTGTGCTAGAATAGAATGAGGAACCATGTCTTTCATAGTCCCTCAAATTTAACAAAAGACAGAAAGAGGACATTGGCAGGCTCAAAACAATAAGAACAACAATGACATCTTACAACTCAGAGACGAGAGCAAAGACACTTCTTTGAAATTTGAATATGGCTGCTATCAGTAGGCCAAACATTGATTGTCTGTTCCAATCACATCTCCAAAAGGTATTTGGAAATGTTGCATTGGCAGTAAATTTTGGTCTGTAGTGTGTATTGTTTGAGAATGAGAATAGTGTTGCAGATACAGTATATAGAAGTGTCTCAGGCACAAACCAAGCATAAAAACTTGATTGATTGGGAGTTAAAAACATGTGCCCACCTCATATGGACAGATGCATTTTGTAAAAGACACTCATATCAATGACTATCAGGAGCTAAACAGACCACATGCTAATGCATCATTTGATGCTCAACTTCACACTTCTGACTAAGTATCAGAAGAAGAAGAAAAAAATCAGCAGGATCTGAATCAGTACTTTTACTTCTAATACCTTCAAAACACTGCTTCATGATTGTAAATCATATCAGTATGTATTTGCATTAATCAATATTACTCACATGTATGAACTGTCCTTTATAAATAATGAAATGTGAGACTAAGCTAATGTTCTAAAAGATAAAGGAAATATACTTACATCAACAATGAAGAAGTCTAGCCAACACCAAGCATTGGTGAAGTACTTGACAAAACCGTAGGCAACCCATTTCAACAACATCTCCAGGATGAAGATGTAGGTGAAAACCCTGTCTGCATACTCCAGAATGATCCGAATGGTTTTCCTTTGTTCAATGTATACATCCTCAAAAGCCTTAGGGGGAAACAGGACAAGAATATGTTATGCCCAAGGGAAGCATTATACCTCTAAGATAAACAGCTCAGCTAATGGAGTGTGTGCAGCACTCTGACCAACAACAATTCACACGGACATGAAATTGCTGTGTGGCATTTCAAGTAAGTACAGCTAATCTCGATATGCAGAAATGGTTATTTAAGTAGCATTGGACATTCAAACAATAGTCATCAGAAAAAAGTACAGTTTGATAATTTGCACCGTCTATTAATCAAGACACGACCAGTCTGATATCCCTCACTCTAATACCCAAACAAAATGGCTTCTAAGGAGCAATGAAGCACATTTGTTGCGTTTGGTTCTGACTTACCAGGGCACCACTGCTGAGAAGGATCATAAAGATGATGAGAGTCTCAAACCAATTGTGTTCCACAATCAGGTAGCAAGTTTTCCTCAGGAACCACCAGTTCTTCCACCAGCCAATGGTGATGTCGACATCGCAGCACTTGTACTTGGCCACGCATCCTGCGAGCACACCGGGGAGATGAAGATTCTTCCATCAGTAAGACAAGATGAGCATGTTAAACTAGGCGCCAGCCTGTGCTAAATCGCAGATTACACCAGGGTTTCAGCGGGACCCTGCCCTTTTCTTGCTCGATTGGGTGCCTTATAGCTCTGCTTATTGTTAAATAGGTCAACTTCATTAAAGATGTTTAAGTCCTAGATCCTTGTGGGAACAGGTTGAAAAACCTTGGGAATGTATTCATATCAGTAGAGACTATGCTGTCTCCAGGCCCGTACACACTATACATCTCTTCATTAAGCCGTGATCTTCAACTCTCACTGGTGTGTTAGGTAGCTTGGTGTAAAGTGATAGGGATGAGTATTAGCCATTCCAAATCTGAGACCATGGTAGTCTTTGGAAATGAGTCATTTGAATTCTTTCGATCAGCGTTGAAATCCTAGCCTAAGTAGAGGAGTTGAAATTTATTGATGTCTTGTACATGAGTAGGGGACGAACTTGTCAAGAAATAGTTGTGCGCGGAGCTCGTGCTGTGTTGGAGAAATTGGGAGGTCAAATTTTGGATAGTGTCCTCACCACAAAGACAAACTACATGTGACTTTGAGCCCTCACTCCTGGCGGTCTAAAAACTCGCAATTACTCTCCAAATCACTATCAACAACAAGAACAAGATCTTCACTGAGTTAACATGTATTCACCGTGTCTTTTAAAAGGACATACTGCTGATGCACTCTTTTCTTTAGGGATGTAGGGATCGGTGACAGGAATAGAGAGCATCAGATCGTGATGATAAATAGTGGGCATGCTTGAGTGAGTGTTTATAATGAAACTGCTCCTTCACCCAGCTGCCCTATCATTGTTGCTCAGCCCAAGGGAGTCTTGGTGCTGTTCATTGGAAGTAATGGCTGCCTTGGGAGCAGCGGACTCACCATCTGTCCAACATGCTTCTGGGTCCAAGTATTCCTCAACCGTCTCTACCACCACCACCTCCTCCACATCTGGCTTGATGTCGATAGTGCTGCCCTCGGACGAACTGGTGTCGTCCAGCTGTAGCGAGTGAAAAAGGCCAGACAGATGTTAAAAAATATTATCTGTTCTCAATACAAATTATGTCTTATTAAATGATGGAGTACTTGCACAGAGGTTGCTTGAATTTCTAACAACGCAAATGTTCAAAAGAATTTTGGTGAAAAAGAATGGCTACAAAGCTAGCAAGTGCTTGTCTGTGACAATAGAGTGCCATTACAGCCAGAACCTATGCAGATACATAGGTGTGATTTAAGATAGACAAGCTAGTGGCGTGTCAACATAAACAAAAAAAAAGGCTCATCTTGTCCTTGTTGTCCTAGGGAGCATTGAAACTGTTTAGGAATTATCTAACGACTCTGCTCTAAAGGTGAGCATAAAATAAGGGGATGCCTATCGGATTGACGATATCTTACCACAAATATTTATATTCATTAATTCCTTTATACGACAACAGTAAAATCTGTATAAAATATAATCGCCCTTTCCATGTGGGATACATGGAGCCAGATTTATAGGGAATGAGACTATTATTTTTTTATTGTTGTCAAATGGAGTGGGCAGTTGCATGCACAGCGCAGGGCAAACAACTCTTATTAGGGCATTTCCACCAATTTCCCAACATCAGGTCTAAAATTCATAGTTGTGCAGCAGGTCATTTAGATATGTGCAGGAAAATAGCACTGAAGGCTGTTGTGTTGGCTTCATGCACTTGCTGCAGACCAGCTGCAAGATGATTGTCATTTGATACCAAACGGTTACAGTGCTAATGTGTGTTATGTTTTGATGTATTGTATTTTTGTTTTGTTTTGTTTGGTTCACGTGCACACGCTAAAGCTTTCGTGGCATCGTGAAGTACCTCCACCTACTAAGAATAGGGGTGTGTTCAAAAATGTGTTTACTGCTTTTAACTGACTGGTTAACCTTTTCCTGATATCCTCGTACAAAGTGGGGCTTGAGTCACACACACACCTCTTTGCTGTTCTCAATATCAGATTCGCTGCTGAAGTCTTCTGTATTGAGGTTTTCAAAGTCAGACTCCCCAACAGCGATGGGCACGCAGACGGTCAGGTTGGGGTTGTGGATGAACGACATGTGGTCTTCGTCGATCATATATTTGCCCACGCTGCTGCCAATTCCACTGGTGGTGCCGTTGCCATTCTTTGCATAATCCAGATCACGGTTTATATCCACCCCGGTGTGGTTGGCGATACAGTTCAGCTTCTTGTCGTACATGTCGTCCAAAGGCTTCTGCTCGTCTTCCATCGGTGGTTTCCTCAGCAGACTGGCTACCAACACTCGCATCTTGGCTTTGAACCATGCAATGCCTTTTTTGATGCGGATGACAGAAATTTGCAGGTTGTTAAGCTCGCCGTCGTCATCCGTGGCAGCCAAATTGTCCGCGCTGAATGAACTCAGGAGTAAGGCAAGGAACAGGTTCAACACCTTTATAACCGGGAAAAAAATTGTAAATAAATTTGGCAACACTTTTTTGATGAAAATATCAAAGCATTGAGGACAGGGTAAGGTTGAGGCTTAAACCGATATTTTGTCAATGAGACTGACAATACAATGATGGTGGGATATCAGACTTTTTAAGCATTCAAATGGACTATAATTCTTCATTTTTGGGGGATTTGGTCAAAAACATAAATGGGCAAATATATAGCAAATATTTCAAACTGTGACAACAACAGTACCGGATTGTGAGTTAAGAATCTACTCTCCCATTTATAATTTCTACGTTTTTAGGTTGCTGCATTTAAATATGTGACATTTAGTTCTTTTAAAAACAATTTCAAGATTGAATTTAATGTATCAATGCAAATTGCACAATGAGCCCACAGAAAACACCCCAAAACAGTGCGTAACACTAAAATGTCAGAAAATCCATTTGTTTACATCTGGCAAAAAAAAAAAACTCATTATAAAAAAAAGAGCAATCTAAGACCAAATCCATGAAAAAGAATGCCTTTTTAAGACGCTTCAAATTTGTATAAAACCTTTTAAGGCTCAGCGAGAACGCAACAAAAAAAAATGGGAGCAAGTTATACTACATTATACCTCAATGTGTGTAACTTGTGTATACTCACCACCAAGTTGCCAATGACCATGACCATCATGAAGACAATGAGGCACATGCCCTGACCGGCCACCTCCATGCAGTCCCACATAGTCTCAATCCACTCGCCGCACAGCACCCGGAAAACGATCAGGAAGGAGTGGAAGAAGTCCTTCATGTGCCAACGTGGTAGCTCACAGTCAGCGGCAATCTTGCATACGCAGTCTTTATAACTCTTCCCAAACAGCTGCATGCCCACCACGGCAAAGATGAAGACAATAATGGCCAACACGAGAGTCAAGTTCCCTAAAGCGCCCACAGAGTTGCCAATGATCTTGATCAGCATGTTGAGTGTTGGCCAGGACTTGGCCAGTTTAAATACTCTGAGCTGGAGAAAGACGAGGTGGAGAATAGTCAGGTTGTGAACCAGGCATTAAAATCAAACCACAGACGTGTGCATACAGTATTTCACAAGGCATGTCATGGTGCTTTGGCTAAAACGAGCACTTACCAGTCGGAATGAACGCAGCACAGACAAACCCTCAACGTCAGCTAGAGCCAGCTCTACTAAACTCAGCGTCACAATGAACCCATCAAAACAATTCCAGGCTTCTTGGAAGTAGTAGTAGGGGTCCATAGCCACTAGTTTGAACATCATTTCCCCAGCAAATATCCCTGTGAACACCTGGCAAGAGGTGAGGCAGGAAAAGCCATAATCAGAAACAGCATACGGCTGTATAGACAGACAACTTATGTGGTGATGAGGTTGCCCCGAAACAGTACAGAACCGTATTTCTAATGTAATGGTAATGTAATTCTCAGCTCTCACAGACTATTTTCAGGCCCGACGTCACACTGCATTTCTCATGATCCCAAAAAACATAGTCTAACCTTTACAGCAAGAATGAAGCAATCGAGTATTTAGACAGTGGACACGATACAAATTTTTTTGCTTCTAATTTTAAAAACTCAACATATGCAAAGATCAAACTACAGGAATTGAAGTACAGTTGAACTTATGGACTGCTAAATACTTATTTTCAGGAGAGCATGGTCAGCCATACCTAGTTTGTGGGACATATGGGTGTATTCATTGACCAGAAATCACCATACATTCCCTAAACAGAGAAATGGTACCCCCCAAAAAATATTTTTAGGATTTTTTTAACAGACATTTTAGTTGGACTTTATTTTAAACTGTGTTTATTCAAAGATATCTACCATTGTATATTAACTTTAGGCTAGTAGGCTTTCGAGAATTGTAATTGTATTTTAGTGCACAATATGCACACTTTTGTTTTGTTGTCAACTTTAGTGATGATGGCGGGGGTCCTCTACATTCATTAGGGGAGGAGGAACTAGTACTTGCATGTAAATTGCTCCAAAATACACAGATAACTGCAGGAATGATAATTTTGCATTCCCAAAGCACTCACCAGATTCCCCACATACAACATATCCTCAAAGTCAGGCGTCATGGGGTAGTGCTCCATAGCCATGAAGAGCGTGTTGAGGACAATGCAGATGGTGATTGCCAAATCAACGAAGGGATCCATGACTATCAGGTTGACAATCTCCTTGATCCTCAACCACGTGGGAGAGCATTCCCATATGAGGAATGTGTTTGAAAACTTATACCAACAAGGAGGACACTTGCGCTGGGACTCCTCCAGTTCTGAAGACATAGCACGAATCAGATGTCACAACTAAACCAAGGCTTGTGCACCAATCAAAACACATGCAAAGTTTTTTGAGTGACAGAACAGTTGTATGTATCCGGTATAGCTGGCTATGCAAAGCGGATAAGCAGGATATTCCATGTCAAATTAACCAATCAATGAGTGCAGCCCGAGTTGAAGAATAATGAAAAAGCAGGTTTAATAGCTGGGTTAAAGAGGCAGTACCCTCCACTAGCGTGTTGGTAATGACGCTCATGACACTGTTGGCCCGCTCTTTCCGCCCAAAGGAGGTATTGAGCTGGTCCACAGACACCATCAGGGAGCCAGACAGCTTCTTCTTCACCTCAACCTCAGTAGTGGGCTGTCAGGAGGAGAGGAAGAATAAAGCAACCATGGAGAGGACATGCACACCATCCCACATTGCCACCGGTGGCTAGCGGAGGGAAGTGGACAACAGCATTGCAGCAAAAAGTCGCTGGGATTATTGGAGGGTAGGCTTTGGGGCATTTTTTTAAGGAACCACTGTAATGCTGAAAATGCATGCAGATGTGAGTGTAATTGTACTAGTTAATGGCACATTTGTGACTCGTCTGCCAACTGCTCAGGGCCGTCCATGCCATTGTAAAGTCATGGATCCATGTTTGCCAGTGTTCACCTTTGTAAATGCAAAAACTAGGGAGGCGATCAAAAGTAATAAAAAGCAGGTCGGTCATATCAGTCAAGTGGTCATGCATGAGCATGCTCCAAGTTAAAGAGAAGGAGAAGAATTGATTATTTGCTATGCTTTTTCTTGTATTTGTTGAGGCTCTATAGTTTACCACATTATCACTGTAATTGAATTCAGTCATACTAAAGAAATTCTTTTTTTTAAAATGGTCAAGGTGTACCGGGACTGTAGCTCTCCTTTCTTTGCTTTTTGAAATGTGTGTGTGTGTGTGTGTGCCACTTTGAGATGTGGTTTGCATTAAGGAAGCAGATATGGTCTCTCTTATCTGCTTGGAAATGGAACCTATGCATTAGGGAAGGAGATAAAAACATCTCTATGCTGGCTGTCTCCTTCACCTCCTACTGTAATGCTACCCACACAGGCTTGCAGAGGGGCCTTGGATGCCTGAAGGAGGAACGGAGCAACAAACTACACTCGAGTGTCTTAACTCATCAGACTAATACTCTGGATGAGGATTCAAAAGCAAGGCAGTAGTGTTGTATATTACAAATTGAATCAAATCAAGAGTCTATATATTGCACCACATTAACATTAGAATTATGATTTAAATGTAAGAACAACTGCCTTAAAATGAATGACAGGCCTAGTTTTACTAAGCCTTAAGTATATTTTTAAAAATAAATATCTCCATCCTTTACTTTACTATGGAGGGCAGCATACACTGCAGGCATTGGAGGTAAAGAAGGGGGACGAGCGGGGTGAGCGCTTAGCCAATAGATACATACGGATTTGCAAAGATGACAGATCAGAAGATAAAGGAGAGGAACGGACGAGAAGGGCAGGGGTTGGGGGATTCCATGCCTCAATCGGTCTACTCAATGACTTCCTTACACTGTCGTCAGGAGCTGCCTTATCTATTTTCACCTCAGGCAGAAGGCGTCCACCGGGCCCGGGGCCGATGAGGGACACCACGCCGTTGCAATCCACAGTGCTGTTCCTCTTGCCGTGGTAGCCACTGTAGCTGCTGCGGCGGTACGGGCTGAACAGGGAGCCGCGACGCTCTTCGCACTCCTCCACCGTGCTGTGTTCGTCATCCGCAAACTCGTTCTCTGAACCCACGTCCTTGCCACGCCCCTTGAAACTGAAGATGCTGCTCTTGCTGTTGTGGCGGGACAAGAAGGGCGAGCCTGGTATGCTGAGGAGGGACTAGAAGGGAGGAAGAACAACACGGATCAGACAAAAACACAATCCAAGAGGCGATATTCAGATGTGTTGACAGCGGTGTCAAATTCGTAGCTACTTGTACATGTCAAAAATAGCCATTTTGGATATAAAAGACTGTGTATGTAAATATCAGAATTGGGTATTGCAATTATTTTTATCTTCAGATGTTATCTTTTTTGGAATGTCCTCAGATTAGAACATCCAAGCAATTGTAAAATAATTATTTTGTATATTGTAAAATCAACCAAAATTTATCTTATGTTGGATTTTAAAACCCTGTGATTTCTAGGTGGAAAGTCACTAGAAATCCTCTTTCCTCTAAGATGGAGGCCTACTGATTCATTCAGTTTGGGGAGTTCCTGGTCTTTCATTATTGCATTTTATCCAAGACCTCAGAACAAATTATTTTCAAAATGAATGAGATTATGGAACCGGGGAAATAATAATAAACATGTCTTTTTCTCAAAGTAGCGCAGTCTGGGTTGGCATTCCAACTTTCTTGTGTGGGTTTTCGCTAGCGTCATTTTCACCCACATACTTAAAACACACATGCAGATTAGCTTCATTGAAGACTATCAATGTGTCATGGGCGTGGATGTCACTGTGAATACTTGTGTGTGTGTATATGTGCCCTGAGACTGCCTGAAGACCATTCAAGGGTGTACCCCGCCGTCTCCCTAAAGTCAGATGGATGAGAATTCAGCTATGCCACGCCCCTAATGAGCCCAAGCTCCTGGTCCAATGACCATGAAAATAGAGATGAATGGATGGCGTCAATGGGGCCTGACTTGGAAGCGGTCCCTTTTCCCCCCAAAGAGTGCTGGTCGTGCGACCTTAAAGACAATTACTGCTAAGGTCACACTGAAAACCACAAGGGCAAAATGGTGAAGGAACACGGCACAAAATCAACCTCTGCCACTTCCAGCTTTATAAAAATAGCCTCAAATTCAACTCCAGTATAACGTTTTGCTAAATGGAATGACGGAATGCAAAGTGAACAGCGATTGCTGGCAAATACACTAAATTACATAAGTCCTATTTTCTTGTTTTTTTTAGAAGCCCACATACAATGTAACAATATGAATGGCTCCTTTACAAAGCTGCAGAATCGCTCCCTCTGAAACATTCATGTCTTTATTTTGAATTATTCAGAGCTCAGAGGTGGGCACGTCTTCACATCTGGCCGCTGTATGATTTTCTCTACGCAGTGCCGAACTGGCGAAAGTATGTCGTTGAGTATGCACTTTGAAATCGTGGGTCATTTGTGTACGGTGTATGTCGAATAAAGGTTGAATGATTTCAGAGGTGGCGGCGAAAACTGGTGTTGTGACCTGGCAAACTTTTAGGTCAAATATCACGTTGACGTACATTGTTTTAATCTAATTCGTAGAGTTTAAAGAGTTTTCATCTTTACACAATCTGAAAAGTGAAGGCATAATTGTGGTAACGTGGGAAAACTATGCAGAAATTTTTAAAAGGCCATCAGCAGTTATCAAAGTACAATTGTTGTCCTAAAAAAGTTGCTATGCAGTTGGAGATTATTGTATTGTGATTTTTTTTTAGACTAAAAGACATCAATCTATCAAATTGCATAAATAAGATGCACTAGACTAAATGAAGGTCTTCTTTTCGTGAAATTTGGCCTAAACAGCACCTTAGCAGGTTTAGTAGTTGTGACAATATAACCTCAACAGAATGAGAAATATTTCAAACGTGAAAGGTTTGCGCCTCACCTGGTTCATAATAGAAGATTTTCGACCCAGGCGGTTATCGGGAAAGCGGAAGCGGCTCCTTTTGCTGCCGTCGTCCGACTCGGACTTCACGAACTTCTCGCTGTCGCCTTTCTCCTTCTCTTGCTCTTTCTGCCGCCACTTCTTCTTGCGGTTGCGCCGCTCTTTGGCACTTTTGGAGCTGAGCTTGGACATCTCAGAAGAGCTGCACGACAACCGCCCTCCTCCATCATCCTCGACCGCATCCTCCGATACTGTCCCGGCCGAAGTCGCCATGGCAGCAGTCTACGGACAAACCAAATCCGTAATAGGTCTTCACAGCAACACTGTGATGACTTTACCCCGCCAAACACTGACCTGAGCTTCTTCCTGGTTTCTCTTGAGCTGCTCCAGCATGGCCTTAAACTCCTCTTCTTTCCGTGTGGCTTCTTCCATGGTGGCTTGGTTCTGTTCCTCATATGCCATGGCGACCACAGCGAGGATCAGATTGACCAGGTAGAAGGAACCCACAAATATCACCAACACAAAGAAGATCATGTAGGTCTTTCCTGCTGCCCTCAGCGTCTAATAAGACATACATTGATGGGTACAAATTCAGATTCAGTGCTATTTAGGGTTAGCATTGTTTTTACAAGGACATGGGCACTTGCTGCATGCATTCAGTTATTGGACATGAGAAGTTGAGTTAGTGGTGATGAGATATTGTCAAAACTGGGTGTGCTGTTGTATCCTGTTGCATTTTGCCCACATAGGAACAAAGGGCTTCTGTTTCATTATTCGTCCCACTTGGTTACAATCCTAACTGCCAAGTACCCACTTAGTGGAGTAACCTTCCATTTTGGGCATTTTGGTACTTTTTTTTTTAACCAATTCTGTTAAACAGCTTAATTGCCGGAACTGCTTTTTAATGTATCGTATGAGAATTAGGTGCACTCCTGTGTGTTTTATTAGGAAAATGCAGAACTTGGGAAAGAGTGATTTAGAAACATTAGTGAAGGTATGTGCTACCTAGATAGAAGTAGCATTACTGACTGACTTTATTTAACAAGAGCTCAGTTAGAGGCATGGATAGCCCAACTAACCATTAGGATGAGAAAAAGAGAGGACATGGCAGATTAGGGTGTGGAAGGGCGGTTTAAGGGTGAAACCAGTGCCATTGATGTAGAGTATGGAACCCATAATAAGTCATGTGAATATATTGGAATATCACCGACCCCTCAACAACCCCGTGTGGAAGAGCATATGTAATAGTGTGTTGACTTTACCAGCATGTAAAGGTTTTCCCAGAAGTCCTGTGTCATGAGTCGGAAGAGAGCAAGAAAGGCCCATCCAAAGCTGTCGAAGCTGGTGTAACCGTAGTTTGGATTCCTTCCAGCTTTCATGCAGGTGTATCCCTCTGGGCATCGACTGTAGGGAGCAAAGCTTGAAGCTTACTCAGTGTCCACGTCATTGAAAGTTTTGGCTAGTGAAGGTACCACTGTATTTGCAAAAGCAATTGCAAATACTCACCCTGAGTCGGAGCTGTTCCCACAAAGAAGGGCATCCAGCTGCCCAGGCAGAAAGTAGAAATTTGCTAAATGACAAGAAGAACAGCCACATTACAACTTCATTCAGTCTCATTTCATATCAATGATTTTTGTCCTGCCTGTGCCAAAAACCCCATGCTGTTTTCCTGTGACAACGTATGGGCTGACTCATACTGTGAGCCTGCCACCCACTCACAAGACTAGGCCGCCTCTCCCTACTTACTCTTGTTTGTGATATACTCGTCCCAGTCAAAGCTCTGGCTGCTGTTGACCTGGTAGTTCTCGGTCATGTTGATGGGCCAGATCACACACTTTTGCCGAAGGTTTCCCATGAAGAGCTGCAGACCGATTAGTGCAAAGACACTGAGGCAGAAGACGGTCAGGATCATCACATCGGAAAGCTTCTTGACCGACTGGATGAGGGCGCCCACGATGGTCTTCAGGCCTGAAGGGGAGGAGCCATGCAAACGTAGTGATGAAGCAGGAGAGTCCCATTTTGCAAGATTGAACATTTGGACTCTACTTCTAAGGATAGAAATCGCAGTGACGCTAGCAAGAAAAACACTGACGACACATTAAGCCATCTGTATGGCAGGTTAATGAAGAAGTTCACAAGTTGTCTTTAGAAACCTTATGGGCTGTAGACTTAAATACAAGGAACAGCGTCCAATTTGTGTTATTGCAGGAGCAAGATAAACTCGGGCAACTAAGAGATGAAAGCACCTCCAGTATAATTACCATTACCATACTTGAAAAATACTCAAAATTATACATATCTTAAATTCAATTGGTGTATCGATTCGTTCAGCACAATCGAATAAAGTCGGGACTCGAATCATTGTAAAAAAATGGATAATCCGACTCATTCTAAAAAAGGAATTATTTGATTATTTTCATCATTGTTAGAGTAGTACATCTTTAACCAAAATGACAAAACAATATCAAACAAGTAATATCAAAGAGCCTTCCCACTCTTTTCAAAATACTAATAAAAATATAGCGGTGTTTTAATTCCTTTGCCAATCACGTGTGGTGTGAAAGAGAGGGGGAAGACTGCAGAAAAGTGAGAGGAAAGCACGGCGGCACAACGAAGGGCCATGAGAAGGAGGCACAAGCAGGGTTGGCTTGGGTGGGGGATTTTAGGGGCAGAAACCACATGCAGGTCATTTAAACTCCAAGGCTGAGTAGGTAGCAATTCAATGCCAGCGCCATGGTGTGTGTGGCTGCTCCCTTTTAAGCGGGGTGTTATGATGTCAACAGAATGCCACCCTGTAATCTTTCTCATCCACACTGACGACAAAGTCGCATTACCTTGGCATCCTCTGGAGGCAGCGTTCACAACCGGCCCGGCAGGAAGGAGTCAAATATGGAAGCAGGCTGACCCCCTTTTCATGCCTTAGCGCTAGATTCACCTCATACATATTGCATGTTTTCTGACAGACTTTGGTTAGGCTTTGAATAATCTTGGGATGTAACAAAAGCTTGTTTTTCCATTAGATGAAATGCTCTTACTCCTCAAATAAAATCAATATATTTCATTTTGGAGGGTTTTAATAGCTGGTGCGTCAATACCCGCTTGTAGAAGAGGGAGGAGAAATATAGAACCTGACTAAAAAATAGAATTAGTACTTAAGAGTGAAGGTTTGGAGCTGGGATTGCTTACTTTTGAAACTATGGCGGCTCTTTTTAACATGGCTAGATAAATACAACTAGCTCCGTCTAGTGTTAAAGATGAAAAGTGCAAGGTAGACTGGATTTAAGCTTCTTGTGTGGGCTATATTCAATTATATTGTCATCAATGGCTGTGGGCCATGGTTTGGACACCCCTGGTATAAAGATTGTAACTCATTGGTTTGAGGTTCGGAGATGGTAAATCAATTCCAATCCTCGTTTCCCTTACTATATCAACTCACCAGTCTATACTAGTCAGAGCGAAACCAAATACTCTGCCAAATCATATTTCCTGCTCTAAACTCTGTCTCATTATTTCTATCTCATCCTGCTATCTATTCCTACCCTTTTAAAAAAAAATCTTCGTGTTGTCGCTTTAGGGTTTGTACAACACGGTTTATTGCTTCAGTTTTTTTTACTATGTGTGTACACGCATATTCAGTGCATTTAAACCGTACAGAGTGAATACTCTCTGCCGACGATCTGACGGATGTTCAATGATAATTGCTTTTATTATTGCCCCCCACCAAAAATAGTCTCTTCCCTTTAGGATACATTGTAAGAATCTAAGAAAAGATGAAAAACCCAATTGACAGCCAAATAAGAAATATGGCTCAGTGGCACTCACTAATGTCACCATTATTTTTTCTGGTTCTTTTTTTGGGGGGTCTAGATTCTCAATGAAGAGAGGCAAGGTTAATAATCAAATTAAAAACCTAACAAAAAAGGAGGAGAAATCAAACTGTCAATGCCATTTATCAGCCAAGCTCTTGGTAGGTTAAGATTAGAAAAGCAAGTGACTGAGAAGCATCATGCAGCATAAGAGATATGTTGACAAACTAGGCTTGGCAGTCTTCATACATTCATAAACTTTGTAGGCCTATAAGGGGCGGCGATCGTCTTTCTAGTTCATTATAGGGCCTTTTTATATCAAGTGCTCTTTATTTATTTACTTGTCAATTTATTTGACAGTGGTAATCTTAAAACTAACGGATTGTTGAAAATGAAAAATATGTTACTAGATAAAGGGGAAAAAAAAAAGAGTCATCACAGGTGCTATGGAAACCAGCTTTAAAATGAGAGCGCTACTGGGGCAGAAAAAGACCCTAGGGGAGACTGCAAAGCCTATCAAAAATGTATTAGTACCATTTTTGATAATTTTGGAGGATAAAAAGAACCAACAAAAAATGTCCGTCTCCAATTATATCGCTGCTGCTCAAAAAAAATCATAATTGTAATCATAGTGAGTAAAAAAAAAAAAAGAAAGGGCGGGGGAAATCAGCCTTAGTGTTTAAACGGAGTCTCACCTGGAATGACAGAGATAGTTTTCAATGCTCGGAGAACTCTGAACGTTCTCAGCGCAGATACATTGCCCAGGTCCACAAACTCTGTTACATATCTGGAACAGGGGAAGGATCACACACAGAACACACACACGATGACCAAAACCAAACACGGCAAGAGCACAACACTAGCGCACCAGGAGGAAGAACGACGCCACTCACAGAGCCTGTCCACGGAGGAGGAGAAGGGTGGAAGGTAAAGAAAGAAAGGAGGACACACACACCTAACACCGACCCCGCCCGTGAACCCCCCAGCCACCACCCTGCCCAATCCTATCTTACCTGGAATGACAGAAATAGTTTTCAATGCCCTCAACACCCTGAACGTTCGCAGAGCTGAGACATTGCCTAGGTTTACAAACTCTGTTATATACCTGCAGGATCAAACCACAGTTACAACAGCTGGTTATTTGGTGTACAAGTGATAGGCTTGATAGCAACACAACAGTAGTTCTACTTACGGGTGACTCATTTCACGAGTGTTCTGAGGAATTCCCTCAGTTTGAGTTGTTAATCTCAAGTTGCCGGCGAAAAAAAAAACATGTACTACAGTGTTCCCTCGGTTATCACGGTTAATGGGGACCGGGACCACCCGCGATAATAGTTGCGACCGCTAACTATGCTGGCAGCAAACTTTACAAAAAGCAGTATTTTGGCAATAAGCAATTATTCAAACAAACCTACGTTAAAAATAAAACATCACGCAAAGTAGTCGTTGGATGCTAAAAATATAAAGCCAAACGCCATAGAACCAGTTGTGATGTCATGGTCATTATATAAAAACCTTGTAGCGACACATTCAGGCAAAGCTTTATCCACTTGTGGAAAGCCAGGAGGTGTTAAAGAAGGTCTTCTGTGACTCATCACTCATTATGAGTGAGTGTTTTTGAGTCACCGGAACAGATTTGTGCCATTTTCATTCATTTAATGGACAGGGATCATTTGCAATGCGAGCGTTTTAGGTTTCAATTGCCGTTGTGCAATAAATAAAGACGTACAACAGCTTGCATAATGTGTCCCAGTCCAAAGAAGCACAAAATGCACAATCCACAAGACCTCAACACTCCAATTGACTTCCCCTACCCTGGCGATTCTAATAAACATTTCCACCTCTGAGCATTGTTTGTTTCCCAGTTCTTGAACGGGGACACACATAAATGTGCCTTTTGAAACTTTATCCTGATGCAGAAGATGGAGATAAAGTGAACATCGCCCCCAACAACTTCATTGAAAAAGATCACTAGGGATCAGTGTTACTCATTACAGTAAATACGTTTTTTTTCGTGTATTTTATGGCATATTACTTAAAATCAGTCCATTTATTTTGGGTATAGTGGTCAATTACATTTTAAAAGGGTTCTTACTGAGGAAAATAGAGAACTTAAAATTAAATTGAATGAAGATACAGCAGGGGGTAAAGAAGCTAATTTGGTGTCAATGTGACAGTACAGAGCATCATTCTGATTGGCCATTGGAATTGATATCTGCAATGCTAGTCAGCTGGGTCTAAATTTATGTGAAGCACACTCATTATGCCTCGAAGAAAGGACACTGCACTACGCGGTGGATGAAAGCCTCAGTTACCGAATGGTACAGTTTAACCTTCAACATATTCCTTCGAGGCATCACTTACATTGTTTTATTACTTAAAAACTAGTGGTCAGTAAGAATTCCTTTAAACTTGCACCTCAAACATTTGAAAATAAAGTTCTTATTGCATCAAGTATAAACACTACTCAACATTAAAAGTCATACACTTGAATTAAAAACAGGTTTTGCTTTGTTCGATAAGGCGCCAATGTTTAAATAAGTGAAAACCCTACAGTGAAAATGTGTCTGAAATTGGAATACTTTTATACGTGGACCGATTGAAATGATTCCTTGCAAGAAGAAGTGAGAGAAAAGTGCAGCGAGGAGTACACTTCCAAATCGTCGCAAAATGGCTGACGAGAAGTGTGTGAGTGGAGCGTCCTTCTGGTTTTAATGAATTGGGACAGCACTTGGCACAATGCTGTGATGTAACTCTCTTTAAATAGAATTCACACACGGTGCTGCCCCTGAAATGTGACACTCTGTATTGATAGTATAGAAACTATGTCAACAAAGGCATTTTGGCTCACTGCCTTCTTGGACAGGTAGGCTTCCTCACAGACATCTTAAACGTGAAAGTCAAGGTATGTTTCAATATCAATATAAATATATGTATATTGTCCATTAAAAATGAACTGGGGCAGCCCGGCGGGTCCGTCATTAGTGCGTCAGCCTCTACGGGTACGTTTCCCATCCCTGAGAAAGGTCTGTTATTAAAATTACTCAAAAGCAAAAAGTAAAGTGACTGACACAAATGGCCAACCACGTTGCTACTAATTGAGTGGCATGAATAGTTTGGGGCCCTGACAATTTCCATTATTTTCATAGTTAAATAATTGGGTGTTTAGATCAGCAACTTGATTTTGATATACCAAAAAACTGGTTGATAAAGTCAAATTTCAGGGTGAAACTATTGTTTAATGGACAAACAGAAGATGTATAATATAATACAAAACAATATTACACGGAAGCAAAAATTTGGCCACTCTAAACAGAAAAAAAGAAACTGTATTGGGTAGATGTTCCTTCTGCCAAATTAGCGCCATGTTTTTTATTATTACATTCTCCAGCCGATTATCTATTGCTAATTAGTTCCAAGTATTGAAATTGATTTTAAAAAAGACAACGGTAACTAAACCTAGTTTTAATTCTGATAATAAAAATTGCCAGAGTTATCCAAATCTTTTCACATCACTATAAGCAGCATGTCATAACTTTGTAGACGGCATCTTTTTATACACAGAAAACAATTAGTACTTTCAAGTTTGTAGTACTGAATGTTCGTAAAATAAACACCTTAACAATTATTAATATAGTAAAGTGCAAATTTAAATAAGTACCAATTTAGCAGTCAGTTTGTATTCATTAGACTAGATTAGAACATTATTTCATCCCATATTTGGGAAATTTCCTTGGTTGCAGTAGCAAGACAGACACAGAAGACATTGTAGACCTAGGTAAAAAAAACTGTATTCATGCAAGCTTTGTATTCTTAGGGATACTATTTTTCTTTTAAATCTAAATTTGTATAATGCTTTCTTTGCAACTATCAAGCCTACCATGTTCATAATGGCAATGACATTATGACTTGCCTTGTCCTTGCCAGTAAGCGTGGAATTGTTCAGATACGAGGTGAGCTGTAATTAGTCAAAATTCTAATTTTGCAAGTCATTTTAACATTCCAAACTCCCTCCTTAAAGTGGCATTTTAGGAAGAATTCAATTTGAGTTTGGCTTCCTGTATTGCTCCGCTAGCAATAAGCCTCGGTAAATATCAGCAAATATATATTTTTTTGGAAGCTTCTGTAATAAATTTGACTCATTAAAACACTACCTGTCCACTGTGATTAAAAATTTGGATCATGGGCATTTAAAATTAGATATGAATTATGATAAACACTCTCAATGGAAAAAAATACAGTGGTAAAATCACTTTGTTATATTGAAAGACATTGCAATCAGATTTCAAAGTAGCAGTATACTATTCTTGGGCGCCAAAAAATGAAAAAGCGCCAATTGCATCATGTTCTTTTAAAAGAACTCCTTGCAAAGTGGTAACAGAGAAGGAAAAATGTACTTACGCCATGGAGATGACCATAAAGTCCAGCCAGTTCCATGGGTCTCGGAGGAATGTAAACCCATCTATGCAGAACCCTCGTGCCGTGATTTTCACAAGCGACTCAAATGTATAAATTCCTGTGAAAGTGTACCTGAAAGAGACGAGGGCATCGACAGGGTTGCTTTACACCAAGCACGGCACATAATTAAATAAAAACAATCTAGCGAAGATGAACACAAGCAAGGTAGCATTTAACCTCAGGCACACGGAACAAGCATTATCTTATTGAGAGAGAAAAATGAAAGTATTACTTACTCGACTTGTTTTGACCACTCGGGAGGATCACTAAACGTCATGAATATACAGTTGGTCAAAATAGTACACATAATGATCATGCTGAAAAGAGTGAAGGGTAGGTTAAGGAGGAAAAAAACACTGCAATTGAAGAAAGCAAGGACAAACAGTACACATCTTATAAATCCTCATTATGATAAATGACTTTCTATTAATATGCTGTTAATTCAAGTTAACGATTATAAATTGAACTGAATAACTAATGTTATAAGACAATTTTTGACAAGGCATTTTTTTGAGGATGCTTGTACTATTAATACCTGATGATTATGGCACAACTATCATATAAAATGTTGGTTATTTCCTTCCCTTACCTAATGGGATCTGAAAAGATAAACAATAAGATAATGGAATTATACAAGCTATGTTCTTACTAATTCTTATTCTAAATATAGCACACACACTCTTAACCTTAACATGGTACAAATACAAGATCCACAAACAAAGCCTGAAAATAGCAACTCCTATGTGCACCTTAAAAGCGTATGTTATTCGGTCTAAACACATCACCATGATTGATATAGACAAGCAAGCAATCATTGCCTTTAAGACAGCTTTGAAAAGGATATGAATGTATCAAAATTTTAATAGCTAATTGCCTAACCGGATTAAAAGGACTTATGAAGTACAAGGCAGGTGTGGCACTGAAACGGAAGATTGTCTTCCCCCTATTTAGCACTATAAATGTCTGTGAAGAGAAGAAAAGAGGAGAAAAATACGTATTAGTAAACAGCACAGCACAGTTGGTTTGCTAAGGAACTTTTATGTGTGATGAAAATTCTGTTCAGCCAAAACAGGAATTCCATATATTTTTTAGCATGACTATTCTCATTTTGTCAAAAAATATGAAATATTGAACAATTTCTAAAAATAAAAAGGTAACTATGTAATTATGTTTCTATCTTTTCCTATATTCAATTCTGTAAAGTCAATTTGAGTTGTTTATGAAATGTATTTTCTCTGATGCTTAAATGTTCATACAAATACATATTAAATTTATTATTATTAATGATACAATCAAAATTTCGTGGACGAACATTTTTGTCCAAAATGTGACAGAATGTTTGTTTGTTAATTTCTTCTTGATATGGATGGCTTCAGTAATACCATAAATATAATATAATATATAATTATTGGGAAAATAAAAACGCAAATTCAGACCATTTCATTGCTTTTTTAAACATTTGCACCAGAAGTTGTTTTGGCCAGATCCCATTTTACTCAATTTCAGTTTTTGCCATACATTTTCATTTAAGTACATCCATAGCATGCACAAATGTGTGAATGTGTTAATGTTGACACTAATGTGCCTTGATATGCAAGACAAGTGTACAATTTTTTCGGTATATGCGGCAATAGAAATACATAAAATATGAGCAATTGCAAAAATGTGCAGTTTTCTGCCATTTTGTGCCAGTAAAACACATTGGAACAAAGACAAACGGCTAGCAGGATGGTTCTATTATTAGTATATGCAGCCGTCGTGATTGATCACGGAGTTGTTACTTTCCTATTGAATACACAAAATGATTGTGTGTGTGTGTGTTTGTGTCCCGTTTTGCTGCCTGCACTGGCTTTTTGAAAAACCCAAAGTTGGCGAACCTCCTCCGGTGGATAACCTCATAATTGTTTAAATAAAACATGGCTTAGGCCATGAAACTTTAATGAGACACTGCATTTGCACAAGTGATATGACCAAGAATGTTTTAACGCGGTCTCCCTCGCTACATTAAGCCCTCAGCAAAGTGTGTGTATGTGTCACATGACTCGTCATCTGTGCACTCGCAGTCAAAATCAGGCAGAGATCCACAAAGCTAAAAGCAGCGTCAACGTCTCAAGGTAGAATATGGAAGGGTCACGTTGTAATCACGTCAACTTGGTTGCTAAATCTTTGACTTAAACGGCATGAGATAGCTAGAAATGGTTCCTAACTAGTGCACTAATACATAATGCAATCACATGGTCAGAAATTGGGCCCTATCACCATTGGGTTTTTAAGAGTAGTACTTATTTTGAATTTTTAACTCATTAACTGCAAATGAAAGCGAGAGGGTTGCCAACCGTCTACAAAAAACATAATCATCCCATAAGCATGAGCAATACTGTGTCTATTGAGCTTAGATGGGCCGTAATTCTCCCTGTATAATCATGAAACTCGAAAATAGTGTCCGAATTGTACAATGAACGAATAGGGTGGTTTTTAAGAATATGACGAAAAACGTATTTCCCGCCTCTCCTGCTTTGTAACCAATAAGCAGGCAAGAACACTTACATGCAGTAATGCCTTGACATACAAGTGCCCCAACATAAGAGCAATTGGAGTAAAATTTCGAGCAAATATTTACCTTGAGATAAGAGACACATTTTGATATACGAGCGTACAGCCGACGCGAGAGGCTACTGTCAAAACAAAATTAGAATGAAGTTTAGTGTAACGTTAGAGTGAATGTGTCTGTATCGTAATCCAAGTTCATTTCAATTTTGTTTATGTTCTGTTACGAACCTATTGCCGGGTAAAAAGTCTCTTTCTCACCTTCACAAAATCTGTCTAATTTTAATACCATTAAACATTATAACCACTAGTTATTTGTTACTCGGTTAATAGATGCAGAATTAGAACAAATAAAAATATTTTTCCATTACAATATCTTATTTTTTGGTGTTCTTCAGAGGGTTGGATCGAATTAATTTGTTTTTAGTTCATTTCTATGGCAAATGTTGATTTGAGATACGAGTGAATCGACATATGAACTCACTCCCGGAATGGATTAAGCTTGTATCTCAAGGTACCACTATATACATATAGTATGAGAAAATGAAATCTTCCTCATTTCATTGGTGGAGGTACACTAAATTGTCATGAAGATAACGATAGACAACATAGCAGCCAAAAAATGAAATGCGTAACTAAATGCTGTCTCATACATTGGAATCCACCCCACAATTAAAGTGTGTCACTTGCTGTTCTCATGGCATTTGTTGTTTAATACAAACACACATGTTGAGTGCATATGCATGCCGCTCTCAGGCACACACACACACACAGAGCTGACATGCATGTATCGACCCCCCGCCCCCCCACACACACTCTGTATCCCATGACTAAAGTGCTGCAAAGCTGCTGAAAATTTCATAACAGGGCGAGTGAGTGAAGCGGGCAGGCAGGCGGGCAGGCAGGCGGGCAGGCAGGCGGGCAGACGGCAACGGTGGCGACGGCAGCAGGCCAAGGAGAAACACAGCAACGGCAGCCAGCCAGAAATGAGGAGAGGCGAGGAAGGGGGATGGGAGCAGTGAAGAAGAGGCGGCCGCCATTAAGCATGACTGCATCATCTGCAAGAGGGGAAATATTCCACCAGACTTCCTCCCTCGTCCACATCAATCGAAAAGCTGCCTTTTGGACACTCCGACCAATATTAAAAAGGAAGAAATGTCTGCGCCACCCTCAGAAAAACGTAAGGACTAGTTTGTCAACCCGTGCTGCAAAAACAAATAAAGTTCTAAAGGGAGACAAAATTTAGCGTGGTAATAATTGTCCCTAATAGCAAAACCCAACTTAATAAAATCAAATTAAGAGTGGAATTTTGGACCCGATGAGCTTACTTAAACTCTAACCTGCATTTGAAGTGAATTATATTCCGATGGCAGATTTTAATGTAAAATTACCCCCAAATTTGATATTTTTGTATAGGCGCTCAGAGCATTTTTAATGTCCTAAATGTGCTCCAAGAGTAAATTGCGTGGAAGCAGTATGGCAAGATAATTGGAGAACAGGCAAAAACATGCCGGGTTTAATGCATTGTAAAAGTGACATGTTATCATCCCTGACCGTTTTGCTGATTGGTTGCAATTGCCTCCTTAGGATTTACTTTTAAAGGCTGTTTGTATGTTTTTAAAAGTGGGGTTAGTCAAAGGCTGACCCAACCAGTTATTTGTTCTTGGACAGTGGTTCCTAACATGGGTTCAATGAGTCGGTCTCAGGGATTTGGTGGACCCTCTGCCACGGAGGTCAATCGACACATCCACTCATCATGTCAATACAAGATAACATGCCCCGCTTGACCATCACTGGTTGCAGATGATCATGTGACATTGGTTGGCCAATCAGTGCTACGAGGGATTTAGATTTCTTGAATTTGCACCAACAAAAAAAAAAAATCACATTTTATTTTAAACTAAAGTAGGGTATGGTGAATGCACATATGAAACTAATGTGAGCCGGTGGCTCCAGGTTAAAAACCACCGGTTTAGGGGCTTATTCCTTTTCTTTTCTTTTTTTTAAACCCAGAACCATGTGCCTTCAAATAGTTGTTTTATTTTCATTTTGTTAAAATCAAGATAAAAAAATCGGCCTTCTGTTTTAAATGGACTTGGCTTATTATTGGCAGATGTTTTAGAATCAATAATACTTTTTTCATGACTATAAACAGATGCCATGAGAACACATTTTATTTGAACAAGTGAAATATAGAATGAGTTGGTAAGAAAAGGATTTGGCAAGTTTATTCAATCCATTGATTTAAAAATTCAACTCCTCGTTTAAATCTACTAATAGTTATTGTGTTATTTGACTGATGGCCAATCGCCTAAACCATCATCCAATCAAACTAATTAGCGCATTCAGTGGCAACTCCATTCTGATTTGTCTATTTAAGAAAAAAAAGCAAAGGCTTCATTGAGCTCCTGTTTCGGGGATTTTAACTGCTGCATTAGGACGGATAGTTAGTTTCACGTCCGCCATTTAATCTGCCCGTAAATTGACTTGCTCTGGCTGCACCATCCTTATTCTGTCAGCCTGCTGGGGAAAAAAAAAACCTCATGACCTGATCTGACGTCAAAGCAGCGCCGCCAAGGCAGACGTGATCCAGGCTCGTGATTAGAATGTTTGAGGCAGGCCCAGATAATGAAGAACAAAGAAAGAGCAGCTAGCTTAGCCTGCTATCATTGTCCTTCCTGCCTTACATAACTCGCCACGCCACGAAATATAAGGAGAAAGACGCCCGTAAAGCATCCTTTGGTGTGGCTGATCCTGAGTAGGCGTGGCCATGTTTCAATGCTTTAAAGTTTTGTAATATTGCCATCAGAGGCTATTGTTTGAGAAATAAGAGATAAGCATGATTGGAGACCAAGTTATTTTTTGTGTGAAATATGATTGATAACCATTATATTAAGCTCTAATGCTGCATATTTTGTTCCTCTTGGGAATCAGCGGCAAAAAAGTATCGATTTCAGGGAGAACAAGCCTGAATACGGCGGTAGTTAAACTCTCAATAAATCAATTATACATTGTGCAAGTTTGACTGAAGTGCTTATTTCCACTTTGGAATGAAAAGTTAGTTCTCAAAATCTTACGGTTCTTCTTTCAAATCCCTCAACATGAATATGTTGACTGTACTAATGGAATTTGATTACTAGTAGTTAAAAAGAAAAAAAAACATGACCACTAGCCAATGATCCTTACCCATCATTTGGGTTAATTGTGGTTCTTTGTTGGAGTAACCTGTCAAATAATTATTTTGCCAGGTAGAAACATCCCCTTTTTCATAATTTAGGAAAGATAATTAAGCACAAATGAAAAAGAGAGTGTGCAAAAGGGAAAACACCAAGTCAAGCCTCATTTCATTGCTATGACTTGCCCTGATATAATCGCAATGGGTGACAGCCAGACACGTCCACAAGTCAATAGCGTGACATCAGTGCAAGGTGCACGTGACAAAGACAATACAAAAGGATAACAATGAGGGACATGCAGCTGCTTTGGGTTCTTTTTTTACAAGCTTTGTTCGACTTGAGGGTAATTTTGCATCCCTGCTCTTATCACACGTGTCATGTTCTGTCTACCCTTTGTTTCTGTGTAAACCATAAACCTAAAACTGCCTAAGTGATATGTTTGACAAAGTCACTGTGAAAAACATGATTTTCATAGGTTTCATGAAAACATTTTTACAAAAAAGATCATGCCCCTTGAGCCCAGTGCGACAATAAAAACTGGAAAAATGACAATTCTACTCACTTTCTGAGAGTTCAGGTAGTACGGGTCCAAATCATCCAATGGTACCGCCACCATTCCCTTAGGGATGTCCCCATAGATGTAGGGGAGGCTCTTGCCAGCCTCCAGGTCGCTATTGGGCTTGGGTTTGTTCTCATCGTCGTCATCACGATAACTACTGTCCTGCTTGGGCGGCTTCTCGTTCTTCTGCTGGTCGATGCGCTGCTCGAGGGCCGCCAAAGATTCCACATTAAACCTCCTAAAGCTGTCAGGTCCTGGCGGTGCGAGAAGGGGTGCGGCCATGTTTTCATCCTGCAGCTACCTAGTCTTTAGCTTGTGACCATCCAAGTTAGCAGATCTGGGGGAAGAGGGAATAGAGGGCAGGTTAGTTTTAACTTCCCTTCTGTTCTTCTGCAAACATGTCAAGATAACCAAAAGACAACCATCTCACTGTAGTTACATATTGACCAGATTGTTTTTTTCCTCCCAGGAATTAAACCTCTCATAAGTTGTTCATTGTATACTCATTGAAGGTGCTAGTATATAACCACAATTCCAATGAAGTTGGGAAATGGTGTTAAACGATTAAGAAATAATTTGGAGACAACATTGATTTGCAAATCAGGTTCAACCAATTGTGTATCTTAATACACTACAGTTAGCAAGTGGCCAAACTAACTGGTTTTCGCAAATAATCCTTAACCTAGAATTCTATGACATCAACACCATCCAAAACAGCTGGTACAAATGACAGAGAAAATGGAGGAACTCTCATCAAACATCTTATTGGAAGATCCCACAGTTTCATCACTGAAATACTTGAAGTGCAATTTTCATTCACACTTCAACCTATTACCAAAAGGTTGAGAGAAATCACTTCATGTAGCTGGCAAGAAAAAACACAGACACCGAATGCCTGTGACCTTGGATCGATCCCCCAGTTGGCACTGCATCAAAAACGCACATCCAAGTGTTAAGGATGTCACCAAACGGACTGAGGAATAACCAATGTCAATAAATAAAGCACACCCACAAACGCAGCTGGCTTCCCTGGGTAAAATGCAACGTGGCAAAGTATGTTGTGGTGTGACGGGTGCACATTTCAAATTGTTTTCTGAACTTGTGGACATCGTGCCTTCTGGGTCAAAGAGGAAAACAACCAACCGGTCTGTTATGGATGCAAAGTTCTCAATCAGGCATCTGCTGGTTGGTTGGTAGATGCCAATGGTGGGTTTAAAGTAACACTATCACAGTGATAATTTTACAATTGGCACACTGCGAGTCCCAGGGATTCGCTTGTCTGAAAACCGTGCGTCCCAGGAAACTTGTCACGAGTCCCAACATACTACGGATGCAAATAAAACATAAACAACGATATATAAACATTCAGATTTAATTTATTTATTATATGGTTTAGGGTTAGGGTTTATTTATCATTGTACTAGTCTTTCAGCTCGTAGATCCTCCTCTCTTTGCAGCCAAAAGTCTTTTGAAATGTGCGTATTTTTCCTTGCTTCCCCCGTTTTGCTTCATGATCATCGATCGAATCTTCTGCAGTTCTTTTCTTACTAGTTGTATTTTTAACTGCGAAATAACTATCCAGACTGTTTTGCTTTTTCTGAAACATTTTTTATCTTTCTTACACTATTACGAAACTCTTGCTATCGCTTTCTCTCCTTCGTCTGCTAGTGTCTGCTAGTCTCGCGAGAATTATTTCGCAAAGATTATGTGGAATAAATTGGTTTGCTATCGGATATATGTGTTTTGGTTTTTTTTTTGATAAAAATTTCTTTGCGTCCGAAAAAAGCACATTACTTGAAATTGTGCGTCTGGAAGAAAAGCTGTGCGTATCAGACGCAGGACGCAGAGGTAACGAGAACACTGCTATCATTTCAGGTGCTACTTTCAAATAGTTAAAAATGAATATGTCCTTGAAATAAAAGTGACCCAAAAGAATAACAGATACAGATTTTTTTTTTGGTCACATTTAGATAATTTTGACTTTTTGTAAAATAATTCCAGTTGTTTCCCTTCACTAATTTTTACACACTGCATGAAACAGAGATACGTTGCAGCTCCTCGTATTGAAATGCAAATTGTTTGTATCTTACTGACTGAGAAACAATTACAAAAAATAAAAAATGCTTTACCCCAGCTGAGTGGATTATTTATCATTTGTTAGCAAAAATTGTTAGCAAAAATTAAAAATATATATTATTAGTGTGTGCATATTGATGAGAAATCTCATGGCAACAACTCAAATTTTGGGGGAAAGAGTTGAAAGACAAACAATGGTTTCAGAATTAAACTTTTTCCCACTTTTCTGACTTAATCACAAATGAGTCTGAAATAGGTTCAGTAACAACCCATCATCTAAACCTTAAAACCCAATTGGGAAGGGACCACAGAAAGAGGCACAAATTGGCTGCAATGAATGCTGAGGGTGCTTAAGCCTATTAATAAAATATAATATCTAATGTAAGCACAATAATTGCACAGAATATTGACTTTCACATTAAGCTCTCTGACTTTAATAGAAGTAAATTAAATGTCAGTAATTTACGCATTAGTATTATAATGATGGATTTACAGAAATGAGTTGAGTTGGTATTGCTACTGATAAATGATAGTATGTAATGCGTTATCCTCCATTTTAAAAGAATAAATTGTGTTGTTTTTTTGCGAGGACCTAAATAGAGTGGGAAGAACCCGGTATAGGTCTGAAATTCCAAAGTCAACCATTTTTTCTTCATTTTAAACAGTTTTCTTTTCAATCTGTATAACGAACGTTTGTTAAAATTGCAAATATGTACAAATTGGTATTTTTGGAAGAGTTGCAAAGTGCATATGCAGTCAAAAAGTGAAAGGGGAGTATTCCGGGTCTACATTAATGTGTAACTTTAGTGTACTTTTGAAAATGGTTGTACAAGACAAACATGGTTCTATCATGCGGAATTATTAAGTAGAGTCACTGAGTTCTGAATTTTTTTTCCATAGACCAAGAAAATAAAGTGTCATAATGAAAACACGACAAATCCATTTGACCAACTTGTTCGCAACGTATAAATTGTCCCAGGTCTTGTCCTTTTGATGACAACGAATGCCTGTTTTTAAGAAATGAACGATCCATTTTGAACAAGCGACGTTCTTTTACAGCTACGACTTTGGGCGGAATTGTGATTGTGTAACAGTGTTTTTTTTACTTTTTTTCTGGCCAATATTATGATTTTTATTCGACTTCTAATTACGCTTAGTGTAAATGTCATATATTTCAGGACATGGAATCGCATCCTAACATCAAAAAATTATAAGCGATGACTAAATGCACGGCAACTTAAGAGCTTTTATTTTAGGTTTTTATACAGAATGAGCTATTAAAATACAAAATGAAAATATTTCCCCTTAAAAGGGGAATAGGAGCTGGTTTTTGGCCGTAAAGAAGACACAGGGCTAGTTTGTGAAAAAAAAAAACGTATGATGTGGAGGATGATTAAAATGCGCCTCCAGCCACCACTGCCTTTTTTAAATCCATAATTCATACACAAATGGTGATTTTTGACCACACGATTGGGTGTCTATAATCACATTGGGAAGGGAGTGCGAGCTCTCGATTTTATGTTGGGGTGCACAGCTGTCAGCCATCTTGGGTGTGGCGACCAGATGATGGAAACTAGTTCTCGAAAACTATATTGCCATTATTATTAGTAATACTTTATATTTTGTTGTGTTTGCACAATATATGCAAGTAAAAATATTTTTCACTGTATTTCATGCTCACGTTGATACAATTAGTTAAGGAGTAAGACAATAAATGTCAAGCAAGCTGTAGATCAGGGCCTTAAAGACTTCATGAGTTTAATATGTATTAAACATTTAGATTACAATGACAGATGACGATTATCTGAATTACAAACCTAGACAAACTAGGGCAGCGTTGTGTGATTGATTGTTAAGGAGCAGATTTAAGGATAAAGTGCCACTTTAAAGGATAATTAATATCCAATGAGAGGCTTTCTAAAGGATGTAGACTGTGTCTCATCTCAGCTTTCTAATTCAGATGGTGCCCTGTATCATTTTAATTTTTTTAAAGGCTGCTCTTAAATGGCTTCTTGCCTCTAGAAAAGCCTTTTAGTCCGAGCATGATGGTTACATGACAAGTCGTCAAGCTTCAGGAAATTTCAGGGTCAATTCTGCACGTGCGATTTTTGACGGTTTCCCAACAGCCTTTTTACGAACATGATGAACGTGAGAAGCTCCCTCTCACCTTATCCAAAGGCGTCTGAGTTTTAACTCATCGTCTGCCGCAAGACGTTGAACCCATTTCGCCCGGGAGAGCTGGCAGCGAACGATGGCTGCCAGGCTCCCAGTCCAAATGGATTCCCACCTTACGCAAAAAGCATCTGTTTTTAACTCATTTACTATCCATCCACCAAGATGCTTGGCTGCCGGCCTCTCCCAGTGGAAGTGGCGTGCCGTCAATAGCACCGAAAGACCAGCATCCACCATCGGTCCTCCCAGTTAAAACAAATTGGACACCTACCCATGTCCGTGGCGGCCAATACGTTAAAATGGACGCCGGAAAGCCAACCCACAGTACCTTCTGCTGCTCTACTGACATACACACACATGCTTGCATGCATCAAATCATAAACCTATCAGAATCCAAGACAGCCAGGCAGGCCCTCGACGGCATATGGAGGAAAAAATAAAGCATTATTTGATCTCACGCTCCAACAAAAGCCCACAACTGGCTTACTCGGGACGTTGGATGCGACGGTGACGACACCAAGGTGCAGATTTGTGCAAGATTGGAGCATACAGTGCGCAAAAGAAGCGACACATTGACCGAGGCAAGCTGATGCTGCAATGGGTGGCAACCAAAAATCTTTAGCAATCGTCATATGCAGCGAGCCCACCAATAACGACATGCAATGATAGACGTTTAAGATTTTTATGTGCGTTTCAGGGTGTGCACCACCGCACCCGTGGAGCAGACGTGTTTCGAAATAAGACCAAAAGATATGAGACAATGACAGCCGCATGAAGGTGAAAGCAACACACACACGCGCATTCTGTCATTCAAGGTAGAAACCGTCCCGCTAGGTGGCAATCCTTTTAAAATATATATATATATTTTTTTTTCTTCAAAACTGGATACAAGTAACCCACAATGTGGAAAATGTCTTCATTTTTTTTTTTAAAGATGGAGCCGTCTCTTTTTTTTTGCTGTATCCTATGCGCGCGTTGCTTTTGTGGTGAATGCCCATTTTTTTCAGCGTTTGACATATTTAACGCGTCTGGGGGGTAAATGGGCTCTGCGACATTCAAGCAAGTCGGCCCCACCAAAAATAAATATAAATAGAAGATAATAATTAAATCAAGGAATCAGTTGCTTTCGCCTTAACGTACAGAGTCGGACACAATGTGAAGGAAGGTGCGCTTACCTCGGAAGCGTCACAGGCGAAACGTGGAGCCTTTACGGGACTTGCAGAGGCGCTAAGGGTCTGGGAGAAACTGCGCTTGTCGCCATATTGCTGCTGCTGCCGTCTCCCCCCACCACCACTACCACCACCCATCTACACCAGCACCTCCAGCTCCAGCAGTTAGCGGCCCTCCTCAGAGCGAGAGACTTCCCTGCATAATTGATGACTCTCGGCACAATGTGAGGGAGTGTCGCTCCAATCCTAAAGGTCATTCATCCCCCCCACGCCCACCTCCAGCCCGACGCCAGTGCGCCACCACAGGGGAGTGGACGCCCAATGGTGCACATACACAGAAACACGCACAAAAAAACTAAAACGCACAAACCCCAATCGTATATCTCTTGCGCGTGTATGTGAGAGTGAGCGTGAGAGAAAGTGCGTGAGAGAGGAAGAGAGAGAGCGAGAGACCGAGAGAGATACAGATAGAGAGATAGAGTGATAGAGTTCAATGTAGGAATGTTGGTAGCTTGGCACTCGGGGTACCGTCTTGGCCCGAATATAAGACGACTGTCGTTTTTTTCCAGGTCTCAAGTTTGAATAAAAACTTTTAGAGCACCACATTCCTATCGCGGGGCACAAGGAGCCTGTCAACCATTGACACTCGATTTACAATCTCCAATCAGCCTACCATGCATTTTTTAGAATGTGGGAGGAAACCGTAATACCCGGAGAAAACCCACGCAGGCCCGGGAGAACATGCAAACTCTAAACTTGTTTTTCCTGGCAAAACAATCATGCAGCTTCCAGCCCATGTGCCAATAGAGAATATTAAGTGGTATTTCGTTTCAGCGGCCTACTTGAATGTTCACATGAATTTACATGTTGCAGTGAACCGTTATTTGTACAAACCTGAATAAAGTGTTTTCAAAGTATGTCCTGTCCGCCTGTTTGTATGTTTTTCCCCTGCTGTTGTTTTTTTGTGTTCATGATTGTCATCAAATCCTGTGTGCGTAGTTAAACCCTGTGTTGTGGTATGTCCTTGTGGGGGTATTGTTTTCTGTTTGTTGTAACGTTAGCCTATTCATCAGCGTACACCTTCCCTATTAAGTTTTCATTTTGATTGATTTTGTCCAAGGTTTCATGGTTTGTATGATTAGTTTTCTTCATTAAAATCCTAATTTGTGAACCTATACTTACCTCTCGTTTTCCTGCTTCTTGGTCCTGGGTTCCACTCTGCTCCGCAGTCAAAGGCGATTATGACAAAATACTCTCACAACGATGTACAAAAACATGGGGTTTAAGTACACAGACCATGGTTGGTGGCAATCAAAAACACCTGTGTCACAAAAGGGAAAGGGACAAAGCAGGTGGAACTCATAAAATCAAGGAGAGAGGGAGGACACACAAGGAAAACTCGCCCAATCACCAAGCCCAACAAAACATGACAGGAAGAATCAAGTCAAATGGACTTACACTGTTATGATGAGAAAATGAAGAGTTCCAAGCAAGTACTCGGCCTCCTATACAAGACATTTGCATGATTTAACATCAAAATTATATTGATTCTAAGGCAATAAATTACTTACTCAATGAGGTGAAAATGTTGCGTTTGACGTGGCACAATTCACCTGGACAACAATTCATCCAAGTTAAAGTTTAAGAGCATGGCAGTCAATAACAAAATTAAAAAAGTGATCAGGATAAAAATCTGAGTAAGCCTAAGGACGTCCAAATTATTTGAACTAGGGGGAAGAGTCCGGTATGTTTGCATCAGTGGCAACAAATTAGTCGTGATATGTATCTGGAAAAATGGAATTAAAAGAAGAGATCGGGCAAAGTGTCTGCTTTCTTTTTTTTTATTTAACATGAACCACATCCAATGACAGTGTTAAAGCATTTTGTTGTTTTCAAGACAGCTTTAGAGAAATCACACTATTGATCGAACCGCTGCTTGCAGCTCTACGATGCATAGTGAAGAGAGAAGTCAAAGTTGAGGTATTTATATACACATTTTGGGCCTTTGGCTTCCTAATGACACCAAAAAGCATGTTAACACTATTCTGTGCTTAGAGTTATTTTTGGAGATGTGGAATGAATGGTAATGAAGACGATCCCTTCTACAACATCAATTTATGAGCCCCCCCAGACACTGGAGAAGGACTTGCACATCCCAATAGAATAGCACCGAAGAAGGCCGACGTTAAATTATAAAACTTTATTAAAATGTGTAAGAGTTACAGTAACAGATGAATTGTCAAAAAGTGGCTCAAAATGTGTGTTGGTCACACGAAGAAAAAGAGCAACAGAAACCCTACAAGATGCTGAAGAAGAAATCCCATAGTCGGATGAAAAAGGGTGAAAGTACAGTGGAGGCGACATACAAAATAAAAAGTCTAAAAATGTTATGATTATAAAAACAAAATCACCATAAAAGCCAATCATTCACACATACACACACAACAAACCGAATTGGGGAAAGTGCATGGTCTTCCTGCCAGAATTGCCTGGTGTTATTTTTCTTCTTTTTTTTTTTTTGCAAATGAAAGCAAAAAAATGCTGTCATCAAGTATGAAAGATCAGTCATATCTCAACTATTGTCATGTACACAAATCACACCGGTGTGAATAGTATTTCAGCTAAAATACAGAATAAACATTGACCTCCTTACCCTCATTAATTCCCTACAATGATGTTAATTCATCTATTTCTACTTTGTTTTTCAGTGTTAGACATTCAGGAAGCGTTGGACTATTTGACCACAGCTTGAGAGAGAGAGAGAACTGTGCAATATAGTTCCTACAATGACTGGAGGAGCTTCAAATTAAAAGTTCCATAGGCTTTTTAATAAGGCAAAAGTTGTGTCCTCACTCATTGATATCTAAATGAACTCATTCCATCCCCTAACATTGGAGCTTTACTGTGAAAAGGCACAGCCCTGCCTTGTAACAATTTACTATTTGTTCAACCAGGGCGTCGACCCTAATGAGGCAGAATTCACACGATTAAATGGTCAGAATGCAATGGAACCGTGTGCCTGAAAAGACCAGGTCAGGTGCTCTTTGGGAGCAGTCATTGCCAAATGATTGGCTGCCATTGACGGCGTTCTAAAACTCATCAAGAAAAACCATGCAATTTTTAGGTCTCTCCACTTTACGTGCATTTTCACCGTCCTTAATAAAGTGATCCTTTCTTTTTTGTAAAACGGCCAAGACAGGAATATACTCGATTTGTACAAAGGGGGGGGGGGGGGGGGGGGGTTGTGATGACTTCATGACCATGGGAAGGAAAGCTATGGCTCCAACAGTTGTAACCTGTTGAGAAATGGTGCTTCAGAGCGCACCAGGTTAAGCGTGAGCCTTGGGGGTCCACACTTACACGGATATTTGATTTAAAAATGACAAATACACATCCACAACACAGCCATCAAGTGTCAAATTAAGTCAATCTATTGTTAGCTGCCTATTTCCTCAAAATTTGCCTGTGAGAAAGCCCTTTTGAGTTCACAAGATTGTGACGCACCAGTGCAGCAAATTTGCATAATTCCTTCCACCATGACCTGGAAATTCTGTTGGTCTGAGATCCAGTTTTGTTTTGTTTTTCAAGCCATGGTCAGAAACCAGTCACTGGACTACATGGAAGCACAATCAGTCCATCATGCCAAAGCCAATAAGTCAGAAGAGGTGCAGTGATAACACAGGTAAAGTGCTGCTTCTACCAGTGAAAACACACCATTTTTTAACTATCTTTTCACCAGGGCTCACATTTTTCAGTGGAGAAAAAAAGGAGCCGCTCGCCATGCTAAGAAAACGGGATGGCAACTGTGACTCACTTTAATTAGACATGACTTTACCTGAAAATAGGAATCACTATGGCGAAAATAGGGCAAGTGTTAAGTCATTCATCAGGCTCGAGTTATTATTGATGTGTATATTGACAAAGGAATGTCACTGGCAGGTTATTTAGATGCCTGGAAACGGATTAAAATAGGAGATTTTAAAGACAAAGATATGTTTGTTTGACGGAAGGTGGATATTTTTTTGCTGATTATCCGTGTGGGTGTGGACGTGAATTTAAACGTGCAGCTAGCTGTCCTTTTTGTGCAAGGATTGTGCGGGTATCCCAACAAATTGTGCTGACAAATAAAAAACCCTGCTCAATATTATGTCTGCAAATGCAAGCTAGCTACAGCAGAAGATTAGGCAGGTTTTTTTTGTTTTGTTTTTCACGATAGGACATTATAAAGAATAACGGTCACCGATCAATTAGCTCTCATCTTAACTGTCCTGCCTGTCATTCAAGTGCATTTTCAGGACGGACATTTTCTAACATGTGCTGCGTTTGTGTGCGTGACGACGCCGGTTGGCAACACGCGTTAATACTGAAGCGGGCCTCAAGCCTCTTTGACGTCATAGCGAATATGGAAGTCACCTTTTGGGGAGACGGGAAGTGGACAGGTGCCAGGACTTACTTAAAGTGCAATGGAAGGAGGAAAGTTCCGCCTCTTCTCAGTAGTTCTAGTCGGTGTGCCCTGCTACTGAGAAGCGAAGGTCCTTCTTAAAAAGGTGTCGTCGGGGCGGCGGGTGGTACAAATGTTAAAAAAAAAACATTTGCATGATTTGTTGGCATGGAAAGGAATGAACGGAGTGAAAAGTTCCAAATGATGAGTATGAAAATCTGCTCAACAAGAGAAGGAAGCCCGCTTTGATTGCTCGTAACGTTTCTTCTCTCTCACATCACATGTTGTAGGCCACGTAGATGGGGTCTAACTGGTCAGCTAGAAAGGAGTCGCGCAGGTGCATCCGCTGCTTTTCCCCCCGGGAGTTGATGGGGATCACGCCAGGGTCTACGATGACCACCACGCCAACGATAAGGTGGTGCTCCTCCAGAACCACATTGGTGACCAGGGGTACCAAGTCCAGAGCCTCCTGCTCAGAGCCGCTCAACTCGGCCACCACCACCAGAAGGTTGGTCCACGTGAACACGGCACTGAGGGGAACCCAAGCAACTCTGAGGCCACCGAGTCGGACTTTCGTAGCGGTTTGCACGTGGGCTCAAATGAACCGTTTAAACATGTCGAGAATGAAATCAACTCACCTCTCTGCGATGCTGCGGTGAGTTCGAGACACGGACGTCTCAATGTCGATGGGGTGGTAACGTAAGCCCCTGAGCTCTAGCGTCTCGTCCAGGGAGCCAACTACAAATAAGGCATCGTGGCGATCTGCAGTAGCACGAAAATAAGACAGTTAGCTGCACGGTGTATGGCTTAACATATAAAAAACAACAGCAAGAAAGCAGCTTACCTCCGCTAGCATCCAGGAGCTCGGTTCTCTTGATGAAACCCAGATAGCCTGTTCTGGCCCACAGTGTGTTTGGATCCCCAAAGCTGAGTCGGGTGTTGAAGTGGTCCGCCTGCAAGCTCTCTTCCCCATAGATGGTGTAGTAGCCACTTGCGCTGTGGGCACTGTTTACCCAGATCTACACGCACAAATGGTATTTGTTTGGTTCACAAAGTCAACCAGATCTTTTTGTCAGACAAAGAATTTCATGACACCCGCCCGCAAAAAAATCATGTTTATCCCGAATCAAGACATCCTGTTTTCAGTGATTTAAACTGGACCCAAAATAAAAGGATAACAAAAATCCTTTTCACAGAACGATAAAAGATCCTTTTAAGTTGGGTAAAATTGCCATTTTTTTTAAATGACCTAATACCTAGTCAAAAATGAGTATTTCATTGCCATCTAATATGCAATGTCAATTAGAATTTTTGGTGAAATAATCTTTAGGTTGTTCACTTACCTCACCAAGATGAGAGTCTCCAAGCGGTCCTCGCGTCTCTGGGTTAACAATAATAACTCGCATCCCAGGAAGAATCTGAAAACACAAAACATTGGCGTTTAGCCGCCCGGTTCTTGGTCATGGTGCCAATTTATCACACATAAAAACTCACTGTGCCCGATTCCATGAGCGGAAGACTCTGTGGCGCTCCCCGCTCGACCAGCCTCACCCTAAATGACCCACACACGCTTTTACAATCCTGTCAAGCTAAGAAATACGAGGATAGAAGTCCCGGCCGGGCAAACCTGTCGTGACGCAGTGACTTCATGTCCACGTAGACGGTGGAGGGGTCGGGTCCTGCTGTACCCTGCCGCAAGGCCAGGCCAGAGACATTAAGCACCCAAACATTAAAAGAAATAAATGACTTTAAAATTCCCACCTGAAGACCGATGGCCAGGTTGACCCTGGAGCCGAAAGCAGTGCTGACGGCTCGTGACGACAGGCCGACATCTTTAAAGAGCTTGGAGAAGGACTGCGTCAGGGCTAGTCGAGGCCGTTCCTCAGCTATTACAACACAGCTACGCACGCACGATAGATTTACACCGCGCGCCTGTAAGTATAGGTGCACACACACACACACACGATTATGGACTTTTCCAGAAATGCCAAATTCAACAAAAAGCCCACAGAAAGCAAGTCTTTTTTTGTTTTCCAACAAATATATCCAGAGCCGCCAATTACTGCGGAATTCATCCGGAAATGCAACGCAAACTCTGGTACTCCGGACAACCTCTCTAAACTAAGGAAATCCCCAAAAAAAATTTCACTTACATTTTTTACGAAGCTTACATTTTTTTTGAAGCAACCATTTCAGAAAAGTACCAAATTTCCAATTTAAATGCCTCGAAATTTACACTTATCACTTCTCAATCTTGATTGAAATGCACTGTAAAGCGGAAGAATTCAATAACACGAGTGGATTGTGAATCCTCCAAGATATCGGATATAGATTTTACGTGAATTGCATTCACTCCGGATAAACTCCGGTAATGGGACAAGGTTACTCCTGAAATGGGGTCGACGGAGGTTGGCGGCTCTGTATATAGATCCCTTCAGAAAGAGAAAGTAGCAGAGAATGACTCATGTCTACAATTTTCTGTCCAACCTTCAACATCTCCGTCTGGGTCCCGAGGCCTTTGGTGCAGAGCTCCATAACGGAATAAGAGCAGAAGGTGTCTCGGATCTTGTACTGACTGAGTGTACTGAGCCACAGCGGAAGTGAGCTCTCCAGTTCCAGTGGAGGAATGAGGATTGACTGATGACCTGAGTAAACACTAACATACACAGCAAACACACTAACATTACATGACATTCTTTATCATCTGGGCGCCTTTTCAGAGTGTACCTGGAGAGGCACCACAGCACAAAGCCTAAACCGCAGTACGGATCCAGGCAGATGGCTATTTGACGTGAAGAGTAGAGTTCACATTGCAACTTGATGGAACGGCACAGTGTGCTAACCGCAGCGTGAGACATCTGAATAGAATCGCACAGTCAACGATCATGTTACACTTCCTTTGACAGCGGTAGATGTCCAAATCAGTTTAATTTGAGAGAGTCGGCAGTCAATGATCACCAAGTGCCTTCCCAGTGTAAAAGGATTGGACGTCTTGCGCAGTCAACAATAAAGTAATTTCAAGGGAAAAACAGCATGACCTTATAGCATAAATGACATTTATCTGAAAGATGTGTTTCAGTAAATCCCAAATTCTGCAATTCATAAAATAAGATTGTTTTCCTATGGATACATACAATAAAAGTGTTGTTTATCCCTTGAAATTTAAGCCGTGCTTACCTTTACTCCAGTTAACATGCCGGTAGTAGACACGCTAAAGTCCAGGTAAGCCAACATCTCAGCTGTTGGGGGTTTATAGATTTGTGGAGGCCGTTTTCTGGGTAGATCATCTAAGTTGGGAAAAACATGTCACTTTTGTTGGTGGGGTGTCATGTAAAAACATACAAACTCGTCACCTGTGTCTATAATGGTGGGCCACGTCTTAACGTTGACACTAGCGGCAGCTTCCCTGGACCTGAGGATCCTCATGAGAGGTTGCGTGGTGAGGATGCAGGCTGCCTTGCTCACCTGGACACCATAGCAAGCATTTGATAAACAAGAATTCTCGCCAAAACATGTTTAAATGGACATTCTGCTACACGCTCACATCAATGATCATGCGGACAGTCGGGAGAGTGGCAGCTAGATTCTGTGGGTGAGGAGGCCTCACAGTAACAGGGACCACACCGGCATAGAGGCAACCATAGAAGGCAGCTATTAGATCAACGCCTGCCAAGGTAAAGAGATACAGAGATGAAAAACAAAAAACTCCATCAGAAATCTACCAGACCCATCCCTTAAATCAGTTGTTTGTTGACATTTTAGTTCATACATGTTTACCTGGAGGATAAAGAAGCACCACATTGTCACCGGTGTTGAGGCCTCCTCGCTCCATGAGGGTGGCTGTGATTTTCTCGGCCCGCTTGTGAAGCTGAGCGCAGGTGGCCGTGCACACTGTCACCCCCTGCAGCAAAAATGGCATAAGTGAAATGATCTGCCATCTGGCATCAGCAACACATCTGGTACAACAGGATCCTTTTTCAAACATTCGGGGGTGCTAGAACCTATCCAAGCAAAATATGGACAGTTGGAGGGGGACGACCAAACTCATTCCCAGCCAATCAGAGGGCACAATGTGAGAAACAGGTTTGCCTGGGTTTAAATCCATGATCTTAGAACTGTGAGGTGGATGTATTAACCAATTCTGCCACTACCTAGTTATTTTTATCATCATGTAACAAGGTATACTGAAAATGTTGCAGGACTGGTATCCCAAAATTTTGTCCTTTAGAGTAATACATTAAAGTTATCACTTTAACAGTCAAATACAGCAATGAAAGGTACATGGCATCTGATTTCAATATTTCTTTGAGTCACATTTTTGTCCATTTTGGCCCCAAGACTTTTAAAAACAGAAAAAAAACTCATCACAATAGGAACAAACATAACAATTAATAACAAGCAGCCATGTATATGTATAATTATACTGGTCCATGGGTTATAATCCTGACTCCTGCATTTAATTTATTTGTTCCCACGGCCAGTGACAAACATGAATGAGACTGATGGCCATCTCAATCAAAATAGATTTACCCTCAATTGAGGTCAATGGAAACCAATGAGTGAAATATTTAGCACCAATAGGTAGAAGACGTCAAGTCACTATTATTGTGTTACTTGTGGAACAATGGCAAGTGCAGTGTTCACTCCCTCAACGTGATTGCAAGCGTGTACTTTGACTGTACCTTTGCATTCAGGAGCACATAAAGAACATGATCTGGGTCAGTCTGGGCTCTGGATTGAAGTGCGTCCGCTAAAAACTGGTGCTGAAAGGGACAGAGGTATAGAATTTTAGACTGATGGATTGTTAAAGGATCAAAGCCCAATTATAAACACTATAAACGTTGCAGTGACAGTGTGATGATTGTTTATCCATGCTCCCTCGAACACCAAATGTGAGCGTTTTGGTCTGCAGGGAGGGTTGTTTTGCCAGGTCATGCTGGGACCATCTGCCCCTCCTAACAAACCATGTAGTACTGTGGGTTTTGCAAAATAGTCAACAGTCCAAAAATATGTGCATGATACACAGCTCAAACTATAATGCCCTTTGATCACTTTAATTAATAAGACGAACGGAGGTCTACTTTGCAAAATTTCACTGTAGGTCTGTAAAGGTTTTATTTAATCTGGTGCTGATGAATATACGCCTTAAGCGCACCATTTTAGGTTTAGTTTTATATTGTGAGTGATGTTATGTTGCATTCAAACTACCGTATTTTCACGATTATAAGGCGCACCCTCAATGAACGACATTTTTTCCATATATAAGGCGCACTGTATTATAAGGCGCGCTGTCTTTTTTGGAGAACATTTAAGACTTTTAAGTGCGCCTTATAGTCGTGAAAATACGGTAATTGCTATTAACTTCCAGGTATGAAGCACTCACTACAGTCACCTCTAGAGCCAGCCATTGTTGATGTTTTGGATTTTTTTGGTATAAAATCTTGCAGTGGGGGAGGAGCTATATGATGAAAGATTTTGTAAACTAAGATGGCACCTGCATATTTAACAGTATTGTTTCAGTTCAGGCGTTTGTGTTTTTTTAATATCCGACAGTGGTGGTTTTTCGTTTTTCAGTTTTTTTCCCATATATAAGGCGCACTGTATTATAAGGCGCACTGTCTTTTTTGGAGAAAATTTAAGACTTTTAAGTGCGCCTTATAGTCGTGAAAATACGGTAGTCAACATCATTGTACTGCTTAATTTCTCTGGTAAGCATCTAACAATGGTACAGATATGAACAAAATCAATGGAGTACGCTATATGGTACCTTCCGAATCGGATCCTGGTCTTCCACCGCACTCAATTCTCTGCCTGTAGCCTGGGCAATACGTTTTCCTGCCACGAGGTTCCCTACCAGCATTGACGCTGGCCCAACGTCCACTGCACAGATCAGATGGATGCCATAATTTCAAGCCACATTCCTTCAGTCATCCAAATGTGGTGTCAAACGGATTACATGAACCAACTCACCATGCTGTTTCTGTCGTGGTTTGGGCATGTTGGTGACGCATGTGTGTGGGCACATAAGGATGTTGCAGGGGTGAAGGTTTCCCTCCAGAAAGTTCTGCTTGGTTTCACAGATGTGGATGCCACCCAGAGGCGTCTTTGGGAGGGTGTTTGCAGGTACCAGAGCAAGGCAGTACAGCCCCACCTGGTGGATGCTGTCGATGGCCTACAGGGAGAATATTAAGTATATTACAAAATGTTCCAAAAATAAACATCCTGTAGAAATAGGTTTAAAGTATGCATTTTGGAAAGAGGCCAGAAAGTGCCTGGCAGACGTGTAAACATCTTCGCACCAGTAAGCAAGCTTCATAACATTCCTTTTTAACTGGAAACTGGTTTTCTCAGTGGAAATCTGACTTGGCAACCCCAGTCAAAATCAATTAGAAGTCAAGCATAGTCAATGAGATAACAATAAAAGATTACAAAAAAACTTAAATATACACAGAAAGCAATATTAGATGTTCAAGAAGGATGCCACATCACTTCAAAAAAGCTTATAAATTTTTCCAGCAGCGAATGAGTTCATTAAAAAAAATAAAAGTCTCCACACTGTTTGTCTCAAATAGAGTGTTCTAGTTACAATGTCTATTTGAGTTCTTGATGGCAAGTGATGTACTTTGAAATGTCACAAGAATGTTTAGGCATTTACTAGGAGGAATGTTAAGACTTATGGGCTCTTCTGAGAAGGTTTTAGCTCATTTCGGAAATTACAAGTGCAGCAGACAAAATTAAAAGTTTGATTCTTTGGCCGTCTACAACGACAGAAAATCAGGCCTTTCTGAGTGAAAGCAGTGATTGAGTGTCACTCCCCTAAAACCTAAAAACAAGGGCTTATTTTTCACCATTTTTTTCACCAAATGGTTTTTCGAGGGGCATTTATATGCCTGTTACAGAAGTAACCTTTACGTACCTGCAGAACTCGACTCATCCACTGGAAGCTGTCCTCCTCGCTGGCATCGGGTCGTTGCTCTGCCACTATCACAATCCTCTCATCATAAAACACAGTCACTGAAAACACGGCGATCCTGGGGAAAGCCATAGAAAAGAACATCAATTATCTGACATTATACATTTCTTGTTTTAACTAGCCGTCGTCAGTGGCTCACCTGCCCCTGTAAACTGTCTTAACAGGTTCCACAGCAAGAGCCGTAGCCACCAGGTCATCAGCATTGTGACGTCGCCGGCTCACCATCAGCAGCCCCTCAATCTTGCCCACAACAAATACCAGACTTCCCTGTGGAAATATAATAAGGAGTACTTCAGTCGCTTCTAAAAAACATATCCAAAATCAGCTGATCGAATGATACGGGTTTTCAGGAGTGTTTTAGCGATATTGATTATTAGTAGTTAGAGGGGGCCGATATTTTGAGCTGCTATTCATTTGCAGTAAAATTGTAAAAAAAAAATAATAATAATAATGCAAGCCCTGACCTTCATAGAACTTAAATCACACATATAAATATACCCATATACATCAAATGCCAAAATATTTCTTATTATCAATTGATCACTAATCAGAGCATTATTTCTGTTTGTATGTGACTTACTGGGCCAACAAATCCAAGCAATCCAGTTCGGGTGAAGGCAACTTCTCCTAAAGGTGCTCCAGACTGGTTGACAGGAATCACCTAAAGTGGAAAAATATTTCATGCATTTTTTTAGATTCAATTTTACTTTTCCACACAATGTGTGTATGAAAGAACTTGCTTCACACTAATGAGTATCTCTGACTGGCAAAAAGAAAAGCCTGCGTGCTTTGACAGACCTCAAAAGTGTTTTTGGTGACCCCAGGAAGTCCATAGTACATGGTCCCCCCTGCTCGGGAGCTGATCACAATCTCTCCTATCTCATCCGTTTTGCAGAGCTGAGGAGAGCCGTCGGGTTTCACAATGCACATCAGAGCTGAAATACACATCAAAGTCCCACTGTTAACCTGTTGCAATTTTGCTGATGGTTAGTGTGTACGACTGCGATTGGTGGACAACCTCCAGGCATGATGTGACCGACATCTTGAACAGTGAGAGCGGAATTCTTGTCTTCGGTGTTGACTCTGATTACGCCGTGGCTTAACCCGCCCATAGAGAGGATGGCCCTGGCTGGCAGAGGGGCTCCTCTCACACCAGGTCTGCAACAGAAGAAAGAAGGATTGCGTGAGCTAAAGAATGGACTAAATATAAACAGTTTAATAATTCATTTAATATTTAAAAATGACATCTAATCCAAAAGGAAAACTCTAATTATGGTTAAAACAATTTTTTTCAGCTCTCATACTTAAAAAAAAGGGTTGTTGCCATGTCTAAGAATGCATGAAAGGGTTAGGGTAATTATGCAACCCCACTTTTTCACTTTAATGCACATGGGCAAATGCGTACCTACGAATGGCCACCGTCAAGGCCTCAGGTGAGGTGGCACATGGACAAATGACCTCAGGCTTTAGACCGTGAGACTGGAACACATTAAGGAAGGCGTCGCATGATGATACGGACCCTAAATCGCACAAAAAAAAGAAAGTTAAAGAAAAACAAGTACTAGTTTGGTAAAAGGCGATAAAAATAAATAACATGACTCACATGGATTAGCTCCATCGGCGACAATGAGCATCCGTATGGAGGACAGGTTGGTGTCCCTCTGATCTTTGTGGGCCATCATTGCCCAGTGAAGATCACGGCATTTCACCAAGGCCACACGAGCTGTGAGTTAACCAATAGACAACCTTATTCTCCTGTTTGTGCGTTAATAGTTGTCCTGCGTGCTTTTAAATTATGGCATTTCTCCCATAATCATGACAAACAGGTGGAAAAAAAGACAATTATTGCGCTATTTAAAAAAAATCTCTTTTGAAAAATGGGTGTTTAAAAAATAAAAGATTGGGTTTAAACACTTAGAGAAGGTGAAGAAATGTGTCTATTAGGTTCAGACAGCCGTTTCTGCCCACCTTAAAAAAATTCAACTCTCTAAGTTGCACGGTTTGGACAAACATAGCGAGAGAATCTTAACATACACTTACACACCCATAAATCACGCTTTATAAGGATTTTAGAATCTAAACAGACCAGTCTGGTCTTACCTGGTTCAAGAGTGTGCAATGACCCAAGATGCCTGACTCATTTTATCTCCAACTATTGGCTTATGAATGCCAAAGAATACTAGTCAGGATTCAACATTTAAATTAAAGTAGCAAGTTGTAATAACCGAAAAACGTTTTGCCCCTGGCAGCTTTGATTGGTTTTACCTTTGTGGATGTGCACCCTCTGCACCCAGGACATGGGACAGGCTTTCATGACGGAGTATGGCACAGTAACGGTGTGGATTCTATTCATCACACTCTGTGAGGGGCACGCATATGACTGTCATTATTGAGACTACTTACCAGTCTAAAAAATGGTACATAGAACTTATCTTACCGTCAAGACGCCATGCCACAAGCCCATGTCTTTCTTGCAGTCCAAGACATTGACCAAAGTCTCACCTTCAGAAAGCAGAGATACATTGACCAATGAATAACACACTACCAACTAATGTTTTGTCACAGTCAGTCCATTAGACAATGTGTGATGTGATTTGTCTATTTTCAGTTTTACAGTGCATACATACTTGCTTCTTACATTTTCCTTAATTATTTATATTAAGTCCACGTGTAAATCCTCATAATGAGACATACTGACCTTCGCAGTAGTTACAGGCCTGTGTCAGTGCTTGACAGTGGGTCAGCATGGAGATCTTGGACACAGCCACACCCATGACCGTCCCCTCTTTACTGGCTTTGTACTGGAAGTAGTGGAAAGCACACCCAAATGAGCTTTTGACAAAAAAGTGGAGCTCAACCAAGATAATTCATACACAGCTACAGAATACATTTCAGAAAGATACACGGTAAGAAACATAGTACTCTTCAGGAAAGAGTACCTCGATATAGGCAGTGTCCGTGTTGGCGGTGGGAATATGAGGCTGCCAGTCTTTGGAAGGTTTGGTCAGGTATTTTGTGTCTGTCACCACCCATTTCATTCTTGGCCATCCTGGAGAAAGTGAAAAAACAATCTGGCTGACACACTTGGAACTTTTTCTCCACACTCACTGCACATGAAGAAAATGAGACACACAAGACTAGGGAATGTGATGCAAGTAGTATGATGATGGAGCCAATGTGGAGGCTGACCTTTGAACTGGATGATCTCGCCATTCGGGGACTTGGGCAACCCTTTGAGACACACCTCGCTAGTCAGTGCCAGACTGACACCACAGCTGCCCAAGAGGAAGCCAATCTGCTGACTGCCTGCATCCTATGGAAAGAGACACTGGCTTATTAATGAATGTACGAGGAAATTCATCTATACAAATGTAATTGAAAAAAACCTGGTGAATGGGTACGACTACAGCTACTGATCAGTTCATACAAGCTAGTTATCAAGTGAAAATGGAACTTAAAATAAGCACAGTGCTATGTTTTCAAGGGTCTTCCTCTCAGTGGATAGATAGAAGAGTTCTGATAAAGATTAAGGAGTCACCAAAAAGGAGCTAGTGTTTGGGGCTACAGTGTCAACAGTTTTGCTATAAAATGCAGACAAAGTACTAATACTCTATTAGACAGGGCAAAGTACGATGAATTGCCAAATGGAACTAAATTTTACAGAAGAGTTTTTTTTTAGGAGCCATTGTCAAAAGTTTAAATTGTTCAAGTTCTCTGATTTCAGCCTCTTGATTCCAAGTAGTCATTCTTGTTAAATCCTGCTTTGCTTTGGGAAATTTAGATTATATTAGATTAGATAACTTTATTCATTCTGTATTGTTATGGTTCAAAACAATGTCCAAATGGATAGTCTGTTACCATTTGCTCTGTACAGAGTGTGCTATAAATCTTAATCCTTCATCTATTCATGATATCATGTCAAAAACAAAGACAAAATGTCTCAACAGAAGCTCGATGGCATTAAACTTACTTGTTTGGAAAGTGGTACTTCAATGGGCACAGGGATGACCTCAGCCAACAAACATCCATAAAATGCGACCCAGAACATAACAGGATCATTGTTTGGGTAAACCAGCGCTACCTAGGAGACAAAAGATAATAAACTTCCATACCACTTGTGCAAATTTGGAGTGCAATGATTGGCATTCTCTTACTCGATCTCCAGGTTGTAGCACAGGTTCCGTCTTTGTGCCCAATTTATTCAGGAGCGTGTAAGCCAGTTTCAGACTGCGGCTCCACAATTTACCTAGCAGGAAGAACAAAAATATGTTTGAGAAATAAACACGAAATTAACACGAAACTTTGTTGCAGTTCATATGAAAGGATAAACTCTGCTTGTGTTTTGTCTTTTTCTTGGACTTTTTGCAATGTTTTCTTTTTGTTGGTGTGAAAGAATCACAGACTTTCTTTCAAAGGAAAAATAAGATGGTGGTGTCCAAATATTTTTGTTCGAAAGAGATTCAGTATCTGAACATTTAGAGATAGACAGTTGCCCTGTGGGTGGATGTGTTGTTTTCATTCAGACATTTTGCAACAAAACCACATTTGTTATGGTCGTTTTTCACTTCCTGATTTTGGTCGATGGCTTTTGCGCGATAACTCCTAGTCAGCAGCTTTTTTGTGAGAAAAAAAAGGCTTTCAATGTAGATCTTCCCACAATGTGCCAGGAATTTTAGTCCATTTTAGTAGCTTCTTGCACTAACAGTTGATGAGGTCAGTTATTATGACCAAACACGACATAGTCCAAATGTCTAACTCTGACTTGTCAGTTTGTCCATATAGAAAAACAATGATCACCATATGTGAGAGTGTAGAGGGGTTTTCCTGTAATGTCCAGCGCAGTGAGTGCGGGGCTCTTGGCTTGGGTGGCCCCCCAGCGGGCAAGGGCTGCTTGTAGAGCAGGAGGCCAGTTACTAACAACACCCAATGGCTCCCCTTTCACTGGGACGATCTGACGGCCTTCCGGTTTAGGGGTGTTAGGGTCTGGCTGCGGAACTGGATGCAACAGAGGTTAGTGACAAAGGGTACGGCGATGCTTCTTGTCATAAATGAAGTACAGATTAATGTGCTGACCTTCAACTATTTCCTCAGAGTCGTCGAGGAAGAATTCACTGAGCGGTGGTCGCTTAGGCCGTTTGAGGGTGTTTAGCAACTGTTGAATCTTAGTGGACACTCTGCTGTTGACGGGAACACCTGTGTAAACGGCAAACGCTGTTAACAAACAAACCAAAATTCTAACACCAATGGAAAACACACATACAGTCAGGGTCAAAATCAGCAATAGGAAAGATTTTAAAGCTACTTGGACAGACAGAGGTCAGAAAAATTAGGGGAAAAGATCAAGCGTAGGAGGTTGTCTAATTCTAAGCCTAAATCACGAGACAAACATGAAGAGCAGAGGTCTCCAAACTGGTCCTCCAGAGCCACTGTGGGTGCAGGTTTTTGTTCCAACCGATCCAACACAAACAGTTTAACCAATGAGGTTTCTGCTGAAAAAAGAAGCACCTGACTGCAATCCACCGATTAGACTTCTAGGATACCAGATTGGTGGAAAGATTTCCTCTTACAGGTTGGAACAAAAACCTGCACCCCCTGCAGCCCTTTCTGAAATAGTTTGGGGACCACTGATGTAGAGTGACAGGCTGGAAAGTAAGCTGACACGGGCCTCTTCAACGTCCCACTCCAATTACCTTTTCGCTTTCCTTTTTTAAATGAAAGGCAAGATGGATTAATGGACCCAAAAGAAAGAAGACAAAAATAAGTGATTAGCGGGATGTTCCTTGACTTAATTGAACACACACTCAATTAAGAGTGTCATCACTGTAGTACTGTTGAATAGAAAACACAAATGTCACACATCTGTAATGATTAAAACATGCAATAACTTCTACATGGACAAATACAGCTTCATTAGGTTTATGACAGCAAATGCCAATGCCGCAAAAAACGACAATGTGACTTATGTGATCAATGTTGTTCAAAAATAATGTTTATGATAATGTCAAACTCAACTACTGAAGACGTTAAACCAGGGGTGTCAAATTCCCTTTGGTCTGCGGGCCGAATACAGCTTAATTTGAGATCAAGCGGGCCGGACCAGTAAACTTTTTGCAAAATGACATAACTAACAATAAGCCCACTTTTTTACTTTGTATAAGTCACATAATAATACTAAATTAGTGCAAAGAATGAATACATTATCAAAATGTTTTTTAAAATAATTTTCCTTTTACATTATGAACAATATATTATGACCAAGAGAATAACATAAGAACATAAATAAATGTCAATTCATATTGTCTGCACGTACTAAAACAGCGGATAATACAAGAACTACAAATTTTAAAGAAAATTCATATTTTTTTATACAATGCAGCTTTCTTCCCCGGGCCGTACCAAACAACTAGACGGGCCGGATCCAGCCCGCGGGCCGTATGTTTGACACCCCTGCGTTAAACGTTTCTCCCCGATTTTTTGGGGAGCAGCCATTGTATGACCCTGACTTTATGAAGAGAGGATAGCTTGTTTTGGTTTTTTATCACCTCACACGATTGAAATGCGAAAAGACATCCATCTGATAGCATCAAAATAAATTTCTGCTTGTATGCATGTACCATCAGCAGTATCCAGCATGCTCGAGCGGCTCTGCCCGCGGCTCATCCCCCTGACAGCGGGAGGCAGGTCCAATTTAGAGCTTCTGTCCTGGACACCAGAAGTCGACGTCACATCTGGAGGGACACTATTTTCTAATGGAGATGGACAAAAAAGCAAGCCATGCTAAGTTGGACGGCGACAGAGCTCATTGAAATGTGTGGCTGATTAAAATAGCTCACCGATGCGCAAGTGGGCCAGTACATCGGCCAGCACCGAAGCAGCGGGCTGATGGGGAGGCTGACTCTTCGGCTCTCCGTGGGAGAGGGTGGACGACGCCGATGAAGATGTGGAGGAGCTTTGGACGGAACGGTTGATCCAGTAATCGGGACTCTGCAGGCCCTGGGCCAACGCCGCACTGAGGGCGGCCTTTCTACGCAGTGAGCCCTCATCCTCTGATGCAGAAGATGTGTCTGGTGAAATAACAATATCGCTCATTTATACCCTTCATCAGTACTTTTTTTCTTTTCCGCTTCTCCAGATATTTCAAATGAACACATTACTTTTAGGCTAACTATAGGAAAACACTGTTTAATCCCTCTTTCTTTTGACAATTAAAATTGGAATCATGCCACCTAAAACGGTGGTATGGGAGTGACAATTAAAATTGGAATGGTGCTATGGGAGCTGACTGTGGAGGTAGACCAAACCTTGAATGGAATTTCCAAACAACCCTTTTTTGTTGTTGTTGACGATGAAAAAGAGATGGCCGAAATCAGTTTTAAAATCTAAGCTTGCACAGCCTCTTAAATGTTGTTTATAGGCAAGTTTTTATTGTTACTCCTGCCCATTTACTATTTTTTGTGTGTATGCTGTAAATGATAAACGAAGGGAAGATAATTGGGGAGTTTCTTTTGTACTGGTGCAAGTGAAGGGCAAAAGTAATTGTTCACAATCCAAAATTAAGCTGTGCTTTAAGATAGTGTTTGCATTTTATACATTGTGATTCCTTTAGACTTCCACACTTGTTTAGATTTTCAATGGAAATGTATTTATTCACTGTTACTGAGAAAATCAGACCAAGATTAAAGACATAAAGATACAGTTAAATGTATGAAAGATGGCATGAACTGGATATAAAATGCACAAGGTTATTTGTAGTTGAGTCAGCCTGTTAATTATTAGTCATTTTTTAACATTCTAGATATGGTAACTCCTCAGACTCTCTGGTCAATTGTTTTATTTGATGACATTTGTGGAGTACAGTTGAACTGCATTCAATTTATACAACTAAAGTTTCACTGCTAATATTTTGGAACCGTCTCTTTTTCAAACATTTAGGTACAGTTAAGTATAATACCTTCAAAATCAATCATTATGTATATCATAAAACGTCCATCAGGACTGCATGCTATCTTACATTTGTGGTAGTATGCGGTATTTATCATTTTTTTGGCATGAAATGTACCTGGAGGTGTGCAAGCGTCACTAGGAGACTGGACAAAGGCGGAGCGTCGCTTGGTTGGCATTGGCAGAGCCATCTTCTCCTCTTTGTGTTTAGCTAACGCTGCCTGCACGGCTTCTGTGTGAATGTCTATCAATGAATAAACAAGTGGGAAATCAAGTGAGCAAAACAAAAAACAAGGACAATGCAAATGTTTTGTATTTCTTTTCGTGTTTGTACCTGATCGGTAGCGCTCATCTCTCGCCCCTCCACTACGGTGTGACCGGTGGTGTTTTGCGGCTGAAGATATGGAGGCTCCTGGGGCCTCGGGACTTGGCGTGGGATCCGTGCTTTGGCCTCCAGAAAGCTGCAAATCTGGTGAAGTCACATCTGCATCTTCAAAAAAGTCATGAAAAAGAAATAATGAGTACATGGAACAATCTCATTTCAAAAAAAGTTACAGATAACCAATGGAGATAATCTCAATTATTGGTTGGGTCTCGTGGGATGCCAAATCCATCGGGAAATACCAAATTAAAATAAGAAAGGAGCGCCTATCTAGTGCACAGTTGTGTGTAGTATTGAGCCACCACTATATTATTAGATAAAATAGTTCACATGAAATACTGGGGAACCTGTCTCACTTGAGGTCGAGGCAAATGACAACATCAACAATTGTGGTTAATAGTGTGTGGTTCTATTAGAGGCCACTAGAATGTGCCAGAGTATTAGACGAGAAAGTGGTAAAAAGGTTGCACCAGCACACTTTCAAGTCTAACTCTTTCTTTCCAAAAGCAAATGTCTGTATATAAACACTTTTATGAAACGTCTGATGATTTATTTCCACAGTCTTGTGTAAAGGATAAAATTAAGCATTAATTTTGAGCACTCTTTAATACATTCGCGTCTTTTGTAAGGCCCCCGCACCTTAAATAAGTGTAATTTTTATGAGAGACCGATCTCACACAATTGTATCAAGACTTATTAGAATTAGTGGGTGGTCTTACTGGGCAAACAGGAGGCCAGCAGCTTTGCTCTCTTCTTCTCAAAGCCTTTCTGTGTGATGTCACCTAGGAGAGAAGACAGAGATGACGTGTTGTTTATATGAGTTTCATCATTTGCTGTGGGCCAATGGTGGCCCGTACATAGTTTGACCAGAACTGTACACCAATCAAGGATTACTCATCTGAACTGAACATACAGACTCATTGAGTTTCTAGTTTGCCATGGTGATGCCGTGAGGGTAATCAAGGACTTCTCTGCTATCCCCAAAACACTATCAGAAGCACTAAGCTATCGTATTGTCACGACTATAAGGCGCACTTAAGTGTTAAATTTTCTCCAAAATAGACAGTGCGCCTTATAATCCAGTGCGCCTTATATATGGAAAAAACAGAAAACCAAAAACGAAAAACCACCACTGTCGGATATTAAAAAAAATACAAACGCCTGAACTGAAACAATACTGTTAAATATGCAGATGCCATCTTAGTTTACAAAATCTTCCATCATATAGCTCCTCCCCCACTGCAAGATTTTATACAAAAAAAATCCAAAACATCAACAATGGCTGGCTCTAGAGGTGACTGTAGTAAGTGCTTCATAGCTGGAAGTCAATAGCAATTACCGTAGTTACATAAACTATAAGGCGCACTTAAAAGTCTTAAATTTTCTCCAAAATAGACAGTGCGCCTTATAATACAGTGCTCCTTATATATGGAAAAATGTCATTCATTGAGGGTGCGCCTTATAATGAGGTGCACCCTATAGTTGTAAAAATTCGGTACATTTGCAGCAGTATGCTGTATTCATCATTTTTCTCTCCTTCACAATTTAGCCACAGCACATGTTGCCATATATATCTAAATTTGAAGAATTAGTACTTCTGGTATGAGGTCCCAAACTGGATTTTACCTACATTTTATGTTTTTGGCATCAGATAAATATTGATTCTGAACTTCAACAAATGTACCTGCAGTGCTTTTGTATGGGGGTGCTGGTAAAAAGAGGTGGGTAAGGATAAGGCCTACATACCAAATGCATGGCCAATTATAATAATAATCCTCTTTGCAGTAAATCTACTATCAACACATGCCAAGCTCAAAATACACACGCTTAGAGGAGAAGATAACGCCATTGTTTTGCTTTATATATGTATGTGCCGGTGAATAAACATGATGACTGTGCAGAAATGTCCTTCAAACGACAAAACCCAAATACGATTGCAATGCTTGCAGATAAAAGAACAATAACTGAAGTGAGCTGGAGACTATCTCGTAGGAAAGGCAGCAGAACCAGGCTTTTTGAAATCAGCGCCACCTATTACCAGCACGTATTTTCTCTGCATGTCTGTTATGTAAAATGGATGCCGTTTTTTTCCACTGTTTTATTACTATATTGCCGTTTTCAATGGTGTGCTAGGTAAGCATTTGCATGTGATTGGTTAGCTTATCCAACCCAAATGATTTCAACCAGTGTTATAAGTTGGGTGTCCTGAAATTTGTCATCTGTTTGAATGAAGAATCTAAAAAAAAATAACATTTTTGATTAAGAAAATTAGGAAGTGATAAGTTGTCTTTTTTGTCTTAGTTTAACAAAGCTGATTAAGTCAACATAGAGTCTGATCTCAAACGATATGACAGAGTTCAGGTGACAAATCCAAACAAACTGTTATTGCATTAAAAAAAGTCCATATTAATAGTCATTTTTATTTTGGTGATTCTCATCTTTATTGGTGATGGGATTGGCGCGCATCCAAAAACTGGGGGGCATAATTTAGTGTTTTGACAATAGCATTCTCTATCTACAAAAAAGGGGTTGGCCTCTCAAGGCAATAAAAAAAATGTTTTGAGTGCATACCAATTATTAATAGATTACACTATTCTCAAAAGATCTCAATCACTGAACCTACAATAATAAGGGTTCAATGAGTGAGTTTAATCAGAAAAAAATCCGGCAAAGGAAAAAATGAATAACTCTGGACTACTACTATTTCTCTTCAAAAACAACAACTCTAAACTACAAGGTTTTCCCCTTTGACTGAATCCCCAGGGGTCTAACACACTTTCCCAGCCTGCCAAGCCTTATAGCACTTCTGGAAGGATTTTTATATAATTTTTTTTCTTTCTCTTTGCATCTTATCATCTTTCATCTCATCTTGAGGTCTTCAAAATATTTCTAACCTAACTTAAATCTTGGTTATTAAATCTAAACCCCTACAGATGCATGTAGGCGACACAAATCATAAGAAGGTTCATACTAATTAATGAGCATGACATGTCCTTGAGTAGCGTTTCTCTGCTTTTATTCAATCGATCCCATCCATTTGACAAGATTTGTATGAAGATTAATGATTCCCTTTCTTTCAATTCCGTACCCAATTTCAATTGAAATGATTGAACTGAATACTTTTATTGTCATTATACAAGCATGAGATTGAATAATTTAATAAAATAATACATAATATATATTTTTCACGCACACACAGGGTGAAAAAAAGATATTATAATAAAAAATGTGTTTAATAATGAAAAATTAAACATTAAATAATTCCACACCATCCCTTATGGGCCTGCATGGGTTTCCTGTGGGTACTCCAGTTTCCTCCCATATTTCAAAAATCTGCATGGTACGCTGATTGGACACTAAATTAACCCTAGGTATGGTTGTGAGTGTGCATGGTTGTCCTTTGTCTCCCTGTCTCTGGCCCGGTGACAACTATGATTGGCTCCAGCACCCCTGGCGACCCTAATGAGGATGAAGCGGTTCAGAAAATGAGATGAGGCCTATAGGTATCCACTTAACAAAAGTATTGTAGGACTGATTTATTTATTGCACACTAGTCAGAAACGTGATTGGATAAAACTTTGAAATTGGTTCTGATGTAATTTTGCAGTAGAAAAATACTTTAAAATACTGTAAAAAAAATCAAAAAATGGTACACCTCTTATGTGCTTTTTGGACACTATTTTAGTTTGATTGATTGAACAATAATAGCCTTATAAATGTGCCCCATGCATGGGTATATGCTGAGGCGTGCCCAAACCCAAATCCAAGCATAGCAATGTGCACACGGATCGTAGCGGACTGGAGCGTCATTGTTTCCGGAGGCAGAGTCCAGTCCCGGCTGGTCCTGACGCCCAGTCAGTGCCAGCAAAGGGGAGAGTTGTCGGTCATTAGCAGACAGAGAAGGGCCTGTCATGGATGTTGGGCAAAACAACAGAGCCAACCGGCAAGGCCGCTCTGACTCTATGATGGTGACAGCTGCTGCCAAATGAGTTGGAAAGCTAGAGGATTGGAGTGCAAGAATGCGGGTGCTAGCCCAACACTACACCGTCTGTAAGTGTGCATGTAATCTGAGGTCATAGGACAGGATATGAGTGTTGTACTCCACCCTGTGTGTGTGTGTGCGACAAAAATCGTCTGAGTAAAGAAGGAATGCGCTGATTGAGGAGTATTATTCAGAACTCGAGAAAGCAAAAACTGGCTTAGTACATGTGTATGTGTGTTTGTGGGTACTCTGTTGGTACAGCTAAAGAGGTACAAGAAAATTGCTGATAGGTTGCCTTTGTTCTCATATTTGTTTTTATGAATGCTAGAAAATTGCATTTAATTGTGAGCGGTGAACAAAATATTCAACAAAAATGACTCCTGACAGACATGTTTAAATATTTTTTCAGTTTCCATAACTCGAGGAAATTTGTGATTTGCATATGTGTTATTTTTTTTTGAGCAGCCATCTTTCCCATGTCAGTCATTTAAATGTATTAGGTTTAGTCTTTATCTTTAAAAGGAGTCGGAATTTTCTAATCAACTGCAAAAAAAACCTTTAATGCACTCAAGTAATATAGACAATATTCTATTATGATAAAGAACCCTCATGTACCATGATATAATAATGTGAATTCTACATTTACGATTGCTTTAGGCCTCTTTTAGTGGTAATTTATATTCAGTTACAATAACAATAAACAACCTTTTTTCCTTTATAATATAATACAATATAAATAGATCATCAAAAAATACTTGAAGATCATAAAAACAAATGTATTTAGTGATTTGATAAGTAACTGATTTGAAATATTAGGCAGTATCGTTAACTCTATCGGCAATACTGGCCATGAAAAAAGCAGCGTTTACCAAATGAAAATGGAATCGCAAGCTGTGATGGAATTAACAGGAAAAAATATTGGACCACCGCCATACTTAGTATTCAACTTTGCCCTAAATCTTTACGCCAAACAATGCCAAAAGAGTTACGGCGGAACTAAAGGAGAATTATAGAAAGAAGAACTTTCCCCTCGAAAGTTCTGATGTGCAAATGACACATTTTAGAGAAGGACACACATAAACACAGAGGCTGAAATGGGAAGTCACATCAGCTCCACGAGATTGTATTAATAGAATTGAAAGCTCAGAAAGGTAAAAACAATGGGCTCGAAACAGTGCTCGAATCTGGCTAAGCTGCACTTGGCATTATATTCAAATTAATCTATCCAGTCCACTCCACCTGTGTCATTTCAAGCAGATTTTAGAAGCTTAATGACGTATTCAACAATAAAAACATTTTCTGATTTCACATTCCTACGTGTCTCAATATGTATTCATTTTCTATAATACTTGTCCTAATTAGCAGAATAGGTTAGTTGGAGCTTATCTCGAGAATGGATTTGTGCAAGCCCAGTGAAATGTCCCATTTTTATTGGTTCTAATTCGCCATCTATTAACAAAGTAAAAAATAACTAGTGGTTTATTAGTACTAAAATTAGACGGATTTCACGAAGCGACAGAGGGGGGGGGGGGTCTTTTGCATGGTAATGCGTTCGTAACCTAACAAACTAATTTAAATGAACTTGGATTACGATGCAGACACCCTGAAAAATAGGTTTAATCTAACCTTACACCAAATTTACACCAAATTCTAATTATGTTTTAAATTTTGATACCTTCCTTCTCCCGGGTTGGCTCTATTTGACCTCCCTCCACACTGACTTTCAGTCAATATTGAGGGTTGTTTGAGTTTGTATTTCCTTCAAAATATTCCGAAAATGATGCAAACAAATGTCCTCACAATAAGATAACGCACAACCACTTGCCAATGAATGGTATATGTACACCATTCGCACTGACTAACGGGGGAAAAAAACAGGCAAAAATATGCAATCACCATTTATAATCATCTTAGTGAAAGACATTACCAATCTCATGTCCATGCCAAAAAGGAAGAATCTTGTTTCAGTAAAAGCAACAAAAAATTGCAGTTCTGATGTGTGATAATTGAGAAAAATAATGAGACTCTTTCCCATCGATCAAATGAATTTCAAATGTGTCTAATAGTGGGTGGGTATAAGTGATATCACGAAATGGCTACACCCATAAAATGTCATTTTAAGTAGTCGGAGAAATGCATGAATTGCAGACTTCAATACTTTGTGCAACTGTCTATTACATGAATGCAATAATACTAAGTGTTATCTTGGGCTTTAGGTTAAAATCATGCAACTTGATTGCTTGACGATGGTTGGCAGGGAAGGGTGTTTGTGTTTGACCAAAAATGTTCTCCTAACTTTATATAAAAGGTTATATAAATATTCATTAACTGCAAGCTGCACTATGATCAGATGCACTTTAAGTCAGCTAATGGTGGGTGCTCAATTTAGCTGACTCGCTATAACGGTTCTCGCATTGTTTAAGTTGATATCTGACCTCACATTGATTGCAGCCAGATAAATTTTTACGGTCAGAACAATTTGTTCAAGTTTCTGGCAGTTAGAACTTGAAAGTATCAGGATGGTGGTAAGAACAATAACAGTTCCATTCATTGCACTACAATAGATGGACTTGAAAAAAGTCTCGAAAGCCGATTAAGAAACGTTAACCACACCCAACATATTCGAGGGAGTCTCTTACATTGACTTGGGACATAGTTGACATTAAGGGGTTTGTATCGGCGAGCCAAGATTTAAAACAATGCATCTCCATTGGGAAACAGAAGATACACATCAGCTTTTGAGGGGCTTTTCTCCGAACCTTCACCCACAGGGAATTCCTGACAACCCTTTGGCAACATTCCAATGAATAGATTTAGGGAGATGGCTATTCTTAAGTCTGCCACAATTCAAAGAAGGGATTTCTTTTGCCCTTTAGAAAACATTCCTTGCACTTAATGTCAAGTCAACATCTAATATACAAAATGAATAATATCATTTGGCTATACAAAAGAAGAAGAAAAACAGTAAGGACCCTCCACCACGGGAAAAGAATTACGATCAAAAGAAATGAGAAAATAAATAATTGTGATCTTTTATGGTCTGTGTCCAAAAGTGTGTTTTGCATTTGTGAACTTGGACCACCACAAGCATCACTAAAAAACTGTGATCAAAGAATTTGGTTGTCATAATGCTGCTGCGTTTGATTCCCATTAAAAGGAGCCCCAAAAAAAATCTCCCATGACACTGAAACACTTACTAAATATATTTGGTGTTCATTTGAGTTGCTGTATTTACATATCACACACTGTATAACAAAGCTAATTAGTTTACAGTCGTATGACTACTTAGACCAAGAGATACATCTCATGTTTTTCAACAAATAGTCATGATCATGTTGGTATTCATTTGAAAAGACAAGTTGGTTGCAGTAGATTTTAAAGGGAACTTAAAGCCATGACCGTCATGTCACAAGCACTCGCTGATGAATTAGCAAAGCTATTGGCATTTTCTTCACAGGTCAATCCGTGGGCTGGCAGCTTTGAGGAAGGCCGTTTTCAGCAGGATGTGATATTTCACACTAAAATCCCAGGCAAGAAATTGACCCATATGTACTTGCTGCGTAATACCAGGAGCCTTCCAAGTAGGCGTTGTAAAACATTGACTCAGGATGTTAGGGTAGATGTCGCCAGAATAATGGCAAAAATGATTGCCAGTTTAGAGTCATAGAGATACTTGGTTTCAATTCATCGACAATGAAAGCAGATTGCCCTACCCAATCGGATCTGTTTATATTCACAAGAGCATTTCTCAACATTTACAAAACGTTCATGTGTGATACAATCGGAGAAACAAGAGGGTGTAAAACTCAAAAGGAAAGTTGTGCAAGTGTGTCACTGTCTGACTCCCTGACTAATAAATGTCTGCTGGCCACCAAAGAGCCCAGCAGGAAAGTTGTGAAATACAACGTCATGGGATGCTTGACTATAACCAGTGATTTAGAGGGAAAATATAGGTCAAGTGCTGAATCACCAAGTGGGGGTAGGAAAGGGTCTTCTGCTCTAAAAACCAGACCGTCACTCTTTTCTTATGTTGAGTCATGCCTTGCATCTTCAGGGTCATCATCACAACTATCACCTTACCAAACAGGAGTCTAAAACTGGTTCTTTCAGGACATACATAGGCCATACATATTATTACTTAATCCTGCAAAACCCATATGAAGAGCCTTTAAAAATAAAAATAAAAAGGCATACCTATTATATATGTAAGTAAGCAATCTATTTAAACAATGATGGTGGTAGCTAGGTAACCAATGAAAGAACAACAAACCCTACTGTTTCTAACATAAAGAGGTACTCCAATGGGGTTTAATTAGGGCATATGAAACGATTAGGCCTCCAGCATTTTTTTGCAGTACCAGCATTTTTAACTATTCACAACAACGACATAATGTGACTTCCAAACGTTTGCATATGTTATCATACTCCATGTACATAATAAGTGCATATCCATCTGCTGGCACCGCAGGCTTTGGCTGACAAATGAGATGAAAAGTTCCTTGGAAGGCCACCACTTCAAGGAAATAATCAAGAAACCTAAAACATTGAATGAAATCGGGATTTTCTCCACTGGAACTTCATTTAAATGTGACTAGGGTAGTAAAATACTAACTATACATTCGTCCATATCTTTTGTTACACAGCTAACAATTGAAGTGTTGGCCATCTATTATTCAAAATGTTTAGACCTAATAGAACTAAGAAATGTGAAGCCTGGTTCAGAAAATCTAGCTTGCCCACTTCCACTTAAAGCAAGCACTTCCTACAGTGCATGGTTTCAGTTAAGCAGAATTTTCTACTTTAGTGCGCATACATTTTTTTTTAAAAGATGGTGTTAAACCAAACTAAAATCTCAAGAAACCCATTGGCATACTGATACGTTTGTATTAAAAAGAAAAGATACAATACTGGTAAAGAAAACAAAAAATGTCATTATAGACAATGAAGGAATGAGATGGAGCAAAAATAACTCATCTCCTTACTTCCTAACTATTGTGCTGTATCATAATGTAAACACAAAATATAAAAGTGTGACCCTACAATCCCCACCCCAAGCAGAACAGACTAGGAAAAAACACAGCTTCTTATCTTCCAGAGTATGGCCCACGAAGCAAGTCAGTGCAAGTTGCACAAAGGCCAAGCTGAATGGTGGAAACGTCAAAGCTCCTGGCCACGTCGGCTTAAAGCAGCTGAATGGTGGTCATTGTGTTGCCATGGTCACAGGGGGGGATTGCCAGAGAAGTAGCTTGCTTCCTAAGAGGCCGTTTGCCAGGCCAGGGTTTCTTATCCAAGCAACACGGAAACAAACATTTCCCCTCGCCAAACATCAGGTCTTATTATGTACTTAACTCTCCTGTTATATTGCAGGTCAATTGACCTTCTCAAAAGCTCCAAAGTTAATGCGAGGCACGTTTGACCATCCAAAAGTGACTTGCTCAAATAGTAAATGCATTTACATCTATGTTGCTGGCATAGGGATTTTTTTTAGAAAAAATCTATGGGATGGGTCAACGGACCAGCCTGAACTTCATAACTGGATCAGCCCAACAAAATTTTCATGCAGCAGAACATCATAGAACAGTTACAACAGGGCTCATAGTGACAAATCCATCACTAACGTGATGATTGCTAAAGTTTTTTTGTTAGTGTAATAATGGAAATTTTATTTTTCTGGTGTATTTACTCTGATTTGAGAAATGCAGCGTTAAAATTTCTCAAAGAAGAACCATTGTGGCAAAATGATTCATAAATAAGATGGCTGGGATACTCTTTTTGAAGATACAAAAATCTTAGTTCTGTTAAAAACTGCTGCTCCTTGTCACATCACCATTTCGCTGATTGCAGTTTTACAACTGCTAACGTAAGAATTTGGAGGAATTCAAATGTGTTTTCCATGAAAGTATGACTGAGCTGAGTTCTAACTGAACGCACATTGCTTGCATCAGTCAGGCAAATCTACCATTACACAATCAGTGACTTCAAAGTCAAATTTGGAGCAAACCAAAGTTGTCAAATACAGAGCTCTGTTCTTTACCCACCTGAAATCTGGTTTAGTGCAAACCTGATTCCCAAAGAGTTGGGACACTACACAAATTGGCGATAAAAACTACTAGTGCCAAATTTCAATACTGTTTAAAACGGAGCGAATGTACCACCTTAAGGCAAAAGTATCTTATCTCATCTCATCTCATTTTCTGGACCGCTTTATCCTCATTGGGGCCGCGGGGAGTGCTGGAGCCTATCCCATATGACTTCGGGCCAGAGACGGGGGACATCCTGAATTGGTGGCCAGCCAATTGCAGGGCACAAGGAGACAAACAACCATTCACGCTCACACTCGTACCCAGGGGCAATTTAGAGTGTCCAATCAGCCCACCATGCATGTTTTTGGAATGTGTGAGGAAACCAGAGTACCCGGAGGAAACCCACACAGGCCCGGGGAGAACATGCAAACTCCATATGTGCTGACCACTCGCGCCACCGGGCCACCCATAGGGATAAGTATATTTATTGTAAATTCCGTCGTGTCAGCAAATCTCAAAAAAAGGAGAAACAAAGCTATTTTCCTCACGGTTTGTCATAAAACTTAGATATCCCTTTTTGCATTGCGAAGCTTTTACAGATGCGCAAGCTCCCTATGCCTGACGCCCTCACACAAGGACTTTTACATCCCTTCATTCAGTTTTTGTTCATAATTTGTACAGTGTCCAAAGTTCTCAACTTTTCGGGATTGTGGCTTGGTGATGTAAACAGTATTTTGATGTCATTACTGTTTTATTGCGAACTACCCAAGCGTTGACTTGTATTTGTTAGCAAGCACAAATAGTGGACGTACCACTGGAAGTAACATGGAAAATGGGTTGTACTGTATTGGCATGGAAGAATGTGTCCAAGTTGCCTCAAGCAGTGAAGAGGAGCACATTGTATGTTTGTGATGGATGAGGGGACTAACAGCTGCCTTGGGGGAGGGTACAATGTACTACTTTGGATTCATGCAGTGGTTCATTGTACAGTTTAAGTGTGTTTGGGTGTGTGCACAATTCAAATGTGTGTGTGTGTGTGTTTTTTTTAGGATATTTGACCTAACTAGGCACCTGGGCTTCAGGAAACACTTTGTAATATGGGGACTATGGACAAAGTATCCACAAGGCAAAGAGTGTATCGGAAGTTTTTGGGCCCTAAATAATGTTTTTTGTTTTTATTTTGTTGGGAAGTAATTGCTGTGATTTAATTTCAAGATAATGTTGAGTGCGTGTGGGGGGGGGGGGGGGGGGTGTTTGTATGTGTGTGTGTGTGTGTGTGTGTGTGTGTGTGTGTATTGGCCATCCAACAAGCATTACTAGACTGAAAAGTGATGCTTTCCAAGCAAGCAGGTACTGAACAAGTTCTTTAAACCAAATATGTGCCATAGCAGCACTAGATATCCAATCTATTTTGACTGGTCGTGCTAATTGCCAATTCCTCCCAGTTTAAATGGATTGGACACCTCTTAATGTCAATAACAGGCATGGAGTTAAACCCCACTAGATGCAGGGCGTCCAATTCATTTGAATTAAGAAGCTGGATGGAAAATGATCTTTCAGGGCCAACAAGGTTCCAAAGGCCAATGGATACTAATGATGACGATAGATGTATAATACATTTGGACTAGGAGGGAAAAAAGGTTAAGAGCATAGGAACAAGGAGAAATGACAGCAGTCAAGCCCTAAAGTAAGGCCTTCTTACCTCTGGCTGAGGATCTTTCACGTACATAAACAAGATGACAGACATAGCCAAGACAGGCATTTCATTCCAAGCATTTAAGACATTGTCAGAGTTTTTTTTCCATGTTTTATTTTTTTATGACAAGATCCCGGATATAAAAGATGCAGGCGCGGCTAGCAACCTCCAGTTTCGAGTGACAATAAGCTAAGGTGCAAGGCAGCCTCGTGTGCGATCGCTACCGGCGAGACGACACAGTGACCGGCTTACATGCGAGACGACACGGTGACCACTTTACAGGCGAGACGCGTCCGCGTGTGAAGGCCATGGGCGTCTATTTACCTTCGGATAGTTCCAAGTCCAACTCCGCCAACTGGTCTCGAACCGTCTTCGGGAGGGCGGATAAATCCACGCCGCGATCTGCCATGACTTTGCCGAAAAACACGCGAGCGTTGGGGAAGCAGGGCCGTCGGGGGGAAAGAATCCACGACAAGGGAGTATGAGAAAGCCTCCCTCAAGACACAAAACAGGCATCCGAAAGGGTGAGGGTGACACTGTCCATCGGCATGACCGCTCGCTCCGCCATAATAGTGGCACTGCGGTCAAGTGAACCGTCGATTCTCTTTCCGAAGTCGAGACAGCCGCACTTCATTTTCGGTTGCCCTTTTCCTTCAGGTTTTACGGCAAAGAGGCAGGAAACGACGGCCGCGCGCATGAAATAGGGGAAAAAGATGCCATAGTGACTAATACGTGTCATTCTTTAAACCAAGTAAATAAAATGAGGCTATTGATTTTTATTTATTTATTTTAACCAAAAAGCAATCACCAATCACTCGTGTTGATTTGGTGTCATTACGTCAACTGGCCTGGGAATTATTCGATTCTAATTATAGTAATACTACATTTAATAATCAATTTAAGCAGTTTGTCATTGAAAAAACAAAAAAATGTACGATAAACTGGAAGAAATCACTTGTCCTAATTTGAAGTCAATAGGTCAAACAGCCTGGGATCTATTGAACACATAATGTGATAATGAAATAACATTTAATAAAAATCAGTTTGCCATTTTAAAGAAATCAAAAGGTGTACGATATATAGGGTGTAATCAGCCATCACTTTTCTTGATTTGGGGTCAAGAGTTTAAAAGGCCTGGGAGCTATTGAAGAAATTGGGCGAACTCTGAATGCCCTTTTAAAGAATCTAATATCTAAAAAACGACATAACATGTATTTATTTATTTTTAATTTCCATAATCTTCACACTAATGCTGAAGTTCAATGTCCGAAGCTCTCAATTCGCTGGTGACGTTGCCGTGTTGTTGTTTTTTTTCCCCAGTTCATGCGCGCACCAGTCATTTCCTGCCTCTTTGCCGTAAAACCTGAAAGAAAAAGGCAAACAAAAATGAAGTACGGCTGACTTGACTTCGGAACGAGAAACGACGGCTCACGTGACCGCAATGGTAGTGTAGCATTATGGCAAAAAGTCATGGGATGCTGGTGGCAACGTGACTTGGTCGCCTCCTCCACCAGTTCGGCCCTCTTCGGATTCCCCTTGCTTTTGGAACTTTACAAGTTTAGCCGAGCGAAATAACCCGGAAGTACTTACAGTAACAGTCATTGAATCCACAATATCATATCAATAAGGCTATTAACGAATTGCACAATTTTTGACTGGTTTTCCTGCATACTTATATGCATATTTATAAAATGGTTCTCAAAATTCAATTTAAATTAATTTAATAAATTTTAGTACGATTTGTTACCAATCGAACATTGTATGCTCGATTTTATTTGTGTATTATAGTTTTAGAAAATACTGTATAGAGTATGCAAATATGGCCTTGACAATATATTTAATAAATTGACATGTCAATGTTAACCACTTCATAATTTTGCATCATCAATACTTGCTGTACTTTGAGGACTTTTTGCAATCAGAAATACCTGAATAAATAACCAAAGTACTAAGATGTGAACACTGGAAAAAAAAGTATAAAACATGTTTTATTTTTTTTCTTTGTTAAAATTCTCAGCATATGATCTGCTTCTGAATTTGAAAACTAATTGACAATGAAAACAAACAACAGAATTGTTTTGCAAACCAAATCTAACTGAAAACCAGAAATCACATTTTTTTTTCTTTTAGGAAAAATGCAGTAAACCCTTTGTGTTCATAGTACTCAACTTGGACATGCATGAAAAAAACTATTTTCATAAGATACATATATTTACAGTACAAGGACACGCTAGTAGATCACCACTCTACCATGGGAGTGTTATAAAACAAAAATGTATGCTTTACCTGTAAAATTGCTGCAACATATACAGAAAAACTGCTCCTTTAACTATGTAAATTACACATTACTAAATTGAAAACTCAAGATTACTGGTAAATTAGGGGAAAATACCACATCTATAACTCAGGGCTCTATTTTCATGTTCATGTTGTACTCTGGCAGAAATAATGTCATTTTTGGATACACGCCCAGTCAGTAAATTTGAAAGACTAATCAGCACTGCAGGGCGCTTCAGCACCTCCGACTCCCTTCACACCTAATAAGGTGGCTTCTTCTCATACCCTTTAAGAGCAGGCCAGTTTTGTTCTACTGTTCATCTTAGACAAGACGAAAGAAGAAATTTGTTTCCCTTAATTGAAGGTCAGTCGCGTTGGTGTGAGTGCCCCAATACCCTCACCTGTGCCATGGCGTGTTATCCCATGGCATGTTCTCCCTAAGTCTCGATCCCTTAATAAAACAGTCCTTATTGCAACTGGAACTTAGATTACCACTTCTGTGCCATTAAAAACAGACTACTAACCCACCATTTTGGCACAGAATAATTTTCCAAATTTCACCCAATGTGCAGCCAACTTTGCGCTAAAATGAAAATCTAATTACGCAACGTTTTATGCCCAAGACGAGGTACACCGTGTACGAAAATGGAGCCCAAATTGAGGGGAAAAAATCCTTCCTCCTTCCTCAAGATGTGAACACTTATAATTCACACAGACACATTTTAAAATTAGTCAAATTTGAAAGGAGCTATTCTCCCATTTTTAAACTACATATGTAAAAGAAAAATGTTATTTTAAATATAGTATTTGAAATCAGAGCCTGAAAAACACCAGCATGAACCAAACCAAAGACATTCCTGCAACAGTTTTAGTGCATCAGTACATGAATAGACAATTAATATATTTTTCTCATGTCTTTTTGTTTTTGCAAATATATGACCATACTAAGCGAATAAAAAATAACTTTAAAACAAAAAAATATTAGCACGTTGTAGTCCCATTTCTTCACCAGATGATATTTAGCTATAGTAGAAAAGATGGCGTATATCACAAATATTTATTTATAATCTTTGGATGCTTGTTCAGTATACATTTCTTTCCATAAAAGAATGTTTATAATGGATATGAGGAAGCACAAATGATTTTAAGGCCAACTGATTAGACACCACAAGTGCAATTTCAAGCAGTAACATCGTGTCAACCAATAGAAAAACATTCTTTAACATTTTTTTGTGGTTGTGGTCATATTACATATACTTATATGGCTTTGGATTTTATCTTTTCGGGTTGAGGAGCATGCAAGATGCATCCCATTCGTCCGAGCAGCGAGAATGTGCAACCGTCCTGAGTTACAGTGCAACGTTAGTCACAAGTCACACACATTGATATGGAAGTATTACCAAGATGCGAGGAAATTCCCTTCAAGCAAAAAAAAAAAAAAAAAAAAAACTGATAAAAGCTATATTGCTAACTTTAAAAAACCATTAAATATTCTAACTGTTGTCTTGTACACAACTTGGAGAACGTGCCAGTTTTATATACACACTGTAGAAAGGAGCTGCACAAAAAAAGTAGGCCTATAGAGAAGCATACATCTAGCGATCACCTAAGAGGAATAAGCAAAGCGCTTGGTTGGCTTACATATGGAACCATTGACAGTTTGTCATATCATTGACAGTTTAAGTCTCATAAAGGGGGTTTAACATGAGGTTTGATTTTAAAATTGACATCAGGGGGCATAAAAAGCACTTTTCCAAATAATTGGGTGTATTTCAATTACAAGCCACATTTTTTTCTAAGTACAGTATGTATGTAAAAACCCTTGATTTACACAGAAAACGTTAAGACACAGTTCCAATTTTTGACATAATTGGGTTGTGAAGAAAAGCATGAACTCACATATGCGCGAGTCCGAATAAAGCCTTTGGGGTATTTGGACCGCATGGTTAAGGCACAGCTTGGCTACTTGACTTTCAAATCCCATGCCTGTTGCCCGGTCTACAAGGAAACAGACCCGCAGTTGTTTAGGAAACAGATCTCATAAACACTGAATCGTTCTGAGGAATATTGTTCGATGACAGGATGACGCGAGTGTTGTAATGTATAAGCCAAGACGGCCTGCATCTCCTCTTTACTTTTAATTTGTTCCATGTCTTTGTTTCAGTTCAAGACAGGACTTTGGAAAGGCTTAGTACTGGTGCTCCCCAAATAGTGTAGCGCGACCTCCTGAGTGAGCGATCCGATGACGGGAACGGCATGTTTTTTGTTGTTGGTTGTACTACAATTAATTGCAATTGCATATCCTTTACAGTAGATGGCAATGGCGCTTGTTGTTGCTACGCTGCTTTAAGTGCCCAATTGTTTTCACTGCGATAAAAAGAAACATTTATGTATGTATGCAAATATATATGTGTATATATGTATGTATGTGTATGTGTGTGTATATATATATATATATATATATATATATATATATATATATATTTATATATATATATATATATATATATATATATATATATATATATATATATATATATATATATATATATACATACGCACATACATGCATACATATATATACATATATATATATATATATATAGATATATATTTTTATATATATATTTTTTTTTTTTTTCTCAAAGGTTCTCACTTGGCGTTCCGGTTATTAATATTCTCCTAAAACGGTGTATCTTGGCGGAATTTAAAAAAATAATAATAATAATAATGTAGACGGGGCCACATAATGTAGTGCATGTGTAGATCTAAAATGAAGGGATAGAATAGAATTTGTAAATACTTTAGAGTTGTTTCATAGAGCATATACAAATTTTGTTTGTCCAGGCAAACTAAACATTTTGGAGGCATAACACCAAAAAAGCAGATGCTTCTTATAAAATGAAAATGAGATATGACGCCCTTTCAAAACAGTTTTGAAGTTTTGGGAAGCTCACTGAAAGCACTTGTTTTAGGTGCTCGGTAAAAAAAAAAAAAAAAAAAAAAAAACAACGCTGCCCTATTATATAGGATTTGTGAAGCGAAAGACACGTCTAAAAATCTGGCATGTAGTCTACTGCGAAATGCCAACATAGTAGACTACATAATCACTTAGTGTCCTTCTGATCAAACATCACAAAGGCATGGACTCAAGTGCACTGCACCAGCCACAAATGATCCATCTTCAAGTCCTTTGTTCCCCAAAGGTTGAGTGATATAGCAGCCCTGCAAAGTCAGAGTCCTGTACGGCCGGCCACGACCCACCTTAGCGGGCACTTAAACGTGCTGTGTAAATCCAGCCGAAAAGGCCCAAGTGTTGTTGTCTGTAAGAGTCGTCGTACATATGAAATATTGAGTGAGGGAGGGGGGCGTGGAGGAGGCACAATGCGCAAAACGGGGAGTCCAGCCCCTGTCATCTATGGCAAAGTGAACAGGAAGCACTCTCCAAAAGTTTCAGTCCATTTCCAGAAGGCTGATGCTACTGAGCTCCAGGCCACAGCATGGTGGGGACTTGAAGGGGCTGTGGAGACTAAGTTGTTCTTCACACAAAAAGAAAAACAAAAAGCATGGAGACATGGCTCGCTCATCATCTGGCAGCGGAGTGCGAATGCGCCGCCGCCATGATGATGTGAGAGGCTCCGCTCTCGAGGCTCTGTTGGTGTCCCAATCCGGCCAGCACAGACATGGCCATGGCCTCTGCCGCCGCTCTCGAGTTTAGGCCGTTGTGATTGGCCGAGAGGCCATGTTGGATCACTGGCGCGAGGGAACCTGTCGTCTCCGGGGTCTCTTTCATGTTGTCGTCGACAGCGACTGTTAACGAGACACCATATTTGTACTTGAAGCTGGTGGAAAAGCAAAATACCACACACTAGTCAACATGAAAGACACCTCATTGACTGCGATTGACAGCAATACATGTCCAAATTCTCTTGAACACCTCTCTATTGTCAAATTTAAGGCTATGTTACCACCATAACGCAAGGAGAGTAAAAAGAATATGATCTGTGAGGGTATTTGATTCATTTATATTTTTAAGGGGGGCCCTATGGGGTTATCTTATGGTGGTACTAAAATAATCCGAAAAAACCCATGTAGATGGCAGTAGCACTGTTTTGTAACAAGTGTCTCTTTACCAAAGTCTCATGAATTGCTTGGTTGCTCACCCAGGTAAGAGGATTTCTTCTGCAAGGTGGTGACAGGACAGTCCTTGTGCGCCAACAAAAGCTGCTTCAAGTGAGCCACCTCGTTTCTCAACAGAGACACCTCGTTCTGGACAACATACATTTGAGAAAAAATCAATATAAGACTCCACATTAGAACAGAATTGTGAGTGGATTGTGTTAACCACCACAGCCATCGGGCCACCTCTGTAATTTTTTTTCCTATTTTTCTCTATAATTAGTTAGCCCTGATTAAATGCAGCCCGGCGGAGAGTGGATTGTGCGGCGGCCTCGCAGTTCTAGGGTCATGGGTTCGATCCCAGGTTAAGTGGGGTTTTACCCAGGTACTCCACTTTCCACCCACATCTCAAAAACATCCAGGCTAGGCTGGTTGAAAACTCTAAAATGCCCCTAGGTACGAGTCTGAGCGCGAATGTTTGTTCAGCTTCTTGTGCCCTTGCGATCGCCTTCCCACCGATTCAAGGTGGCCCCCACCTGGTGCCTGGAGTTAACTAGGTTAGGCGAACAATCTAAATTGTATATATAGCCAAATGAGGGTGGATTGAATGGATTTTTTTTCTTTGATAGAAGTCTAGGTACATCATAGATATTACTCCTCTTCTACGTTGACGTACTGAGAGTGAGATGTTCATGCTGCTGAGTTCCTCTGCCTTTTTCTCCAGGGAGTTGACCCACAGTTTGCGTTTTTGCCTGCATCGTGACGCTGCCGCCCGGTTCCTCTCGAGGAAGCGCTGCCGTCGCTCGTCTGGGTCATCTTCTCCCGTTCGTCGTCGACGCCCACCCGTTGGCTGTGCTGGAGATACCTGCGGATGGTGGGGAAGGTGGAGTACATGCAGATACAGTTTGCTGGCTACCGACTTGTTAGCAACTAAATGCTTGTCACGTACCAACAAATGATATTTAAATGCTTATTACATGCTGGTCAAGGCAAGTGAGCAAACTTGCAGTGTATCTGTAAGTAGTGGGTGACAGTCAATGCCATTTACCTGAGGCTGCGAAGGGGATTGAGCATCTGGCTGTTGGACAAGGAATTGGCTCTGTTCCGCTCTCTGAGGCACCATGGGACTGTTACTCATGGCCATCATGCCGATGCTGTGTCCTGTTGGGCTGTGCTGGGATAGCGTTGCCTTCAGACGCTAGAGAAAAAGGCATCAATCAGAAGGGAGACTTTGATAGGACCTGGCCAAGCTAAAAAAAAAATCAATTCCTACATCAGCAAGAAATGGGGGAATCAGACAGACAGACAGACAGACAGAGAGACCATTGGGCCAATGCTTACAGTCAGCATGTTTGGCCTCATTTGTCAACCTGGCAAAAAATATTCTAAATCCTGAATTCCATCAAATGTGTAGGTGCCCCCCAAAAATGCCTACACTATTCAAATGCACTGTAGTAAGTACTTTCTGGTGATAAATGCCTCCTGTTATAAAGTCCTTCAAAATTGGTTGCAAAAAGGACCAGTGAAGACAGAATTTGGCGCTTGAAGGAAAGGTGGCATCCTGCAGAATTATACAATTTAATTTAATGAATAAACCAGTTTAAAATGTGTTTATAGTGTAATAGTATACAATAAATGTTTACTTGGAGAACTGAGACTTCAGTATATTTTCTCAATAGATGCTAAAAGTCTGAGTATTTGGATAATTTAAAGATAAACAATCCCTCTAAAATGTTCATTTGATTAGCAAAACCAGTTCAATTACTCAATGAATTGTTGGACCTCTGGCAGCTGTGGCAGTTTGTAATGTTTAAAATTTGCATACTATTACACGTTTTATGATGTAATATTGAAACTAAAATTGGTTTCTGCTTTAGTTCCATGCATTTGTTGCACTCGGTCTGTTATGCATAGTAAAATAGTATTTTTGGCTCTCATGGGTTCAGTGCAAACCCAAAACATCATATGACTAAATAATTGAGCGAAAAGGAAGGCAGTGGGTGACTACAGGGTAAAGATGGAGACCAAAAAAAGGCCTATAGATGAGGAAAAAAACAGTGATGGAGTTACGGATAGCTAATCAAGCACTCACCATCTTGGCCTCGGAGTGGATGCTATACCCAGAGGGGGAGTTTGAACCGCTGCTACTATTTCCAAGAGGAGGACCAGGGATTCCCGGAATGTTTGGTACCATGCACATGGGTCGAGCAAGCTTAGGAATACAAGAAATACACCACATACTGAAATGACTGGAAAATAGATCTTTCTAAAAAGTATTTTGTTGTGCAGGCCTTACACTGATGACAGATTGCATCTGAACTGGACCTGGGAGGACTGGCACCGCCTGACCCGTGGGGAGCATCATCATGGAGTAGTGGCTTGTTGGCGAACTAGAAAGAATTACAGAGGTTATTGTGTGCGTGACAAAGCTCCAAGTTTTTATATACTGTATACAGTGGTACCTCGACATACGAGCACCCCGACATACGAGCAATTCGAGATACGAGTACAATTTCGAGCAAATAATGATCTCTAGATACGAGGCAAATTTAGAGATAGGAGAAAGCCAGGTGGCCAAGATATGCGGTTTATGATTTTAGCACACTGTCTTTTTTGCTGCATCTCTTTCGTGTATAACAGATATCCAAGAGCACTGGGTGGAGCGTTGCAATTTTTTCAGTGTTTTTCCCCCCCATCACTCAGCGCGAATGACGTAGCGATCGCTAGTACGAGGAGTATATATCACTTCTCATTGCCAAGTGGCCGTGCGTTATTCTATTGTGAGGGTATTCGCGTGCATCATTTGCGGAATATTTTGAATGGAATACAAAAGCAAACAGCCCATCGATAGTGAAAGTCAGGGTGGAGGCGGGGCAAATACAGCCAACCCGGGAGAAGAAAGGTATCAAACTTAAATGCAAAATTAGAATTAAATTTAGTGTAAGGTTAGATTAAACTTATTTTATGTCTGCATCGTAATCCAAGTTCATTTAAATTTGTTTATGAAACGAGCGTGTTGCCGTGCAAAAAGTTTTAGACAGTATTTTGGCTATGAATTTTGCGATTACAATACTTGAACTAATGTTTTTTTTCCCCAGGAGGCCGAAAAAGGTTCACGTTGACTCACCCCAAAGTGCGATTAGAAGGTGGTGCCTGTGTGATAACAGATGTGGGCGACGGCATGGTGGGCTGAAGGCTGTCAAAGCCCAAGTGCAGGGGAAGGGAACCTGGTCGTACAATGGTGGGAGTCGGGGCAGAACTCCTTGGTGGCATGTCCTGTGACAATATCATTAGTAGGTGGCTCTTCTTTAGAATGACAAAACTTGCATCTTACCTTCCCCCTGACAAAGGTCTCATTTCTGCTCTCTGGTCTTGGAGAGAGAGAGTCAGGACTGTCTGGTGGCGAGGAGTCAACCTCAAGAGGTCCCTCCTCTTTAACCTTCACATCTGACGGTGTCTGCAAGCTCATGTCCAAAGCCACTGAAGAGGGGGCAGGGAGCTGAGGACATCGACAAGAAGAGATAAATACTCTGGATATCAGGGGTGCCCTAACTTGTTTGCTTCAAAATCTACTTTTAAGTGAACAGATCTCCCACCATCTACCTATTTCTGGGCCACCGACAAAGCTAAGCAGTTATGTTTGTGGATATACCCCACGTGAGATTGAGCAACGGCAGCCACCTGCATTGTTTGCGACCAACGAGACCACCAATAAGAGTGGCTTTATCCCGTGAGCAGGTTGGCTGCAGACAAGCCAATAGCCTAATAAAGAAAACCAATAAACTGGATCAAATGGAAAATAGTAGGTTGGCCGTCTACTTGTACGATGTCAACACATTGAACACCCCTGTTTCTGTTTTTATGACAACATAAGAAAAAGAAGAAAAGAGCACATGGACTTCAAGTGGGGTCTGGTGTGACGTATTTCTAGCATGTGTAAACATTTGTTGACAGCTGCTAAAGCTGAAATTCACTGTTTTAATTCCTTGTAATTAGTTATACTGTCGATAATTATCCGTTTTCTTTTTGTTTGGTCAATAAACCAATTTGAAAATTGTCGAGAGGCTGAAATTATTAGGATTTGGACAATTTAAAGTTGAACAATGTCTCTAAATGTTCATTTGATTAGCATAGCAATTTCAATTAATCAAGGAATTGTTGGATCTGTGGTAGCTGTTGATTATACAGCTTCTAATGTTTCATTATTTAAATTTGTATTTGACAATTTCAATCTCCTCGTGCAAGCAAGTTGTAATAGAATAATTCTGACGCGGACCTTCAAGTGGGAGCACATTTATTTCCGTAAACAATGTGCCACGTGACATCGTATTTTTTCCACATACGCTTGAGTCAACATCGTGTTATATAAGCATGTGCCTCAGCCGACAACGTACTTTTGTGTGCACGCGTGTCACTTCAAGGACGCTTTTTGGACATAAAGTGAATAATGACATATAAACGTTGTATTTGTGGGACGGATAAAGACATCACAACATTTGCACTTGCCAATATATTATATCAAGACAAAGCAAAACCAAAAAAAACATCTTACAGAGTTCTTAACACGCTTGTTGTCATCATCATCTTGTTCAAAGGAGTTGGCCAGATCATTGAACAGACCGACCTCCTCACAGTTTTTTAGAAAACGAGTTGGAGTGGGCGTTTGGTCTTGAAAAAAGAAAAAGAAAAACAAAGTAAACCTTTCACGCTTAGTCACTGTAGATACAAACACAACTATAAACATAGTGGAATACTAGTTGTTATTTAATGAATAGTTAGATTATTACCTGCAATAATGACTGAGTCTGTCCTGGGTGCAAACTTTAATGTCATCTCATGCTTGTGTTTGTGTACGGCCAAGTGGTCTTCATTGGTAAATCTCTGGTGATGCGAAGAAGAAGAGAAAAAAAGGACAAAGGATGGAGTTAATTTACATAATGTATAGCTAAAGGATGTCAGGATGTCTCCAATAGATTTTCCTACGTCGTTTTTTTCCACAGCTCGTGTTCAGATATCTTGGCTGACACCATAAAAATCGTTAGCGAACCATTGGTGGCTAGCCAATAACAGGGAACAAGGAGCCGGACAACCATGCACACTCACACCCATACCTAGGGGCAATTTAGGGTGTCCAATCAGCCTACAATGCATGTTTTGGGAAACCGGAATACCTGGAGGGAACCCACGCAGGCCCAGGGAGAACTTAACTTCTTAACATTTTTTTGTTATGAAGGTCTCCAAACGATCGATTATCAAAATACTGTAGCTGTTGATTTTTTGTTGTTGTTTCTTTAGTTCATTTGGCACTTGAGAAAGTCATACGCTAGTTTTGTGGAGAGGTGCCCACGTGAATTCATCAGCCGTGTAGGAAGAATAATCTTAGCTATGGCACCAGGCTCGTTGCTATTGGCTGCATCCTATTTTAAGGGTGCCGTGTTGCAGTTGCAAATGCTGCCATGAGTGAAGTGGAAATACCGTCAAGTGTGTGCGAGGGTGTGAGTGTGTGCGTGAGTGTGTGTGTGTATGTGAGTGTGTGTGTTTGCGTGGGAGGGTGGGCATTATTTTTAGGACAGCTAGGCCACATTACCCGAAGAACTCCACGTTGTTTGCAGAGTCTTGCTGAGGAAACTAACACACTAATCACCATGCAGGAGGTACTGGCATATAAGGTTACCACGACTCACATAAAAAAAAATACTGGCCGGCATGGAAAGGGGAAGGTGGGGGGTTAGGGTGGTATGCAGTTGTTGTTGTTGTTTCTGTCGTTAGCTCGTGAAAGGAAAACGAAGAGCAAAGGCAGAAGTAAAATATGACGGCAGTGATTCAGGCTTTCCGGGTAAAAAAAAAATAAATAAATACTGCGTAGAATGGTAGTGGGGCACAAATTATAGTACATTCTGTGGTCATGTTATTGAATCTTACGGCATGTTTTATGAAATTTGAAATTCAAGCAACAAGTAGTTAATGATCAAATTTAACAACAACTATTTTGATATAGACAAATTGGTTAGAGATTTATTACAGGAAAGACGTGTTAGACAAAAGAGCAATAGTGCATCTTGTACAGGTGTTACTTGGAAGTGAACATTTGTTTGACAGAAGCTCTTTTTCGGGGGGCAATTTAATTAAATCTGAAAATGGTGCCAAATGGTCTATTTCACATTATATATGCACAAGATATAACATTTTTAAAAGATATTGATTCGAAAAGAGATTGTAAAACTAGTTTGCGTGCCCTGATTAATAAATTCCAATAGAATGGGAAACGCCGGCCAAGCTGCTTAGTGGTTACGCATCGGCCTCACAGTTCTGTGGTCCTGGGTTCAAATCCATCTCAGTCCAACTGTGAGGAGTTTACATGTTCTCCAGTGTGGGTTTTCTCTGGGTACTCCGGTTTCCTTCCACATTCCAAAAACATGCATGGTAGGCTGGTTGGACACTCTAAAGTGTGCCTAGGTATGAGTGTGAGTGCGCATGGTTGTCTATCTCCTCCTGCCCTGCAATTGGCTGGCCACCGATTCAGCTGGGAGTCAGCTGGGATAGACTCAAGAAATGAATGAATGTATGAATAGTTTTGAGAAGCTATTATGAGCAAAACAGGATCTCCAGATAATCCATGACAACAATGTGTCCTGTCTAATTTGAATCTTATAATTGTTCTTGACCCCCAAATTTTGACATAGAGCCCCATTCATTGTTAAAAGGGTTTTATCTTTAATTTAACTGCATTGCCATAAGAACACAAAACTCTTTGATAGGAATCCTGTCGACACACCTTTTGATTAAATTAATTGGAAAAATAATTCACCGGATCAATGGACATTTAATATTGAACCTTTGATAAGTAGCAAACCAACAGGGAAAGAATGCATGGTTAATTACTGGTTAAAGACTGGCCAATGCTTATTTTTCCCTTTTCTGTTGCATATTTTTTAACTGTTACAGTAAAACTTACTGATTTCAAAACTGCTATAATTTTCAAAGTAAGATACAACAGGTACTCTTTTGCTTGTTAATCTTTTTCAAGTGTCACATCGATATCTAATCTGCAATAACTTTGAATTGCTAAAAAAACAAAAACATTTTAAAAGGATCAATAATAAATCATCACAACAAAGAGAGAATGACGAAGTCAGATTCTTAACGAGTAACTATTTTGGATTCGATTGTATATTAGAAAATATTGTTTCAGCCTATCCAATTGTTGACAACTAAAAGGAAACCACTTGTCTCAGTTCCACAGCTGCATACCAAGTGCTGGCATCAGGCAAGTCAAAGGAATAATGGTGTTTACATCACAGGAGAGTGCCAAAAAAACAAGTCCCCTCGGTCAGTATCCAATGTCCTTTTATAGCAAACAACGACAAAAAGTCATTCATTCAATTGAGAAAAAACTTGTGTCTATTACATTCTCCTGCCTCTGATCTGTTTTCAATCCAATCACTTTCAAGAGCTAATTTCCCACAAAGCCTTCTTTAGAATCCCTCGTAAAGTGAAGTGAGTCACTCCGCAGACGTTCCGACAGGTTGAAACAGTATAACTGTGCTTACTCACGAAGGCCTCCCAACTGACTGACTCACCACGAGAGGAGACAGACGCCGCTGTCCCCCACAAGGCGAGCATCTTTGTACACACATAAATGGCAGAAATGGCGAAAGTAGAAGAGAGTCAACTTACCTGTCCGCAGCCAGGAGCGTGGCACACAAAAGGTCGTTCGTCGCCCATTTTTGCAAGGAGCTTGCAATGTGACTGTGGGAGAGGAGAAAAGGAGAACATAACTAGGCGGTTTCTCGCTTGATGCGTCTTTAGTCTGAGCGGGAGGCTATTTAAAAATAACCCCTGCCATGGAGAAGGGAAAAAAGCACAGCCAGGCAGCGCAAGCAAGTTTCCCTGGTGATATTTCCTGCACACGTGGGGGTTTCTGCCCGGCCAATGACGAGACAGCCTAGCGACATCTCACGCTTTCTCATCTTCTGTCCCATCTGCTTTGTAACCCCGCCTCCTCTATTTTTCTCACTCCCATTTTTTTTTTTTTATATCCAGCTGGTGCTTATCTGACTAGTAGTACCGGCAGTTGAACTTTAATGGAGGGCAACTATTGAACTAGAGTTACCCATCAGGTGCAAAAAAAACAAGCTTTTGGGAGCATTTATGGTTTTGTGAATAAGAAAATGGAATGGGCATGGTCAAAAGCACTCCATATATCACAAAAACGTTGACTGGTCATACTACAAAGAGCGTCTGATCCGTTTCCGCTCAGGCAGGAGAAGAAAACAATGAAAGAATGGCTCTGAAAGAGTGAAACAAACTCCATCTTGTATCACAACTTTAATCACTAAGGATTTATGCCCATATGTTGTTATTAACAAGACAAGCTTTTGTCCTCTGATGCGGAAGCTGGAGCCCAGATTCAAACTCCCAAGGCATAAGTAAAGAACTTTCCCCTTTTTTTTTTTTTGAAGATTATTGCTTTTGACTTGGCGATTATTTTACACTGAAGGAAGGCAGAATTGAACGGCAAGCTTTTGACGAGGCAACTCTTTTGCCAATTTTTTTAGGTCTTTGAATTCTTACATTTGTGTGAATAGTGTGTGTGATTCATTGTGTGGCATGCACAAAATATACAGTAGACGGTAGTTGCACCGATCGGAAAAAAAAATACATTAACTATATTTCACAATAGTATCCAACAACCCCTTTATGTTTTCAATGTATAGTTTAAGTGACATATATCCCACTTTATTGTCTTTTCCACTAAAAACACTTTTAAAATCATTTGCATGCGTCATCACATTCATTAAAAAGGCAAAACGCAAAAGTATACATGGCTAAAAAAATAAATATGGAGGATTTTGTCGGCTAATCGTTCAATTTATCTTTTTTTTTTACGACAATGTTCTCCAATATAATAGCTGTTGATAACTCATCACCAAAATGTCCTCCTTTATAAGTTGAAAAATTACATACAAACTACCAAAAACACTCAAAAACAATAAAAACTGTGAGCCACTGGGGAGGAGCATTATTTAGTAAAGCCGCGCCCCTTTCGAGCAGCAATGTAGCATCCATCTTCCATCATCTGCAAGCAATTATAAAGCATTGGTCTGCCTCTATCGTCAGTAAGTAGCCTGAGAAATCTACAAGACATTCTTCTAAGTATTTTATGGTTGTCTATATGTCCGTTTCTACGGCACACAAAAACCCTTCTGAACTCATCTCCAACTACCCCCCACCCCCCACCACCACAATTTTGCTGTGCAACAAGCGAGTCTTGTTTCTTCGGCATATTGGTGTCAGGGCCCTCACAAAGCTCTTCCAATCGGCTGAATCTATTTGGGCAGTAAGCGGTGTGCACACGGGACTGTTTCGTGCTCGTTAGACCGAGGGTGTGCACCGCCAGTGGGAGTCAACACATTTACATTTTGGAAGGAGAAGACACGAACTGGGCTAGCACTGACATGAAATGTTACATTTGAGTTTTTGGTGCACCTTCAGAATGAAAGTCTAAAAAGACAGAGTTTTTGAAGCAAGATTAAATGAACTATGACCACCTGTCTCTCTCCCTTAAAGCCTCATCAGATATGGCTAAAGAGAAACTACAAGCAAGAATAAATTGGCAAATCTGAAGAGTGGGCATGCCATCTACTGGTCAAGTAGGAACTTCCAAGCAACAATGAGTCCTCGATTAATCCAATGAATCAGGCCTGATACAATATTTATCATTTCGACCCATGCACTGATAAATGAGCAGTAACAGTTTTAGTTAGTGTCCTGACCAAAAACAAAAAGAACAAAACAAGTGAGACCTTGAGCCCTCCCTTTGGATGGCCTAAAAAAATACGGATGAACCTTAAGTGACCAGCAGAGTGGACCAGCAGAATAAGAATAAGAGTTCTATTACCTGTATCTATAAGAACACACAATTGCTGCGTCGGAATGAGCAGTTTGGTGAGAAATCTGACAAAGGCTCCTGGAAAATAAACATTGTTTCCTCCTACATTCTAAAAACATGCATGGTAGGCTAATTGGAGACTCAGAATTGTCCCTAGGTATGGGTGTGAGTGTGCATGGTTGTCCGTCTCCATGTGCCTTGCGATCGGCTGGCCACCGATTCAGCTGGGAGTCAGTTTGGATAGGCTCCAGCACCCCCTGCGACCCTAGTGAGGATGAAGCGGTTCAGAAAATGAGATAGAATGAGATTTGAATATTGAATTTCAAGTGTTCCTATTTTCAGATCGGCTGGCCACCGATTCAGCTGGGAGTCAGTTTGGATAGGCTCCAGCACCCCCTGCGACCCTAGTGAGGATGAAGCGGTTCAGAAAATGAGATAGAATGAGATTTGAATATTGAATTTCAAGTGTTCCTATTTTCATCTTCAAGGTGACATGGAAATCTTGAGGGAGCAATTTTTTCTCCTTCCGACTGAGCTGCAGCCAAGCTCCCGCCGTTGAACTTGGGTTTCTCCAACTCAGCAGGTGTAAGGGAACAAGTCTCAGCTATAAGCAGCCACAGCCACCCAGTGTTTGATGTGGCTTGCTAGGAAACTGACTAAACAAACCGTATTAATAGATCACGCTGCAGCCATGACGTTGGAATCGGAGGCTCTGATTGCCAGGGGATAGATAGATAGGGGGGACCCTGACAAAAAGAAAAGAATGTGGACGAGATGGTTGGAAGAACAAAAGTCGACTGTAGATCCACTGTTGGGTCCAGAGGTGCTGTTAATGTGGGTTACGACCTTCTAAGCTGGGCGTGTACATGTATTTTTGTAACAGGCAGACCTGAAATTTGCTCATTGGAACAAATGAAATCCAATACCTAACTGTTCTAAATGTTACATTCACACTATGTGATCCTATCAGGCAGTGCAATACAAATAAAGCAACAGGTTATTTTTCCAATATGAAATCTACAAGTATTGATGAATGTACACTGGTAAATCCTATACTTTGGTACACCCATAAAAATATTGCACATGGTTAAATATATGAATTGACCAGCCTTCTATACACATTTTTGGGATACGGGAGGAAACTGGTGTACCCAGAGAAAACCCAAGCAGGCCCCAAACACAACCCAGAAAAGCCTGAACCCACCAAAGTTTAACCCCTAATATAAATAAACACTGTGGGGCATACGTCTTTAACACTCCACCATCATGTCTGCATTTTATCAATCATTTTGTATATAATTTTTCAGTATTTTGTTACTTTTATATTCTCATCTCATTTTCTGAACCGCTTTAACCTCATTAGCGTTGCGGGGGTGCTGGAGCCTATTCCAGCTGACTACAAGCCAGAGGCGGGGGACAACCTGAATCGGTGGCCATCCAATCACAGGGCACAAGAAGAAGGAAGCCGGAGTACCCGGAAGAAACCCACGCAGGCACGGGGAGAACATGCAAACTCCACACAAGTGGACCCCAGCGCTGTGAGGCTGACGCGCTAACCACTCGCTCCAGTGGGCCGCCCCTACTTTTATATTATGTAATTATAAATACATGAATATAATAACACAACTTTAATAAAAGCTAATTTAATTAAATCTAAACGAATAATTACAGAAATCCTCCAAAATAAGGGTAGGGTTATTTTTCAAAATATTTAACTCATTGTATTCCATTGACGGCAATAGACGTCCAATTCAACAAAACATGAAGGACTGGCAGTGAATGCACATCTTTCACCCCTCCAAGTCAAAATGAATTGGACGTCTATTTCCATCAATAGTACTCCTTGAGGGTGAAAAAAAATCGTGCATGAGTAGTTAAAATGTCACTTTATGGAGAGTAAATGTATTACCCATCTCTGGAATTTAAAAAGTGGGCCGGACACATGACCTACATTCCATGTGAAGGCGTTGAAATACATATATGCTTTGAATCCCGAGGCATTCGGCAGCTCAGGTATCAATACTAAACTTATCATGACGCGGGGCGAGTTGCAGGACCGTACTTGCAAACCACCATATTCATGAAATAGCAGCAAAGACGAAATTATATTTTTTTCTGACATTTTATACGCTCGGGAAACCGAATCATGCATAATAAAAATCTTGTGGCAACCGCGCCGAATAGTTTCTGCCTCCATCAATTTCAGGCAAAACTTGCCCCGCCTTTTACCGTAAGACGGCAAACCAATACCCTCTTGGATTGGCTTGAGCGCACGTCAATCAATAACATGTAAAGCAATCAAAGCCGGCGATGCTGTCACTCGCCTCATTTTGAAGAATCTCATTGGCTAAAAGTCCCGAAATCCATTTTTGTATCCACGAGACAAAAAAAAAAGAAAAAAACACAAGTAATGGCTAACTGCTGTGCTAGCGTTAACGACAGGCCGAGCGCGCGCACGGCGCGGCGAATAACACCGTTATTATCCATTTCTCTCATGAGCCCGAAGGTTAACAAACCCTAATGGACACGTCGCCGACTTATAAGACACACTTTACAGGCGATCAGGTTGAACAAAGTCAGGGAAAATAACATAGCAGGAGACTGTTAGCAGACTGACATTTGAGTTCAAAGCAAGTCCGATTAAGAGGTTGGAGCAGTCACGGCGATTGACGTAAACTTTAAAAACACCGACACGGCATAAAACTATCGTGCAGAATGCTACATTAGCACGTGGTAACACCGAGGGCAAGTTTACGTTGAATTCAAATGTTTAAAAAGTGTTTGCAAACTCACTCTTTCGGGCTCTCTCTTTTCCTCTTCTGGAATTTGACACTCCCCTCGACAACGAGTTATCGCGAGATCTCAAGTTAAACGCACAAATTGACAACACTAATATTCGACCGATAAGCGCTCTTTTTAATGTCTTGTCGTCATTTTACACATTTATATCAAATAAAAAGCAGTATTCACCGAAAAAAACGTAATGTTAAACATTTCAAGGACATCTATTGAAAAGTTACCTTCAGTTCACTAACTCAGTCACTTGTGGTAGTAAGATGGAAATTGTATATATTGAAGTGTAATAAAAAACATTTGGTCGATTGCAATTTATATATTACATTAAAAACCTTAGTAGTAATTCGGGCAAATGTATCATAATCATACAGTGATATATAATGATATATTGATAGTTTATAAATTACTTTAGTAAGACAGTACATTTTTGTGACATTATCCATGCACGGGGTGTCAAATGAACTTAAAATCCATGCCATTTGATGACAGAAAACACATTGGAAACATGTCTTTGATTTTCAAAAATGGCAGAAAAAGTTGAGTTGTTTCAAATCATTTCTTTTTTATTATCAGTAATAGGGCTGTGATACTTCAATGCCAAAAAGTAAATCCAATTAGTTTTGTATCTAATAGTCTTTTTTCGCTTTCAATAGCAAAACAAAAGTTTATTTTGAAGTGAATGGCGAATTGTACATATATTTGCGCGCGATGCGTGCGTGTTTGTGCGCGTGTTGAGTCAATTGCGACTGGGAATTACAATCAAGTAATGGATGATCTGTATAACTAATGAGAAAAACAAATAAATAAAACTAGCCGACACTTGGATTTATTTACCTGTGGAGTGTGTCCAGACACGCGAGTTATTTTCACAGTGGGTTGGAAGAAAATATTTTGTAGATAGCTCCCATCAACATTTTCGCTCTTCCAAGGTGGATTCTGCTTTTGTCTGTGTGACGCCGAAGCTGCGGGTGCGGCTCCCAAGGGCTATTATGACGTTTGCTGCAATCTTTTGATCTATACTCCATTTATTTATCACTCCCCCAAAAAAGAAAAAAAAACATCAAAGACACACATAACGAAAAAAAGTGGCAATGTAAAGGGGGCGGGGTCAATCCGATAATTCGCGTCCGGGGCTGCTTTGATTCACTTGGTCTGTACAATATAGGCTTTTTAGGGGGACGTCAAAGACTTAAAAGGCAACTACAGAAGTAACTAAGAGCGCACGCACGTGGAGTGTGACCTAACTCCATCTTGTTGATGTAAACCTTACATCATTTGATTTGATTCGCCGAGGCTTAGTCCACATCAAGGTACCCCTTAAATCCCCTTACAGTGTCTTCCAAGCACGTGGAGCACGTTCACATTATAACCGCACCCACACTAAAATGACCTCTTAAAGTCTAAATGATGCGTGAGGTGCTGATGCAACGAGTTCATTCCAAACAATTGTTCGGGTGGTTTTGTATTGGTTTTACTCCGCTTTGTACTTTTTTTCCTCACCTATCCATTACAGCGACCATAAAACGAGATTTAAGAAGGACGTAATAGTGTATGGTGTTGTTTTTAATGTGACGTTCACTTCCGGTCAATTTTTTGACCAAAGTGTGACCCAAACCAAAGAAGGTATACATACTTTAAAGTGAAAAGGTTAAAAAGTTGGTGATACGCTTTTAAGAACTATAGCCGTTTGACGTCACAACTATACAGCCGATTTCACGCAATCTGGTTTGGCCAATTACGTTAGTGCTGTTGGCTCATGGTGAATGGTTGATCATATGTATTTCAGTATCATTGACGACGATAGATGTCATATTCATTTGAACTGGAAGAGCCCCAATTAAAATGGATATTTCTATCAATAGCAGTAATAGGGTTTAAATTTTTTAAAATTCTATTTTTCACTATTTATGACTAAGAAATTTTTCTAAGATGTCTCCATTTATTGGAACGTCCCATAACCTGCTTTCCAGCAGGGAAGTGAAGGAGCTGTATGATTATTAAGTAAATATATATATAAAGTGTTAATCGATCTGTAATCTAACCAATAAACATGCGAAGAATAGTTTAAGACTTTTTGACCTTGAAAATGTTCTCTAAATTTTTGCTTGGTGCTTTGGAGAATATCCAACAAACGATGTTCAAAGAGCCCAACCCCAGAAAGAAAGAAAATTTCAAGCGTAAATAAGATGCGATTTTAACAGGATTATACATCTGCAGCACCACAACACAAAATCCTCCATTTTCAACCTGGATACATTTAACAAAGCATATTATGTGAATTAAAAAAATATCCATAACTGAAATTTGTTGCATTGTTAAAAGTTAAACAAAAAGTCTTAAATAAAATTTAAAAAAAAAAACACTAACAGACACATTGTGTCTCACAAAAACAGGACAGCTTTGCTCCACGTTGAAAAGCGCACAGAACACCAGGCATGTTGTCATGCTACATCACTCACGTCAGACCTATGTGGCCGTTCCAATTGACAAAACTAAAAACGAAAAAAACAAAAAACAACCAATTACAACCAATTACAACTGTTCCCATTTGTTTCTTTCCATAGTAATAGTGGAACAACGTAAAACCCTCTCCCCATTCTTTTCAAGTGCTCGGAAGTGTAGCGGCGCATACGTGAACTATAATATCAATGTTTTTACTGGTGCAGCGTGCCATTCTTATAACACAAATGAACTTTACTGCTTGTGACAACACACCACTAAAAGCGACTTGACATGACAAATGCCTGTGTCATACCCCTTTTCCACTGTGCTGACTTTTTTTTGGTTCTATAAAATGTCCAATTTTGTTTGGTTAGGGTTAAAACGTAACCTTTAATTGACGTAAGAACTTTTTTTATATTAAAAATATAAGTTCCACGCTCCCAGATGTGAATTATTCTTCTGTTATACTGATTTCAACTAATTTGTGAAAAAAAGAACAATATTCCACCTACGCTCCATAGTATGGAACAGTGTGAAAAGGGGCATGGAAGGCGGTCGTGTCGTTTTAAAAGCCAGGAGACGAGCGTTGCCGTTGGCGTCACCGCCAACGCCTAACCTCTTAGTCTCTGAGGAGTAGATACTCCTTGATGGTCTCTGGTAATGGAAGCTCTTTGACGGCGGCGGGCAGGAAGCGCACACCCAGACTCCGCCTGACGGTACAGCGTGCCAGAGAGCGCAGCGAGGGCGCTTGGGCCGCCATGCCGGTCAGCCTGGCCAGCAGCTGCGGATCCTTACTGAGCTCCTTGGGAAGCGTGCCGTCGGCCCGGCGGATCTGGAAGCGCCCGGCCGCCCGGCACAACAGGTCCAGGCACTCCTCCTCCAGCTCGGTGCCCAGGCCGCGCGCCAAGAGCGCCACCAGTCGTGAGATGGGCGTCTGGCCCTTCAGGTTGGTCACGTGCACCCGTGCGCCGTAGTCCAAAAGCACTTTGACGCTTTCCAGGTTGCCCTTCATAGCGGCCCAGCTGAGCGGCGTGTCACTGTTGTAGTCGCGGGCGTTGGGGCAAGCCCCGCTGTCGAGCAGAGCTCTCACGCACTCTGGGTTGTCTTTGAAGGCGGCCCAGTGGAGCGGCGTGTCTTTGTTGCCGTCCAGAGCGTTGGGCTGGGCTCCGTACTCTAAGAGGATCTCCACGCAGCTCTCGTCCTTCTCTGCCGCATAATGGAGCGCCGTCCGGTTGTAGCCATCCAAGGCATTCACCTAACAGATGGGGGAGGATTTTAAATTACAATTACATTCCATTTCAAAATAAATGACCATATCGGCTGCATTGTCTTGTGCATGTCAAGTCTAATTTGTGCGCATATAAGACATTCCTTTGATTCATTCTTTTGAGCAGCAAATACGGCCTATATGCGAGAAAATACAGGAATATACCTCATTAAAATGTAACGTTAAGGACTTAAGCTGGTAGTTATCATTCACACTCAGATGGCTCAGACGTCAATCCCTTCTTTTTCCTTTTAAATGTGTGACTTTAAATGACGAGCCTGCCTTCCGGGAAGTGTCAGAAATCTTCCGGCTCTTAAATAGCCGTCCATTAGCCACCCTCTTTCGTTACCTATTGTTCTATTAAGGGATTGAAAGTGCATCACCGGCAGTGTATCTCGGACCACAACCGGTTTGCAATTTGTTCTAACTAGTTAATATTTAATAAATGATAGAAATATATGGAAGGCTGCCTGACAACCAATTCAGTGTGTACTCTGCCTACATCCTGTTTTTGGTTGGGATAGGCCGCCGCACCCTTGCGACCCTTGTGAAGATGCGCACCTCGGATAGTGAATGAATTGGAAAAAAAAAAATATATATATATATATATATATATATATACATGTAAAGGCAATATTATGTACTCTTGTAATTTGAACAAAGCAAATCGCCGATGACGTCAGAACGAACCGGATGTGAAGATCGGTTGGGTCTGTGAGGGGGCCTGCCCACCCATCTAAGTGTACGGTCATGTGTGCCACACATACCTCTGCCCCCTTCTCCAACAGCAGCTCCACACATTCGGCGTCAGCAACCATGCAGGCACAGTGCAGGGGCTTAAGCGTGCCGTGCATGCGGTTCACATCGGCGCCCTTGACGTCATATATGAACAACATTCATCAACAAGAAAAAAAAACACATTTGGAATTGATGGAAGAGAAAGACGGGCCGGTCACCTTGCGGATGAGATCTTCCACGTTGTCATGCGGGAAAGAACGGATGGCGGCGATGGTGCGGATGAGCCGCTCAGACAGAGAGTATTTACTTTGAATGCTTTGCATGATGTACCACATAGTAGAGCTCATGTGTTACTGAAGACCATCGCACCCATTCAAGGGTGACACTGCGGAAAACATGCAGAAAGATTTGCAACAATTACAGAGGTAAACAGGCTGTGTCAACAACTTCAATTCTCAAGGGCCACATTTAAGATGGAAAATAAGCAAGCCTTCATTTTTAATTTAACTCATTCATTGCCGCTGGATCCGCCCAGTTCCAACGCTAGTGGTTGACTCATTCACTTATAAGATAGCATTAATTCAACGTCAATGGATTTAATTGAGTAAAATATAGAGAAAAATAGTCATTTGGAAACACGCAGCGTCAAGCCCAATGTGACAGGGGCGATGCCGATCCACTTAATTGACTTTGGGTTGGCTCAATAATTAAAAAAAAACGTGTAGGTCCTATCGAGCAAGGGCGTTTGATTTTCACATAGCACATACGGTGAAAGAACGAATTGACATGCTAATTTTGAAACTAGTTTCGGCTAATTTTGCAATTCTGGACCCTACACATCGCTAGCTCCCAGGCTAGCTAACTAACTAGCTCTCGTTGGTAGCATGTAGAAGCAGTCACTGGGGAGGAAGAAAATGCAAATGACATTCATTCGGAACACTTGCGACACACCTGTATTCGGCTAGAAACAATAAAACGTTTTAACGTGAAAACGTACCTTTCGGCAAGAAAGAATGGAGGCGTTTTGAAAGCTGTCTGCTCGGTGCACCGTTTGTTTGCTACTCGGGTTGACAGAGGAAAAACATGACGTCATCGTCACGTGTTACCACGCCCCATGTCCCTCCACTGCTCAGCTCGGATTGGATCATTACTGAACAACACATTTTGAAAACAAATACGTACAATTACACTTTTTTTTTAAAGGGTTGTGCCCTTGACAATAGACAATAACTAAACACTAGACAATTTAAAAATAAATATTTTTAATGGTTGTGCCATCAACAGCAATAGTGGTCCACTGATGGTTGCTTCCTATGGCTGTTTATTTGTCAGTGTTTGTGTCCTAGATAACTCAAGATCGAGCTAAAGGGTTATAATCAAACTATATGAATATGTTTGTGATATCAAACAGAAGAGGTGATTAAATTTAGAGGGTTACGAGGTCAAACATGTATGGCTTCAGAAAGTAATGTGTCCTGTAGTTTTTAAGATTATTATTAATCAACTTCCAACATCCAAGCCAACTATACTCCTACAACAATACACATTAACACAATTATATTTGTTTATTGTTTGTGGGTTTATCCTGTTCCTTAATATATCCCCAAACTAAAGGTCATCATGTGATGAAGTTTACGTTCCTGAACATAGCCTTTGTCATTTTTCCATTCAGAATTCATATGAACAAAATAGTGAGTTACCATCCATTTTATTGTGACAGTAATCATTTAACCAAAAGACAAAGAAAGAACACAGTGAAGCCAAATCAATGTTTTTTTTGGGTGACATTTCTTACAGTTCTAGGATTGTGTCTCAAACACATTTGATCAGTTAAGTATATTTCCTTTTACAATCCCAACCCCAAAAACAAAATCAACAAAGTAAGCCAAACATAAGGACGGGGTTGTGGTAGTCTTTTTCTGCCTGTCAAGCAAACACTATTAAAAAAAAAAAAAGAAAAATTCACATTTTCCACGAGCAGATGTATTTGGACGTTAGTGCAATTTTTGTTAATTCAACTCCTTGGTGAAAACCAAATGGCAGCTCCAGTGATTGATTACTCTTATACTGCGCCTATATACCCCAAGCGTCAAATATCACATACGTAAATCCCTTTTGCTGGCATGTTGACTGGTTTATCATTATGCAGCACGATTCCATTTGGTTTTGTCATTGTGATTTGACAACTTTGGGGAAACCAGCCTACCAAGCTCTTGAGAAAAGCCTTGCGCAACAAAAGGATAATAAATATTTTAAAAGCAATACATACAGTGAGCTTAAACCTCAACATTCTAAAGTTAACTTTTTTTTCAAAATGGAAAAAAAAGAAGCAAACTCACCCTAAAAAGCACAATCAGGTGGATCCCTGCTGTCAGAACCGCAGTACAAGCTAATAAAATCTCCCACACATCTAGTGAAGGTTTGTAAGAACTAACAGCGCAGCCAACTATATCTCTATCATTTCATCAAAATCAACTTTTGCTAACCCTAACCCTGGGTCGAAACGTCCACCAAACGACGTGGTTTGGGCGGACCGTATGAGAGCGCCGTGATCTCTGGTCGCTGACAATGACTAATATACATCCAAACATAAGCCAACTTTGGCGCTGTGCACACCAGCTAAAGCGCAGTTCACGCAGCCCCTCACCGCACGCGGTTTCACATGGTTGGCAGTTCGCCGCACACTTGAACAATCGTGTAAACGGAGATCTGGACCGACGAGCAAAACTCCGAATGGCTACCTTGATATTTGACCGACGCATCTTTTAAGCAAGCCGTAAGTGAATCGAAATCATACAACTGTGTCATTGACTACAGCTTCCATTCTGAGGACATCTCTCTCTCCCCCCCTCTCTCTCTGTCTCATTAAACACGTCAATCGCTTTCTTTCTAAAACAATCAATGCAAAAACAGTCAACCCTTTCTCAGTCATACTTGCAAACCAAAGCACAGCTCATTGTGTTAGTGATATCTTTGTTTATGTACAAGACATATGCATGATCTCTTCTTTTAGTGCATATTGTTCTTAAAATCAAAAGGTGGTAGAGGCCCACGTACAGGGCGCCAGAACCCTACCTCTCCCACGGCGAGCACAAATAAGACGACCTCCACAGAAAGTCTATTCTTTCGAGCACGACGCCATCCAAAAGTACGTCCATTCGTTTCAGTTCGTCGGGTGTCATTAACCCACGCACCATGTGCCGCCGTGCGGACAAGTTCCAGGGGGAAGGTAGCTACCATGATGTTGTTGCTTTTATGTTATTCATTTGTATATAATTAGACATATATCCATGTAGATTTTCATACATCTTTTTCTATTCATAGTTTTCTTATCCTTTACTTTGGCGATACTGGCGGGATATTCTGCTCTTTGCCGGCGTGCCTGTAAGCTCCCTGCGGCGAGTGGCGTCGAGCGAGAGGCGGCCGCCTCTGCTCTCGGAACTTCAGGCCCCCGGTGCCCCGGGGCCCATTGCTGCGGAAGTGGCCCTTGGGGTCGCGCGAAAAGCGGCCATCTTTCCACTCTCGCGCCGTCTCTCTGTCTTGGCCTCGCTCCGTCTTGTCCCCGGGCGTGACGCCCGTCCCGGGCTCCTCTGACTTATTCACGCGCAATTCACGCAAAGGCTGGCCGGCTGCCGTGCTGCAGGGGGTCGGGACCGGGACAGGGGCAGGGGCTGCGGGCGGCGGGTCCTTTGGAGGCCGTTGGCACACCTCGGCGTAGCTGAGTTTACGAGGCTCCTAAAAAAGGGGAAAGGAACATGACAGTGGTTGTAAGTGGTAATATGCCAACGATTGTGTGATAAAACCAGTTTGCTTTAAAAGCAACTTTGGCTGTCTAGCATTACACTAATCCCTCGATTATTGTCTTGACTTATCGCGAATTCACTACTTTGCGATTCCCCCCGCTATTAATTATTATTTAAAAAACATTTTTTTTAGTTCATAAAAATGAATTTTGCGATTATCGCGACCATGTCTGGTCTACATTATCTCCGATATTAAAGGATTACTGTAATTGTTAATACAAGACTATGTAGATCGCACTTTTACCCGGAACCATTTTTTGTAGTTGATCAATTTGTGGCTTTAGAGTAAATCAGGGGTAACTCATTGTGCCAATTCCTCATTCCTTTTGATTTTTTTTAGTTTTTGGGCTGCCAGTAAGCGCTTCCAGAAACTCACCTGTGCCGGCGCGGGAACGGCCGCGGGAACAGCCGCGGGAACGGCCGCAGGAACGGCAGCGGGAACGGCAGCGGGAACGGCCGCGGGAACGGCAGCGGGAACGGCAGCGGGAACGGCAGCGGGAACGGCAGCGGGAACGGCAGTGGGAGCAGCAGCGGGAGCAGCAGCGGGAACAGCAGCAGGAAGAGGCGGGGGTGTGCAGGGTTTCAATGGGGTGGAGGCGGCAGGCGGCGCCAGAGGCTTCCAGCTAGGCAAGGCTTGTGTGGACGAGGCGGGGCTCACAGGGCTTTCAGGAGGCACGCTGGCGATCACTTTAGGGACAACCGGTTCCGGTTGCTCGACCTTCTTCTCCCGAATCCTGCTGTCGTGTCCGGACAAAAGCAATGTTGAGGTAGTTGTCTATGCTACTAAACTCAGTGTACGTTACTTACTTAGGGCCCTGTGGTGCAAGAGGTTGCGCGACAGACTTGGCAGCGGTCGGATTTGAGCATGCCGAAGCATCCTCTGTGACCACAGCTGGACTTGTATTGCTTTCTTTACTTACTGCTTCTATCTGTAAAATAAAAAGTAGGGATGTTTAACCCTCTAATTCCCCCACGACTAGTGTTGGGAAGTGGTGCCTTGAAGCTTGAATGCCACATAGAAGGAAAAAATGCCACTTAGTGATAGATACACAAAATATTTCAAAGAATACAGACTTTCAACCCTTGCCAGAGGTTTTTAATTGTGACAGATTTAGTAATTTTGGCTTATACAATATCATTGTCCAAAGGATATCATGAAATAATTGATTGAAACCCTCTGAATTGGATTAGACATAGGTTAGGTTAAAAAAAATAATAATATCCCTTGATACCTAAGTATAGAGCTCTGGAGCCAACGTTGAATTTCCATTGTGCAACCCCCACCCCTTTTTGGGCGCCGTAAACATGCAAGTTTGACCCTCAGATCTCATAATCTCATGGGTCATTGGGAAGGGAGCAAAGTGCCTGACTTTGAAAGAAAAGCGTGATTAGAATTAGACAGTTTAAAAATATATAGATATATATACATATATATCTATCTATATATATAGAACAAAATAGAGAACAAAGCCAGTTACTTCACAACCAAACACCCTCCATGCGTCATGATGTCATCACAGGGTCTAACTGAAACATTGAAACTAAACTGTCGCTTATGTGGCTGCCACTGATAGCAACAGAGGTTCTTAATGCACAATAAGCTTCTTTTAAAAGTTGTATTACGGGTTGGGCTCAAAAAGGAATTATTCCTACAACACTAATGGATGCCAATTGTAAGTGAAGTTGTAGAAGTCGCAGAGTGGATTGCATTCAAACTTTGAGGCGCCTTTGACTTTATACCTTTTGTTCTTACCTTGTCCCTGTACAAACCGCGAACAACATCCGACATCCGGTTCTCAAGCACGGGCTCTTCTTGAGTACTGACCACGCAGCCGGGAAGAGGTGGAAAATTGGTAGTAGCCAAGTCAAACTTGGGAGGTGAAACCTTAACCTCGGCAAGCGGTACAGGCCTCTGCGGGGAAATGTGAACAAACCGATGCCATCAGTAAAATGGCATACTCGGTGCGTGTCCAATATTAGAATGAATGTATACTGACCGTCATTCTGTCATCTTCTCGTCTTCTACGTGTTCCTCTGTAAAAAGTAGTCCGTCTAAAATTAAAAGAAAGAGTAAGTTGGTGAGGGTTTGCATTTGCATAACAAGAACTGTTTGTTTTCAGCCCCTTTATGAAATAATTGGAAAACATGATGTCAGTAGCACTAAAACATTAGAATTAGTTGCGGCTCTCCCAGTTTAAATGCAATACCTTCCACGTCCAGCCATGTTATTGTCATCATTTGGATCCAAGGAGGAGGATGAGGAAGATAAGTGTGAGAACATGGCGCTAAGGTCAGAGGCAGCCTGTGCAGGATTGGAGGGGACAAGAGACTGTGGACTACGCAGACCGCTCAGACCCTCCAGTGGGACCGATGTGATGGATGTGGGAGCCAACTCGTCCATCCTCACCGGTGGTTTCACGTGGTTTCTATGGAAAATGAGCACATCAGTCGCAGACAAGGCACTTTCTACATATGTGGTGGTTAGTTTCCAACCAATGTTTCAGCTTCACCTTGTTTACAACAACTTAAAGTTGCAAAAAATAAAAAAAAATAAAGATAAAGAAAAAATTACAAAATGGGAGCGATGGAATGACTTGGTAAGTATTGCACATGTGGATCGACACTAGTTAAATGTTGAAAAACTGTAAAAAGCAGGAAAAAAGCCAAACGCTGCATTTATGGTGTATATTTTTCCTGGGGGTGCTAAAAAAAAAATCAAATATTTGATCTTATCGCAGAATTATGCTGCACAACTTAAGCGTGGATTCAGAAATCTGTCTGAAAGGTTAATTAAATGTGTTTTTGGTGGAAATAAACATGGGATACCTTTCCCCCAACTGGTGACCTTGTCTAAATATGCTTCAGCACGAGTGAACACTATATAAGAGAAGAGATGTCAAAGAGCATTGACTTCCTTGAAGGTGGACAGGGGTCAGAATTGTAACTCCATTTACCATTTTAACACAATATTTGTGACAGTTATCTCATACATATCCAGGTCACTATACACAAATTGAAATTTTAACTCGGATCCAGGCCTTGTATCAGGATTTAAAATAACATGAGCTTGTTACTAAATTCTATACCTTTTTTTTCCAAAACAAACCTGATTGTTATTGGTAGAGGCAAGAACCAATTACACACAGAAGACCAAATATATACATTTGTCAAGAGCACATAAAAAAATTACACTTTCAATGCAGATGACCAAAAAAAAAACTGCAAAAGCATGCACTGGCCTACTCAGCACTCTCTGACCCTCAGATCTCATAATCTTAATGTTCATCGGGATGGATGGAGGGAAGTGTCCCACTTTGTCAAAGAAGAAAAGAGAGAGTAAGTGAGAGTGAGATAGAGAGAAAGAAAGACAAAGCCAGTTACCTCCCACCTCCGCCTCCCTCTATTCGTCATGATTTCATCATCGGGTCTGGCTGTGGAGTAGACTTGTGTGATATTTTAAAAATGCCAGAACCTGGCATTTTTTGTTTATTTTACCCCACATACTGAAAAAAGGCTGCATAGAACAAGTGTCTCGTGAATGGTTCATCTATACATCAACAGGGATCTAACTTAAGCTACTATAAATCTAAGTTACAAAACCTGAAGGAAAATCCAAACAATTAAATGGGAAAAAAATCTGAAATGAAACTGGTGTCCTTCCATCTGCACTTTTCCCCAAAAAAGGCAAATAGGTTGCCTTTTCCTTTTCCTATGAAAAATGTGTTGCAATGCTTTCAATGCGTTTAAGTGGATGTTTGGTTGAGGTTACACTCAGTACTCTCATGAAAATCTTAATAACCCTGTTTCATTGTTTTTTATCCCGATATACGGCAACATTCCATTTGCAACTGTTACAGCATTTCACAGCAGATTATACAAGTGCTCGTGAAAATGCTGATGAGGTAAACCGCTTTGGGAGGAAAAAAAAGAATTATGGAAAAACAAAACGGATGGTTTAGTAATTAAGATGAAAGGGAAAACATAAGATGCTGCAATGGGGTAAGAACTGGGAAAGCTAGTGTTTAGGTCATATTTTATCACGACTTAACTGATTGAGTACCATTTACCGCTACATGACACCTATTCATATAATAAGGAGTATAATGGGAGGATGAGAGGTTGCAATGAAGCTTATTGTGAAATATAATATGGGTACCTGAAGGCATTTATAACATTCTTTCTTGAATAGAGGGGGACACTGTAGGGATATCAAGAAGACAGGGGGTAAGATACAGTTCCCTGGTGGGGTCAATGTATCTCGTGGTCATTGCAGATGATGTAATGTTCAACATGATCGACTGCACATATTTGTAAGACAAGTCAAACACAAGCCTTACCGATTTCTGTGGAAAGGCCTGGTGATTGTAAGAGAACCAGACCCCGTTTTGTAGTGTCCAGACCCATATCCGTTCACAAAACCACTGTTGGGAAACGGTGCCTGAAGGGATAGAGCCATATATTAAAAATATCAACAATAACACAATAATGGTCAAGCTATAGAATTTTGGAAAAGAAATTGTCGTATTTGTTTTTTAGTGAAGGTGAAATGCAACTGACTGTGTTATGTGTATATAATATTGCATTAACTCAATTGAAGACCCTTTAATCAAATCAAATTGTGAAAGACTAACTTTGGCTTAGACCATCGTCCAAAGAATATCATGAAATAATTGACTGAAACCCCTGAATTGGATTAGACTTGGTTATTGTTGAAAAAAAAATGGGATATCCTTTGACACTTAAGTATAGAGCTCAAGATCCAATGGCCCAATGGCCATCGCGCAACTCCAGTCCCCCATTTTTTCGGCGTCCTAAACAACAGGCAAGTTTGACCCTCAGATCTCATAATCTCATGGGTCATTGGGAAGGAAGCGAAGTGCCTGACTTAGAAAGAAAATCGTGATTAGAATTAGACAGTTTAAATATATATAGATATATACACATATGTATATATATGTATATATATATTTAAAGAACAAAATAGAGAACAAAGCCAGTTACTTCACAACCAAACACCCTCCATGCGTCATGATGTCATCACAGGGTCTAACTGAAATATTGAAACCAAACGGTCCCCTATATATAGTTGACCCATCATTTATTCTTTTATCTGCATTTGAACAGTATAATCTATCAAGCTTTGCACAAGGGGACAGTAAAGCCTCACTTTGTGAGTCAATGTTATAACTGAAGTGATACAATTTGAATTATTTTGGGAGTAGATTGTGCGTTTGTGTGTGTGTGGTACCGTGAAGGCAGTGTGTCTCACCAAAGGGGTCTCAAAGTACGGCGTGGGTGAGGGGGCCCAGGTAGGGGGCACAATGCCATAAACGGGGTACTGTTGCTGGGGGTAGACATGCTGCATGTAGAGAGGGGAGCTGTACTGGGAATGGCTCTGGGTCTGCTGGGAGTAAAGGCTGCTCTCCATGCTACGGTAGCCATTCTTTGCAAAGAATGTATTGATGGCTTTTATCCTGGCCTTTGATCATGTCATGGTGGGTTCATTAAAAAATAGAAAGACAAAAATGAGAGAAAAAGAAAAGGGGGGGGGAACCATCAAACAAAGCTTCACGGAGAAAAACAGTAAAAGAGAATAGTTTTTACTCACCATTATGGGTTTTCCCTGAAATGTTTTAACTTCCTCTCGCAAGTACTCATAAGCCTGGGGATAGAGCAGAACTTAAATGATCACCACTCCTCTTTTGTTAACAAATGCTGTCATTAAGATTATGGTCCCTTGTCTATACTATGAAATGAACTTCTATTGCTGAATTTTTTTTGGTATTGTGATATTGGCCTTTTAATTTTTAATAAATTGCATCTGTGCGGTGGACGTACATGAATTTGCACGTTTTTGTCTTCAACCACAGTGACTTGAGTCACCCTACACTTCTGTAGCTAAACAAAGTATAAATAGTGTATGAAGGTGAATGTGACTACAGCAACTGTACTACTTGGCTGTTGCTTGTTTACACCATCCAGAAATACACCTTCATATATACCCGTTCCTAGTACACATAGGTATATCAATATACAAATAATTTGCAGTTTACATCAGTATGAATGTATGTAAACAAAAAAATTGCACAACATTGTATACATTCCTTGTAAACTGGTTGTACTATCAAATCTTTTTAATAGTATTTATGCCCTGAATTTGTCTGGTTGGGCAGAGGTCTACTCTGGGTGCTCTCCTTTTATTTACACTCCCCGTTTATGCAATTGGCTGTCTTCTAAATAAATGTCAAAACCATGGGAGATATTTAACATAACATTCATGTTAAAACAAATGAAACCATACGAGGATACACAATATCATCCATATTGCAGAGGATTATGTCAATAGGAAAAAAAAAAGACAACAAAAATATTAATGTACCTGCTGTGCATCGGTGTCTGACTGGAATGTTATGTACCAGTTGTTGTTGTGTGCAAACTCAACACTTATCACCTTCGGACAGTTGCCGTTGAGGAACAGTGACTCTACTTCCTGTAAAAATTGAGTCACAGAGAAGTGTTGATTTTAGCGACCAAGTATCCTTATATATATACATATATAAACACTCACATTTGTTTTAAAAATAGACATTTTTGTATTTTGACAAAAACAGCAATATATTTTGTTATTAGATTGGATCAGTGCTTCTCAATTATTTAATATTGCATATTATTTCCAGTTGCGTGCCACTGCTATCCACCAAGGGAATGTGTAATGACACTTTATTTTAGTCCAGCAAAAATTAAGTTTCTTAGCTCACAAGCTTCCAGTCGATCTTTTCTTCTATTTTGAATTACATTTACCTCAACAGGTGTGGTCTCCGGGACCTCCCGCAGAATGATAATACACCGTTTGTGGTTGGGGCGCACTTTTTCTCCCTTCTCGTCCACTTGGACCATCGGCGATGCTGAAGAGATACAATGTCAATTCAGATTTTTCCTAAACAAACAATTTCGCGTGATATGTTTGGAATGCATCACCTACATCTTAACACATCTAAAATGAGGTCCATGTCACTGGTGAGAGCCTTGATGCCATCCATGCTGGCAATGGTCCAAATAGGGACAAACTGGTCACTGTCCATCTGGGACATCAGGTACAGATCCTTTGAGAGATTCTCTCTAAATGTAAAATAAAAAAAAAATTTAGAAATTAGTTTATCAACTTTTATACTGGATGCACTTTTGTAATTAGCAAACTCTTACCGTGAAAAATAAAACTCAAGCTCCTTTTTTAGAGTCTCTCGTAGATTCTCCGTTGAAAGTGGTTGATCTTCTGATTTGGCATCTAAAATAATCCAAACAGAATTCGAACAATACAGGCATAAGGTTAGTAATGATCTTATGGATATTTTTGTAATGTTATCTCAGACTGCATATAAAATCTAGTTGGTGATAAAAAGTTAAAACTTTATAGGATTCTCATTCAAATTCATTAGCTGCCATTGACAGAAGTAAATGTCAAATCCAAATTGACTGGCAGAGGTTAGCAGCGATGATTATTTGCAAACTTCTACGAATAAAAATGGACTGGAAGTCGAGCGCTATCAGCGGGACTGAAAGACAATTCTCATTCTTGTCATGGTCACAGACTGTCTGAGCCCCTCCCAGTGGTCTTCAGATGAAAGGTGCCCTACATGCTTTACTGGTTGCCAGTAGGTCATAGAGGACAATAGAGATACACAACCATTTGCACTCCAATCACACCACCTCTTAATCCCACAGCACCTGCGCCAAAGTCAGGTAAGTGTGCCATCAGCAACTGAACAATATTCATATGAATAAATATTCATATTGCAATTTCACAAATACCATGAATCAGTGCTCAGGTTCGTTTGCACAACTGGTTATGTGAGACATACAGATCTCGGAGCAGTTATGAAACAAATTCCTCCATTACCACTTTATCTTAGATCGGTGTGTGTTGCGGCGTAGGTCAAACCTGAGGTCTCTACATTGGGGAGCTTGGCAGGTGAATAGGCCAATTCTGCCGGGTCCATTCCATTGACAGCTGTCTCGGCTTTTGCTGGGCTGCTGCTTTCATCTGAGCCTGGGAATCCCACAGTGTAGGGCTTGTAACTAGCACTTGACGGCTCTTCATAACCTGGAAAGCATTAGGTTCAGACGGGAAATTGTGATTGAAGCCTCAACTCGACTGTGACACTGCACAAAAACAACTCAACATAAGAAGCCATTAGCTTTTACACTGAAAAATTCCCAAACAAAACATTAATGTCGATCAGGGGATCAGTTTGGAAGGCATTGGCTGCCATCGATTTATTTAGAAACAATAGCGGGAAATTACATGATTTACGAGCTCATTTTGCTACCTAAGAATCATAAACTCACCATCACCAAGGTCCGAAGGGGGCCATTGGGGACTGTTGGCCACCGCCTCACTGGGGGTCACAGGCATCTCCTGCCACACCTTGGCGTTCGGATTCAAACTCGTGCCCTTCGAGGTGACCTTCAAAGTAGACAAAAAATGTATTCTGTCTATATAAAGAGCTCATAAATATAAAACTCACTTTTGGAGGGAATCGAATAAAATTAGTTTTTAAAGGGCCTGTGATTTTAAGTTACTGTTATATTTTGATTTCAGGTTTATATGAACGGGTCTAAAGCTACTAAAAGGAAAATCAAGGAAAATATTTCTAGTGAGCAGCCTCACAGCATTTGTAGCTAATGCTAGTTTCCAATTCTTGCCCTGCAAGGATATACACATTAAATATTTACAAATTTAAAACAACAGGACATAGCGTGTTATTTAGGCGTTTAGAAAAACAATTCCGCATTTTATTTGAAACGATATTTCAAGTCTTTGGTGGCTCATTGTAATCATGATTTTGGCCGCGATGGTTCAGTAACCCTGCTCGTCATTTAAATGTGCTGTCACTGCACTATCTGATCAAGGACTTTGTCAACCAGTAGTCAGACAGCCACAAGTGAGTGAGCACATAGTTAAGGATTCATTGAGCTGCCACAATAACAAGCAAGCACACACTGCTGAATCATGGTGATAGAAGGAATCACAGTAATAATTGGAGAGGAGGAATATCGCAATAAGGACCTAGTCTCAGCAGAGTTACGTATGTGTTGACTGCACTTGTTTCAGATCTGGAGTCAGTGATGATAAAGAGTTTAATTGTATTCAGTTACTGCAACAATATTTGTTGCAAAACTTGTTTTCTCAACATTGTGAACAATTTGCTATTCATTTTGGCTATGTTTTGGGTGAGAGCAACCTGTGTCAAGATAGAATTTACTAAAAAACACAGTAAGGTAGAGCCAAACTTGTTTTCTGATGAAAGAGTCTAATCTTTCGTTTGGCAACCTTGTGTTTACATAGTCAAACAGTGATAAAACAAAATTCCGAAGGCCTTGAAAGATAACTCAAAATGCTCTACATCTGCTAGCGCTGCAAAGCGTGTCCTTCCAGCTTGGTAATGGCAGGCGATGAGTTAAAGCTAAGGCTGAAAATTGAATGTTATTTAATAAACATTAATATAAAAATTATGTCAGCACTAAATTTACCCCAAAAACTCAATGAAGCGTCAGTTGTAAGCGCTTCAGCAAATTCTAGGATAACCATTTTTAGGCGAGATCACTTTATTGACGAATCAGCTTGACCACGTCAATGAAGGGACAACTCCAGCATTTACAGTACTATTGATTACTATTGTGCTTGTCTGGTGTTTTTCTCCGGACTCATGTGAAACATTTAGGCGAAAATCTAGTCCAGAATTTCCAGGACATAAGTGGATTCCAGCACAGTCCTAAGTTTAAGGTTATATACTTTCAATTCGTACAAAAATCCCCAAACCACTTCATTGTGATCATATCCCAAAAAGCAGAAACTGTTCACTTGAGAATAAATAAACCCGAAATAGAGTTAATGAAAAAGAAAATGTCTTACACTCGTTTTCCTCATGACATTGCCAGCCACCACCTGCAAACAGAGGTCCTTGCCCCCCGCCGCCCTCCCAGCCTGACATGAACAGCTGGTCGCAAGAAACCGACTCCCTTCGCTGGACGCCATTTCGCCACATTATCAATGTAGTCGCCCCGAAACACTAAGGACGAGTGACAAAGCGTGTCTCTGTGTCGGGGACATCCGAGTGGAGTCAGCTGACTGCTGCGCAGGCAGCAGGCCGGCTCCTCGCGTCGCATGTCACAGCAGTGAGCTAGCCTAGCTTTAGCCGCAGGACAACCGATTCGGCTAACGGCAACGGTCGCGGGGAATGAACGTCAAACTTCACTCGATTGGCATGAAAATGATACGATGAGGGCGACACACAGAGAGGGAAAGCTCTGGAGTGAGGATCCAGGACCCCAAATAAAAGCATTTCTCACCTAGGCACGGCGGCTTCCTAACTTATTAGCTCATGATTAGTCAGCAATCGACTTAATGAGCTTCCCGGTGGGCAGCTAACGTTAAGCTAGCTGTCCGTCGCGATGGGGCTGCAATGTGAAACTACGTAGTGATAATGTGGAATAAAGTGTGCTTGGTGTGAACATAGATAAGATTCTGATTTGGATCAATAATAGGGCGGGTGATACGCGCGTGGCTATCGGGCCTCACTCACCATGCCGCCGGAGCCTGCGTCGTCGTCCGTCGGCGGTGGCTCGTCCTCCCCACCGGTCTTCGGTCCGGGGTCAGCCTCCTCCTGCAGCAGCGGCGGCTCTCCGCTCTGGTCTGAACTCATCAGCCGCTCCTGACACACTTCCACCCCGTCGCGTTCTCCCGACCCCGCCGGCCGGCCTGCCTGGCGCCCGCCTCCTCTGCCGGTCGTGTTCCCCGGTCGATCCGCCGCGTAGTCGGTCCCAAATGCTCGGCGCTCGGAAAATAGCTTACTTAGCAGGCTCGCTAATAGCCGGTATGCTTGGCACCTAGCGTGCTCCGAATCAATGAAGAGGGCTACCGTCAGCTAGCTCGACGAATGAAACACGTAGCCCGTACGGCGATGCTAAACTAATAAAAGCCACAAAGTGCAATCATGACTCCTCGCGCGGTGCAGCGTCCTCGGTCACTTTGTCACACGACACGCCGCTCAACCGCGCATTCCTGACCGGGCCACCAGAGCGGACACTGGGGACACGAACCTTCGCTCGGCGCAGGCACACAGTCCGCCGACGTCCCGGCAACCACCGCGAGTTCTCGGTGACCTCTGCGAAAGACACTTCCGTTTCCGGTTTCAATTTTGCAACTTTACCTACTGGCAAACGACCTCTACATATCAACTTGTGCACCATGTTTCTCTGCATTCTTAGAAAAAAATAACTATAAGAACCAGTGGGGGCATGGAAATGGTTTGTCGATTTTTTGAAGACTTGTGCAAGTGTTGACAAGCAATTGACGCATAATAATTGACCATGGCAAACCTATTTAGAAAAAAAAAGACAAAATAAGACAAACCCTTGGGATCCATGGTCCATCAGTCACCGGTTTGTTTACAGCAGAAACCCGCTGAGCATCTGACCCTGCTGTTAGAAACGTGTATCGCAGGCTATGACACAAATCTTATATTTGTTTATATACATTTTATATTTGGTCTAGACATTCATTCATACGTAATATTTGTGTTGAGTTTGTCCTCTTACAGAAACCATATAATACAAAAATAGATTTCCCCCACTTGATTTTTTTAGGGCACTAGGACAGCGGTGTGAAGGGCCACATGCGGCTCCAAGAACCTGTGGTTTTTGACCTGTGTTAAACCAATTCTCCAATTCAGATGGCCCCCAAAATCACCACAGAAAGACACGATTCCAGTAAAAGAAAACTCATGGTTAATTTACCTAAGCAAATATTTGCACGTTGGACCAGTACAACATGTTAGAAAATAACCACACACTTGAGACAATGCTTTAATGTTTTCCTTTATATATTCTTTGGACTGCTTCTGAACATAATATACATGAACGTGTGCTCATCCATCCATTAGTTGCTAACGAGCCCTCTCTTCTTGATAACATGCTCCATGTCGGCATGTTCCGAGGTATCCAGTTTGATGTCGTACTTGGCCAGGATCTTCATGATGGGCCGTATCTTCAACCACCACTGCGTCTTTGGAATTCTGTGCCTGAAACAAATAGGGGTGGGATGGTTAGAGAATTTAGCCTTCAATACTCCACAAGGCTCTCATACACGTGTTGCATTGTCAGCGTGCACATCATACTCAAAGTCAGTGTCTTGTTTAAGTTCAGCGAGTGGCTGGAAGGTGAGTGCCCTCTTTCTCATGCCTAGCACGCAGGCAGAGTTGGGTGTATTGGCAAAGATGCGACCTGTTGGAAGCCAGACAATCGTTAAGATGTGAGGGAAATGCACCACAGGAAAGCCAGGACCAAAAGCAACAATCTTAAACTACGTACCATGACACCAATGTGTACTCGACTACTGTTTTCCTAGTTGTGGCTTCTTGGGTAAGACACCAACTAAAATTGTTACACTTCTCCTGTATTAAGTTAAGTTAAGTTAATCATGGACAGTTCATTATGCATTTTGGTAGGTATATTCAAGGAATGTGTGCGCATTGATCTTGGGGGGACCGATTAAAGATTTTTTCGTCTTAGGCCTGATTAATTTGTTGAGGGTGCGCCTTATAATGCAGTGCGCCTTATAGTCGTGAAAATACGGTACTTAAAAACTAAAATCTTGTATAAAAGTTGTTATGCGACGTAGACAATTAGACATGATAAACAAAAATGTATAAAATACGGGGGGAAATGTATAAATTGACAGGTATGTATTTTTGTATCAGCAGATTAGTTAATTGCTGACATATATTTTCATGTAGGTCACAAATTAGCCAGTAGAGGGCATATTCCCTATTAGCCAGAGTTTAGGGTTTAAGCGTGCTGTAGCACACCCGTGCTGGTTCAAATAAGACAACCTCACCGTGTCTGTAGCACTCTTTTAGCTTCTCAGTCAACCACAGGACAGACTTGGCCCCCATCTTTGTGCCAAAATTTCTGTCAAAAGGTGTTGGAGTGCCACCCTTCAGTAAGACAGAAAGGTTGTCAGGTCAGTTTGGCTGAAAGTCAGTGAACATCGGACCCATCCAACCGACCTGTTGCATGTGTCCAAGCACATTCTTGCGACAGTCAAAGATGCCTTTACCCTCCTCAGAGTACAAGTTGAAGATAAAATCGGTGGTGTAGTTTGCATTTGAGTTCTCATTCCTGCAGTAGGAAGAACCATGAGGCAGTTATAAGAGGAAAAAAATAGCAATCATTTGGATTCCATCATTAAATACGAGACCATGTTTAGTGGTTACATGACAAAAAAATTGTAATTAATTTGTTTTTAAATAAGGTAAGGTCACTGGAATTCATCAATATAAAAATGATCCTTTCCAGTTCCTATCTGTTCTACCTGAGAATCAAGCCTCTCTTGACTGTTGTCTTCATCTTCTCCACAAGATGCTCAACATTCATCTGGGGACAAAGAGCATATTTAATCATCCCCAAACCAATTAATACAGGCTTTCTAAACCATCACGTGATCACCTCTAAGTCTTTAATGTTAAATTTCTCCTCAAATATGTATGCAGCATCTGCCCCGGCTGCTAGTCCGGCCATGGTGGCTAAGTAGCCACAGTAGCCGCCCATAGTCTCAACAAGGAACACACGACGTTTGGTCCCTGCTGCTGACTGCTTGATTCTATCGCATGTCTGCATTGGAAGAAGTCAATCGTGTGAGCATAGTTTTCTATGTGCACGGTGGCAGTCCAGCTACTCACAGAGGTGATAGTGTTGAGAGCTGTGTCCGCCCCAATGCTGAAGTCAGACCCAGGAACATTGTTGGAGACTGTGGCAGGGATTACGACCATGGGGATGCACATTTCCTCGTACTTCTCTCGGGCCTGAACCATCTCCAAGCCTCCCACGTAGGCCTGTGAGAACACATAACCCAGTGCAGACACATTTTAAATAACAATTTTTAATTCATCCTTTTTTTTTTTTATACTCCTTTTCAGATCACATCTATACTTTTAAAGAGCTCTTCTTTACTAAATATAAACTAACTCCACATCAACATGCTATGCTGCTCTTCATATTGTTGTCATTTACTCTGGCTCTTCGTCTCTTGAGAATAATGTGAAAACAATAGAAAACAACTTACCTCAAATCCTCCAATGATAACCAAAGCGTGAATGTTCAATTTTGCAATGTTCTTGCTGATTTCCTCCATCAGTTTACCTGGAAGTGTTCTTTTTGGGTAGATGAACAGAAGACAGCAACATGCTATGCGTTATGACAGATGAAGAAGAAAAAAAACTTCCAATTGGTGAAAAACAGTTTTTTTTTAAAGCTTCTACTTTGAAAGCTAATTTGTGCATCTTCACCTCTTAGTGCCCAACATTGAGCCCCCCAAACCAGTCCAGCCGCTCACTGAAGTCCAGTTAATAGTCTCAACCTGAAGTAAGAAAGAGTGAAAATATAGGTCTTCGATTTTGGTTAGCAAATGCCATTCTTTAGTTCAAAGTATGTGTGTAAGCCATTAAGAGAGCACAGTCACCTGTCCGTGAGCGAGGCCATCAAAGCCGTCGTGGACAGCGAGCATGTTGTGACCCTGGATGATGCCCATTCGGACGGCTGCACGCACAGCTGCATTCATGCCAGCACAAGGGGCGCCAACATTTATTACGGCAACGTTGATGTTGCTCTGATAGAAGGGAAGCATGGTTCACTTGACTTCAATGCAATTACATATGCAGGAACTAATTAACAGTGTTGCCAGATGAGGCGAATGAATGCAGTTGCAGGATAATTTTGCTCTCGGTAAAAAAGCATTTAGACATTGGTGAGTTGGTGAGGTCCTTACTTTAACATCTGGTGGGTTAATGTGGGCCAACAGCTTGTATGTGTTCCAGTTGTTTTCAAAGCTCCTGCAGTTAAGTGAAAAATATTCTTTGGGTCAACTCTGATTCTACATTGTTTTATATTTAATTATAACAGGCAGAGTAACATTAACATTGATTTATTTGGCGTGTACATCTTACTTTCCTCTAAGCTTGATAGCGTCATCGAATCTACCTTCAGCCATGGCTGCAGTCACATCTTTGGTCTGAATAGCACAAATAACAAAAAAAGAAAAAGACTTGAGAGTCACATCTCACAGCACTTTCAACAGTTTCACATTCCAACTCACCACTTTTATGTATCAATTCTCTTACAGGGTGCAATTTTATGATGTAATGTTTCACTTTCTTGTGCAGTTGTTTGAGAATTTCTTTTGTATTGAATGACTACATATTGGTAGTCTGCTGTCTTAATTTATTTTCTGGTAAAGGATAAATGAGCAAACATACCACTTGAACACACTCCATTAATGGTAGCCTCACTGCCTGGTTGCCAGACAGGCTGACCACGCAGGCCGGGGTGTCTGGTGTGGCCTCCAGCAGAGCCATCACCGCCTCAACGCCCATTCTGCTACCCTGGAGGGGACAAACATACCAATCCACACAGTCAGATTATTAGTTATGTTTCCATAATAATCCTTAATATGTTGTGAGCTTCATTTTAGTTTTGTTTGACTTTATTCTTTTCCATTCACAGAAAAAAGGGCAAATTCAACATTAGTATGTTATTTGCATTTACTTTAGCAACACATAAAATAGAATAGTTTGATTGAGGTACTGACCAAGATTCTGTCAAAGGCCGATGGTGTCCCTCCCCTCTGCACATGTCCAAGGACGGTGGTGCGGGTATCAAAACCAAGTCTGTCAGTTACTAGCTGGAGAACCATAAATACATCTATTAGTGCTAGCAGTATTGTACTGAAAAAAATCATAAAAAACAATTAATGTTTTGCGTGTCCATAGTGTGACACAGAATCATAACTAAATTGTCATCCAAGCCCAATTAGTCAAGTCCAATTCATTCATAAAACCCACACCTTCCAAAAAACATAATCCTATGGCATTTCCAATGCAAATATTTGTGGAAACATGATAAAACTGCATCCAAAGTTAAAATAAATTTTAAAAAAATAATTGAGAAAATAACTTAACTAACATTTAAAATGAACCAAACTAAATATAATTTACATATTAAAAGAGATATGTTATTTTGTATACATGATGCCCATAATATTTCTTTTCAAAATACAACTCCCTTTTCTTTTTTTTTATTACAATTGTCTTCTGCGGCAACTAGTGTGGCATCAAAATGTACACAATAAATGAACGTAAGCATATGGAACATAATGAAGTACATTCCCCACACGGGCCTTGCCTTCTTAATGTGGTCCGATGAAATTGGTTTCCCATCTCTGGACATGGCACCCTCAGCAACAATGATCACATTTAGACGAGAACCTCTGGCCCGTTGCTGAAAACACAAACTACTGTTACTGTCATGCATGATGCAAGGATAATGCGGGAACACTCGTACATCAGCCAGCCTCCTGAACAAGTGTTCCTCCCAACCGTCATCTGGTGGCATCTCTGGAATCAACACCCAGTCTGCGCCACAGGCCAGAGCCGACACCAGCGCCAAGTACCTAGTGGTCAGGGGTCAGACAAAGGCAATACTTCGTTTTAACTCAATTTTACATGTAACCACAAACTTCTGCATTTGTCAGCAACTTGCCTGCTGCACCCAGATCACCTCATGCAGATATATGAACAATAGTAATAAATATACATTTTATATACTGACCCACAATGCCTGCCCATTACTTCCAGGATGAATGTGCGCTGGTGGCTGCAAATACACAAGGAAACAATAACTGCAGTGTAATACTACAAATTTAGTAACCCCAAAACAGTAAAAATATCCATTTTCCTTTGTGTCGTTATCTTTCTTTAATGTATCTATGCATTGCTGCTGCCTTAACAGGTATCATTGGGATTTTACTTGGATAACTAAAGTTTAAATAAAATAAAAATAATAGCAATAGACCTGACTGGCTGACCTTTGAGCAGTAGTGGTGATGGCGTCAACCACCTCGATAATGCGGTGAAGGGCAGAGTCCGTGCCAATGGTCATGTCGGTACCGCAGAAGTCATTATCGATGGATCCCACCATGCCCACGATGTTGAGGTGGGATGACTTTTTGGCTTCTTCATTTGTAATCTTACCTGCAGATGTTTCATAATGATGTGAATTAAAATAAATATATTGTAAATATAATTTAATATAATATTCCTGATTATATTGGTGAAGAAAACATGGTTTGTTCAGGAACATTTGTGATAAAAAAGGACATTTTGAAAAAAAATTTCATGGCAGTGGAGAGTGTACGACATACTGAATTATTTTTTCCACCCTAATTCACACAGCAAGGTAGAGCGTTCATTAAAAAAAAAAGTTTATTGCTGGAGTATAAGAGAAAAACCACGTCTCCTTACCAGTTTGGAGAAGGTCAGCGAGCAGTCCACTCCATTCTGCTCTGAACTGATTGGCTCCAGTCAAGCTGCCATCCCCTCCGATAACACACAGATTGGTGATTCCGAGCTTCACCAGGTTACAGGCCGCTTTCATGCGGCCCTCCCTGGCTCTAAAATCTTGACAGCGTGCACTGCCGATGACCGTTCCCCCCTGATGCCACACCAGAGGAAACAAAAGCTGTTGAGAACTCATGCAATTCATCAATGTGCCATGAGGGCCACCATGCAATGTAGTAATATCCACTGCCAGTCACAAAGCTTCTTCTGTCAAGAGTTAATGTGTATAAAGACGATGGAAGAGTTCTGAGGTGGAGATTTCACCCCCCCCCCCAACCTCTTCCCAGTACATTTCTAAAACATATATGGTAGGAACATAACGCTCCAGATTGTCTGTAGGTATGAGTGTATGTGTGTGGTTGTTAGTCTTCATGTGCCCTGCCTACTTTCCGTTGTTGGCTGGGATAGACTGCAGCATCCCTGCGACCCCTGTGAGGATAAGCGGCTCAGATAATGAATGAATGAGTTCAAGTGTGTCATCAACTCACCAGCTGAAGCATCATAGAAACACTCTCCCAGGTGGCAGGCTTAATGTTTTGTCCTCCATCCACGAGGCCTTGGTAGCCCTGGAGCACAGTTTGGAATAGGTTTGCATTCCAGTCTTCCTGTCTATTTGGTACATTTTTTTCCTACCTCATGAACAAAGTAGACTTTAGCTCCAGTATAGAGACCTACTCGGACAGTGGCTCTGACAGCAGCATTCATTCCTGAAACAAAACAAAGAGATTTTTCTGTATTTTATGACTTACATCAAATTATAGTAAATAGTTGTACTACTGTGACTAACACAATAAGTGTCGCAATTGAAGCAGCTGTATTGGTATTAGATTAGCAGTTGTCTTCAATGTTGTACTAATCGTACTATCATTAGGAGTCATAGCAGTGTTTGTAGCACTGTAGTAGTGGTAGTGGCAGTAATTCCAAAAGGTCTGATGTTAAGGCACTCAACTTTAGAGATCCAGTTTATAGTAACCAGTATTATTTTGCTCCTTTTGTTGTGAGAAAACAATTACTACGCACGTAGTGATAAAGCTGTATAAATATAAGACTCAACTAGTACTTCAGCCTTTGCCATACCTGTCAACCTCGAACCATTTGTGATCTTACCAAATTTTGTTTTCGCCCTTACATATATGTATAAATACATGGAAAATCTTACCACTTTACTTTTTTGTAAAAAATCACGAACAACAAGTAGAAAATGAAAGTAAACATAAACAAGGGAACAGGAAACGGAAATCACATGGTGAAAGTGTTACAAAACGAAATGTTTATCATGATCTTTTTTTTTTAGCCAATCAGAGGCGCCGGTACATATATCACTTGGCAGACATGCGTTTCCGGGAAGAAACAATGGCGGATGGTGAAAAATGGCTAGAAAGTGCCTTAATTTATTTTTTTTTCTCAAAATCACCGTTTAGCGTACCATTTTCATGTGTACAGCGTACCAATATAAAAATGGGCTTTCAGTTGTACCAATTACGGCGAGAACGTACCAGTTGACAGGTATGCTTTGCTGAACTCATTACAGTCAGCAGATCAGGCCAGAATAGGCCGTGAGAAAAGGACAGGGCACGTTAATAGCTCGCCCTATGGTTTGCAGCTGAATACCCTTTAACGTCAAATGCCACATCGTGTGTTTGTGTTGTGACAAGTTGGTAGGCAGCAGCTCTTGTTTCAATACAAAGCAGCTGCTGTAGCAGCAGTGCCTCAACACCGTGCTACAGGAAGGTCACATCCCTAAAATTAGCCTAAAAACCCATATTATAGAAATGCTAGGCGTAGGTACCGTGAAAAAATTTAAAGAAATCAATGACGTCACATCCTCTGGAGGTGGAGAGAGCATCCAACCCTCCATGAGGATGGCACTTCTCAGTTGCAATCATAAAAGGGGAAAAACTGCATATTTCTGATTTCAATCCATCACATAATCTCAACGAATGTTAATTTTTTGGTGCATTTGTGAAAGAGAACTTCTCTTTGCTTACCCTGAGCATCTCCTCCGGACGTCAGCACAGCTATGGAACGCCCTAGTCCCATCTTGGAGGGGTCAATGATTGGGTGGAGGTTCTCTGACATGTTTCCCCAAATAATTGGCGAAGGACACGATGAAGAGAAGAGGACAACACCAGCAGGAGAGGTTGCTGAACTCGTGGAAGTGCACAGGCTTTATAGTTTACGGTTTTCCCAAGTCCACTCCCATCGGCACCCTCTCCCCCACCATTCAGCCAACTAAATATAGATCCAAGCACCTGCTCTGGACATGACAACACAAAGCAAGTAATCGTCGTCCATCCATACAAAACTCTTTGGGTAACAGCTAATTTCTCCGACAAAAAAAGGAAAATGATCGGAAATTAATAGCAAAGGCAAAAGTGTAAAAATACAATTTTGTAACTTACCCACTGGATTTAAATGGGCACACAATTCCTTGAAGTCTGGTGGTTTCACAGGACAGAGAACAAAAAGAAAATGCAAGTACAGATCCAATTGATAAATGACATGAAAACTGACTATACTAAATGGGATGTTGTAACTGTGTCAGTGGGGATTAACCTGGAAAAACAAATTGCACCATCTGATTGGTTAATAAAGTCATTCATCCAAGACATCCAGTCATACTGTACTTTACATACAAAATTTTATTTCCAAAAAGGAAGAAAAAACAGAAACATAGACATTACAAAAGGTGCCAGTCCACATACAACAAAAAGAAGAAAAAAGAACCCCTTCAGGTGTTTATCTGAATACATAGCCATTTGAAGCTCAGGCATTTATCCTCCGTCTTTTTGAAAGAAAAATGTAATCCTTAGGATCCAAAGATATTAATCAATACATATTCAACCTACAATATGAATTCAAAATTAATATCATAACAGAAAAACAAGTTTCAGTGTTTGCATTCATTGAGCTCACAATATTTATGGACTTAATCTGTATTATTTTTCCATGAAAAAGGCACCATACTTCATTCTTTAAGTGGCGATGATGGTGGAGAGCAAGCTTCCAAGCACAATGGAATAAATTTCTGGAAAGAGAAAACAATCGTGTCACATTACATGAAAATTCAAGCATTGGAAATTTGTATTTTGAATTTAACGGCTGTGAACCTACAACTACTTGGGTACTCACAATGGACTCTTCAAAGTGCAGCAAGGATGCCACCGGGTCTCTACAACGGACTTGCGAGTGTTGAGACTCGGGAGAACTAGAGAGGGAACGAGAGGTATAGAAAGCAACCTCCGGTTCCAAACGTTTGTCCTTCATGTCAGTACGAAGCTTTGATAACATGGTAAGCGTGGTGTCAGTAACACAGTTTTTTTTTCCTGGAAAACAGAAGTCACAACTTATTCATGTAACAGACCACTGTGTAATATGGCAGAGGACTAGCCATGGCTTTACCTCTGTAGAGCACATGACCGGTTGGGACGACACGACTTGCAGGCTTGTCCACTTGTACCAGTTCGGATGGCTCCCGATCAGGTAGCACCCGTTGGAAAGAATTCTCCTGCCTCTCACACCGTAATAGATTTTTGCCCGTGGAGAAAAATATAACAGATTCTCTGGGCGGCTGTGCTTCATAATTTCCATGCTCCTCTTCATCACCCGAGACAGTGGTCATTTTTACTTTGTCTTTAATCTATTGGAGATTAGAATGATTTAATGAAACAATAAAATGTTCCTTGTGTGGACTTCTTACAGGTGTGGCTTGAAGGTGAGGGTGCACTTCCTTTTCTTTGTTGGGGGTCTCTCCATCTTCCTGGTGAACAAATAATGTCTGGACAACTTTCTGCCATCACAAAAAAAGAGAACGTTTTTAGTAAGTTTAATTTCAATGCAGAACCGCAGAATGGGCATTTTTATTGTGCAAATCCCAAATAAATCCCTTTGTTCCTATCAAGATGTAAGGCTCACATCATCAGGCTTTCAGAGAGGCCTCCTAACAACCTTGTTCTTCATTTAAATGTTCTCCTTGCAAACGTATTTACTTTTGGTGCTTGCACTTTATTCCTAGACTTCACCCTACTTGAGATTTGACATGACATTCCAGATACACTAATTAAAAATATTGTGGTGCAACCATGAATATAGTCTCCTTGAATTAAAGTTTTGTTATAATCCAAAAAAAAAGGCCCACATATAATACACACCATTGCAGGACTGGAAGAGGAAGGTTTTGGCCATGACTGGAAGTTCTTAGTCTTTTTGTGTGTTGAACCTGAAGGGGAGGACTCACAATGATCTTACTCACAAAAATACATCATGAAAACTGAGGGTTTTTATACACCTACTTGTAGAAAAAAGCAGTACTTCAAATTGGAACTGTAAGTAGTAACTATTATTTATACTAACAATTGTTGGGGAAAGAATTATGCATATTGTATCTTACCTGCTACAGACAGATTCTTTTTAACTGGAACTCTCTGTGGCTGCATCGGAGAATAAAACAAAACCTCTTTTTATTAAAAAGAAATCAATAAGAAGCTCAATGATTGGAAAAAAGATCCACGGAATTAACAGCAATGGAAATAGAAGTGTATTCATACTGTGTCAAGATAGGCATCTCTGGCCACTGGATCTCGAGGGGTGGCACGAACCGGGCCTGCAGCCCACATTTTCTGTCTGGGTGCAGATTTTTCATGACTCTTTGTAACATAAGCTCTTTGGGGCTGCAGATATAAAGAATGACAGGTTTCCTTCAAAATATGAAACTGTACAGGCTCATTGCACATTTTATTGAAAAAAATGTACAGAATTAACTGCAATGGAAATAGAAGTGTATTCATACCGTGTCAAGAATAGGCTCTCTGGCCACTGGATCTCGAGGGGTGGCACGCATCGGGCCTGCAGCCCACGTTTTCTGTTTGGACGTAGCTTTTTCATGACTCTTTGTAACAGACATTCTTTGGGGCTGCAGAAATCAAGGATGACATGTTTACTTCAAAACATGAATATGCACTTCTATTACAATTATAGTTAAATAATACTACAAACAACAAAAATAAAGAACAAATTGGAAATCTTTATCCATTGTGTTACTAATAATAAGACTCGCCCAGACCCTGCATACTCACAAACATAGAATAACTTTGGGAGCTAGGTTGGCTGGAGACCTGCACCCCCTCATTACGCAGGATACTTAGCAAAGATGCGGGATCTGGCTGAAAGTGCACAGCTTTATCTGAAAAACATCACAAAGTTAAATGTCACTCGATTATCCTTTCCACTAATGATTCATTTGCAAGACTTTGGTGCATCCATATGGGTATGACCTATCAGTACTTTTAGCATTACCCATCTCAACAGGCTTGAGTTCAAGTGTGGCATCTGTCTCTTGAGCCATGGAATATATGGCCAATTTAACATTATACTGTAGGCATGTGCTGCTTTGTAGCATGATTTGTGTTCATACTGCAAGAATTTCTGAAGGTTGAAAGTTGTTTTAGAGTGAAAGCCCAAAGTTGCCATAAACCTTTCTCAAATAAATGGACAACATACAGTATTTTAAAATAGCTTACCTGTCACTGTCACATTCTTCTTAATTGGAACTCTCTGTGGCTGCATGGAAAAATGTCAGAAAGTACAAATGAAAATGATTGGCAATAGTTGTACATTGTACAAAGAGCAGGACCCACTGTGGCCCTTGGCAGAATCGGTTTGACACATGCGAGTCATACAGGATCTCTCTTGTGTGGTAGTCGGATTTGAACTCACAGCTTTTTAACACGTTAGGCCAATGTGCCAACCTAAGCACATTTACACATGGGTTTGGTGGGGTTTCGCATGTTTTATTTTCTTTGCAAAACAAGGCTTTGGTCTTGCACACTGTATATCCAAAAGAATATGAGGAATGTTGTCACATGCTCATAAGAGAATCTCTTACCAAAGTTTCTGTTAGAACCACTGTTCGATTCTTGACCAGTTTTCTTTTTGTTGTAGACGCAATAAAAAACTATATTATTTATTTACTTATTTTCTTTAAACATCACAGAAAACTGAATAGGTAGTGTATAGAATTTTCATCTGCTGTAAAGACATACATACCGTCTGTGGAAAAGTGTCTTTTCCAATGGCGTTTTGAAGTGAGGTATGAATACGGCATTCAGTCTTGGGGGCAGCTTTTTGACTTTTTGATCCAGATTGCGGCTGAAGAAGCAACATACATAATAATACAGGGAGGGCTAGATACAACTATAGTAACATCAATAGCAATAACAACTTACAAACATGCCACGAGATTGTGAGTTTGGAGTTGGAAATGGCTGGCAGGAGACACGCGCGCCTTTGTTACCCAGGATACTTGGCAAAGCAGCATTAATGGGCCGGAATCTTTCAGCTTCATCTGAAACACACACCAATCAGTGGAGGAATAGAAACATTTTAAACACTAGGCTTTACATTCCAATCAAGCCAAGGATCATAAAATAAAATGATTATGAAACTGTATTTAATTTAAATCATTAATAAAATATGTTTATCATTGAGTATTTTCTTCAAAACAAATTATACTCTGAATACCTGATTTAACCTCCTATGACCTGGCATCCACATGAGTGGACATCACATTTTTGGTTGTCAAGAGTACAGTGTTAAATTTTGGACTCTGATGGCTTGGCGTCCACTTATGACGTGGACATAATTTTTCTCAGAAACTACATCATGTAAAAAGATAATGATTATTTTTTAACACTTATTTGAAGCCTAATTATAGCCAAAATATCAAACTCTTTGGAGGTTAAATCTGAGAAACATATCATTTAGAAACCAAACATAGCACCTTGCCCAAGTTAATACGTGCTCAACACTGCCAAACACATCCACGGGTAGCATGCTAATTTATGCAGTGATCTTACCATATGGACCCCTTGAGAGGTTGTCCTGCACATTTTTATCCGGCCTGGAACTTTCAGGCGGATCTATGAGACCGAGATGGGTCAGGCCATCCAAACAGGCAGAGGAAGACGAGGAGAAGGCATCCCTATGCTGTGTAACATTTTTAGGGTCAGAATTCCCTGAAAGTGTCCCATGAGACCTGCATTTGTCCTTAGCTGGCACCGCCAGACACTTAGGGGGTTTACTATTTTGAGGCCGGGTAAAATGAGCACCACTGTTTGGCCGTGTTACAACCTGTGATTTCAAACCCTTGTGTTTTTGTGTGCAAGACTTGTTGAAAGGAACAGGCCTGGCCCACGACTTTCTCTTCTTGGCTTTCCCCTGCAGTTAAGAGATAGCACGTTAACTAAAAAGAAAAGTTAAATGTACACTGCTGAAATGATGGGAATGACAAACTCACGGGCAAGCGATTCTCCTCCCACTGAGAAGCATGAAAAGTTTGTTTTGACTTGACAGGCACTGGAAGTCTACTTTGCCGCAGGGGAGGCTGCCTTTCAGGATCTTGGTTCTCAGAATTGTGGCTAGAGTGGGACTGCGTGTGCACAAGTTTTGAGTTTCGGGGATCCTGTGGCATCCGGTTGTTGTCGTTTTTAACCCTGGGAAGAAAGACCATTACGAGAAACAATTATGTTTCAAACCAGGGAGTGAATGAGACAAACTAAACAACATTGCACACTAGGGAAGACAAGCCATTCATAGATTAGTATCATGAACAATAAATTATAACCATAATGGGTCCGTGAATTATTGAATGAACAGATAAGGTTTTGTTGTGACAGTTTGGTGGAAATGATGATACAAATAATGAATTCCCGTTGACCAGGGAAACAGGCAGCTTGAAGACGAATTTTGAAGCAGATCAATGACATCGCATAAAAGATGTCAAATTGACTCAGTGGTCGCATGAAATCGAATTATCATTTTACTTTTTGTTGCACTGTCGATTAGAAAGGAAACAGGTGGTACTTGTTGCAAAAGGTTCGGGAAACAATGCCTAACCCATGCAATTAAAAGTAATATATTTCCAAGTGTAAACATTGAGGTGATGTTTCTACCTCCGAATTGGTCTCTTACCTCCGAATGTAATCGCGGATTTCATTCTGTCCTTGAGCACGTAGAACCGGAGATGCATCCATTTTTATCAATGTTGTGAAAAGCAAGAGACAGGACTGGAAAACAATGTATGAGAACAATCCTTTTTGTGCAGGTGTGTGAGTTGGTCACAGTGGTGTTATTACAACAAATTAGGAGACAAAAGAAACTATTTAAAAAAAGAAAAAGCGGTCGTTAGACAGCTATTCCTAGCAGCAAAACGATGGGAGTTTAAACTTTCAGCTGCGACTGCGCATTCACTCTTCACTGTGTCAACTTCCTGGATTTACAACCGTTTCGAAGTTGCCGCACTTTTCTATTGGCTGAAATCGTAACCTATTAGCCAATCGTCACACGTGCCATTTGGCTGTATATTTTTCGGGGCCCAATGAGCGACTGAGTTGCATAAACAACACAAAACAATGTCGCACGTTATTTAAAAATGAACCGTTCAGAATCTATAAACTATGCATATGTATATAACTAAATGTTTAATCCATTATTTTCAAGAATTCCGTGTGTCTGCAAATTCGCAAGAACAGTTTTGATATAGTCCCTTCTAACTACACCAATGCAAAATCTATAAGCACATGAACTGCATATTTATATTTACTTCATATAATGAATTTATCTGGCATGTAAAATCCTGACCTCAACACGACTGAACGTTTTTGCTATATCAGAAAATTAGAATAAACCGTTCTTATCCCAACATCAATATGTTGTAACCTTACAAAATGTCACTCGTGTTTATAAGTGAGACACAGCAAAACGCTTATGGTACTGTATAGTAGTATATACAACTCAGGCCGTTTGGGTGTAAAATCTCCCTCAGGGACAGACTTTGTCCAGCAGATGTCGCTGCCGACATGAGGTAGCGCATCCTGCTCCGACGGCTTGACCGCAGCGCTACACTGAGCGTGCACGCGAGTGTTTGCTTGAGCGTGTGCCTGTCACCCAGAGGCAGAGGAAGGAAGAAGACCGTCCACGGACCACAGATAGAGGAAATCGTGACGCTTGTGCAGTCATGGACCTGCGCTCTGAGCTTCTGAAGTCAATCTGGTATGGCTTCACGGCATTGGATCTGGAGAGAAGTGGAAAGGTCTCCAAGTCTCAGCTGAAGGTGAGTGTTTAGCTGTTAGTATGCCCCTAAAATTCACCTTTTTCCTCATTTAAAAAAAGATACAAAACTGCCCTTTACTTCCTCCTTCAAACTCAAACCACCGATTTAAATAAGGCATGCTCCAGACTAGTTTCAACCATCGACGCCATATTAACAAATCAGATGCCATTGACAGCGATAGACGTCCAATCATTTTCACAGACTCCCAGTCAACTTGGATTGGACGTCTAGCGGTGTCAATGGCAGCTAGTGTGTTCAGCGTCACTCAGACAGTTACATTATCTGAAGGCATTTGAGCAATTTGTTGAGTGCAAAAGTGGTTTCTTTGACACTGGGCCCGATCTGAGCATGTTGAATTGAATGAACGACACAAACCCTCCTGTGTGTGCACATATGCATATGTGTGTGTGTGTGTGTGTGTGTGTGTGTGTGTGTGTCAAAAGAACATTGTTAGAGTGAGAGCTTAGACAACGCTCTGCCGTATTGGTCATTATTGTCTCTGTGTTCAATGCAGCCTCTGTGCATTGGCTTGACCTCATGGTGATTATGTCACTACAGATCACACTTCATTCCAGCCACCTTCATGCTCTTCAGCCCCATGACAAGGCTTATCCCCCACATGCATTCAGCCAATGAGCACCAGGGTACAGTGTATGTTTTTCTCACAAAAGCAGTACACCCAGTTTTTGCTATAGGCAATGTGGGCCAAAACCCAGGGCCCAATCTATTTGGGGCGCATGAGTATTTTTCCCAATTTTATTATCAGCTGTTTAGATTATTTTCCCTCATTGCTACGTCAAGTTAGTGGTGTAGAGTGCCGGTTGTGTCACTGCAAATGATGAAACAAAAACCAAAACTTTCTCACGGTAAAAAAAAACTTTGTACTTGGTACAGTCTGAATTCAGACAGTTAATAATTGTTTATATTTTGTTTTTTTAATTTATTGTATTCTGTTTTTGTGCTTTGGGATTTATGCAATTTCAATTGGTGCTGAAATGTTGGGTCAGAATTATTAACATAATATTGTATGAAAGATGGCCTAAGTTTGAATTCATGAGTAGATTTCATAAACATAAATAATACAATATATTCCGCCTCTGCATGGCCTCGATAGCAAGAAATGTTTTTTTCTCGAGTGAAGACTTAAGACAGGATGTGGTTGGGGTGTTTGAATCTTTCGTTAGAAGTATGTCTCACTATACATTAGGGGGAACATTGACACTCATGGTAAAAATATGCTGCAATTACTGTAATGAAGTCATGAAAACAAAATGTTTATTTTAAACAAATCAAGAACGTCGGCTCAGTGGAGAGAGTGGTTAGTGCGTCGGCCTCAGCTCTGATGTCCTGGGTTCAAATTCAGGTCATGTCCATCTGTGTGGCGTTTGCATGTTCTCCCCGGGTCTGGGTGGGTTTGCTCCGGGTACTCCGGTCTCCTCCCACATTCCAAAACCTGCAAGGTAGGCTAATTGGACAGTCTAAATTGGCCCTAGGTATGGGTGCGAGCGTATATGGTTGTGCCATGCGATCGTCTGGCCCGGAGTCAGCTGGGATAGGCTCCAGCACCCCCCGCGAGGATAAAGAGGTTCAGAAAATGACAAGAGATGAGATGAGACTGTAAGAATACGTAGACTAATGTTCATGCCCGTGGCATGTCTGGGTTTGTAATTTGGCTTAACGTCTATCACCTGTTAAAAGGAGAACAAAATCCTATTTTTCCCTGAAATAAAAAAGGAGCTGATATTCAGCACCAGTAAAATGAGATCGGTAGAATTACATAGGTTTTTACAAATTGAGTATACATTTTTTATCCTACTGCGATACTGGCGCACTTAGAATGAAAAAGTCAATTCACATTTTGTGCTCATATTGTAAGCATATTTTGGTGTTTAACATTTTTACTTAACTGCACTTTGCTGATGTGCAAATGTATTTGTTTCTTAAGATACTTTTTTTTAAAGACACCAAACTTGTGTATTTGCAGGTGTTGTCTCACAACCTCTGCACAGTGTTATGCATTCCACATGACCCAGTTGCTTTAGAGGAGCATTTCCGGGATGATGACGACGGCCCAGTCTCCAGTCAGGGTTACATGCCCTACCTCAACAAATACATCCTGGATAAGGTGATTTCATAACAACTATACCGTACGTACATTTTATAGGAGGGATCCCCAATATGGGCGTAAGTATCTGTAATTAAGTAAGTTAAATTTAAACTTTATTGATATACTCAGACACTGTATGGACGGTATCTTGTATTTACCAGGACCCCTTGAGGTTTTATTTTTTTTAAATTTGAGACAAAAACGGGTGTAAAACAAACACTACTTTGTACTACACATTAAGCAGTTCACATGCATACAATAGTACTAATTTAAAAGAGACCTAATTGAATGAGATTTTCTGAAATGAAAGTTGTGTTTTGGCAGCAAATCATTCGACTATTTATCTTGCTTGACATTCTGCTCACAGCAGTAACTGCTATTTTGGTGATGGCAGTATGTATTTTTGTAGGTAGTTGACGGTTCATTCAACAAGGAAGATGTGGATGAGCTGTGTTGGACACTTACGGCCAAGAAAAACTACAAGCCTAAGAGGGATTCAACCACAGTTTTGGCTGAGCAGGATGCATTTCGGCTTTGGTGCCTTTTTAACTTTCTGTCGGAGGACAAGTACCCTTTGGTGATGGTCCCTGATGAGGTTGGTCAAACACCCAATGGAAAACTTATAAGTACCTAATGAGATTTGCACATTTTTCAACATATATTCCATCAAACACACTACATACGAGATATTTAAATTTCAAACTGATGAACTTAATTGATTTTTTGGGGGGTGTAAGAGTGAAAGATTGTCCGCCTCTTCGTGCCCTGCTATTGGCTAGCCACCAATTCAGGGTGTCCCCCGCCTCTGGCCCGAAGTCAGCAGGGATAGTCTCCAGCACCCCGCGCGACCCTAATGATAATAAAGTGGTTTAGAAAATAAATGAATTCATTAATTTCTCCAACATATATCAATGTTTACCATTTGGTTCCTTTAAACAACAGTCTTTTGAGAAATGAGGGTATTTTAGTGTTGAAGTGTGCTATACATAAAATGATTGTGTTGTCGTACAATATTTGGTTGCTCAACAATGAGCATTTATTTCCATGACAGTTCTAACTCTGGAATTAATGACATAACATTTCTCAATGGGTGAATTTCCCTTATAGAGTTGATCAAAAAATATTAGTTCAACCAGTGTGACAAAAAAGTCATGCTCTAATATCCATGTGATTGTTGCTATTGTTAAATCTCACTTTTGTCAATGAGCACAGTTATTTTATCTCATTTATGGGAGATTGCATAATTTAGTCACAAGATGTATTTCTTACCCATAATCCCTCCACTAGCCAATGATTCCCTCACTTTTCATAAATGCCAGTAAATGAATGCCCTTCTAAAACTACATTTCGGTTGTTGGCTGAGAAAAAAATGTAACTGTGTGGGTGTTCAGGATTACATTGCTGTCTTGTTCATTTCAATGACAAGGCTGTAATGTGTAGTAAAACAAACATGTCCAAAAAAATGTATAAACTCCAAGTGCACACTGACTGAAATCTTGTTCCTTGTATACAGCAACATACAGCTTCTTTTTATGCTCTAATTTGGGCTGCTGTCTCACTTTCAAACTCGTGTTTTGGTTTCCTGTAATTTATTTTTCACTGACGCTTCAAAGAAGAATGCTTACATTTAGTGAGCGGATTAGATTTTTTTTTTCTATGCTGGGCACCATGCAACACTATCCACCTCATGCTTTCTCAACTACTCTGTGTTAAGAAATTGGCATGCTGTTAATAAAACCTTGCTTTGTTTAAAGGGATGTTTTAAAAATGTTGTTGAAAAAATGGAAAAAAATACAGAATTACTTTTTTCTGTAAATTAAGATAAAATAAGAGACCATATAGTCGCTCATAGCACAAACTCAGATTGTATCAATGCTGGGACTATTTTAGCGATGAGTTAGCATTTGAACATTAATATTATCGTCGCATATGTGCATAGGTATACTATATAACAGGTGTCACAAAATGGCTTGTAACTGGTGACATTTTTTTTATTTAAAACATTATTTTCTACATTATCATAGGCCTAAAAAAAATGCTTCCTCTGCATAAATACATGGATAAACCATCTTTATTAGATGCTGTCTGTTCCATTAATCACAATAACAAACATGGGAAGATGAAGAAGTTAAGCATGTTTATATAATCACGGGCGTAATATCTATATACTGTGTATGCCTCTCCACAATAGGTGGAATACCTCCTCAAGAAGATATGCGCAGCAATGAGCGTCGAGCAAAATTCTGTTGAACTGGAGGACTTACTCTCCCAAGATGCAGTGCAGCAGAAAGGCCTCACTGTTTGGGTTTTCTTGGAGATGATGGACGCAGGAAAGCTGGCTAGAGGCATTAATAGGAGTGTCATTGGTATGGCTATAGAGGAAGTATACAGGGAGATTGTTGGTGATGTCCTCAAAGAGGTAGGTAGAGCCACACGTATGCTTGCTGATGTGACTATGCTTTGTGTCATGACAATAGTTGTGTGTGTGTGTTTTGGCATGGGGGGTTCGCTTTGCAGGGATATTTGTGGAAGAAAGGCCAACTCAGGAGAAATTGGAAAGAGCGTTGGTTCACTCTGAAGCCAGGCAACTTGTTTTATTACACCGGGGAGGATCGCAAGGAGTGCCAGGGAAACATTGCTTTGGATGGCAACTGCTGTGTCGAGGTAAAGAAAAAACAAATACTACTCCATCCATGTTTGTTGACAGCATTTTTCACAGGATGGGTATGTGATTTTAGGGTAGAACTTAGATTTATTGTGATACATTTAAAGTTACTGAAGATATCACTTGCAAAGACTCACAACAGTGCAGTTAACCTTTTGAGATCTAATTCAATTATGGTTTGTTGCATAGTCTGTATATATAAGAAATAATGTGTCCATTTATTCTTGACGAAACAACTACAAGGGAAAAGCAACTAGTAACTTATGGTGGTAAATTGAAGTACAGGAACAGTATGTAATGTAATCGAATGAGAAAAGTGTTATTGTTACTACTGTAATTACTGGCACCGATTCAGGGTGGAGTCAGCTGGGATAGGCTCCAGCACCCTCCGTGACCCTTGTGAGAATAAGTGTTATAAGTGTCATAGAAAATGAATGAATGAGATTGGACTTGAATGCCGTCATTCTTTTTTGTATGGTCTTGTTTCAAGGTGCTGCCAGACCGAGATGGTAAAAGGTGCATGTTTTGTCTAAAAACGCTGTCTAAATCATACGAGATGAGCTCGTCGGACACCAAACAGAGACAAGAATGGACAACAGGTGAGAAGAAAGTTAACTCCAAAGAGCCTCTTTCATCACACGGACGCTCATTTGTCATCCACCGACAGCCATTCAGACAGCCATAAGACTGCAGGTAGAAGGGAAGAAGTCCTTGCACAAGGACTTGAAGCTGAAGCGGCACGAGCAGCGTGAGCAGCGTGAAAAGAGGCAGGGGGCCAAGGAGGAGGAGCTCCAGAGGTGGCGGGATCTCCAAGAAGAAGGGGAGCGTAATCTGGCGGAGCTGGAGCTCTTGAGGGAAGCGCAGAAACAGGCCCAAGTTCTCCTGGAGCAGGATGAAGAGAGGAGGCGACAACAACACCAGCAACTTCAGCAGACCTTGGAGGTGCAGCTGCGGGAAGCAGAGGAGGTCAGCGTGGCTTTGAGTGACACCAGCTTTGCAAAATGACTGCCTTTCATTGACTTCCTTCCTGCTCTTTGCCTGCCTGCCTGTGTGTGTGTTGGGGCTTGGGCGGTGGTATCAAGGTACGAATCAGCATGCAGGCAGAGATGGCTTTGAAAGAGGAGGAAGCAGAAAGGCACAGGAAGAGGATCCGAGAGCTGGAGGAGTTGCAGAAGCGACTGGAGGAGGCGCTTCAGCAAGAGATTCGAGCCAGGCTTGATGAGGAGACCTTCCGTTATGCTCAAGCAGGGTAATGTTGCCTTTCCTATGGTGGACCACAAGTGCTACAAATGAATTGAATCAATGCATTGTTCAAGTATTTTAAATAAAAGTCATCTTTGTGATGTGTAGCAGCGGAGCACACATTGTAAAAAAAATTAAAAAAGTTCAAGTGGTGATGTCTTCCAGAGGATGTTGCCATCATTTGCAAATGTTGTGATGTTTCCACTCTGGCTCAATTGTGCATCAAAATTCAGACGTCACTAAACTGAACTTCCTCACCTTCCTTCCACTAGTTGTCATTTGTCTCCATTCATTCTGATTATTGAGACAAAATTGCACCAGCTACTGTAAATACTTTAGAAAGCCCTTGACTAAAGCAAAGTACATTGTATTTTGAATGACGTTTTGGCGGGTGATGTGGGCTGGTTGCAGGTTACTTGTTGAGGAAGAGGACAAAATGAAGGCGCTAATGAATCTCCAAGAGGAGCAGGAAGAGTATATCCTAAAGACGCAACGGGAGAAGGAGGAGCTACAGCAGGAGATGGAAGCCAAGTCCCGGGAACTGGACGAGGCTCAGAGGCAGCTGGAAGAGGTCCGAGCCAATCGGCATAGAGTTGACCAGGATGTGGTGGTAAGAAACAACGGCATATTGAGCAAACTTAATTCTGTTCTTCTTGACACTTGAGAACAAAAACACACGCTGGGGTTTAATTGGACTTCAATATTGATCTTGATGAACTTGAAGGTTTGAAATGCTCTGTTTTTAAATGTAGGCAGCTCAGAAGAAGCTGCGCCAAGCAAGCACCAACGTCAAACACTGGAATGTTCAGATGAACAGACTGATGCGACCCATTGCACCTGGTGGTGAGTTGCACGCTTTGCTGACATTGCAGAGGAGCAGTGAATATGGAACAAAATGTACATTTGTGTTGTATGTGCATTCAATGCAAAAAAGAGAAGGAATTGCTTTGATTTTTTTTAAATCACTGAATATAATGCATGTTAACTGGATCAACCACAAGTACTGGCATTTATTTCCCTGAAAAACATGTTTTAATGCAACTGTCTCTGTTCTATGAATGCATTGTGTCCAGACAAAAGACCTTTGTCGAGAAGCTCCATGCCATCCTTTCAAATTCCGACCCAAAGAGATCCTGGTCTGCATCTCAAAAGAATATCGGGATCTGGAGAAGAAAACGAGGAATGTAAAGAAAATCTGGACGATGGCCATGGGCGCAATACAGATTCACACACTTCTAATGGAGACCTGAACTTCCTCTAAAACCATGAGTCATAGATGGTTCATGTCGACCCAATCATTTTTTTTGACTGGAGGAGTGGGAATTTAAAACTATGTGGCAGTATGTGAGTGCTGATTAGATGTTAAATACAGAATAATGAACTCTGAATGAAACAAAATGTGTTGTTTTGTTTCAGCTTTGTTAATGTTTCAATGATACAATGCATCTGCATTATTATCCACTGAGCTCTGAATATTACATACAACATAGATACAAATTAGCTGTTTGTTTCAAACAAGATTATTTACATCATTTTAATATCAGGCAATATGCAATACACTTAACAAAATGATAACATGTCAATAACTCATTAATCCTTGCAGCCAACTAAGTACTATATCATGGGGTAAAAATTGCAATAGCCCACAATGCCATCAAAAAATGGAAATTCAATGCTGAAAAATAAAACAGTGAACATTTACACAACACTGCTTTTACTGGTTTAGTCGCAGTAAGAAGGGACTTTTTTGCAACCTGCCTACGTCATAATCAAATGATGGTTTGAAGTATTGCCTTTTAAAACTGGCCAGTTCAATGCTGTTTTTAGTTATAATACTCTTCGTTTGTTCACTTGTTTTTTTAAAAAAAAAATGTATTTAGGACCACAATGTGTCTGTTGTGGGCTCAAATGTGTATTCTCAGAGTACAACGAGAATAAATGCAAAATAAAGGATTTTTTAAAGTACTAATTAATGTGTTAACATTAAGCTTTTTGAATAAGCCTGGAATAAAATGTAATAACACATTCACTCAATGGATAGCAGAGGCGTGCTCACTGTCAGTGTTGTTCATTTTAATGCTAAAGTGTACTTGGAATTGTAAGAAAATATACAAGTTAAAGTGGCATCGCAAAGTTCATTTGGGTTCCAAAATTTGAAAGTCATCTCCCAACAACATTCTGTTGGAGAATATGTTCCTTGTCAGATTTTTCATGAATATCATCCAATCGACACATTTTAGAATAGTCTGTCATTTAATACAGTGAATCTTAATATATTGTCTTGGGTTTGACTATTAACTATTAAGTCTGACACAAGTCTGGCAAATAGAGGTTGTGAACTCTCCAGATGTGCCGAGTCAGCTACTGCTTACAGAGTACTCTGCACACTGCAGTATTTTACTAACTTTAGTAGTAATACATTATATTATATTATATATTATTTATTCAAGCCTGGTGGCTTGGTTAGCACATCGACCTCACAGCTCAAAGATCCTGGGTTCAAATCCAGGTCATCCCCCCTGTGTGGAGTTTGCATGTTCTCCCCGGACCTGCATTGGTTTTTCTCTGGGTACTGTGGTTTCCTCCCACATTCCAAAGAAATGCATGGTAGGCTGATTGGATATTCTAAATTGCCCCAAGGTATGAATGGTTGTCCATCTCCTTGTGCCCTGCGATTGGCTGGCCACTGATTCGGGGTGTCCCCTGCCTGTGGCCCCAAGTCAGTTGGGATAGGCTCCAGCATCCCCTGCAACCCAAGTGAGGATAAAGCGGTACAGAAAATGTGGAAATGAATATTCATGTTTTATTGTAATGACCAAAATAGTCCCTTATTTAATAAAGCTCTTATCTATCAACTTTTGACTACCCAGCCACTGTAGAGACCACTGTCCTTGTAAGGGTTCAAACAAGAGTGTGTTTATTGATTTTTTTGGGGTTGTTGTTGTTGTTGTTTAGGGACAGTGGCTTCCTGGCATGTGACGTCACGTAGTGGGCGGTACTCGGGAGCGTTCGAAAATGAAGTCTGGCTCAACTCTCCTCAATAGAAGCTTATTCCATTCCAATAGCCCTTCGCGTCTCTGAACGGTCCGGAGTGTGACGGACTACTTTTTCAAACGCACCCCCTGTATGAGAGGGTAGAGCAAAGCAAAACTGGGAACAACAAGGAGACAGTCAGTGGGGGATTATCGCCTAACTTGACCGACACGCGCCGGTGATATGGTTGCCCGTCAAGGTGTTCGTGTGCTTTCCTTAGCCTTTCGGACACGACTCATCGGGTCATTATGGCCGCTTCCCCAATGAAGATGGAAGGCCCGGGTTTTGGGATCGACGTTTGACGTTAGCTTGTGCAGCTAGTGAGTAACTCCTGCTGCGGCTGCTGTTGGCTTCCAACAACTTGTCAACATCCGAGTCGATCGATTTCCCGATCTTAAATCGGAACTGTCTTCTACACGCGCCCGCTGTACAACTTGGTCGCTGCGGCGTCACCCAGTGAAGCAGCAGCACTTTGAAAAGAGGTAAGTGCTTATTGGCATGTCGGCGTTTAAAGTCACCCACGGGAATGTGGGTCAACCACGCTAACACACTGGTGCCTATCAAGGTTAGAAGCTAACTTGCTAAGTTAGCATGTCGACCCGAGTCCCTAAACTCCGAATTAACTACAGCGTTTGTCGAGTTTATTCGCTTGATTTTTTTTTCCCAAATGCTGCAAATCGCTAGTAGCCCAGTAGGGATGTAACGATTATCCGAGTATATCGCCATATCGCTACCGGATTGTCCATCAATTCGACAGTGGGCAAGTGTGTTTTGTGGGAACAACGCGTTTCTACCGTAATAAACAAGTCACTTCCAGTAAGCGTCAACTTAAGGTTTATCTTATCACCAATAGGCAACGTAAGGTTTCAGAGTTTTTTTTTCCACTAGAGGGCAGTCAACTCCCCCACCCCCAACCACCAAAAGACCCCAAACTTACACTCGGTCCTGAGATCAACACAGCAGCTCTCTGTGTGTACACAGTGCATGCACCATGTCCCTTTGTACACGGTTCACCCTTGCATGAAAGCCAAGCAAACAAAATAGGTGGCTCCAGAAAAACACAAGTGCACAAGGTTTAAAGATAGCAGGGGACACACTGAACTTCCCAAGTACGGTGCACCTGCTGCCATTTTCTTGGAAATGTGGAGTTCAACTCTCAAATGATTTCAAATTGAGAAATTTCATTTGATAGTTTGTTCAGAATTTCTCTACTTGACTTTAAGTGAAATAATACGCCACGCTGCAACAAATGAAAACTATAAAATAGCTCAATACAAAATAAGTAATTTAAAAGTACACTGAGTTTTTTTTTAAATTTAAAAAAAAATGAAAAACAATACAGAATTGGACATGTCTTGACCGTAATTTCAAGTAGACCTTGCTTGTTTGACCATTTTTACCATGTTGCAGTTGTTGTTTATTCCTTCAAGTCGATATTTGATTAAAGTGGTGGAACATAGATCTTTTCTTTAGCCTACTCCCACTTTCAGCAAATATTGAATCAACAACTATTGCTCTGGCTTGTTTGAGACAAATTCTCATATTGGCTTGATGTTGTCCATAATGTCATATTTGAGCACATCATTCTACAAATGGACATTGCTTACTGTGTACTGTTGGGTTGGAAAATGCTCCAATATAAAGGAAAAAAACTTCCTGTCCATTTCATGGCTTATGTAAAGTGGCCATACTAAAGTATTTCTATATATAGTATTTTGGCCTGCTAAATAGAGGGGTGTTGTATAGTATTTGAAGTGAATATGGATCTGAATGTAATCTACATTATCAACTTCTCACCTAGCGGGCCATGACAGCAACGTGACAAGAGGGAGGCCCACTCGGTGCGCTTCAAAAATAACCATGGAAAGCTTGAAGGAAACTTCTGCTGAGCAGAACAGGGTAAACGGCTACCGCCAGCCTGGTTCACCAGCGGATACGAGCGATGTCAGGTGGTCAACATCCCGGAGTGAATCCCACGGCTCGGACAGCTGCGAGGGCACAAGCACGTCGGACCACGCCAATCTTGACGAATCTAAAGGCCCTGAAAGCAACGGCGAGAAAAAAGAGCTAGAGAAGGCGTCCAGGGAGCGAGGTGAGCGGGAGAGAAGGAAGAGTGCAGAAGAAAACAATCACAGCAGTGCAGCATCAAGCTACACCGGTGAGACGTCTCCTCCTTCAAGCTCCCGTTACGTTCTCAGCGGCCAAAGTGCCTTACTATTGGTGCTTTTCCCCGAGCAGACCTTTCCCACACGCCGTCGCCCTCGCTGTCCGAGCAGCTGCGTCTGGGCCGAGAAGACAGCACAACATCTGGTATCAGCGTGGAGTGTAAAGTTTGCGGGGACAAGGCATCAGGATTCCATTACGGAGTACATGCTTGTGAGGGTTGTAAGGTAACGCACCGCCCTGTGTGTGTCGGCCTCTCGAAAAAATATCAAAGCACTGATTAGTGAGTTTGTTTTTCTTTCCCCATCCCAACTCAGGGATTTTTTAGAAGAACCGTGCGCATGAAATTGGAATACGAGCGCTGCGAGCGTTCTTGCAAGATTCAAAAGAAGAATCGCAACAAGTGCCAGTATTGTCGTTTCCAGAAGTGCCTTTCTTTGGGAATGTCCCACGATGGTGAGTGAGTGAGCAGGTTAACAGAGTTTTTTGCTAATGGATTAATTCCTTTTTGATCAAGGTACATTTATAACTCCTTTAACATTGGAACTCCACTTAGAGGAGATACGGCAGTTGTGATGTCGACATGCTACTGTTAGCTGACAGTGTAGCCAGTTAGCTACAAAAACTTAGATGTTGGCTCAAGGGTCTGGAATGCGGGATGGAGCAACCTACCTAAAGTAATGTTAAACACAACACCATTTCAACTGACAGCCATGTCAAGCCAATGGCTAGGTAAGCAAAATAGGAAGTACAACCTGAGCAAAACAAACATTGAGTCAACAAAAGCAACATTATTTTGTCCTCAGTCATGTGAACACTTGCCATCATCCCAATGTAGCAGTCAGTATCGTTTGCAGTGTGTGTGCTAATTTCACCTTACTGTCTGTGTATATGCCACCATTTTACTTAAAAAAAAAGGCTCATGAAAGCAAGACCTTCAAAATGAATAGTAACAGCATCCTAAATCCTGCCCTGCAACTTTTTGTCTTTCATCTTTGCCGACTAGCATGTGTGTTAGGATTGTATAACTCAACTTAAATGTGTCAAGTCATGTTAGAACGTGTTTTTTTTAACAGCAATTAGATATGGCCGCATGCCTGAGGCAGAAAGAAAGAAGTTAGTGGCGGGCCTGCTTGCAGAGGAGCTTAACCTCAGCAAACCGGGTGGCTCCGACTTGAAGACTTTGGCTAAGCAAGTCAACACAGCCTACTTGAAGAACCTCAGTTTGACAAAAAAGAGGGCCCGCAGCATCCTGATGGGCAAAACCAGCAGCACTTCAGTAATGCTCTCAATTCTTTTCTATGTATCAATCAGACTTCCCTAGTTTGTATGTTGTGCCTTGTGACTAGACAACTGGGAGCCAGTGTGTGATGCTAGTTCAACATCCATTTGACTTTCCAAACAGTTCCTACACTGAGGTAACTTGAGTCAAGAGCCGGCTAACCTTTTTGTTGGTTTGATGGCTCTTAACTAAAGATAATGGTATTTGAATTGCGACTTCAGGTATGAAGCTCAAGGGGAAGTGACAAAGAAAAGTCAGCATTATCTGGATTTGCAATGGGGTGATACCACAATTTGAGTCGTTGTTTGCATTGGTGGTTAGTTAGACATTGCAGGTTCCACCTGGAGTTGGCTAGCTATGACTGCACCTTGAAAGTGCATCTGTAATGAACCGGATGTGGCAATTTTAGAACATATAATTATTAGCCATGCGTGCACACAACACACGCAAAGCATTATCTGCCACACAGGTCTGTTTGATTTTAGCGAGAATTAGCTCTTGTGTCTGCCATAGATATTACATGCACAATGCTGGCTCCAACTCCAATACTAGTTAAAGCTTGGGTGTATTTTTCCCACGTACTAATTCTGTGAGAATAGTGTAATTTTCAAGGTACTTCATCCCGATCGTCTTAACACTTGTCTCTCGTCTCAATGTCAGCCATTTGTGATATACGACGTAGACACCCTCTGGAAGGCCGAGAGTGGTTTGGTGTGGAGCCAATTGCTTCCAGGCGCTCCCCTGACCAAAGAGATCGGGGTGCACGTTTTCTATCGCTGTCAGTGCACCACAGTGGAGACGGTGCGTGAGCTGACTGAGTTTGCCAAGAGCATTCCAGGGTTTGTCGACCTCTTCCTGAACGACCAGGTCAGTCTCTGCTTGGTTTCATTACGATTGGCAATGTGGTGATGTGGAAAAAAGGATGTCATTGGTGTGGGTTTGTCATTCTTTTACCTGTAGGTGACGTTATTGAAATATGGCGTGCACGAGGCTATTTTTGCAATGTTGCCATCTCTCATGAACAAAGATGGACTCCTGGTAGCCAACGGTAAAGGCTTTGTGACCCGGGAATTTCTTCGCAGCTTGAGGAAGCCATTCAGTGAGATTATGGAACCCAAATTTGAGTTTGCGGTCAAGTTCAATGCTCTGGAATTGGACGACAGTGACCTGGCGCTCTTCGTGGCCGCCATCATCCTGTGTGGAGGTACAAAGAAACATCTGTGTGATCCTTGCTCAAATGTGACTGACGCTTTTGTTTCTCCAGATCGCCCCGGCTTGATGAATGTGAAGCAGGTAGAGCAGAGCCAGGACAACATTTTGCAGGCCTTGGACCTCCACCTGCAGGCGAACCACTCGGACTCAGTCTACCTCTTCCCCAAGCTGCTGCAGAAGATGGCTGACCTTCGCCAGTTGGTCACGGAGAATGCTCAGCTTGTTCAGAAGATTAAAAAGACAGAGTCAGAGACTTCGCTTCACCCACTTCTGCAGGAGATCTACAAAGACATGTATTAAATGGCTCAGAATACTGTTACACACAGAATTCACAACAAATACACTGGGTTCAGTGAAACACTGTTCCGAGTGAGGTCATGGTTGTGTACCAGCTAGGTGTATGTCGGGTGCAGAATAGGTCCTCTCTTTTCCACTAAGGTCAAATCATATAAGAGAAGTTTATGTATATTGCTGAAGCTGCTCCCTGGTAAATAGGGGAAACATTTCTTGTTACATGTACACATACTTGTGTGGTGCTGTGGAGAAGAGCCATCAGTGTGGGCATGGTGCATTAGGACAACAGTGTTTCAGAGTAAAGCAATTGGACAAAGAGGACGACGTGCAGGTTACTTTGTGTTTACATCCTTATCTTTAGTGAGTGACCTTCACTTTCAACATTTTTGCTGTTGTGATCCCACGCAGTGCAGGTGCCTGTGCAATAAAAATCATGGGCTACAAAGACAGCCAGGGCATTTAGCCATATTATGCAATACATCAAAAATCTGACCTGAACACATCATGTTTTTAGTAACTAGCTCTTACTTGTTATGTCTAATTATTTGTAATTGTTGATCATGATTGTCAAACATGAACTTTGTTACATCATTGTATGTATGAGGCTTTAGTTATTTCTTACCTTCCTGCTTCATTAATGAAACATGACATCAACTAATAACCAGCTTTTCCTTCCGTGCTGGAATATGCTCATACTTTTATGAACATAGTACAGTGGGTATTATTCTACTTTTTTTTTAGAAGGCAGTTTTCTTGTAGTAATTTCTTCTCAGTTATCATTTCCTTTTTCTGACATTGTTCATTTATTCTACCTCTATTTCAGGATAAGATTCCGCTGTCTAATGGCAGCACTTTTGCCTTAAACCTTAAAAATGCATTTCAATAGTGGTCAAACAGGTGAACTAAGGTGTGCTTGACATGTTTGGAGGAAGAAGAAAAAAGTGCCCGGGAAGTTATTGTGATCTACCTCTGCCTGTCTCAAATGTGCCAAAAAGTTTTACCAGAATTGATCATAATGTAACCAATGCAATATCTCTGTTATGTGTGGTAAGATCAGAATGAAATTTGGTTGGAATGTTTGAGGCATTTAATTGTTGTTGCAGCTCTGGGACGATGAACCACTTCAGAAGTGAAACTGAGTGGTTGTAGTTTGATTTCAGCCTGTTTTCTGTAAGCTTTAGTAGTTTTTTGTTGTAAATCACGGTTTAATGCAATGCAAATTTATTGCAGAATGATTAATTTTTTTAACATATGACTGATAAATGTAAAATAATGTAGAAAAATAGTACCCGGCATGTTTTAGGTAACTGCAGATACAGGTTATCATATACATATAGAAAGTTTATACGTACTGCTTTAAGAACGAAAACTAATCAAAATCCACTTGTATGCGTTATCTATGTCAAAACTATGACAAACAGATATTGACAATGATTTAAAAAAAATACAACTATAGAAGAGACTGAAAAGTTAAACGAATTGTTGGTGAAAATATTCTAATAATCTGTATACAACACCAATATATATTTTTTTGTTTAATTCCGATTGCATGAAAGCTTGAGCGTGGAGAACAAAACTGAAACCAATTACAAATCATGCAACCGGAAAAAAAATACCTGTTCTATTTTTAGAGATAAAGGGTAGTAATACACAGTAGAGAGTTGAGATTGAGAAGCGTGACGATCAAGGATTGACGTCACGTTTTTATTGGCTCGTCGCTCCGTTAATTGGCGAAGAGAGGCCGGCTGTCGATTATTGTAATATTAAGAGGTCGGACGTGTGACGGTTCCGCACTACAGCATTAGCAGCACACGCACGCCCAAGCATAAGCACGTCGGGCGGCAGCGGACATGGACCGCTCCTACTCAGCCCGCAATGGTGGTATTTGTAGGTAAGACAACACTTTACAAATGTTACGGCGGCGTCGTTAACTTTCACGAGTCGACAACCGCCGTCGCAGAATAAAAGGACATTGTTCCGTCTCGAATGAAGGCGGAAGCCAAAAAGTTTGGGGTCTTGAGACTTTGTTGTCAAGAGGGCATAACGTACTAGCTGAAGTCTCGGTGGTTGTTTAGGAGTTGTTGTTTTTTTTTTCAATTTGAATGCACAACAGCGTTGTTTGGTTTTTAGTAGCCGGAACACAATAACTTCTTTTGGCTAAATATTTAGGAAAGACAAATATGGAGGACGTATTAGACGCGTGGTGTGAAGTCCACGGTACATAAACAAAGCAAGTTACCCATTGTGTTTGCCTGTTTTGAGTTTGTATTTCTTCGAATAATCTTTTTTTCGATATTTTGGCAGTCAAGGACCAACACGTAACTGCAACATTTCAACGGACTAGTGAAATACGTGGTAAATCATAAACTTTCCACATGGATTAAGCGCCGAGTGATAGTTTTTTTTTTTAATCTTTTTTTTTTAACTTGCACACGTCTGGCAAAATCGTAGTGGCGACGTGGGTTGGTCAACCTTGAATATGACGCATTCGCTTATCATAAAGGTTGAGGTCATTTGTGGTTGGAATTTTCTTGATTTGTCTCATATCATTTTCTGAACCGCTTTATCCTCAATAGGCTCGCGGGGGTGCTGGAGCCCACCCAGCTAACTATCAGTAATGGCCGACTGAAGGAAACGAGCAGAAATGTGCTACTACAAGCTGAAAACTGACCAATTCCTATGATACTCATTGCGTTGCATCATAATTGCAGTATATTGCTGTAAACTATGCTGGTGTATTTGCCACTGACCTAATTGATTTGCTACTAAAAAATATTACCTGGTTATATACACAATAGACAATTTTTTTGGGTCACTTAATGAATGCAATAGTAATTGGCTAGCTAAGGAAATAACCTGTATGCAGACGCACTTGCATAATTTATTAATTTGTTACCTATCCTTTTATGTCTAAAATGCCTTTCTTATAATCTACATTTGCATCCTCTTGCTACTGTGCCCATGACATTTCCCAAATAGGGGATGAATAAAGTTATCCAATCTAATAATGGGATGTCAAAATGGTGCATGAATAGCCAAGCAAATTCCTTTCTTGCAGGCATTATTTGAATGGCTCATGCAGGTATGGCTCCAGATGCCATTATCGACACGAGTTGCCAACTACACCACCACCCCAAATATGTCGCTACTACCAGAAAGGTGCATGCTGGTATGGTGAACACTGCAGGTAACATACTTTTTGGTCCCATGCCAGAAATGGAGATTAGATTGCTCAGTTGTTGTTTTCCCCAACTAGGTACATCCATCTCCGCCAACCTGAAGGTCCAAATTTTGGTGGTCGAAGAATGCCTGTACCAGCAGCCTCACCCTCCACATCATCCTCCTCCTACTCTTCCTCTGCATCCATTGTGGCTGAAGGCCCAGCTGACCAAAGGGCTTCTGACGCTTTTGCTTTCGTACAAGCAAATGAGCCGCCAAGACTGCAAAGTGCCACTTCAAACCCCTCGGTCCTCTCAACTGTCACAGAAGGCAGGACCCGTAGTTCTTCGAAACGGTTACAAGGTGGGTGCCTTAAAAGTTTTCTATGATTGACCGAAATACAAAAAAGACCCAAAGAGCACAGCAGTGACTTAAATGGGGTAGTGAGGAAGGCAACTTCTAGATAAACTTGGCTTTCCTAAAAAAAAAATATATCTAAAAAAAAATTGGATGGGTAAACTTGGTAGTTTTTCATCAGTTTATGGAAACTTAATTGTCATTGAAATGCAGTGGCCTGAATGACCCCCCCCCCTTTTTTTAACAGGTGCTGTTTCGAGAGTGTCTGTTAAGAACTCTGAACAGTTTTGTGCAGGTGCATGTGATAAAGAGGTTTGTACTAGGCTTATTTTTTTTCTTTTTATTACATTTGTGCAAAACCAATAAACAAGCTGATTCAATCATTTTTGGGCAGGTATGCCTTCCGAGTGGCACGGAAGCAGCCGGTGCTTCTGCAGCCGCTTTGTGCGCCGAGGAGGCCGAGGCCATTCTCCAGAGTCGCGATGTTATCTGTGGCATATGCATGGACAAGGTGTATGAGAAGATGGATCGCAGAAACCGGGTGTTTGGAATTTTGCCAAACTGCACTCATGCCTTCTGTCTAGAGTGCATCATGACTTGGAGGAAAACCAGAAACCTCGGGTCCGATGTCGTCAAGTAGGTTTCAAATTTGACACGTGAACATGTCTAATCGTCTTTGCGAGCTCAAAAGTTTACCCCTATGTACAGGACCTGTCCACAGTGCAGGGTCAGATCAGCCTTCTATGTGCCCAACAAGTACTGGGTGGAAGGTCAAGCAAAGGACCGTCTAATAGCAGACTTTAAAGAAAAATTCAGGTGGGCTTTTGAAAAAATGTTGCCATTGAGCCATGAATTGCTAAATTTTAATTAGGGTTGGAAGTATAATTATTGAGATACTCTTCGCAGTAGTGTCCATATGCACACATTTAGTTAATGAGCAACACTATGAAATGTACTGATTTAGCTTGCTCCGCCATATTTCATTCAAGATGGTTGCAATGGTCTAATGTGAAATATATATTGTAGCACACACCGCCCATAGAAACCTGTCTCGATGACCACGTGGTATACACCTTGATTCTGTATAATGTTAGTTTTCCTTGCTTTCTGACTTGTAGCAAGCGAAGCTGCAGTTACTATGCGCGAAACAAATACTGCCCCTTCGAGGGGGATTGCCTCTACCGACACGTCAGGTCCACGCGCCGCAGATCATTCCTGGTACGTAGTAGGATTTGCTCAATGCTTCACCCACTTTTGGACTTGGCTTTTACTCGTGGTCTCGCCCACCAGTGCAATACAGACGATGACGGGGAGGAAGAGGAGGAGGAGGAAGAAGAGGACGACGAGGACGAGGATGACGATGAAGACGAGGACGACGACGATGAGGATGAAGACTATGACGGTCTGCTAAATTTCTTCATAGCCATGACTCTTCTTCATTCCGACGAGGATGATGATGACGACGACAATGACAAATACATTCCTTTTTTATTAGCAGAGTATGGCTTCTGAGCCCCGTTAGACCTCCCGTGCAATTTTGACAGGGCAGAGTGAGTTGTCTCCACAAGACATTGTGGCTGTGTTATGATGCGACTGTCCCACTTGGATCAACAGGTATAATTTTGGAGTTGGCAAGGCTCGGCCCTTTAGTAGGTCACGCGACGGACCTGCTTTTCCTCAACCAGGGACAAACGACTGAATTGGCCTGCTGCAGTGGACAGCTAGAAATAAAACATTGCTCAAATGACAGTGTTCTAGCTGTAAACTGTCTTGACAAGATGATTCAAACAAATTTGAAGGCTATGTTCACAGCCTACCCCCCCCCCCCCCCCCCCCAGTTCTAGTTATTCAAACATTTGTGGCAGCTTGTTTTTCTCTATGCCTCTCCAGTTGAATTTAAGTGCTCAAAACAGTGCCAAAAAAAATAATATTTTAAGTGTCGTTTGGTTGAGCCTTTTTAGATTTTCATGATAAAAGTTTACTGTCTGGTGGATGTTCTTAATATTCCTGCATCAATATACCTTGATGAAACTAACCTCATTTTGACAATCGTTGAAATGTCTTTTTTTTAACCATTTCTTTTAAAAACTTGAATGGAAAAAAAAAATGTACTTGTACACTGAAAATAAACGTTGTCTCACTATAAATGACGTTTGTACTTTCCCATTTTTATTTACTTTCTATTTTATTTATATTTCAGTTTGTGGTCTTATCAACTGACCCTGTCATTAGTTCATATTTTAAAAATAAAATGCCTAACTCGGTGTTTTGAAACTAAGAATTCATTTGGGTCATTTAAGGCATCACTATATTTCAATGTATGACAATATGAGAACATTTCTGTTAAAAAAAACACTAAGCATAGTACTCCGATAATACCGTAGCCGCGTATACGTAGTATATTGTATTCCAACTCCATCAGTGACTGTTCTCAAAATGTCCACTAGGTGGCGACTCAGCGATATACACATGCGCAGTATGAGTGGGGGCAGATTGATTTCCGTGTGAAGTGAACCTAATGCACGCCGTTGTTAGATTCACTTGAGGCGATGAACGCCGGACATTTGCTTAGTCGCATTAGCGGACAGTGGAAGCTTTTGGCCCGGTCGCTCTTCTCCGGGGTTTCTGGTGCCCACCGAGCACTGGAAGTTTTCAGACGGCAGCAGAGGGCCAATCCGGAGAAATCACTGTCTGACTTCATCGAAACACTTTGTCGAGACGACGTCAGCTGCACCGGGAAGGATGAGCAGACCCTGGTCGTGTAAGAAAGAATAAGTTGCTGGTCACAACCCAAATACATATTAAGTACGCTTTTGAACCCTTGAGTTACGAGTTTTGTTTTTCTAAAACGTTTTCTTGACATTCGTGGTGTATTATTGGGCAGTGGTCTTAAACATGCGGGCCAGGGGCCAATATATTGCTGTTATCATTTGACATCCAATTGTAATATCAGTTTGCCCACTCCTAAATCAATCATTTAAGAAGAACTAACTAAAATGATTTAAACTCATCATTCAATTCCGGGATCACTCTGTTTTAGTGAACGACATCAGTAACGTTTTCCATAGAGAATACTTGAAATAATTGATTGGTTAACGGATTCATTTTGTCTCCACATCTGCTCTGCCAGTCACTGTGATTTTGTACCCCTCACTTTTGTTTTCTCCCACTCCTAGTAAACCCCTGGTGTGGCTCTTTCCTGCGCAGTTCAAGCAAAACTTGCTGACATTCATCTACCTGTGCCAATCGCGGGTACCCAAATCCGCCATTCTCCGTCTAGTCCAATGTCTGGCTCAAGAGCCGTGTCCAAGCCCCTGGGTCACCGCAATGTTGAAGCAACTGGAAAGAAACATGGGCTCCTCAGTGGAAGAACCTCTTTACAGCTCAGTGTGCGCTCAGCGACTAGCGGCGTTATCACAGCGAATGGGTGACGAGACCGCAGGGTGGTCCGAGCGCTCTGGAATTCAGGTGGAAGAACCTCACACTGTGTCTTGCATGTCGGAATCGGGATTACAGAAGAAAAGGAAGGGGGATTTTGATGTATTTAATGACGACAATGAGCAAATCCAGCATCAACAGAGCAAGAAATTAAAAATGGATGAGAGTATCAGCACACAAAACGTTGGTCACAATCTACTCGCAGAACACAACGAGGTAATTATAAGCAAGACAGATTTGTGCTGTATGACTATTTTACCAAAATTTGGGTGAAAAAAGAATGTACAATGCCACAATTTGAGGGCATTGAGGTTGTAACATTTCTTCTTAGATTGCTGAGGATTTGGACAGTGATGCTTCACGTCAGATGTCGTCTTGGGAAAACAACCAAGATCATCTCCCTAAACAAACTGAGGTAGAGATGTTGACCAGTGTGCAAATTAAGACATTTGTGATTTGACATGTGTGCTGTCACTTTAGGAAATATTCCGTTATTGTTAAGGATTGCAGATATTCAATATTATAGAGTGGAATGGTCTCTAACTATAACTTCAATTAATCAATATTCAAGTATAATGTGCATATGAGCTAAGTGAAATATGATTACCCTTTGGCAAAGATCTTTGAGACACCTTTTCTACTCATTGGCAGCCATTGATGGCGATCGATGTCCATTCTCTTTAAACTGATGACTGCTCAGCCCTCCTAGTTTGAATGGATTGGACGTCTATTGCCACTAAATAAATAAATATTTTTTTCCTTAATGTAATGTTTGTTCCATAGACAGCAGAAAAATTAAAAACAGATGCACCAGGAAATGAAAACACCCTTGATCCTCTCCCCGAACACATAAAGGTACAGATAAATCCTTTATTTCTCAACAATATTTGCATTTTTCTGCAAATATCAAAAATGAACTATCAAACGCACTTGTTAGCACACCGCTAACAACTGAGTTCATTTTCTTAGCACCAGTTTCTATTGAATAAGTATATTTTGTCATTTTCATGCTCACTCAGGTCTCAGTTCTTCAGATAAAGGAATTATTTCAACATCAGACAGAGGTGATATGTATAAGATTACATGTTTTTCTTCTTTACTAGCTCTATCTAACCATCTTAAAACTGAGAATTGCAACAGAACATAGTGTTGACGCTTCTTCTGTAGGCCACATTAAGTAATATTTTTTAATAATTTGCTGCAGGCCGTTATAGTTTGGCCACCCCTCTTCTATACTGCACTTTTTTATTTTTTTGACTGTTTTTTTTTTTGTATCCTTTTATAGTGGGACCCCTCACTGGAAGTGTTTAAAGTGCTGAATGACTGTAACACTAGTCAAGTAAGTAAAAGGCAAACACTCGCCTGAATTTATAATATTTTATCTAGTATGCATTATCATCTCAGGCTCTATTTGGAGCTTTTTCTGACACGTATTGCTCTCAATTTTTTTTTCAAAGGTGGAAATACTGTGCTGCGAGCTGAGTTTATCCGATTTAGCCGAGCACACTCTGCTCCAGTTTTGCAGCAGCATCTTGGCTCTGTCCCCCGACCTCAGTTTTAGTACGGCAGCAACACTCATCAAGAGTTTGCTGTTGCAGAGGGTACGTTCATGCGGGGCTGTCTTCCAATGTTGCGGGATTTCACGGAGGCTGCCGCTGCGTGCAGGTTGTAGCCCTCGCCGAGCCTGCCTCCAGATGCCTGGTGAGTGCTGTTATAGCACTCGGAGGCCGCTACCCCAGATCCATGTGCCACGCCTTGATTGAACCACTTCTAGAGCGGGAGAACTTGGGTAAGGGAAGAGTCAGGCTTAATTAAGGTGGTTACATGTGGAAGCATCCTTAATTTGAGTCAGTATTTTAGGGAGTGCCCAAGTTGAGCTCCTGAACAAACTGATAGATGGCTGTTTAGATTCCCACTACAAGCTGCTGGTGCTTCAGTAAGACAAAATATATCTCAAGACTTTATTGTGCAGTTGCTTCTAACACTTTCCTTTCCCTTCCAGGATGACTTTCAAAATATCGTGGAGTGAGACGCTGCTTTCTTTTATACATAGCTTGCTAGAGGCTAAGGTTAGTCCATGTTTATTTGCAGCATAATATATTACGATGTATTGTAATAGCAAGTCTATATATATTGGAATAGCAAGACATTGGTCTTTTTTTCACAGCCCGACATGAATGAAGAACTTTTCACACAGCTGATTGAACATCTAATTAGCCAGGCTCCTTTGTTCGAAAAATCTGTCAACTTTGCAAAAATGTTGTTGACTGTGCTCACCAAATATGCCAGCCTTGTAAGTTAATGAATTGATAAAAAAATAATTAAATAACAGACTTATTTTAAATTTAAAAAACATTAAAACTGCATTTTTTTCCCCCACAGGTGAGTGCATCGCAGAAACAATCCCTCTCTGGGTGCCTGATGCTAAATGAGACATTCCTAAAAAAGTCTCTTCAAGCTTTATTGAAAAGAATCCCAAACATATAAAAAATATATTTATATATTACGCTGCTTGACAAAGACTTATAATTGGATATGCATTTTTTTGTTATGGTGGTCAATGTGCTGTATGTTGACTTTTCAAAAGATCAAAAGATTGCAGTTTCTTAATTATTACTATGGCAATTGCTTTACTGAGTGGTCTTGCTAAATGTATATGTTTGGTATGTGTGTGATATTTTTTTTTGAAAGTCTAATGTTGTATTTTGCACAAATAAAAGAAAACAAAATAGATATGTGGCAAAAGCTGGTTCAGTGGCCTCAATTTTGTTCAACATCTACTTTTGAAAATACAAAACATTTGTAAAACAAATATTTAATTGCATTAATAGTGTATAATAATGTGACGAACTAGCGATAATCAGATTTTAAAACAATTACTGTGGAGAAAAAAAAAGGAAGGAAAAACATTTCCGGCGTTTTTTTATGACGTTACATTCAAGCGGCCTTTATTGGACGTAATTTCCCCCTGCACTTCCTTTCTAGCGTAGCAGCTCGAGAAGGACGAGCTACGAAAATGAGGTAGATTCATTTAAAGAAAATGTTTGCAAACAAGTTAACTGTAATGCTGGTTATGCCGACAATCAACCTATTAAATCGCAAAGCAATGGTCTGTTATACACAGGACCGGTGTTTTATCATTTTACCGTGTCAGCTGTTTTCCCACCACTTCGTACATTACCGGCGTGCGCTACCGCGTTTCGTGGCGAGATACAATCAAATCGCATCCGTTATTACATTACATGTTTATGGTTACTTTTTGGCATCTACTACATGGATCAGTTAGTGAATGCAACAATATTGGCTGTATTGATGGACTTTTATGTAAAGACGTATCTTTCGATGGTGGCCTAGCTAGCATAGGATAGCATTTTCTATTACAGTTTATGTTAATAAAATAAAGTCTAAACGTAAACATTAGACATTGATATAGAAGTGCTTGCCCTACTTGAGGAATCTGTCTTTAAATGGCAGGAATTATTTTGTCATTAATCTAATTTATTTGCATTACAGTAAGGTTTCCAGGGACACGTTGTTCGAGGCTGTGAGGGAAGTCTTGTTGGGCTCCAAAAAGAAGAGGAGGAAGTAAGTATTCCAAATAGCCCCAGTTTTTGCCCGTGAGAGTTCTTGTTTCTCATACTGTTGCCACTTTTTAAATATTAGGTTGTTTATGTATGTGGTAGACATCAAAACTGTCCAAATGTCTAAGGTGAAAACACTGACCTAGGAATATACATGTAGACCTAATGGAATAGATCATAAATTCGCCTGTTACACAAAATAAACCTATATATACACAGTAAGCCTGATGAAAAGACCAATATAGTCAATATACATATCTACATTACTTATGTTTAAACATTTAATTTTAACCAGAAATGGCAGGCTAAACAATCTATATTGTATTGTATTCATTTATTAAGATTTATCTAAAATGAAAAACTCACTTTTTCACACAGCCACTGACAGTCTCCGTTAAAGCACAAGTCAAATCAGATTTTTGATCGAATAAATCAGTTTTTGGTTGTATTGCCCACCCCCGCAGTCGTAATATACTGGCTGATTAGGCAACTTATTGCAAAATTAGTTGTGGATCTGTTAACGTAACTGCTATTGATGGTCCTGGTTGTTAACATCTCTGTCTTTTGTGTTAGGTTTGTGGAGACTGTGGAGCTGCAGATCAGCCTGAAAAATTATGATCCCCAGAAGGACAAGCGTTTCTCCGGCACAGTCAGGTTGGACCACTTTCTGCCTCACCCATCCTTTTCCGAGTTTGCGCCTGGCACAGCCTAAATAAGCTTCAATGGTAGAACTTGCAATTTTGGGGCCATACATAGTGCAGTTTGGATGTGCCAGGTGCAGGCACCGGAAAAGTACTCTGGGTAGTCTGCCAAGGCTGATCCGGCCACGGCAGGCGGACCCCTACCCTGGGTCTTAAAACATGAGGGGAGGCTTTTAGAGGCGGAGCTTTTTGTAGCTCGTCGCCTCGGGCCGCCAATTGTTCACTGTGTTATGAATGAAGTCAGCTGGACCCCCGCCTCTGTTGCGGTATGGGTAAGACTCGACAATTCAAATCCTCTGCCTCGTTTATGTTCAGCTTTGAGTAGAACATTACACTTTGTCACGTGGAGGCATTTCTAAGATGTCCAAGTTTGATTATTTGATCATGTTGAGGAAGGCCGTTGCTGTGATTCTAATTCCATACCCATGAAGTGGTGGAATAGGCTTTTTAGACCTAAGCAAATGGCAGGGCAGGTTTCAAACTGATTTATTTGTGGGTGGGTTGTCTTCTTTATGTAGGCTGAGGACTCTGCCCAGGCCTAAATTCTCTGTGTGCCTTCTGGGAGACCAACAGCATTGCGATGAGGCCAAGGCCGCCAACCTCCCACACATGGATGTGGAGGCGCTCAAAAAGCTCAACAAAAACAAGAAGCTGGTCAAGAAGCTCGGTGAGGAGGGCACATGACGTCGCTAGATTCCGCGATGGCCTTGGGACATCCACCAATAGCAATTTTTTTCCCCCCTCAGCCAAGAAGTATGACGCTTTCCTGGCGTCAGAGTCTCTGATCAAGCAGATTCCTCGTATCTTGGGCCCCGGGCTCAACAAGGCTGGCAAGTTCCCCTCTCTGCTCACCCACAATGAGAACATGAGTGCCAAAGTGGACGAGGTCAAATCCACCATCAAGTTCCAGATGAAGAAGGTAAAATGAGCTCCCGACAACACACCACCCCGCCATGGCTCCTTCCTTTGCTTCGTCCTGACTTTTTTTCCTCCTGCGCTTCAGGTTCTCTGCCTTGCCGTGGCCGTGGGACACGTCAAGATGACTGAGGATGAACTGGTGTACAACATCCACCTGGCTGTCAACTTCCTGGTGTCGCTGCTCAAGAAGAACTGGCAGAATGTGCGTGCCCTCTACATCAAGAGCACCATGGGAAAGCCCCAACGTCTTTTCTAAACAAAATAATAAAATGTGGACTTCCCACCCATGACACGGTGTCTGAGTGTTGATTTTAATGTAGGAGCTGAAACAAAGGCTGCTCGAGCTGTAATGTTCATTTAGGTGTTCCAAACCGTCACATTCTTTGTTCAAGATGAACATGACCAGCAGCAGCAAGCTAAAAGCTACTTGTTTGCTGTTGACTGCGGATCTCCTAATGGGATTATCTATTCTTAGCACTGTCTCCAAAGTAGTCGCTGCTAAAATGCTCTGAGGTAGCATTGAAACTGTCTTACCAGTGAGAAACCCTTCTTTTTGGATGGAACCAGTGTGTGTGGTCACGCAGCCCCAGGTGAGTAGAATCCAAAGACAACCTAAAAAGATTTAGCATCCATGAAGTTGAGCTGTCTTTCAGTCGGAGACTCAGACTCGTACCTATCAAGACTCGACTCGTGACGCTGATGACAGTGACGATGGTGCGTTTTGCAGTTTCATGAACACCCGGACAAGTTGTAGAGTAGACAGTATGTATTCATGGTTGATATTGAAATGTTAAGTGAAACCGAGGAGCTTAAAAACTCCAAAGTGATGGTTGGACCACAAGTCCCAGAATGCACTGCTTCTTATGCTGCTTCAACTCGTATGTTATCAATTGAATTTTTCACCCAAATGCATCAAGCTCAAACTGACTTAATTTACAGAAAGCAGCGAGGAAGAGCCACCAGCAAATAATTGGAATGAACTGTCCATCATAGAGCGTGTGGGCCTCAACAGGTCTCCACACAAAATATGTTTTCATTGTAAATATCAATACTAAATGCAACCTTTTTTTCTAAGTGAGCCTTTATTTTTTGCTGTCTGACAGTCCAGAGATGTCAGAGATGGATTTGGAAGTAAGTCTTTTTTTATATTTAGATTGAATACATGCACTTGGGTATTTATATGGTCTAACAATGCACTCAAAAATCACAATAAATTTCTTTGGGACCCTCTTTCAGAAGGCCTTCACTCAGATTTCCCTGGCCTTCCGCTGCGACCAGTACACGCTGAAGCAGAGGCTCCAGGCAGAAGAACACGCCCGCAACCTGGCTGAGGAGAATGTCCTGCTAGAGCTGTCCAGATGCAAAGAGACGCTTGAGGTTTTTGTTGAGTTGAACAATTTTCAACACGTGACTGATTTGAAGCTCTGTCTTCCGCTCTTCCAGACTCTAAAGGGCCTGTGCCTGGATAGCAAGCGCAGTAAGATCGTGCAGAAGATGGAGTTGTCGCTGGACATCCTCACAGGCACCGTGGAACGCATCTCCAACACGGCCGAGGTCCTCGGAGCAGTGCACCAGGTGAACTGATGCTCAATTCCCCATCTTTAGAGCACTTGACTGCAAAAACAAACCACTTAAGACGAGTGAAATTCCATTGATTTCAGTGTAAATCTACCAGAAATATTTGAAATTGTCTTCCAGTCGTTTCATTTTCTGAAGCGCTTTATATTCACTAAGGTCGCGGGGGGTGCTTTAGCCTATCCTAGCCGACTTCAGGCACCAAGTGGGCGACCCCCTGAATTGGTGGCCAGTCAAGCTCCAGCACCCCCCATGACACTTGTGGGGATAACCAGTCCAGAATTTTTTTAGTTAATTTAAGAATAAAATTTGTGCAAAATATTATTTTAAATGTTGTTTCTTGAAGTTTTCTTTGTATGGGCTTAATTAAAAACAAAAAGCAGTTAGTGGAATCATTTTCCACATTTCTGTTTCCTCATTTTTAACACACAAAACAAGATAGGGAAAATGATTTGGCTACAATTAACAAAAGAACTCCTATGTTCAAAATTGGAGTGTTTATTATAAATTGTGTTCACTTGTTCATGGCACATCAGGAGGCTCGCGTTAGCCGTGCAGTGGAGCTCACCGTGTCTCATGTGGAGAACGTGAGGAGACGTCTGGAGCGACACGAGGCCGAGCTGGAGGAGGCTAAGAAGATGATCCAGCAGCAGAATTCCTGTCGGACTATCGACGAACCTTTCGGTCTGTCGTCTTTGGCCGCCGACCTTTCCTAATATATTTGACTTACCCAGTTTGTTTGGTCCCTAGATCCAGATGAGAGTGACAGCTGGAGGAAAAGCTTTCAGCAGGTACGAAGCCGTGACCTTTGCTCCCAGACGGCTGCAGCGTTCTCACGCTGGCCTTCCCCTCTCTACTAGAATGGCAGTCGTCGTAGAGTCAGCGTGACGTTGATTCCAAGCGACTTGCAGGTGAGTCGTCGTTTCTCGGTGGTGTAGCGTCTTTAATTTCCCAACGTACGTCCACCAGCCTCTCCGGAAGACAAAGAGAGAGTCGAAGAGGCGGGCAGCTCGCGGGCCGGGTGTCTCGCGAAGTAAATCCTTCCCCACCTGCCCCTCTCCCACCTTGAGCTCGACATCCAGCTGCAGCGGCCTCAACAAGGAAGACAGCATTTCCGTGGATGACAGGTGCCACTTCATTCCGCCCTTGACCCCATTCCACCTCATCTTGGAATGTATTCCTTTCCTCTTTCAGGACACTTGATCCTGATGGAGTGTCTGCCCCTGTGCTTGACTCAGAACCAACTCTTCCTCCCCTCTCCCCAGAGACCCCTATGCCGTGCAAATTGAATACCGGTGGAAAGGAGCCTTTTAAGAGGTGGTGCCATTTTTTTCATTTCTTCCATTTTTTTAATGTTAAAGCAGAGATCTCCAACTCTGGTTCCCATCCAGTCTGTTTTCCATGTCTCCCTTAACCAACACACCTGAATCAAATCATCAGGATTGTGATCAAGCTACAGGACAGCTTGCTGGTGAGTTGATCATTTGATTCAGGTGTGGTAGAGGAGGGAGATCTGGAAAAGAGATGGGACAACATTGTTAATTCCAACTGTTTTGTAACATCTTTGCTTAAAGTAGCCGACAGATTATTGAGCTCTGGCATCCCGGACGCAGAGACAAAAATAGGTTCACAATTTCTTGATTGCATACCTGTCAACCTCAGTCAATTGTTCCCCTTATTAATGATTGCAAACCCCCACGCAGTCACATCTTTATCAATCTACTCAAATAGGGCGCACTTAAAAGTCAAAAATGTTCTCCAAAGTGGACGGGGTACCCAATCAGTGTGCACTAAATTCAAGATTTTGTGGATGTTGCAGTATGATTCTGACAGCTTGACTGTCAGGGTACATTGCTTGCTGACTCACTATATTTTTATAGTGAAAAGGCGAACCAGTGAAAGTGGAATGCACGTGCGTATATCATGTTTAAAGCATAATAGTATATTAGCAGTCGGCGATGACGTTTTTGTCTGCTACCAGTGACCCAGATGATGAGGATTAGAGCCGAAATGGGTAAAACGAGATTGGTTTTACAAAAATTGACTTAAAAAACCCAGTACAAAAGTTTTTCTACACAATTTGAAATGATCAAAAAACATTTAAATATATGAAAAACATATACATATGTTGACAGGAATGTGATGGGTGTAGGGTTGTAAACCCAGAGTCAAAACAACTTTTAAAACTGACAACAAATCAAGTTTCAAAATGAGAAAATCTAGCATTTTGTCCATTTATACGAAAATATCAACACTATTTAATGAGTAATTAAAGTAGATTTTCTTTTGTCTCCTTCAAAGTGGCTCCTCCTTCAATTCCACGGCAGACACAACGCGGCCCAGGCACAAGAATAAAACTTTATCGGCAAAGAAAAAGGTTGACAAAGAGAAAAAGAGAACAACCATCTTCCGCCACATCTCTGCGTAAGTCTCATGTTTTAAGAAGTAATAATTGGCATTTTAACGATGGTTATCTTCGATAGAGACGCTGCGCCACGGAGAAGGCAATTCCTGCCTCGCTGCCGTTGGCTGCTGATTTGCATCTTTATCTTTCTCTCCTTCTTTACTTGGATTGTTATTTTAGTGGATTGAAAAAAATAAGTCCACAATGGTGAATTGTACATTCTTTACTATAAATATAGAAAAAATACAATCGTCAGATTAGTAACATTTTCAACGCTCCAAAAAAGAAAAGAATTCCTTTTTCAAATCAATGTACCTCATGTTAAATTTTAACGAAACAAGCAACATCTTCACATCAAACTTTTTTTAGTAGTCTATGGTATGTTAACAATAACAACATCCACTTGATAAATAAACAAATTATATTAGGAATGCAAAGTGAAGTTTCATGTGCAAAATGTAGGAGTTCTGCATAAAAAGACCGTATGCTCCAAATTGGAGAAGCGTTTATCTAAAAACAAATAAATATGATTTACATTAAGTATTAAATTAAAAAGGAGGGGAAACCTATGCTAGACTGGTGGTGCACAATTTCTGCCTACCATCTGAATCGTCTGAAAACTTTAATAAATAGAATAAAACGATAAATACAAATGATAGAAATGCAAAAGTCTACACATCACGGAAATCAACGTTGTTTTCTTCATTTTTTTTTCATTTCAAAAGTTGATTGAGAGTAAAAGATGTGTAACATGACAAAAAAGTCTGAAAATAAGATTTAAAAAATGTTCATTGAGGTTTTTTTTGTTGTCATTATGACATTATTACAAATAAATATTCATTTAGCTGTACCGGACATTTAAAATGAATAAGAAATTGGAAATGAAAGGCGGTCAGGTGATTTTCTTTCGTTGAAATTGTTCAATGGTAAACTAGACCTGGCTGACAATTTCATGGTCCTCTGGAACAAACCACTGGAGCGGAGTCCCGTCGTCAGCTCTCTGGAGAATGACGTTCCCTGAACCCTGCCCCAAAACAATGAGAAAATAACACCTTTATGTTAGTGTTCAGTTTGCACCTTTGCTGTAGAAAGGCATCACTGTAGTGGTAGCATAAAATGTTCTTTTTGATATTTTGAATTCTGTGACTATCTGCACAAATACTTACCCCCATTTTGTAATTGAATGTTCCCGATAATTCATTTTTTTTTTTCAGTTCTATGGGACATTTTTGATGGGCTTCATTTCAGTTTCGGAGTTATGAAAAATGTATTTGGGGAAATGTAATCGCTTCTGTCTGTGTTTAAGATCATTTATAATTGCTTCAGATAACTCAAATAAATTAAAAGATGATCATAATTGCAAGTTTGTATGCAATATTATTAAAGCATGTATGTCTAGTATGTGCCATCGTTTAGCTTCAACCTACTCAAGTAACTAAAGATGGAAATCAGCCTTCAGCTTCAATCTTACATATATACATATATACATATACATATATACATATATACATATATACATATATACATATATACATATATACATATATACATATATACATATATACATATATATATATATATATATATATATATATATATACATATACATATACATATACATATACATATATATATACATATATACATACACATACATACACATACATACATACACACATATATACACACATATATACACACATATATACACACATATATACACACATATATACACACATATACACACATATATACACACATATATACACACATATATACACACATATATATACACACATATATACACACATATATATACACACATATATATACACACATATATATACACACATATATATACACACATATATACACATATATACACATATATACACATATATACACATATATACACATATATACACATATATACACATATATACACATATATACACATATATACACATATATACACATATATACACATATATACACATATACACACATATACACACATATATACACATATATACACATATATACACATATATACACATATATACACATATATATACACATATATATACACATATATATACACATATATATACACATATATATACACATATATATACACATATATATACACATATATATACACATATATATACACATATATATACACATATATATACACATATATACACATATATACACATATATACACATATATACACATATATATACATATATATACACATATATATACATATATATATACATATATATACATATATATACATATATATACATATATATACATATACATACATATACATACATATACATACATATACATACATATACATACATATACATATACATATATATACATATATATACATATATATACATATATATACATATATATACACATATATACACATATATACACATATATACACATATATACATATATATACATATATATACATATATATATATATATATATATATATATATATATATATATATATATATATATATATATATATATATATATATATATATATATATATATATATATATATATATATATATATATATATATATATATATATATATATATATATATATATATATATATATATATATATATACATACATGTTCATATATATATACATACATGTTCATATATATATATACATACATGTTCATTAACATGAATATGATCATTAATATGTGCTGTTTTTTAATGAATAAATAAAAAAATCAAAACATTTCACCCACATTTGCGGACCTCACAATTTGGATCATGAAGGAACCAAATGTTAGTCCTGAAGCTTCCACGACCGAAATGTGAGATTAGGATCTAATTATTCTTTAAATGACCAAAAATAGTCAGGTTATACATAGTGTTTTGATCAAAAAGCATGTTTTGAATAACTGTCCATGAAAGGGTTAAAAAATTCAGTGTAGTAGTAAAGGTAAAGATAGAATTTAAATTTAAAAAAGTACACAGTAAAAGTTAAAAATGAATGTGTTGACCTAATGCCCATCAACGAAATGGAAGCCGTTTGACCAACCTGATGAAATGGTGGCAAAGTGGGGCTCTTGACTCCCAGGGTGCCTTGCAGTTCGGTAAGGCCCAACGCCAAGTCGTGGCTCTGACTGCGCTGATGCCACGACTTGAGCTCCTCCGACACCACGTCCCTGCGGGGCGTGGCAGGTCGCTGGGGGTACACGTTCAACGAGGGCGTCCGTGCCACCCTGGTGTAAGGGGGTGGGACCTTGGCTTTTTGGGGCGTCGGCGAACGGAAGCCATATGGCGGCGGGCTGAGCTTGGGAATCTCCGTGGGCGCCAAAGAGCGGGCAGAGCGCTCGCATCCGCCGACACTCTCCGGGGAGAGCGACAGGAAGTCGGCGGCGCAACGTCGTTGCGGTAGGCGGGTTCGCGTCCTGAGTGACTCTGAGCTGAGGGTCTCTTTGTCCGCGCATGGCCTCCTCTTGGCGAATCTGGGAATACGTCAAAAGATAGCAATTAAAGATGGAGACCGTTTTGAAGGCATCGGCGTGCTTTTATCAATTTTGTCTACCTGAAGGACTGCGAGTATTGCCGGCGCACATGCAGCTCCGGCGTGGAGGGAGCGCTGGCGGAATGACTTTGCCGCAGCGCTGAGTTCTTAATAAAGTGGGACAGGGGAATTCTGTCGAAGTCTGCCTGGACTTGCGTTACCGCCTTGCCGCTGGGTGCGGGAGACCAAAGGAATATTTCTACGGAGTGATTTCACTTTAGGTTATCATCTAACCGAACTCTGTCTCACCCAGAGCCTTTGCCGCTGCCAACAGGTTGGGGTTTTACGGGCTTGTGATAAGGCTGGTCCAGACTAGACTCCTTCCAGGGTGTATTCTGGATGGGCGAGCGCTCGCATTCGGCCAGGCATGTTACTGAAGTAGAGACGGTGTCCAGGAGATCGACGTCTGTAGGAGGATAAGACGGAATAGTTAGAGATGTGGAATCGTGGGTGGAAAATCACCGATTATAGGGTGATATGGATACTACTTTGACATATCGTATGCCTGTCAAGTTCTTTTTCAAGTCCAAGTTCGCCATGTCTCCCACTAAGACACGATACTCATCCTTATATTGCGGTGTGCCAAAAATGTGGTTGGAATTAAGAGTCTTGGGGAAAAAAACTGTTTGTTGAAACTGAATTGGCAGCTGATGACTTAAATACTATGAGAATTAAAAAAAAAACATCTCTTGGGGCTGTAAACTGTGTGTATTTGTGCTTTTGTTCAATTTGGTTTCCCTAACTTCAATTGTATTGTTTTATACATTTCTCTATAACTATAAAAATATTACAAGGAAAACAATGATTAATCAAATGAAAATGAAGTATAATGACCCTATTTCCTTCGCCCTTCCCACTCAAAATGAACTGAACGTCCAAGCAACGACACCAAAACGAAACACAAACTCCGCCTACCTTCATCCATGGCCACCACATCAGACAGTGAGCTGTCATCTGATATGTTTAAATCTGCACAGAAAAAAAAATAATAATAATTCATCCGATTATGGCACAGTCCACCATTGGCCACTCACCTTTGCTTTTGGGCCCGGCGTCGCCAACTGTGGGCGAGCTGCACTGGCTTCTAATGCGACACTGGAAGACGGCCTCCTGCAGCTGGCGAACCTTCTTCTCCTGTCGTTTGCACTGCTGTGCCCGGCTCTTCTTCTGAGGCTTGCTCAGCTTGTCCTCCAGTGAGAGCTTACGCGCCGCCTGGAATATCTGCCGCTGGAGAGCCAGCTCCGTCTCCAGGCCGTTCAATTCGGAGTCCTAAAATGTCCCAAAATATCTCATGACATCTCGTGGTGGATACCTCTGCCATTCAATCCTAGGATTGTTTATATATAGAGTAACACCTGATCACTTCAGGAATTCACCACAGGCAAATATATATGAATAGTTTATAGCAGGGATAGGGAACCTATGGCTCAGGAGCCGTATGTGGCTCTTTTGATGAGTGCATATGGCTCTCCGCTAACCTGTGTGGTGAAATGTTGATTAGGTGCTAGGACAGTTTAGGAAGATCTAGGCAAGGAAGATGATCTTTAAAACCTCCAGACTACAGAGGGACTGTGTGGTAACCTCAGTCTGCAGAAGGTCGCCACCTTGTGGACTTCCTATGTGTGGCTCCAATTTTTTCTACCTAGGTCTGCAATGTCTTGTGTGTCTTGTGTCTGTTGTGCTACTGCCACCAAGGAATTTCCCGAATACGGGATGAAAAAGTTCTAATCTAATCTAAATCTGATCTAATCCAAAGCATGGAAACTTCTGGCACTAATAAGAGCGTCATGTCAGCACTGTTAACAGCAGCGTAACGATGTTGTCAAAAGAATTCCGAGACTTCTTTGTACTTTAAAAGTGGTGAAATTACTTTTAAAAAATGCCCACATGTTGATATCATTTTACTTTTAAATTCCGAGTGCCTATTTGTTCCTTTCATACCTCTTTCTCCAAATAGATTAAACCTTCGTCAATCTTGAAGGAAGCGCCAATCCTCATTCGAACCTGCGGTGGAATCTCATCAGGCATGAGAGGATAGTCCGAGGACAATTTACCAGTCAGCTCCTGGGGAGGAAAAGTCAAATCTATTCATTGACAATCTTTACAACGCATAAGGATTAGCAGTAAGTCCCCTTTGACACATGTTAGAAGTGTAAATCGATTCAACAATGATCCATAAAGAAACAATGTCATACCTGTCAACCTCGGCCAATTACTTCCCTTATTATTGATTGCTTTTCCCCTTATTAAGTGATAATACAATTGTACAAATGCAACACAGCACATATTACTCACATAGGGCGCATTTAAGTCTAAAATTTTCACCAAAGTGGACATAGTGCCCAATCAGTTGACTCGCCTATATTCAAAATGTCGTTGTATGACGCTGACAGCTTGACTGTTTGGGTACATTGCTTGCTGACTCGCTGCATTTATATAGTGAAAAGGAGGACCTTTGAAAGGGGAATAATGCGTGTGCTCATGTCATGCTTAAAGTATGACAAAATGTACTGTTTTCGTCTACCACCAGTGACCGAGACGATCCGGATTAGAGCTGAAATGGCTCAAACGAGATCGGTTTGACAACAAAAATGTACTTAAAAAAACAAAAATCCCGTATGAAAGTTGTTATACAGTGTACACAATTCGAAAGGATTTAAAAAAAGCGTAGAAAATACGGGAAAGACGTATAAAAATGTATATGCAAGACAACCAACTCTAATAAATGCCTTAAAACAGTGGTCTCAAATTGGTCCTCAAAGGGCTGCAGTGGGTGCAGGTTTTCATTCAAACCGAACAAGCGGACACTTTTTGCAAGTTGATTCCAGCCCATTGCGTCCTTTTTATTTTTTTTAAGAAGGCTCCGTTGAAACAAAGACCAGGACCCACTGGGGCCTTTTACCGACTCGTTTTGAGACCCCTGCCTTAAAGTGTAACTCCATGCTGTAAAGACTCTTGTGTTGGTATTACTCACAGCTTCCCGAATGCATAGTTTCCTGAGCTCCAACAAGCAAAGCTCCAGACGTCCCTCCAAAGATTGATGCTTGACTTTGAGGGCTCTGGTATGCGTGCTGGTGTCCTTGACAGGCGACGTGGGGCTTTCTGGACCTGTCCAGCGAGGAAAACGTTCATCCACATCCGTGCCATGTGCCAAATTAGATTCCGAGTTGCAATGGTCTTTGGAATTTGTGTAATTCAGCAACAATTGACGCATGTGGATCCTCACCAGAGTGCAAAATGATCCCGCTGTCTGTGTCGCTGATCTCTTCTTTGCTCTCAATGGCCGTCATATTGACTCGGGATGTCTCTGTAAGATTATTGAAATATGTATTACAACTGACTCCCATTCATTCTTTCAAGAGCAAGTGTAAACAGGCTCCTGATTTAATATGCCGTCCCGTTCTTTCTTCCCCACGACACTCAACGTCTTCATTGAGGCTGGCCTGCTGTTTCACTTAACAATAGTAAGCCCGGCGTGTCTTTCCACACAATCATCCTGGGACCCCCTTCCACCCTCTTACTCCCTCCCACGCTCCATCACAAAAGAGGGGAGCCCCACGGGGTGACTCGGCACATGTGCGGGGTTAATCCGCGTCGAGGTGCCATGGTGACGGCACACGGTCGTCCAAAGGAGCGTGTCGCCATGAGGCGGTGTCACCGGGTTGTTTCAAGTTTTCAGACCTCCAAAAAGAAAGCAGATGGCTGGAGGAATGACCCCGCCCCACCCCACCTTCTCTCGTGCTCTGCACCTGTTCTCCCTGCGAACACACCCCCGCGGCCCATTCAACCAGTGTCCACCAAAAAGCCTCTGGGTGGGGCTTTGAAGTGGAAGAATGTCTAAAAGTGGGCTCATGCTGCATCACAACACAATGAGGAGGACTCGTGTGACACAAGCAGGCTAGTGGCGTTCATTTATGGCCCACAAACAATACTCGGATGAAATTTAAAGAAAACAACAACAACAACAACAACAACAAAAACAGAACTGAGAAGGGGATCTCCAAATCAGCAGTTCTCAAATATTTGACAGCGAGTACCACCTTAACCCTTTCAGGACAATGGTCCTACTACAATGGAGAGCAATTCAAAAGGTGACACTTAAGACCCTTAAAAATGCTATGAAAAGGTGAGAATGTAAAGAAACTTTTAGAGAAAGGACTAAACTAATTTAATTTGACATGTAGAAATGTAGGCCGTCCTGTAGTTTTAGATTAGATTACTTTATTCATCCCGTATCTGGGAAATGTCATTGTCACAGTAGCAAGAGGGTGAGAATACAGACACAGAAAATACATTTTAGACATAAATAAATAGTTAATAAATAAGCTAATAGATAAATGAAAAAAATAAATATAGACATGAATAAAATAAGCGTGTTGCTGGAATATATATATATATAAACATACATACACATAGATGTACATGTACAATACCTACAGTTGGTCTTAACATTCAGCCATTTCTTTTCTTAAAGAGCCTGACAGCTGACATCTTACCATTTGGTAGTTATTTCTCCCAAAAAATGCATCTGGGAACGCCCAGATATGACATCATTTTTAGGTGAAATGTCATTGATTGTGGTGAATGTTTACATAATTTCGTTTCAGTTTTTTGGAGCCCCTTGAAACGAGTGATTTGCAACTTGAGCGTTAAGTAGATGCAACACAACAAACCCTAAAAAAAAAAAACAATGCTCTGCCCACTTTAAGCATTAGTAAAAAAACAAAACAAAAAAAACGAAGGCAAAGCGTTACAAAAGAGTGCCTTTATCCCTTAGTGATTTTTAGGTCAATTCATGAATTCAGCATCTCACATGCCTGCCCCCGTGGCTTTGAAAAAGGCTGATCACAAGGGGTGACACTACAGGAAATAACATGATTAAAGGATGTGCTTAGCTCGCCTCTTCCTTGTGATAGTATCACAACAAGCAAAAAAAAAAGAGGAAGTAAATAGCAGTGACAAGAGAAAAGGCGGATGCTTCCTTCCTCTGCTGTGTTTGGAGATGCTATCTTGTTAGGATCAACAGGACACGGCATATGTATTGAGATATGATGGAGTTTTTAACAAGGCAGTTCATGTGCAATGAGTCGCCGGCGCTCGCACAATGAGTGGCGGGCAGCCTGACTCAGTAAAACAACAGTCCAACAAAAGGTCTTGTATCATCCACCCAGTGGCTTCAATATCCTGCTGAGGCCGCGATATGTGCTGACAACACGGGCGGGAGGGAGCCCAGCTCGGGAGACAGAGTAATGTGGGACTTACCCGCTTGCACCCCATAACTCTTGCTGTGGTTATGTTTGGAATGAGTGGGTGGATGTTGAGGAGGGGGAAGAGGGGGGAAACTGACTTGTTTGGAGCTTACGTGCTGCATTCACTGTTTTTCAGACAGTTTCTGTCAGTAAAGACGCCAATGCGGCCTTGGGAATGATTGAATCATACCTTCAAAGCCTGATAATGGTTATCCACCCCTCCACCCCCACCCCCCCAAAATCCACTAATGAGTATCCTTGACGCTGATTTTTTGACAGCTGATTTAATTTTCGAGTTAGAATTTGCCAAATAGCAATCTAACACCAATGCAATACCAATCTGACGCTGATTCAGTAATCATATTTTTTTACCGGTAAAAATTCTGCAACCAGGAAAGTGCAAATCATTCATCATCATCATCACATCAGCACATGGTCAATTAAAAACAGCGGCTGATTACTGAGATCCATCTAAAATAATTTTCAGTGTATTTGTATAATGTATTATTATGAATGATAATGTGTCAATAGATGGTATTTAAGGCAATACGTAACCACTTTAGTCACTTTTTGTACTTATCTATATGTTGACTACTACATATTTATTATGTGGACACTTATTTATTTATTACTTATTCAGTTTATTTATTATATTTCATATTGATTATTTATCAGTTTGTTGTTACATGACCACGTTTCAACTCATGCTGTTGTCTACTTATCACTTATTTATTATATATTTAGTATTCATTGTTATTGACCATTTATTTGTTTGTTGTTGTTATCTGTGCACTTTGTGGTGAAGCTTTAAATCTCATTACACAATAATGACAACAAAATAATCCAATTCAATTATACATAGCCATGTCACCGAACACTATTATGGGTACCATTTACCGCTGGTTTGAGTTTTTTCATTTAATTTGCGGGCGAGACCTCTAAATTGTCCCTAAAATAGCAAGACTGATGGTGATGAGCGTCCCACCCGTCCTCGGCGCCCACCCACACATAAAAATTTTAGATAGATGGAAATGAGTGTTTATGGCAAGAGATTATAGACGGGGATTCACTGTCTCAAAGATTCCCCCTCCGCCCTTTCCCTAGAGCCTGGGGAGCTGCAAACCCCTGGAACACCGCCCCCGCCGCCACCGCCGCACTGGTTACCGCTGCGGTCGGCCCTGGAATTACCGACTTGGGCCGGTGTCGGTTCACCAAATAAAAACGGCGAAGGACGGATGGATGCCTGAAATGAGGCCGAAGCCTGCGGGGAAAGTGGCAATTAAAATGCTCCACGGAATGCTGATGCGGTGGAAGAAAACCAAATGACTTTTCAGCCTGCCCAACTCAAAAGAAAGGGAGAGAAAAATGGAACATCAACGCCGGGGAGCGGCCGGCAAGAGAGATGAATTCAATTTGGTCACGCGCTGGATTTGTTTACCAGCAAGGACAATGGAAAAGGCAAAGAGCACCACCTGAAGTGTCTGTAAGCCATATGCTGAGCAGTTTGGGCCACATTGGAGAAGAGATGCTCCATTGTTCTCTGCAACTCATCTCATTGAGTCGTCCTTTCAGAAGGACCGACAGGATGTAGTCGCAACTTTTCACCCAGAGTGAAATCCCATTGGGGGTGGGGGACACACACACACTCCCGGGATATGTTGTCTTTAGCAAGTCTGTCCACATGTGGACTGAGATGTTGATTCTGCCACCATGGCCCAAACCACTTAGGTCAACCTGGGTAAAGACTCTTATTTGCAATACATTAACCCAATTTGGCCATTCTTAGGGGGTCACCATTCGGGAATGAGAGATCTTGGATACATTTGAGAAAAGAGCCAAATGTTCAACGGTGAGAGTCAAAGAACCAGACTTTATGTCAGAAGCATCATACAAGATCCATTCTGCTAAATTGTTTTTTTTTTAAATGTAATTTATTATTAGTTTTTAATGGGTCCTGTTGAATTGGTGTATTTTAAGGGAGAATAAGGAAAAGAAAGATGAAATGAAACAAAGAGCAACGGTATATACAAAATATAATAAGAAGCAAAAAGCTGCATTACTTTTGGCCGGGAAGCCGCATGTAGCTCGAGAGCCACACGTTTAATGTGATGAAATGATGTTTTATGATCTCAACAGCAATGAAACATGTTCATTCATAGCTAATCCTCCCAGGTCATATAAATTGGACGTCTGTCGTTGTCAATGGTAACCCAATTAAGAATAAAATAACTTTTTTCTCGTTTCCTCTGACACATTAGTGTCTTTGTTTATAGGAAATTTGGCATGATCAAGAATTACAACTACTAAACATCACTTATGTCAAAATATGCTTTTCTGCTTTAAAAAAAAATACAAATTGTACATGCAAAAACTAATTTAAAAATAGTTGGTTTCAAATTAAAAATGCAAGTTTACTTACATTTTGTGTTAGTGTTCAGTCGCGCATTGCTGTGGAACAGCTGCTGTGCGTAGTATTCAACTTTCTCCAAAGAGCCAGCTGAGCCGTTCAGGATATCTGTTCCAGTCCATTCCAAATTTCCCCTTCATGGGGGTGGAGCGTTTAATTACATCCACCAAAACGTTGAAATCCAACTTTCCACCGCTTCTTTACTCATCATGATAAAATAATGAACGTCTAAAAAGTGGTTGTTTTTGTATGTGTGTGTTTTTGACGACGGAATTTTTTATGGGGAGTGCAAACACCCCTCTAGTTTTTTTGAATGGTTCGGTCTGTTTTGGATGATTTCTAACTCGGCCAGCACGCGACCTGTTGAATTGATGTTACATTGATATTAGACACAGTGCTTCGTGTTTTTGTCGATTTTCTCATTTGATCTTGTTAACAAAACAACGACCATTCCTATACTACAATTATTTGAAACATTAAACAAAATACGAATGCACTTGAAGTCTGATTCATTTCGGAAAATGAAAATTATCCCTGAACAACAACAAATTATGCGTTATAGGCTTGTTAAACACTCTAAATTGTCCTCAAGTGTCTGTGTGCAGACGAATGGTTGTTTGTCTCATAGTGGCCAATGATTGGCTGGTAATCATTTCAGGATGTGCCCCGCCTCCTGCCAAAAATGGCCTGGGATAGGCTCCAGCACCCCCGCAACCCTTGTAAAGGTGAGCGGAACAGAAAATGAATGGAAAAAAAATTTGAGTGTGTTTATATCTGCAGTTCAGTCCTTGAATTTTGAAATCCACATTGCCATGGACCTGTAAGCAAAGAATAAAGGCATAGTAAATTGTTTACATTTATAAATGCTGACATCAACTGTCCAATAGTATTTTTCTGACCCAATGGCATTCTTAAAACTGAAGCTATCGTGCCATCACAAGCAGAATCTTCAGGGATTTTCGTCCTTTGCCGTTTTAGACCATAGCCACGAATGGAAGTGAGTGTCTTGCCCACAGTTTGCCAAAGTCTCGAGGCCCTGAACTAGACCCTTGGGTATTCACGGCTTGTGTTTCCCTGAAAAGATTCGTCCAGATGGTCAGCTTTCTCCTCTCGGTAGGCGAAGGGATGAAAAAGACAGGCTCATTAAACAAAGAGTCATATCCATGTGAAAGAGGCACGGGTCCTCGGGGAGAAGAGCTGCATGCAAATCCATGGCCATACCATTTGAATGGTGTCCAATAAAACACATGCCAATGTGTGAGACGTAGGCTTTATTTCACTGCACTCTGGGAACAGCAAAAATTGTGACAGACACCTTTCATGAGTCATTCTTGTAAGACATACTATCTCAAATCAGTCTGAAAATGTCTGCTTGCCATTGTTGCTTAGGAGTAAATGGAATTGCATGAGTTAGGAGAAAAAAAATGACAGTAGAAAAAATTCAATACAGCAGCAACACTCACTTAGTACACACATAGACAAATATAAAGACGGTACTATAGAGATTTGTCTTTTCTGGCATAGGTGAGTTATCGGTCAAAATTGGACACACAAGACACAATTTGAAAGTCGGCATATGACATGCAACAGTGGAGGTCATTATTCGAACATCTGCGTGCGTCTTAGGTTGTCCTTCACACGAACAAACTCGGGTATCTTCTGCTGGTTCTCCTTCTGTCTGATCTCCTCTTGCTCGTACTGCAAAGGTTCAAAGACAGATCCAGTCACTCTTTATCAGTAGCAGGACCATGACATTAAACAGGGTTGTCCAAACTTACGTACCGCAGCAAGTTAGGAAAATATCATTAAATATGACTCTAAAAAGAATCTTAAATCCAGCCTATCCCAGCCTACCCATTCTGTTGCATTTCCCAGTTTTAACACTAGATGGAGGTTGTCACTTAAAAGTGCTTTTCATTTATTTTTAATCAATGGAGAAAATTGTGTGAGATTTCAGTATTTTGTTTCACATGAATACATTTAATTAAAAAATAATCTTATAAAGACATATTTTGTTTTTGTTTTTTTGGCTTTATAAGTTGCAATCACTGCACATGTTCTCTTTTCCCCAAAAAGCCGTGTAAATAATATATATTACTGGTGTCAAGCAATTAAAAATGACCATTAATCACATGCATATCCATCTTAATGTTGATGTCAGCAACTCCGGTCCTGGATGGGATCTATCTAGTTTATTTCCTATTGTGTCCCTCTTCCAACACATTGGAATGAAATGATCAACTCATCAGCAAGCTGTCCAGGAGCCTGATAAGAAGCCTGATTATTGGATTCTGGTGCGTTGGAGGAGGGAGGCATTAAAAACATACTGGATAAGTGCCCCCGAGGACTGGAGTTGGTGACCCCTGGTCTAGTCTCAGGACGACGTTCATATAGAAGGCCCCAGTCCAGAAAATAAAGGGGATTGGCAGTAAATGAAGAGATATTTGAATATTGTTAATGTGCTTTGAGTTCCTTGCAAGGAATGGTTTGCTGACCTCTCGTAGCTTCTGCTGTCTCTTGCGGAGCTCAGTCTCCAGGTCAGAAGGTCCCTGCTGAGCCATCTCCCGCTCTCTGTGAAGCTCCAGCCGCCGCTGCTCCAGCACTCGCTTCAGCTCTGGCTTTTCCTCCAGCACAAGACCCCTGTGGATAGCGTGGAAGAGTCGGCACGAAGCATTTGGGAGGACAGCGATGCAGGGTGTCGTGTCGTCCACCCACCGCTTGTGGCTGAGCAGCAATTCTCGATGCAAGTTCTGGTAGCTCGGTACCTCGGCAGAAGAGCCGTTGAGTTTCCGGGGCTGAGTGTCGCTACTGCTGTCCGCAGCGCTTACCTTATCTGAAAAAAAATCCAAACATATTTGACCTTTATGGATACCGTGACCACACAAAATGGATTATTATTACTAAAAATATATGTTCAAATAAAAGCACTAATTGACAATTAAAAAAAAATGCAAAATACATTATTTTTTTAAAATAATTCACATGTTAACAGTTCTTCTAATTATTGTGGCAAAAAAATGTACCATATTTAACTTATTCAACCAGGTTTACATTACTTTAAATGTTGTATTGAATGGCAATAAGGATCCTACTTTGTGTTTTTTCCGATTATGGCGGCCATGTCTGGGCTACATTATCCGCGAAATTCGAGGGATTACTGTATTGTGTTTAGTATAAGTATATATAGTATATGTTTGGCAAAAGCGCTCGTAATACTAGATACAGCTATAAGACGACTCAATACAGTATTTGAGTCTGTTATTACCTTTTTCTTGTCCATATCCTGCTTTCTGGTAGCACATCAGGACAGAGAAAAAATGTTAGAAATATTAGAAATGTTCATTTTTCTGAGCAGAAGAAAAAAACATGGCTGATTGGATGCACCGTGTTAATGACATGTGGCTAGAATACTCGCATGCAAAACAAGAGTGATGTAACATCTTTGCTGGTTAGTTAGAAGGCTCAGAGTGGTAATCACATGGTGCAACAATCTCACAACTCATCAAGCAAGGATAAGACATGAAAATAGTTGGGTTGTTTTTGCACCGAGTGTGCCAAAAACCACACAAAAGCCCAATTTATAGTTTGGTTGTTTGGTTTAATCTAATTTACAAAAGTCTATTAATTCTTGGATGAGCCGGACGAGGTGATGAGTACTCCATGTGAGCATTTTATTTTGGCGTGACAAAGTGTAATGGCACAATGATGAATTGCATTTTATTTTTTCATATTTTGGCTCACCCTGCGACCCACATTCAAGTACAACTTATGTTAAAATACCGAAATAGTAAATGTAGTAGATGTAGTAAATATTACCCACAACCAACACGTTAGTGGTTTCACAGTACTACTGACTAGATTTGTAAATAGGCAGAAAGTACTATAAAATAGGATTATTGAGTTGGATTTAATTAATGAATTTTTGTGTAGATTTTAATTTGAATTCTCGTTTATTTATTTTGAGAAAAGCTGGCATTACTTTAGGATTTCAGAGCCATATTGTTTCAAAATAATTTTAGTGTTACCATAACAATTGTTACATAACAATTACTTCAAAAAATATTCATCTAATTCGTTACCATTACCATTGCAATAATTATTCATGTATTTCTTATCATTTAATAAGCATTGAAACCAATGGTTAATCATTAAAAAAAGTTGCTCATATTTACCTTTTTTTAATAACAAAAATAGTCATTTGCTCTATTTAGGATTAAAGGTCTTGTATTGTGGTGCACTATATAGTGACCATTGTCCCTGAAATTGTTGAAAACCACAAGCTTTTCTTTCCCCCCCCCAATGTTGTCTAAAAAATTACAAATATACTTTCTGTATGTGTCATTATGGAGTGAGAACTTCAGCGCATAGCTCAGCATAGTCAATGAGCGATTCATAATAATGACAAAACATTTGCAACTTTAAGCAGGCCATTAATAGGCTACAGTAATAAACGAACGTCTTAATTTACCACTCAATCTGAGGGTAGAGACCACAACAACAAGATCTTCAATGCAAATAACTGCTTCCGAAATGATAAGAGTGAAAAGATTGGACATCTATAGTACAGCGAGGTTATACTGTATCCCTGCTCTTTACATTGTCCGTGTTTTTTCATGTCACCGGCAAAGTAATGTAATAAAAATAGCAAGCAGAACCCAGCAAAATGAAACACAATAATACAAATTATTAACAGAACAGAAGCAACCGTGACTGTTACTCATCTTCATCTGACACACTAGGACAATGACTTTAAAAGAATAATGTTTACTTCCTATTATCATCTTTGTTTCTTGTTGACTTTTATCCATTGAGATATTTTGGAATGCAATGCAAAACACATGCAGAATTGAGTTCAACACATTTTTAGTTCACATGACCAATGTAAGTACTCTCAAACTACTCTAGCGTCCATCTATCGCTATTGTCAACGACTCATCTAATGTGTAAGAAAAATTGAAGAATCTTTACTATAAACCGGTACAGTTAGTCATTTGGGATTAGTTGAGGACCACTGCTCAAACCCGTGAGCCACAAATTTCAACCACTCACTTTGCTTGCATGGGAGTCCTCCATGGTATAGAGGGCGGAGCTTGTTTCTCTCTGTCCCGCGTCTTATTTATTAGTCCATAGTAGGTTGGAAAAAAACAAACAAGACAAAGCCGCCTCCTAACATCGTCTCTGCCATCTGATTGTTCATAACGTGTGGAATCGACTGTATTGTTGTCGACGTGGGATTTAGTACAGTTAGTGTCACCTTGTAGTAGGTAGACGCTCCAATCTGATTACGCCATTCACGATGACCTCACCAGCCCCCATGTGGTAAAGGATACTGGATTAGGTAATGGGCTTGGACGCAAAAGCAGCTTAAATCCAATATAGCAGCCCACTATTAACAGTGAACTGTATTTTCTTAAGAGTCCAATAATGTCGGGCGAGGAACTCAAACCCTTTGCAGAAAAACAATCACGTGGGAAAAATCTTTAATAGAGATTGGATGTCAAAGTTACAACAGAAATCAGGAAGTTGCACTGAAGACAGAAACGGACGATTGCCCACCTTTGACATTGAGGTAGTTGTCCTCCAATGGGACTTGGAGTCCCTCAGCATTATGGCCGCATTCAATGACACCCAACAATGCAGCAGTGGGTGTACATGTCTATAGTTTTGTCCAGACCGGCTGCACATGTACAGGGAGATCTACGAATCCTTCCGGCATTGTCTGCTGTTAATCACAGTGCCACAGGTATATCCTGTCACTGTACATAAGATGGATAAATCACTTCTAATTGTACACCCATATATGTAAACAATTGCCTACTTTTAGCCTTAAAATCACAGTCTTCGTATGTGAATGTACACATGCAGTCCTGGTCTATGTTTTTCCAAATTGAAAGTTGTTTGACAAGCCAACTCATAGAAGTCATTAGATGTCGTCCAAATGGAGCAAACATAAGCATTTAGTACAACTTGTCTTTGAATTGGATGTGCAATGACATGTCATAAGTCCAATACTATTGTCATTAAATATAATGTGATTTAAAGCTTCATCACCAAGTGCACAAAGAACAACAACAAACAGGTAGATATATAACCAATAAATAATAATCAATGAATAATTAATTCATAAATAAGTAGTCAACAACATAAATAAGTAGGGAAGTGCACCTAAAAAAAACAATCAGTGTATAATTGGGTATTTATTCATTATAATTTCATTAATTTCCTTCATATAAAGATTGGATTCATTTTCAAATTACTTATAGTTCTTAAAAAAACAAAAAAAAGTGTTTTTAAATCTGTTTTCTCATTTTAGTTTTCATGACAGTATTGATATAGGATATGCTAAAAAAAAGTAGACAGGGCAAAACTCTGGAAGTATTCATTGACGGTGACAGACGTCCAATTCCGTTATACGTGCAAACCAACCTTAAATCCGAATTGAAACCTGAAAGCAGACTTGGAGGTTGTCGCAGGAGACTGCTTAATACGAGCCTTTATTCTAAATATGGTGTCCTCTCCTGGTTAAAGTCTAGTATGTTTTTTCAGCAGCTATTTTGCATTGTTTTGACTTCCGAGTTCCAACATTTCAAGACTAAGTTAATACGGCCAATCATCCTTTTGTTGAACAATCACCATGGCTACCGAGGATCAGGTGACGTAGATGATGATAAATAACATCTTTGGGGAAATGTTTAAAAACCTTTTATTTATTCTGTTTACGCGTCAGAAAGTTTATTTAGATGTTGTATTTCTTCGTATAAATAATAATCATCAAAACACCTATCAATTTGGTAATGTCTCTTTAAAAAAAATGAAAAGCCTGTCTCTGTTCCCATGATGCAACGCAGCTCATGTCTATATCAGCGGAAGCGACAAAGAGCTTCGGCAAACTGAATGGCGTGTGAATGTCAATGTATGTGTCGTGTGTTGGTCCGTGCGTGTTTGCGAGTGTGATTGTGTATGAATGTCGTTTCTTTTGGGGTTTAAATCGCCAATCTACACATTGATCTTATTTGATCCGGTCATGGTTTGTGGCCCGACCGTGACTGGAAGTGATAGGAACAAATGCTCGCTTAGCCTTTAGCGGCGATGAGCTGAAAGCACGAGAGCAAGCTCTGGGCCTCCACGCTTTGCGGCGTGGTCAGAAATGATGAATTGATCAGATATACTAGTTCGAAGTGAATTTGGTTACTTGCCAGATCTCACGACGGATAATGAGTAAGAAGCGATTCTGATCTGTCCACAACCAAAGCGTTAAAATTTAGGTATATATTGCCTTACTATAGCTAGCTATCCTAACAGACTTATCTCATTGTCATGTTGTTTGCGACTTAAATGGCCGACCAAATGTCTTTTAACAAGACATGACGAACTTATTCTTAATCTATAATGCGCATGCAGTTAAAGACGAAAAAGGACCAGAAGGCTTACTGTTTTTGATAACCTCTACAGCCACAAAATGGAATTGTATTGTCCTTCAATGTGTCCTAAAGTCGAATTAACGGCCAAGTGAATCGTCAATAATATAGCTTATATTTAACAACTTACATTGGTGTGGCGATTGCCAATAATTAAGAAACATTGTTCCTTAAGTTATTTTCACAATGAATACAGTTGACTTGCCTTCTCAGGCTCAAGCTGTTGTCCTGCAGACACATGTTCTACATGAATTTCAATTAAAAACATGTTTTTAAATTATTTATTGTCTTGCTCTTTTTCATTGGAGCTACTGTTCAACCAGATCTCTTGGGGTCCCAAAACTAGGCCCCAGACCATCTCAGTGAGGACATCCAAGATCCTCAATGAGAGGCCATTTTAAACCTCTTTGAAATCTCACCTCTTTTGGGTGCCATTTTACAATAAAGCATACTTGGATCTATGGAGACTTAAAATGTTTATTCCCTTGTTCTTGATGTATTGCGTTTGATTGTCATTTGTTTTTTAATTGCTTTTATCTTATGTACTGTACATGATTTGAATGTACGTTTAAAAATAAACTGACTTGGTTAGCAACCTACTTGTCTGTTTAAAATATTTTCCAGGCTTTGCCCACCCTTGAATTTCCCATACAGTAGCTTCTCTTTTTTTACGCATGAATTATAACTTTATTTTTATACTTACAGGGCACTCATTTAACTCGATGCAATTGATGTTATTTGCTCCCTAACGAATTTGATCGTACATCGATAGCCCTGAAAGAAGTTCTCCTGGTTTAAATTATATCGATGTCGTTTTTAAATGGACCAAAAATAGTGACGTGCAAAATAAAGGGTTAAAGGTGTCAACTTTCCAATTGTTCTTCAAAATGAGTAGGTCAATGATTACGTAATTGCACGCCTGGCCCTTTAAGAGAACCTTGGATAGGGGAATGAAGCACGGCCATTCATAAAATTACAGAGAGGACGATATAAACAGCGCCCAACAAGGCGATTGGTTGAGTTTGATTGACACATTTTTTTAGCCAATAGGAAGGCAGCGCTCAGATCTGCTAACGTCGAACGCGGAGGGGTCTCCATTGAGAAAAATCCGCAGTCCGGTATTAAAGCGAAGAATGTAGGGATGCAAATGAGAAAACCTTGATCGAGTTGCACTTTCAGACTGTCGAGAAACGTCGTTTACCTGGTGAGGCGTGCGCAAGCGTTTTCTTTTTCTCCCGTTACTCATGTGCTTTTATTATGCAATCGTGGCTCAGCTATCTGAAGAAGATACGTGTAAAGTCGTTCGCCATTTTCTGACGGAGAGGCAACAGTGCGTCCATTTTTTTCTATTTCTGTCACCGCAGGACGAATGCGTTTGGGATTGTTTTTTTAAGCGTTTGGGGTAAATGAGTAACGTGATATTGGTAAGCTGCCACCCCCAAAATGATATCCTGCTAGGATCAAGTTTCACTTTATTAAATAACAAAAATAAAAATCCTTCATCCGTCGCCTTATCATCTTCAAAACGTATTTTTTTTCAATTTTTATTTTTTAATTAAGTAAAACCAAACACCGACTCGAGTTTGACTCGTGAGAATGAACAGCATCCGTACAGCCACTCTTTTAACACGTTAATTGCAATTGACGGCAATAGACGTCAAAATTATTTGGGCTGGGTGGGCTATTACTTAAAACGTATTTAATGTATATTGTCGTCAAGGGCACCGAAATAGGATTAATTTAAGGTTCCCAGCCCCCAAGCTAACATTTGCAATTTTTTTGCATTTATGCATTATTTAGTTTGGAGGGCTGAATCAAAATCTGCCTTGTTATAATGTAATATATAATATAATAGAACACAGGAGACTAACAATAAATACTGCATTGCTCCAATGCGGGTAAATCAGGCAAAAATATCATTTGCAACTATTAGGAAAAATACATTTAGAACTCTGTTAAGGACTGAAAAGTGTATAGAACATTAATACACATGATCAAAATGCTAATATAAAAACAACAACAACAATGCCAATTGGATTAAGACTAAAGTATAAAAAAAAACAGAATGGCAGATTTGAAATCAGCGACAGAAAAACAAAGTGGGCCAGTATGATGAAGCAGTACTATCTATTTTAAAATATGTTACTTATAACCTCTCCCATATGTCATTTTCCAGGGTGAAGTCTTCAGCAACATGGATTGCTTTTATGACCAACAAGTTCCCTTCATGGTACCAGATAACGTGAGTTATGTTCACTTCAAATCAATTCAGGAATGGTGGCTGTTGCTTAAACGTAGACTTTTGGGCATAGGAATGCCAGTCAGAGGGAACAGAGCGATGCCTCAACAACAGGAAGAGGAAGTTTGTACATGCTGGCTTGGATCAAGACACAGAGGGTGCGTTTATAACAACGTATCTAAAACCTCTGAAAAAATGAAAAACATCATTTTTATTTGTGTGTGCAAGTGTAATGAAATCAATTGTATTTCTGCTTGACAGAACTTTTCCAAGATCTCAGCCAGCTTCAGGAGATCTGGATAGCCGAAGGTAGTGCACCAGTCATTCTGAGATATGGAAGAATTGACTTCCTGCTGATGTGTTTATTGTCTGACGTTTGCCATTCCTTGTCTTCACAGCTCAGGCTCCCGATGATGAGCAGTTTGTACCTGATTTCCAGTACATTACTGGTAAGTAGTACTGTTCAATTTGACAATGTTTATGGCCAAAACCATTTATAACTTTCTATTGACATTTTACATGACTGTCGTCACTATTACTATGAGATTCTATATATGCCATAGTCAGCCTATAATTGCTGTCCTCAAATCCTTTTGGTAGTTTGCCAATTTGCGCCCCTTTCAATTGTACATAAGTATTGCATGCAAGACAGTACATAATGATATATTGGTCTATTAGTAAATCATTTGATATTTTCAGATTTGAGCAAACGTCTTTATAATACTGTGCCTCCTCTGTTTGGATAGATTTAGGTTGCAGCACTACTTTGATACATCTGTGGCAGATTAGTTTAATCTCAATTCAAAGATAAAGGGAGCGGGGGAAAGCACTCGAAATTAATTGGTTTAATTTTTCAGCAAATAATTTAAAATTTACCATATGGTGCCTTAACAATATCACGATATAAATCGCAACGTAAAAGGCTTTTTTCTACATCGCACAGCGCTTCTTTTGAGTTTATCAAACTCTCTATAGAGAAGAGAGAAAAGCCCCTCCTCGCCAGTCAAAAATAAAATGGTGTTTTCTCTTGTTTTACTTTGTCTTTGCAGCCACCTTTCAAACGCCACATGTTGGCAAAGTGAAGCGAGAGTCCAGCCCATCCAAAGATCTGTCTTCATGCAGGACGCGTCACACGGACGTCTGCCACTACAGCAACAGGCAGGACACCTGACGGGGAACACGACCTCGGGTTCACATTAGGAACATAGTCAGTAAATGTTCCTTTTCTTCTTCTCCACAGTGTTTGTGATGACAAAACGGCGGAGTTCACCGTACCAAATTCGCAGCGGCGTCTGGCTAACAGTCCCACATGGCAGGTGTCCAGCAGCCCCACCCACCAGCAGCAGCGCATGCCGCAGGGCAATCAGAGCCTCCCATTTGCATTGCCACGCCCTCCCATTGGCTGTCTCGCTGCAGAATTTGCCTCAGAGCAGAGGTGGGTGAAAAATATGTTTACTTAGTCTTTTTCACCTTTTCAAAACAGGAGTTGTTTTTTTTGAAATACGGAATGGTGCAACTTGATTAGTCATTTTAAATGGCCTAATAGTCTTGCGAGTTTTTTTCCCTTTCTTGATGGATCAGACATCTAGCGCCGTCAATGGCATTGAAATATAAGCATTTAAGACCAGTCCTCCTAGTCTAAATTAATACTGTCAATGACACACAATAAGTTAAATACTATTCGATTTGGATTGTTGCTTGTGTACAGTTACAGTGTGGATTTCATTTTTTTCCTTTTAATTTCCTTAATTTACCCTTAATCAACATATATTAATGTATACCAGTATTTATAATCATATACAAACAATATAAAATATTCAAATGATGATTATATATATTTTTAAATTATCATAATTGATAGTATCTAAGTTTGTAAATTCCCAAAATGTCCCTGGAAGGGTTAAAAGTGCAGCTGGACAGAAAAAGTAAATCATTTAGGTACAATTAACCTTACGAAAAGAGAAGGTCAAAAGATAAAGAGAAAGAACAAACAAGGGATACATACTGTCATAAAACAGATATCCAATATACTTATACAAATTGGAGATGCTATGAAAAAGAGATAAACCAGCTAACAATAGGAAATGATGGTCCCAGTTTTCCATTGTCAGGATTCTTTCTAAAATGTTTCTGACATACTTTGATAAAGAACATGGTTGTTTCTAATGCCAGTGAAAAAAAATTCTACTGTATCTAACAGTATGTAAATCTCTTCTTAGGTTTCAGCGGCAGATGTCAGACCCATATTTGCCCTTTCTACCGGCAAAGAAAACAACCAACATTCACTTCTCGCCATCGAGCCGCCCGGCTTATCAGAGGCACCTGTCAGAGCCGCTCGTTTCGGGCGGCGGTGCGGTCGTTTGCAAACAGGAGAGCGTGGATCGCCGTGTACGGGAGGCGGCGGGATGCTCTTCTAGCATGGCAGCCTTCAACCGGGTCACTATCAAACAAGAGCCGAGAGACTTTGGCTTTGACGCAGGTGTGTTTTGAGTGAATTGCCCAAAGTGCGCTTCGACGATTGCCTTTAAAACGTCACGTTTCACTTTTTTTTTGTCTTGAAGAAGTTCAAACCTGCCGGTCATCCCCATTTGGCAAAAAATCTGTCTCGTACCAGCACGGCGGAACAGGTGACTGCACAATTTTATAAACTTTTCGGTCATGTGTGAAGTGGTTATTCATCTTCTTATCCCGTGTAAGGATTCCCCCGTGACGCAGAAGCACAGTTTTACTACGATGACGCTAGCGTCGTGCCGGACAGACTGGAGGGTAAGAAGCCAGAACTCGTCACCTGAGTGGTTAATCAGACAGAAGCATGTGTGCGTCATAGTTTTTCCATTTCAGGTAAAGTAAAGCAGGACCCTTTGCCGTACCAGCGTCGTGGCTCCCTGCAATTGTGGCAGTTCCTGCTGACACTATTGGACAACCCGGCCAATGCGCATCTGATCGTGTGGACGGGGCACAATATGGAGTTCAAACTCATAGACTCTGAAGAGGTACGTGTTTTTTACTCAAAGAATGTCCTTTTCAAGGAGACAACATTGCGACATCTACCCTTTTTTCCCCGGGCCCATGACAAAGTTTAGCAGTTATGTATGCTGAAGATAATGCAAAATAGAGTCAGCAGGTACTTGGACTCGCGATGGCTCTGTTTCCATGCTTAAGTCCCATATAGAATTTGACTGCAAATCCAATCCTTGGTTCAAATCTTAATCTCGATCGACCAAGAGTACCTTACCAATGGACTGGTAGCTCACAATCCATATATTGAGCACACCTAACCTAGTTGGATTTTTTTTTCTTCTGGCAATCCAGGTGGCCCGGCTCTGGGGCATCCAGAAGAACCGACCAGCCATGAATTACGACAAGCTGAGCCGTTCGCTGAGGTACTACTATGAGAAGGGCATCATGCAGAAGGTAAAGTTCAAGTGAACATTTGCATGTCACAGATAAGTGCTCAACTTCTTTCCCGCGATTGGTTGTCCCGTCAGGTCGCCGGGGAGAGATACGTCTACAAGTTCGTCTGCAACCCAGAGGCCCTCTTCTGTTTGGCATTCCCTGAAAAACACAGGCCGAGTCTGAAGCCTGACCCGGATTCCCGTCCGCTTCCGGCCGAGGAGGAGATCCTAACGATGCCTCCGTCCGAGGAGGAAGGTCCGTTCTTGGGGGATGTCGGTGAGCAGTGCATTCAGGGACTGGCCTTTCCTGAAAACTGCCTTTACTAGATCACAGGTTTTATGATAGCCATGTTGCAATGTTGACTCTTAAATCTATACCTTAAACAAAAACAACTGGCAATTGTGGTTTTCAGTATTTTGCCATTAAAAAAAAAAACTAAACAGTAAAATATGCATTGACATCACCACCATCAAATCACTTAGATTTACATACTGTCATATTTTAAAGATTAGACTTTTTTCCTCTCTATTTTGTTATTAATTTTAACCTGGAATGTCTTTTACATTAAGAGTAAAATGCTGGTAAACACAGCTGCCAGTGTTTTTCCGTCAATTTTGGATGCAGTATGCTTCAGCCCACATAATCCCTGTGATGTTTCTGTCCTAATTTTGCAGCCAACAATCAAATAAGACACATGATGTGCAGGATCCAATCATACATTGACTTCAAAACAAACATGCAAATGTTTTGAAGGCGGGAGTGCTATGATTGAACCAAAAACTGTCTTTCGAAAGCCATGCAGCTACTAAACCTGCCTAAAAGGGACGCTGACATGTTTTTCAGACGTCCTTGTCTTCTTATAATCTTTTTGTGTTTGATAGCTAATATTTTTTTCTCATTATATGAACTTGTATGCTTTTCAGTAGAACTGTTTATGACAAAAGTTTAGCACCTATTTTTGATTCACTGCCACATTGATGATTGATTAATTACGCATGAGGAATTTAGTCCAATTGTTTTCAACCTGTCCACTTTCTTGCATTTTGTATAGTCGAGTCGCTTCAGTGTGTAGAGATGCGGTATGATTATTCTGTATACGAATATATTTTTGCAAAAAAGATGTGTTGCACTGTTTCTTTTAATCGTGTTAATGGTGGTGCAATGCCCTTATTTGGAGATTTGACGTTTTGTGGTGGAATCACTGCAGGAGAATATTGGCCTTCACTTTGCTGTACATGTGCCTTGCGTTAATCTTAACTGATACAATAAAACTATTTTACTCATTTGCCTTCTCTGTTTCAGACTATTTTATTTTTAAGGATGATGAGCGACATTCATATTTGAATCAATGTTGTTTTTAAGGCATTGCATTCACAGTACTGTAAGTCTTTTCATCAAGTTCTTTTAACAAATGGGATGGAACTGGAAATAGCTTAAAATAGGCGCCATTTTCCTTGAATATTGACAAACCAGAGCTTATAGCAGCTCCCCATGGCTCAATGTCGTCCTTGAATTTTTTTAAGTGAAACACAACAAACACCAAGTAAAAATACGGTTGTTTGAAACATTGAAGTAGTATGTAAATCACGAGTTTCTTAGACCCTTGAAAATAATACAAAAATACTATTTACAGTGGCAATCCACGGTGACTTTCATGATTGATTTACTATAATATTGCAATTTTCTTAGATATTCCCTTTTTTTCTATTATTACTGTTACGGCTGTCAGCCTGGACACTATGTAGGAGGGGGTGTGGTTTCTTTTCCTCTATACAGGTACATGGAGCTGTGGCTCCACCCCGGTGACACCCTACTTTCTCATCATTCCTCCTCCAATCAAGATTCACTTCCTGTCCTTATTTAAACCCTTTTTATTTGTCAGTTCAGCCTGACTTGGTGACTTGGTTTCTCTTGATTCCTGACTTTGACTCCCTTGGCTGCCGGTGATTCCGGTGATAACTGCTGAAGCAGTGGAGTCCTTTCTTTCCTTAGAAAGCTCATGGTTTAGTGCAAAGTAAAGTTTGATTGTCCCAGCTTCACCTGGTAATGTGAGTACATTACTCCTTGTTATATTTACTATTTATGTTGGCAAAGTTAAAGACTTTGGGTTGCATAGGGGGACTTAAGATAAGTTTAGACACCCCGGGGTATACATATAGTTTGTGCATTTAGACACGTTGTTATTCTCCTGTCTAGACTTTGATTACATCAGTTCTGACAGGGGCACCCTTCAGTCTTATTTCCTGTATTTTTGTGGGTGTTCATTTGGACACTTGTCTGGGAGGTTTTTTTTTTTTACTGTTTGTTTGAGGGTGCCACTTTAATATCTCATGCTTCCCCAATGTTATCCCGTTGTCTAGGTTTTTGTTGACTTTGTTGTAAATAAAATATCACTGAAGGCTACTTGCATTGTTTGTCTGGACTCATCATTGACCGGACCCGTCTGCTGTGGTAGTTGCGACTCAACTGGTATATCTTACCCCAGGGGGAGTCGTAACAATTACCATATAAGATATAAATAGACTGGTGTTTAACCCGGTGGAAGGATTGAAATTAATCTAATTGTTTGAGAGGCTCGTACCTTTTCCTTTTTTTTCTTTATATATTCAGCAATCCCTCGAATATTGTGGATCATGTAGACCAGACACGGCCTCGATAATCGAAAAACCGCAAAGTAGGATCAACCCTATTATTAATACATACCATACTATATGCAATGATTTAATTATTATTCAACAGCGATATTGTTACCAACAGTTTTGTTTTTGACTCTGACAATGTCAAAATAAAATACAGCACTCAATATCATAACGGCTCTTTTATTTTTGCAAAAGAAATATTGTTGTCTCTTGGAAGCTCTGCCTTGAACACAGCTGCCTCCAAAGTCATTTTGTTTTCTTTAAGTGTTCCTCGTAAATTAGAATGATATATTCTGCATGCAATACCGCATTAGCCGCTGAGGATTTTCACCTTCCACAGACATATCCACAATAAACACAAGATTTCCTCAATGGTCCAGAAGAAGCTGTGTGGAAAAAGGGGGGTTGGGTAGGGGCCACGGGATGATGTTTGTGGTTGCATAGTACATGAAGATCCTCATTAAATGCAAAGCATGCTGCTTTGAATCACACGTGACAGAAACTTTGCTTTTGTCCTTTTCTTTAGAGCATTTCTTAAAAGACTTCTATGTACATATATTAGAAAAATAATCACCAGAAATGCTCATCTGTTACTTTTAGGCTGGAATACATGTTCTTTTTCATCGACTTTCTATCAACTTAGTTCAATATTACATCTAATATGGTTAAAAAAAAAAGAACCGTGTAAGTTTATCATATGGTTATTAATGGTGTAAAATACTTGAACATTTTTTTTTGCTTGGGACACCATTTAAAATGGAAATTGCTTTTAATGTGACTATAGCCATCATATGGCAAATCTGATGTGCTTATGGTAAGCATCGAATAACTTGCAGAGGATTTAGTTCCAGTTTTACTGGTTGGCGGATTGTTTCTAACAAACTGCTTTAACTGAAATTGAATTGGTGCAAGTAAACCAAACTGCCAAAAAAGTGAACATCAACAATGTATTGCATTTCACAAACCAGCCCTAGCTTTTGTGTGCCATTTATAGTACATACACATATAGCTTACTATTGATCATTTTCATGTTAAGTGAAATAAACGTTTTATTATCCCAAACTTTTCATTCACACAGTTCAATTCATTTGATACTCTCAAATTTGTTGGCTCAACAATATTATCAGAAAATGTTAGACATCTAGCACAAGCTTTCTCCCAAATTAATACCAACTTTTGAAATAAATCCATATAAGGTGCCTTAGTAGCTACATTTGCACTTTCGTCATCAGTGTGTCCATACCGACTGTCATTCAACGGCAAACAATTTCTTAACTTAGCAAGTTAAGAGGGCCACACAGAGGGACACCTTACCAAACAGACGTTTCCATAAAGATGTCAATATTATAGTTGATTTGTACGAATGTTGAATGAATACGTGGAGGTGAAACTGAATACGTCAGGTCAACAAATGTACAAATATGCGCAAATGTAAGAGAAATGTGCAGCCATAAAAATCAGGAGCTGCTAAATGCAAGAGATTTGACTATGCAACAGGACACAGGTGAGCAAGCAGGAAGTGGGAGGGACTGGGAAGGACCTGAGGAGAGCCAGGAGAAACCAATCACAGGAAATAATTCACTAAAACGACACTAAAAGCCAAAAGCAAAAGAGCAAGTCTTCTTAAAATGCTATCAAATTGAAACTTATCAAGCAGAGGTTCTCCAAATAGCATCAATCTAGCATTTGGGCTACAGAAGAGAAGCACTGTTTTCCCATTATCAGTCGGACCTGTTTGCAGCAATGAACTACGAGAGAGAGAGAGATAGAGAGAGCTATGCCATTTAAGAACAAATGTTCAATCACCAAAATAGTTCAAGAATGTGAAGCACCAATTTTTCAACTAGCAGCACGCTAGAAAATTGCCAATACCCCCCTTTTGGAAACCGCCAAACCACGTGTCTACGATCTTGTGATGAAGAAAAATCAGACTAATGGGATAGAAAAGGGAAAAAAAAAAAACCCAAACTTTCAAGGAAGGATGCAGACGTTCATCATCTATTAGCATGCAAAAAGCTAAACAGTGAGAGGGTTTGTACATGGTTAGGCGAGGGGTCTCTGTCCTCCGTCCTACCTGGTGCGACTTGGGCATCAGCACCGGGTGTCTTCTGAGCGCAAAGATCCCGTCGTTTGGCCGGGCATCACAAAACGAAAATCTTTTGGGGGAATGTCTCGGTGACGTGACACATAAATAACCCCCCCTGAAAATAGGGAAAAGTTGAGACGAGCTCGGCTCTGTGGCAGCGATGACTTTTGGGTGGGATTTGGGACATCTGGGCGATGACAAAAGTGCGTTCAGAGCCGGTGCCGGGAGTCATGGCTGTAGCTGCCTGGGGAGCTGCGGTTGCGGTGTGGCTTGTATGCATCCTGATAGGGGTCCTGGTAGTCCTGGTAGGGGTCCTGCGTCTCCCGGCTGTGCTGCGAGCCCGAAGACATTCGGTTACGTCCCTTGTGCGCCCGTTCGTTGTGGTAGTTTTCGTCAGATGTCATCAGGTTGCGGCGTTCGTTGGCGGTAGAATGGTCGCCCGCGTGGTTGCTCTGTTGCATTCTTTGGCTCTGCTGTTAAGAATCATTGGGACGAGACAGCAATGATTCAAATTAGACTCCAAACAGTGAAATAAAACATTTCAACTCTTTTACTCTAATCCATTCCCACAAATGGCTTCCAATTCGGAAATAACTCACGAATTGCCCCTTGCGTCAACCCAGCAAGAACTGGAACTGGGCGTGGCATACGTACTTGCAGTCCAGAGATGCTGGTAGGGTATGTCGTGAGTGTGCTGGGGCCTAGGTTGCGTCCCAGCAATGGGTTTAGGGGCGTCGCCATGGAGGTATGCGTTGCTTTCCAATAGGCCTCAAGGTATTCTGCTAGATGCTCGCAGGCGTCCTCAAGCTGGTTCTCGTCCAGGATGATGTCAAACATTTCCTGTTGGGAGCAACATGCTAGACTGTTTTTACATTCATTCATTTTCTGACAAGCTTATCGTCACAAGGAAGGTGCTGGAGCCTATCCCAGCCAACGATGGGCACCAGGCAGGGTACACCCTGAATCGGTGTCCAGCCAACCGCAAGGCACAAGGAGACAACCATTCATGCTCACATTCATGCCTAGGGGCAATTTAGAGTGTTCAAACCAGCCTACACTGCATGTTTTGGGGGTGTGGGAGGAAACTCGAGTACCCGGAGAAAACCCATGCAAACTCCACACAGTGAGGACCGACCTGGGATCCAACACTCGACCCCAGAACTGTGATGTCCACGCGCTAACCACTCATTCACTCTTATCACATAGCATCGCAATAAATACAGGCCTATATGCTATAATGATTGCCACTTACTGGAGGACATTGAGCAAGTTTGTCCGCAGCCACGAGTTGGACATTCAGGTGTTTGCTCTGGGACTTCCCTCTGGACTTGACAAGCCTCTGCAAAACCTGGAGGACAAAGAAAGACAAATCCTTCACGACGCTAGAACGTCTTTTTGTTGGTTTCTATTGAAGAGTTGTAAAACTAGTCTTTTGATGCCCGCTATGTTGTAGCAGCCTAATTTTGTAGAATTCTTGATTAGAATCTCGCTTTCGTTTTTCTCCCTTGTGGACTTCATGTGTGTGGCTCCAGTTTCTTACCTAGGTCTACAATGTCTTGTGTCTGACTACAGCAACCAAGAAATTTCCAGAATACGGGATGAAATAAAGTTCTAACCTAGCCTAACCTAACCTCAATTCATTCACGAGGTTAAACCAAGCTTCGTTTTATACTAATCAAAGTGAGATCCATTTAATTGGTCGTGCTAGAACCTACCTTCGGAGAAGACACTTTGACATGAACAATGATGGGCGCCAGGGAGGTTTTGAGGAGCTGAGCCGGGTGGTTGATGGTGTCGGCATCCAGCACAACCAGCTGAAGTGAGCGAGCCAACTCAAAGATCCTCTCAATCTCGCTTTGCACTTCAGCTGTTGACACAAAACATAAGTGAGCAAAGAGTTTCGTTCGTGGAACATCTAGCTCTCCATTCGACAGTTCTTACGGTTTTATGTCTTACCTAAACTGGAGCGGGTGTTGGACCGCTCTATAATGGCCCTCTTGCTGGGATTGTTGAGAACAGATCTTTTGGCTAAAGATATATCTGCAGTGACTCGAGTGATTGAAATCCTGCAAGAGTGAGCAAATATTCTGTACTTCCACCGGATGGGGAAAATCCAAAAATGAGAAAAGAGGTTAAATTGGTCTTACCTGCCATCAAATCTGTGCTTGAGAAAGTCAAAGAGTGCTTTCTGCATCATATCGGTGACCTGCAAAGATGCATATTTTATCATGTCTTTTAATCAAAAGGAGGAATTGGTGCCATCTCAAATCCAGATCATGTCCACCTGTGTGGAGTTTGCATGTTCTCCCCGGGCCTGCGTGGGTTTCCCCGGGTACTCCGGTTTCCTCCCAAATTCCAAAAACATGCGTGGTAGGCGGATTGGACACTCTAAATTGCCCCCAGGTATGGATTGTGAGTGTGCTAGCCACCGATTCAGGGTGTCCCTCCCACCTCTGGCCCGGAGAAAGCTGGGATTGGCTCCAGCACCCCCGCGGCCCTAATGGGGATAAAGCGGTTCAGAAAATGAGATGAGATGATTGTAGTCTCTGTAGTTTTCTGCTTCAGACCTTTTGTTGTGTTGTCAGGCTCACCTCATATCCCTTCAGCGAGGGTCCCACCAACACCACCGGTCTCATGGAAGGGACCACGTCATATGGGGGGATGTGCTCCGTCTGGCAATTCAAACATTTAGTCAGCGGTTGGTTGTTGAACGCGAGCGAGACAATGTCGCCAACAAAACACAATCAGACAGCTCCAATGGGCAGCGGATGAATGTGGATTACAATCAGTTGTTCACATGACAAGCTGCTCTGGCAGAACGCAAACTGGCTGAAGCCATGTTTCCACCAAGCAGTACAGCTCAGCAAGACACAGCACATCCTTAAGTGCCGCGTGTTTCCATGGGAAAATTGTTGGATGGCATTAGCTGCGTCAGCCAGACATACAATAGTGTGCCGTCCTAGCCATTTGCTGCATATGAAATAGATTCAACAAAGACGAACTACGTGAGTAATGAAGACACAAACCTTGTGTTTTCTTTATCGTCTGTCTGTTTTAGTTTTGAACATATGTTTCAGAAATGTATGTTTTGCTCTTGCCCATTGTAGTTTTCTTGATTTTGGAAGGAAGGATTGACTGCAGTGTTCTTGGTCATTTTTATGGCAAACTCTCTGTGTAATGGTCAATGCAAACAAGGCTTCAATGGAATGAGAGAATGAAAGGATGAGGAGCAACATGCCAAATGTTGTCTGCCAACAGACATTTAAAGCAATCGATTCGAGGTGGTGTTTGGAAAGATGTGTAAAAAGACAACTTTGATACTTCAGGGAGCCTGAAGTATTGCGCTCCGTGTGATAAGTGGCAACTTGCTGCAGTGCCACAAGCTCCTGTCATTCTGCGATGGAGGTCACGAGAACTAAGTGGATGCTTGGTGAGTGGGCGTCACCCAACTTACCACTTTCTGTTTCTGCTTTCCTGCGGGAGGGGAGAGAAGACAGCGACAGAGTCGTCAGTGGCTGCCAGTCAAAAGACTGGCGATCAGAAAACGTGCTTGCCGTCAAACAAAGAAAACCTAGCAACTATCAACTAGGATCAAGAAATAGTAGTAGTAGTAATAATATGTGAGCAAATGTGTTTCTATGTTCCTATGATAGTCACACAAATCACACGAGTGCTGTTCAGGGGACTGGGGGGTTCTTAGTCTTGTCGTTGGATTCACACTGTGGTAAGCCCCACTCTCAGAACGCCTGCAGTCCTCAACTGGAGGAAGAGGAGCATCATGGGAAAATATACCAACAACTTAGGCTCTAAGCAAAAGACACTGGAAGGCTTTAGGCTCTTATTCTAGGCTGTTGCGCTTCAGGAGGCTCATCTCTAAGCAGGTGGCTGGCTACTTAGGGCCCTCTCCCCCTGTCTGATGCGCTCACCTGTGGAGGATATGAGGGGTCGGATAGAGGCGGACACCTCATCCTCTACACTGGAAGAGGAGTTCCCTCCAGACTTACTGGAAAACACAAGAGGGGGATAAAGAGAGACAGAAACACAGCGTGGCATTAATGCAGAAAACGGGAGGGAGCCCGACCAAACGTCAAGGGATCAGTCCGGGAACTCGGTGAATTTGAACATGTCCGCTTGTGTCTGACGCTTTGGTGGCAGTCGCCAAGCTCGCCGGAGCAGTCGGGTCCAAAGACATTAGCGTTAAAGCCAACTTTGAGTACAAATGCCGCACGACATAACCTTCAAGACACATTATACGCACGCGAGAAAACACACACAAAGTTAATGGGAGCTCCTATCGAGGCCGCTGAAAGTGACCGTGGGAGTAAAAGGGATGAGTCATAGACAGATTTGTCGCGTCCAAGATTGGACTATCACTTGATTTTAGAATTGACCGAAAATCCATACAAATATGGGAAGTCAAAACAATAAGCTAAATAAATACTACCAATAAAACAATAGCGTTGTCAGTAAAAGTCTGTCGAGGACGCAAAATTTGGCGGCCCTTGTACGTCGTTTACTCAAAAGTAAAGTCAAATCAAAGCACTTGCCTACATTTTTCTGCCTGACGAAAATGATTTAAAAGTCGCCTTCCTAATATTTGCAAATCTCGCACATAGTTTGATTGGGAAACTCCCTGGATTAGTCAACTAAAAGAACCGTCCGTGGGTTAAGGATGGCAGTAATCCAAAATCCCACCACGGTTAAGCAACAATGTACAGAATAGCCTTTTCTGCTACTTACCCTTGGACTCGTCCTCTTTTCTGTTCCTGCTGCAGTCTGATGTTCTCAAGCTTCAGGGGGCTGGGAATGAAGCCGATCTCGCAACCTTCTTTCACCAAGCGTCCGATCCACCAGTCGTTGTTGAACTTCTAGCGTCGGAACACAGGACATAACATCTCCAAATTCACATCGCAGGTTTTGAGTGATGTCAATTTGCAAACCACAAAGTCCAAATGAACCTCTTTTATGTGGAGGAAGTCCTTGGCATCGAAGGAGATGGCAGTGGCTGGAACTGGAACATCCTCATCAAGAGCGCCGCAGTAGCTGACGTTGGTCCTCACAGCAAACGCAACGGGCTTGGTCTGGAAGGCAAATGCGGGTTTATCCTTTGGGACTAGAAAAGTATGGCGATTCCCAATAACAATGTCAGCCCACTCACCTTGGCTCTCTCCAGTTGGATGGTGGCCTGCTGCTCGCGTTCCTGTCGACTCTGTCCCGGTCCCTGGCTCTGGCTTGGGCTCTGGCTCTGGACCTGGGCCTGCACGTCACGCTCTTCCTCCAGAGAGACATCTGAGTCTGATGGTCTACTAGTATACGAATCAGCTGAGCCCTGCAAACAAGTCACGTACAGAAGAAAAGCCTTTCTTTACCTAAACTGACAGATTCTGATTGCCGAAATCTAAAAAATCATGTCAAGATTATCGTCCAACTAACCACAATAGATCAGTAGTCAGTATGGTCGACTGCCACAATGTGGGTATAGTATAAATCCTGGTTCAAGAGGGGGAGGGGGCACTTTCATTATGTCACCATTGGTTACAAATGGATCACAGTAGGAATTACAATATGAAATAGTTTCTAGAATGATTGTCAGTTAAATAAAATCTACTGATACTTACATTGAAATTTACATTGAAACACTATGAATTTGATCTTTTTCCTATTATTTTATGGCAAAAGTGTGGAAACCACAGTTGCTACTATTTCATTGTACATTTAAGCATTTAAAAAAATCAGAAACAGAAACTAGGAAGCAGAATTTTAGGGACATTTGGAAGGTTCAGCAGCATTTGGGATTGTGGGTGAAGATTGATAGCTAACTAGAAGGTCTGTCGTAGTATTGCTTGGTCAATACGCTTGGTGAAAGAAGGATATGTCATTTACATATCCTTACAATCAGGGAAAAGAGAAACCACTGCTCGGGGGAGTCAAAACAGTTACTTCAGCATGAGTAGCATTTTTATAAAGATAGGCTATTGCGTAGAGCGGGGTGAAGTTGCAGCAAATGCCGTTCATTTTCACAGGTAAGCCAATCATTGCGCGTGCCCTGGCACCATTTTTTCCCCTCCATGTCCAATCACTAAGCAAAGCATCTTCTCATCTGTGGATGCTTTGCAGCATCCCAGCCCTCCTCCAATGGAGTAGCTCCAGCATGTGACTCATCAACATCACAATCCACTTAATGACATCACGATGCGTGATTCTCTCAGCCCGGGCGAGAGCCTACGCAAGGGCCCACCTCAGGTGGAGCGGAAATTGCTAAATCCATGTCACCATCAACGTCTTTATGTCTTCTTCCTGGCGCTCGGTCGGAAAAGCTACATTTTCTGGGGGCGCGCTGACACTAACTGGAGTCGGACTGCAGTCACACATCACGCAGACACATGGTGGGGACAAAAATTAAATTGACGGAAGAGGCCATCTGGTAAATGTGCACCCCCACCCTGTTTCTCTCTCTCTTGAACATACTGACTTCCTACCCCCTCATAGCCATAGCAGAGCCCACCCTCTCGCTACAGTATGTTGTGGACTCTGAGGCCTTTCGCGCATGCTACGCGTGAGCACAAAGACAGCGGCGCACGTCCACTCACCGCCTCCGAGTCTTCAAATCCATGCAGGTACAAATTGTCATACATGGAGGTTTGCTATTCCAACGCGCTTTTCTGGCACAGAATGAGGGGGGAGAGAGCAAGCGTAGAGACGGAGGAGGAAGGAGGGGGCGCCGGAGAAGGGGGAAAAAGGATGGAGAGGATGACGACAATCCCCTCTCTTCACTGCACAGAAGGCTGTTTTTCTAAAAAAAAAAAAAAAGGAAAAAAAAAAAGAGAGATATCTCTCCTCCCTGATGGATGACGACGGCCGGTCCTCTGGATGCTGGATGGATGCAGCGTCTCCTTGGTTTCCCAGAGCTGCTGGCTGCCTTACATTATAGGATGGAGCGGCTCTCCCTAGAAGTAGCCCGATCCGGGCATTTCATTTCATCACGGGCAAAGAGCGAAGCGGCAGCAGCAGGCAGCAGGCAGTAGATCCTGCCTCAATATCCAAGCCTGATGACTGAGCAAATGTGCATCAATGTGATTGGCTAGGTCGCCGGCCAGTCAGCTCCGAGGGAGCAGAGATCAGCGGGGGAGGAGGGTGGGGCAGCATCATGTATTTCCATTCGCAGGCTTTTTTTTTCACAGGAGACCTCAGTTTATAAAGCGTTTGCAGCGCAAAGATCTAATAAAAATGTTATCATTAAGTGTTATTATCATAGGAATAGGCTTTATGAACAAATGGAGGCATATAGGTGCCTTCATGATTCAAGTTAAGGGTTCTGGCTAAATAAATCAAAGTTAGATTTCATGTACTGCAGTCATATTCATTCATTTATTTTATCCTCTTGATGGTCACAGGGGTGCTGGAGCCTGTGCCAGCTAACTAAGGTCTGCACTATTGTGGTTAAATTGGCAACTTTGGTTGATCATTTCTATTCATAATTAGGTCTTTATCATATATAAATAATCCTCTATGTTATAATAATCAATTACATTTGCAGACTTATATTCGCAACACCTATTTCCCATGCTATCTGATATAAAGTAAATCTCAACAAAAGGAAAACGTTTTGGGAAATTTGCTTTTAACTGTAAGATTTGGTCAAGATTTTTGAAGTACATACCAAAGCTTCTCCAATATTAGTGAGATAATTTTGTCCCATTTCTCCTGAAAGAACTGATTCGAGTTTTAGACCACCTTTATAATTCATGTCATTGCCCCAAAAGTTTCAGTCTTGATTAAGATCATGATTTTGTGATGGCTACTCCGAAACGTTGACTTTGTAGATGTCACTTTGAATCCAATTTGGCAGTATGTATGCAGTATATAGGCTCATTTGACAGACTCGTGTTCCTCGGTTGATGTCTTGTTATGTTGCTATTTGTCCAATTATTGTTTTTTTCCTTACACTATGCCATCCATTTTGCAAAAGGCACCAGTTCCTGTTGAAGCAAAACAACCCCACAACATGATCCTGCACATTTCAAATTTGCTCATCTATGCACATGGCAAGACATGTAGTACATAACACAGTCCCTTTTTTTACAAGCATTTGCGGTTGTCATTGTTTAGCACCTGTCTGAGGATGAAGCTGGTTGAAGTGGTGCTTCCATCTGACCTCTTCAGGCGGCTTCTCCGAGCGTAAGTCCCCCGATTTACCTAGACCGATCATAAGTGGCAAAAGAGAAAATGCTGTATCATTATGAACTCACTGTTCATGTTTATTTTATTTTTTAAAACTCAAACTATCCACCAGAGTTGAAAACGCAACTGACAGCAATTCACTTACAGCAATTAAATCAAAATACACTTATTATAGGATGGCAATAGTATTCATTAAACCCAACAAAACCTCATTTAATGAAGTAGATTTGAGAGTGATGGTGCCCGAAATTAATGAACAAACATTTCTGTTACACTTAATGTTCTGTATGTTGCTAATGTTATCATGTTGTGTACTGCAGGTTTCTTCTTTCAAAATTTCTCCCAAATCCTTAAAATATGTAGGATTACATCTGTGTACCCCATTGATTGCACCAAAATTACCCAGTATTGATTTTAGCTTGTCGTATATATTTAAAACAGACAAAAATACAAACAAGGATAGAAACAAATAGCTCTTATTGGTGATTCCCAACTCGAGAACTCATAAATGAAGTTACACAGAATTTATTATGGCTGATTCTCTGTTATATGTATACTATTGTCATTTCTGAATCAGAATCAAGCTGGGCCAAGCAGTGGACAATTTAGGCCTACAAATTCAAGAATATTACACTGGCAGATGCAAGTCTAACGATTCCTCCAGTGTGTCCCACAGCCCAACGGTGGAGAAATGAGAGACTTGTAGGTGTAGCTACAAAGGTGCAAAAACCCACATGCAAATTCAAATGGAGTCAAAATACAAACCCCTAAGTTGCATCTATCTTTTGCTTTAGAATTTTGTGTCACACTTGAAGCGTCTTCACTTGGTCTCACCTTCATAAATGCCACATATAGTAACTGACCTACACTCTAGAGAGCTAAATTCATTATCTGCTAGTCATTTGTCCCATTTCTGTCTGTGTCTCCAGAGTGAATGGCAATGTCAGAGACATCAGAACCCACTTTTTTTCATTCTCTAAAACAAGGCCATTCATTTGGGTCAGCATCTCTTTCCTGCTGTTGCCATAAGTATGCTAAGAATAGCTATAAAGAGAGGATTCTTTAAATATCCTCATTTCATAATAACAAGAATTTCTTTTCAGATATTTTTTACAGCAGTCCAACAATATATTCACTTGCAAGAACTGTATAATTTTCTAAAGAATGGTAACAGTTAAATTAAAATGAAAATATTTGTATAAAAGTCACAAAACATTGACATATTGGCATGCTTTGCAAAAAGTTTGTATAGTACAACAATGTGACGTATAAAGAAAAGCAGAGTAGATACCTGGAATATTGGCGCTTGGATGCCCTCACCAATCTTGTTCCGGATGTAAATGTGCCGGGACATTTCAGCCAGGACATCGGTCCAGACCGCCGGTTGTTCCGGTGTCGCCCGGCGGAGGGGTGGCGGCTTGCGGGATACGTGCTCCAGCTTCACACCACGCAGCAGGGCGTGGGGACTCGCTATCTAAGGCTCTCCTACTGCTACTCTTTTTAGCTGGGAGCCTCTTGAGTGATGATGATGATGATGATGATGATGATGATGATGAGGAGGAGGAGGAGGAGGAGGAGGAGGAGGGTGATAAGGACGATGATGATAATGATGGTGAAGATGGTGACGATGGCCCGCTCGTCAGCAGATGGAAATGAGTGATGGATGAGGGAGGGGGTCTTTATTTAGGCATAATTGATGGCTATTTAAAAGGCTTCATTCAGATTTATATAGAAAGCTATGTGTAAAATTTCACATTGGTTAAGAATAACTCAGAAGAATAGAAAGAAAAAGGGTTCAGAAAATTATTCAGTAAATGTTCACCTTAGCAGGTCTCGATTAAAAATTGAGAAAATGTGACGATGAAGGCCATAGATTGTTCAAAGCTAAAACAAAAGCATGATTACTTTAGTGCTGAGTGAGGTTTCAAATATAAATTGATATACTACTTGTACTGCTATGTCTCATCAGCTATACTACCAGACAACAAATTTATTTATCTAGAACAGCACATCATACAAAAATATATTGAATATACACAGTTCAAAGTGTTGAAACTATGATATAATTGTGTCTTTTTAAAGTCAAAAATTCCAGTGAGCAGGCGTTCTCCAGTTAAGTCTTTTTGTATAGGTGTCAAAAGAAGAGAAAACAAAATTGTTTTCTTAAATGATGATCATTATTAGGGAAGTAAAACTTAACTCTCTATCATTGTTTTCTTCAGCATTGTTTAATAATGCTTGCTGACTGCAAAAGAAAGCCACTCAATTTGTGTCCCTGTTCTTAAAAGATTGCTTCCCAACATAAATGATATCTGTTTTCATGCATTTTTCAGCTCTATTATTTAGTTTAAGAGGCATTTTTGCAAGAGGAAAATATCCAGGAATTACAATTCAAAATGATAGCATCCCAATGTAGCACTTTGTTTTCTCCATAAAATGAAACATAAATAGTTTTCTGCTTGGTAGTAATTCAGAGCTTTTCTCCGAATTTTCAGAAAGTGACAAATTTCAAAGCTTGGTTGTTAAGCTATTGACAAAGTCTGATACCCGAGAACAGAATACCATTTGGATGATTGTGAGTTTGGTGATTTGCTTTAAACTGGTGTGCTGCTAGCTGTGCACGTAAGCCCTGCAGGAAGCTTCTGGTGGAAAGTCGTACTTGCTCAGGTTGGGGGGATAATAAGTGGTGCTGAACATGTTACTGGTGGAAGGAAAATGGCGGCTGGTGTCGTCGTTCACGTGAAGGTTGTTTTTGTGTAGCATCTGGAGGGTTAAAAATAGAATTGCATGACGAAAAAAAAAACATTTTCAGGTGGAAGAGGGGGAAAAAATGTACAGATTTGACAAGAACCCACCACAACTTCCATTGGAATGTACTTCTCATTCTTTGGTGTGGCATTGTCCTGTTTGTTATAGATCAGGTGGTTGTGCCTACTAGGGTGAATAGCCGCCGCCGACTCTGCAGACGGTCGACTCAAATGGTGGCAATAGGCAAATGCCAGTGCAGACAACAAGGCAGCTGCAAAAAAACTGGCAACGCCAACAGCAATCAGCTGGAACAATGTGAAACCTGTGAAAAAACAAAACGTCCCGTGAATTGATAACAATTACAATTCCTAGGAATTGAAAGGGAATAATTTCTTTCACTCACTTCCACAGTTGTTCACTTCTTGCTCTGGCAAAATGACTAAATTGGCAAAAATGGAAATCCAATAGGGTTAGACAAAGCATAATGTAGGCAAAACTCCCTTCATTTCATTGTTTGTGTTTACCTGCCACTTCATGTGTCTGGCAGGGTCTGGTTTGACTTGTGTTACCCGGACACAAATTGGCTTCCTGGTTTCCACCACAGTAGTGGGAACGATGCTGTAGGCCTTTCTCATCGCAGTTGCCCCAGTCTGACCACAAACTCCAACCTGATGGTCAGTGATATAAAAACCCTTTAGATATCTACACGCTTGAGTTGGCATGGTTATCAGTACTATGAAAACCACACAAAATAAGCTTGTTGATTGATCTACCTTCACAAGTGTGTGTATTGCAAAGTGCCTCTTCAGTGTGTAGACCAATACAAATCCCACCTCCATTGGCAGGGGGTGGGTGGTCACACGACCTGGTACGCTGAAAGTGGCCCCCACTACAGCTTGCAGAACATTGGGACCATGAAGACCAGCACGACCAGGCTCCGGTCACTGGGGTACAAACACATTCAACATGGCTGCCGGCGGAGTTATTAGGAAGGCAGTTTGCCTCCAGTGTGGAACATTTTAAGCAGCCTAAAATGTCAAAATGTCTTTGGCCTCTTCTGACCATGGAGTTGAGGGAGAAAATGTATCAAAAGCATTTTACCTGGGCATGGCTGCATGTTGCAATCCTGATAATCCACCGGGGACCCGACACAAGCGCTCGGATTGGTCCTAGCCTCTGCCACTGAGCAAGCGCGTCTCCGGGTTCGAAAGCCTCTGGAACATGGCTGGGAACAGGGGGACCAATTTTCCCAAGATCCCCAGTGCGTATCTTTAGGCAGTGACACGATCCAGCTACTTGACTTCACTAAATCACCAACCAGAGCTGGAATGAAAAGATACAATCTAGCAAATTAGGTGTAGAACATCCCCATCCACCTCCTAAAAATCATAGAGTCTCATGTCCTACAGTCGGTCTGGCAGCTTCCAGAACCATCATTTGGACAAAACCTGGTCTCTATTTTCTTCTTTCCCAATTGTAGCAGCTGGACATCCTCGAGTAAGGCTCGGCACACGTATCTGAATCTTTGCTCTTGACGGGATCCATCTTGGCTGATGTTCACTGGTATCCAGGGAGTCCACGGGGTGTTGCGACGCACCTCCGGACAGGCCTCCAGATTGCAAGTCTCGTACTCCTGTACAGGAAAATTGAGAGTTCCTCTGTTGCGGTTCAAGTGGTTCAAAACACAAGTTGGAACTCCATACCATGGTGCATCCGGGGCAGCTTTTTCCATTCTCACAAGTTCTGGTCCTGGAGTGTATTCCGCCTCCACATTCAGCACTGCATTGAGTCCAGGAACCCCATCCAGTCCAAACCACTGGTAATGGGCACCTTTTCTTATCATTGCACAGCCTGAAGACACAACAGTCTTTCTCAGCCCGCACAGCCTGTCAGTCAATTCATTCAGTGCAAGTGGTTTTTCAATGGAAAAATGGTGGTGATGCACACAATCGCAGCCACAGACAGCAACTGACGTCCAATTCCTTTTGGAATGCCTTGCCAATTCAAATTATCTGGAATGGACTGATCTATTGCTTCAATGGAAACGAATATTCTCAGGATTTTTTAAATATTTATGCTCCCTTCTGCTCTCAATTATTATTCTTACCTCTCCTCCTGACCTTGGCCAACACAGATTCGACCTCCGTAACGAGGCGAGGGGTTGTTGCAGGACCGCTGCCTCACTTCAAAACCAATACCACAACTGCTGCTGCAATGGCCCCATGAAGACCAAGGAGTCCAGCCACCATTTCTGAGTCAGACATCATTTTATGTGAGTATTACTTCATATATATTATCATAATAAATGTACATGACATGCTATTTGCATGTACTTGTTTGGATTGAGAGAGTTGGATTAGGTCATTTTAGAGCTTTAAAATTGCCAGCAATTTAAATCTCTCCATCTGAAGCCAACCAGATGAGTTTGTTGATGTACTACATAGCTGATGAGTCAGGTGACTTCCTATGAAGTCATTCATGAAATGATACACACGGTAGTGCCTAGAAGGGAAAATCTACATCATGAAACTTACCTAGAGCAGTTTGCCACCTGAATGTTTGGGCCTTTACAGTCGACCCCCCCGCATCGGGCCACAGGTTCGTCACACGAGCGGGAGCGGCAAATGCAACTGCTGGTCGCACCTTCGCCGTCATTGTGGGTACAGGGTTGCCAGGGTGCCCACGGACCAAAACCGCCATCCTGTTTCAGATTCCTCACCTTCAGGGAGAACAAATGCGTTATTGCTAGCATGGAAGGGAGAGAAAGAAAGAAAGTGGAGTACAGTAATCTTTCGAATATCGTGATTAATGTAGACCAGACATGGCCGCGATAATAAAAAAAATTGCAAAGTAGGGTCACAGCTATTAAAAAAACACACACACACACATATATATATATATATATATTTTACTTCAGTGATGAATCCTAGTGAGTCCTTTCATATTTTTACTAAGTTTGAATTTTTGTTGTTGTTTTGTTTAAATTCATAAAAATGGGAAAATCCACATTGAAACTCATAAGCGGAAGCCATTCTTGCTACTAGGACTCAGCACTCAAGTAAAAAAATAAAAAATAAAATAACATTTTAATAATTAATAGCAGATAAAAAAATGCAAAATACTGAATTTGCGATAAGTGAAGTCGCGAAAATCGAGGGATTACTGTATGTGACTTACTGGACACTGAGTAATATTCTGACTCCACTGGTTCATGTCGGCACTCTCTTTACTGGTTGTGCAACGCCCCTGTTTGGAATCCCAGCCGCAATATGGGTCCCGAGCTTCCAGACAACGTCTAATTAGAAAATGTGCTTGTGTTAAATTCCCATTGACATGCATAGACCATTTTACTGAAAATTCCCATACTGCTCCGTTGGATGTCCAGAGCATCGTTCCAAGGGGATCTTCACCAGCCTGTCATCAAGACCCACAAACAAAGATCTGTCAGTGTGGAGGATCTGCATGCTCTTGATTGAGCCAATTTGCTTATCGGGAAGAATCCGGAGCTCCTCCAGGTAGCAGCCGTGAAGATTGGTATCGGTGGTGGCCAGAGTCTTTAAGATAGTGCCTTGCTCTGATGGGCCAACAGAAAAAGTATAAGCCCCCACGTGGAATCTGATTATAACCAGTCGACGTTATTCCTGTCTCACCAGTGCCGATATACATGACGTGGTAAGTGGCATCACGGCCGTGCACGACGTCCACCACCAGCTTGGAGAAACGCACGTTGTCTTGGGCGAGCAAAGGGTTTACCGTCACCGGCTGCACTACATCGTGCATCAAAAAGAGCCGCTGAGCATCCTGGAGGTTGCGTTCGGTCAGGTTCCCACTTGTGCCACCTTCATTTAGTGTGCCACACTGATGGTATAGAAAATGGGACACTTATTGGGTCTCGTTAGAAAGAGTTAGCGGGTTAAACAGCTTACCCTATTTTCACGACTATAAGGTGCACCGCATTATAAGGCGCACCCTCAATGAATGACTTTTTTTCCATATATAAGGTGCACTGTATTATACGGCGCACTGTCTATTTTGGAGAAAATTTAAGACTTAAGTGCGCCTTATAGTCGTGAAAATACGGTAATTGCTATTGACTTCCAGGTATGAAGCACTCACTACACAGTCACCTCTAGAGCCAGCCATTGTTGATGTTTTGGATTTTTTTGTATAAAATCTTGCAGTGGGGGAGGAGCTATATGATGAAAGATTTTGTAAACTAAGATGGCACCTGCATATTTAACAGTATTGTTTCAGTTCAGGCGTTTGTATTTTTTAAATATCCGACAGTGGTGGTTTTTCGTTTTCTGTTTTTTCCAAATATAAGGCGCACTGTATTATAAGGTGCACTGTCTATTTTGGAGAAAATGTAAGACTTTTAAGTGCGCCTTATAGTCGTGAAAATACGGTACCTGAAAATTGGGTATGGGATTCGGAGCAGAAAGCCAGGCTGTGCGGGGGTTCTCCTGGTAGCGGAAAGGTCCGTTGAAAGCCTGTGTAATGGCAGTCAGGTTGAAGGCGCAAACTGCGGTAGCTGACATGCTGTTCCTGTAAGTGAAATGGATTTGTGGATCAACAAGTGGCTGAAAAACCTCTGCTTTATGATGCCATCCCACTTTGCGATCACTCACACGTTACTGGTGAAAATTCCGTAGATCAAGTCCTGCTCAGGTAAGTAGAAGGTGCTCTGTAGTTCATTGTAATGAAAGGGGATTTCTCCTGAGCGTGAGCAATTGAGTCGAGCCTTCATAAAAGTGGTCCAGGTGTCCTCCAAAAGGAAACGACCGCCCCTGTCGTTTTGACATACACGGGCAACGCGGGAGAAAACCATCTTTCCGCAGTCGTTTTCAACAGCAGTTTCCCTCAGGAAGAAGTAGGCGAATAGGCCAATGTCATAAGCAGACACAAACTGAGGTTCTAAGGAGAAGTGTTCAAGTGAAGTGATAAATAGAACAAAAGAGGAAAATACCGCCTATCTCTTTTGCTTTTACCATTGAGCCATTTTGAGTTGTACTGAGCCGTGCGCAGAGGGTGCATTTTGCCCAAGCTCCTGTAGATCACAGGGTCGCGTCCAGAAAAGTCAATCACCGTGGCGGCGTATAGCTCGCCTTTCTCCGAAATCATGGCGGTGGAGTTGTGGAGAGGGTCGTAGGGACATCGCGCCACACCGTTCACCGTCTCCAACACCTGACTGATGTTATCAATCTGACAGAAAATAAAAGAAGAAAATATTACATCGAGGATATGAAGGGCGCTTTTAACTGCGCTTTGAGTAGAGTGACTTGCATTGATTGGTGAAACATTAAGTTAGCACCAACCTGCCTGGTCATACAGACAGGGGTAAAAGCGTTGGTACCACATGTGATCAGGGTCCTTCCACTGAGCAATAAAACCCGAATGTAGTTTTGACACTCTTCCTGCATACAAACATAATGTAAGCCAGTGTGGTCAACTACATTTTGGATTGGATTGGATTGGATTTATTCATCCCGTATTCGGGAAAATTCATTGTCACAGTAGCAGGAGGGTGAGAATGCAGATACAGGAAAAGACATTTTAGTCATAAATAGATAGGTAATTAATAAGTTAATACATAAATATATACATAAATAAATAAATTAATTTATATATATATATATATATATATATATATATATATATATATATATATATATATATATATATATATATACATACATATACACATATACATAAATAAATGTATGCATAAATTAATAAAAAAATAAATAAGCATTTTGAGGATGTATTTTTATTTGAAAAACTACCTCTGACTTCCCCTTGCTCTTGCAAGAAAGAATTGTGTCTTCATCGGGTGTCCATTCTGAAGCCTGAGGGCCCCCAAAAATACCGATTTAGGACGTGTAAAGCTTGCCAATAGAAAATGAAGCATAGGAAGAAAAAAAAGTGTTACCTGTTTAACGGAGGCGTTGCTTAAACTAAGCGTGAACAGGAAGTTTCTGAAAATAGTACATGATAAACACGGTTGTTATTTGTATTTGTTTATTTGCAGCTTGGGGTGTCATTAGCAGCACCTCGCTCCCACAATCAGCTGCTTTCTGCTTAGGTCCAAGGACAACTGAGAGAAGTCCTTTGCTCCTGGGTGGGAGAACTCGGACGTCCATTTCTTCAATTCTGTGATCATTCAGAAAGGCAAGATTGTGAATGCTGGTCGCATAAAAAGCAGCATAACAACAAAAACCGTGGGTTGCCCTTTGTGCTGGAGTGCTTTCCGTAACTATTAGCTGAGATAAGATGTTAACTATAACTCTCTTAGTACATATTTAAGGTTTTAATGGTATCACAATGTAAATTGACCTATCAAGTGAATGTACTTTACCCCTCCTTTTCTCTATATTCATGATAAATACAGATTATTCATAGATTATCACCACAACCGGGGCTCAGGTTCGGCGTGTTTAAGCAACAAAATAAAATGTAACAATACTGATGGTTGAAAACCCCCCCAGGAAAAATAGAGATCACAAAGGTGCGAGTACTAAATGAAAAACTCATATTTTAGGGGCAAATATACCGCCATTTAGAAGCAGCTTGTACACCATCTTTAAAAAAAAAAATATTTAGTCAAATTTTTTTTCTCATCTGTTACCTCATGACCAAATAAGCCAGTAAACATGTTCTAAAACCAATCCATTTGCAACCTTGGCTTTTAATCCTTTTACTCACACATCACCTTGTGTGTCCGCGACGGGATGCTCCTTTCGATCACAGTCTGCAGGTTTGAATGGGGGTGGCTGCGACAGACAGACGAGTACGCAGAAGAGCAGCACTAGACTGCAGGGGGAAAGGGCCCACGGTCCCCACCCTAATGTGGCCATAGTTACAACTGCATCCAGTCCTTTATTGAGTGCCATGAAACATCCTGTAGAAGCCAAAGAGGTACATATGAAACTTAACAACATCTTTTTTTATTGTATGTGCGTGCGTTCATATCTGATTTTCTTGTGTGAAAGACACTCAGACATGAGGATGTGATGAATAAATTTAAGATAATGGAGACAGAAAATCTGATCCTAGGGCTTCTTCAGTCTAATTAGAGGGTTTTCCAATTGCATTCTTAATCTACAGGATTCAATTGGATGTCATTGTAGCCATTGCAGCTATAAAATACCTAATGAATCTTTAATAGTTTTCTGCAAAGTTCAGGAGTGCTTTTTTTTGGTGCCGTGCATGGTTTGGATATCCGCTCTAATTCCTCCATACTCTCTTGGGTTGGGGTCAGTTTCAATCATCCCAAACGATGTGATTTAGGCATTTACATTGTGCAGAGTCATGTTGGAATTGTGTTCTGTAAACATTCCTGCATGGAGATGTTTAAAATATTGCTCCAGTGTCAAAAAAAAAGCCATTTTGGATCAGTGGTCTGCCTTGGTGGGCGTTAGGCATGCTTTGAGAATTCAGGTGCTTATTTTTAGCCATGCATTTCTCAATCTGATGGCTATATTTTAGAAATTAGGTGAACCTGCTTCCAAGGAATATGGAATAACTGGTTTTCAACCATCTTTATTGTGGTAGCAGTTGTTTATATATTTCAATGTTAATAGCAATCGACTTATACTAGAATTGTGTAGTAAGTGTTTGATATATTTGTAAAAAATACCTCCAAAATTGAAATTTTATGATGGCCCCAAATATTTCTAATTGCATTGTCTCCTTTTACTGGAGTGAAAAGGATGGCAATTCAATTCAAGCCAACCAAATAAAATTTGACAATCATTCAAAGCTATAGTCGATAGATAGTCAATATTCCAATTCTTACTGGTTAAACAAAAGGAAAGGAGTCAATTGTCAAAAACCAGGGGCATCAGATATTTTGCTAGTTTGTCGAAAAACAGTTTATAAACACTTCACAAGCTGCGAACAGATACTGTGTCTAATTCATGTGTCCTGTATTTACTTGGATGTGAGCAAATACTTTATACATTGAGTAAACATGTGACCACAAAAAAATCTAGATAGAAAAACATCATTGACAGAGATTTTAGCTGCCGTCTGAGTAAATTCTCAAGTCTTTCGGGCCGAGTTTTTTAAATTATTTTTTACCTCCCTGGGTCTGTCCATACTTTTTTTGTACTACTCTATGCTACAATGTATTTACATTGCATACATGCCTTCACCTTGCATGGAAAGAAAGAACATTGACTCCTGAGTTTGTGACGCGGTACGAGGAACACAGTGGGGCCCCAACTTTAAAGACAATGAAAATGTTTCTTCCAAAATGTACAAAAGCTCACAAAAACACCAGGAATAATTCCATGCGATCCAGCCACTTGCACTAAGCACAGACCAGACGCACATGTTGAGACAATGAATGTACACATGAAGAAATCTTCATTAAAATCCAGTCAAGGCCTCTTTAGTGGCACTATTTATAAGAGGGATATTGATGACACGTTGTTGTGTCCCCATTGAAAAAAAGCCTTTAATCCGTTCCGCATGGCATCCCAAATAAAAGAGGTGTTGAGGGTCTGACTTTGTATATATGAGCCTTGTCTAACCAGAGAACTTGGACTGCATCCTAACATAATCAAGAGGCAGAATAACACACACACACACACACACACACACACTTTATCCACCCGCCATCTCCCAGGATACCAAAGTCAGTGTTATTTCTTTAAATAACAACTATAAACTAATAAACCATTTGCAATATTGCCAGCTTTTGTCCAATTTTCAAATGTCTCCTTTATATGACATAGTTGGGGTGTAGTGAAGTCAGGTCATGTAGACAAGAGCATGTAAAGGCATCCAAAGTCTCCCCATTAAAATATTCAAGGCGAGGCGAGCATTTCCGAGGCAGTTCTCAGCTCCTTCCTACGGGGGTGAATGGCCTCTCTGTGCAACCTGCCAACTATCTGCCAACGGGCGCACTTTTTTTTTTTCAAGCAAGTGAATGGACTTACTAGTTTAGCCACACTTAAAAAGAAACATTAACGGACCATGGCCACACCACAACGGTCAATCGGTACATTGCCCAACCTAATGATAGCGGTTTGGCGATGGTGTGAAGAAATGGGGAAGAGGAATCCTCAAGTGGCACACCTGCACTGGACGCCACTTCTCTAATCTTCACGTATTTATCACCCTAGACCAGACATGGGCAAACTACGGCTCGCGGGCCACATACGGCCGGCTAGGCTTTTTAATCCGGACCACCGACGTTGTCCAAATCACCCCCCCCCCCCCCCCCCCCCCCCCCAAGATGGTGCCGTTACGTGGAAGCCAGTGGCAGTAGCTCTGTCCACTCTCATTTGTTTTTTGTGTTTTAAAGTCCCTCTATCTTTTTTCAAATTACATTTTAATCATTCTTAAAACATTCCTTTTTACTTTACTTTGTACTTTATACTTTTTACTTTGATGATGAGTGACAAGTATGTCAATACTTGAGTCCTTTTTTTCTGTTTATGTTTCATATGTACTGTTAACGGATGCGGTTTTTTATATGTATCGTATCTTGTGCTGACACGGCCCATCTGTCAAATTTTTAAAGTCAATGTGGCCGCTGTCATCTGCTGAAAAGGTTCCGATGTAGGGGTAGTGGTCTTCACAGCCCAGCCTGCTGTTTTTATTCAGTGACAGAGCATTTTCTGAACTAGGAGTTCACTTTTTAACTTAGTTTACCTCCCTGAAATTTATACACTGTTTTTTTTCACCTCATACTGACAGTCACGAGAAAAGCGCGCTTGAGAGTTGAGTTGACAGAGTTGTTAATAGGGATAACAACTATGAAGACTTAAATGTTAAATGTATTTAATTATTTTTAAAAGTTCCTAGAACTGTGCCGTTAAAAAGGGGGAGGCGATGTAAAAGGTTTAACGAAAACAGCAGAATATCAAACCACCGTGGAAAGCATATTTGAATTATTACATGTAAAAGAAAATACACACCTGTAACAGCTCTTTGTTATTCATTTTCCCAACCTCTTCTCCAACTGGATTTTCTGCGGTAGTCTAGCAACTTGACTACTGAGTCTAGGACAGTCAGCCACTTAGTTCATATGTAGTGAGGTTTTCCAAACAAGCTTTAAACTGTATCGTCACACACCTGAGTATCGGAAACAGTATTAGGAGTTAATAAATTGCATCCAAGTGACACAAGTTACTATAGACTCAGTTGTGTGTCTTTAAAATATTGGAATTTGCATTGACTATTCAGTGAACCTGGAAAAGAAACTTTATAAGGACAAAGACAAATATCAGATTTCAACAGATACCTCATTGACTTTTGGATTAAATTTGGACTAAATGGGGTACAGAAACAGACTAGACGGAGTAGGCAGACAGGCAAACCTCGTTCTCTAAATGCCACGAGGAACACGCACAAATTTGCAAAGAATAAAGTGATAAACTTACTCGGACACCAAAGTAACTGCTGGCGCGGATCCCGTTTCACATGGTGAAGAAAGCAGTGATTAACAAGAGGGGGACAAGTTGTTACACACAGGCACGCTGGCCGGCCTGTGTGCAGAGATGAGGAAGCAGTAGAGTGGAGTGTGACGGGTGTTGGGTGGGGGGGTCTTTGACTGCTCAAGTTATCCTGTTTATGCACACTAAATTGTTACCGCAGGAGGTGGAGCACTGAGATTATTATTTCTTTGATCCAGAATTGGATTTGGGGCCTTTATATGTTTTTGTGAGGTCACCGAAAAGTTTTTATTAACACACCACTAAAACCATCTGAAAGCACCTAATTCCATGCCGTGAGCTCAGATTGATTTAAAGGTAGAAATGTCTTTTAGCAGTTGTATGCTGTTCGTGCACACGTATCAGGATTCAAGGAAGCAAAAAAAGCAAGCAGGGTTTTTCGCAAAATGCAGACCACGGGTCGAATATTTAGTTCGCTATTGAATAATGGTGAAGGCAAATGTGAGCATACATAGTGCATAACTTTTTCGTACCGATTCGAGTCATGGGGGTGCTGGAGCCCATTCCAGCCAACTATTTTACCAACCATATTTTTAAGGAAACAGTCCAACTGTTTATATTGTAATTAGACCAGGGGTGGGCAAACTTTTCAGTCTGGGGGCCACATTGACTTTAAAATTTTGACAGATGGGCCAAGATACGATACATATAAAAAACTGCATCCGTTAACAGTACATATGAAACATAAACAGAAAAAAAGGACTAAAGTATTAACATACTCATCACTCATCATTAAAGAATAAAGTACAAAGTAAAGTAAAAAGGAATGTATTGAGAAATATTAAAATGTAATTTATAAAAAGATAGAGGGGTTGTAAAACAGGAAAAACAAATAAGAGTGGACAGAGCTACTGCCACTGGCTTCCGCGTGACGGCGCCATCTTGGGAAAAAAATACATTATTTGGACAAGGTCGGCGGGCCGGATTAAAAGGCTTTGCGAGCAGGATGTGGCCCGCGGGCCGTAGTTTGCCCACGTCTGAATTAGACTGTCCGTGCCCAACTCCCATGGCATTGAAATTTGCGGAATGTGAAGCGTGGCTACATAATTTGAGCTAATTCATCCGCAGAGAGTTTTATGAATCCACAAACACCCGCCAAAGAGGTGAATAGTTGTCCTCTGCCTCCCTGCGCCTCACATCATGGCCGTCAATGGCGGCCTTGTCCTGCACATAGCTCGCCACTGTCAAACAAACTTGCTCGTCACCTGGAAATATTGACTTAGAACACCTCAAGCACACAAATTGCACTGTAAAACTAAATGCTTTAATAAGCTTGGCAGTCGTAGGGCGTGAAACCTGTGCAGTCAATGACGTTTACCTGCTCACCGAGAGGTCATACACTCAAATAGATGGTCAAACAAATTATCAAGCAAGGTTAAGCGGAGAGAAATTCGGGGAAATAGGTAGATATGAAAAGTATCCCACCGTCACTTGTTTGTTTACTTGTCTGTAGGAATAGAAATGTGAGAGGCTGGATGGTGATACACAAGCAGTGTGATGTGGGTACCACTGTGTGTCCTAAGAAGTCATCAGGGCTACCACAGGAATTTTTGCAGGTTTTAAAAATATGTGCATGAATTATCACTAATTCAATGCAAACATTTTTGCTGGTTTACCCAGTGTATGTCGGCAATGTACGAAAAGGGTTAATCTGTTGCCATTTGATACAACGAGATTAATTTGGACTTCCTCTCAGAAGAGAAACTTAATAGACCCAGATTTCTATGAGTAATGCTTTTTGTTTGTTTGTTTGTTTATTTCTTGATTTAACTTAATTAAAGTTAGGAAACGCTGGAGCAGAAAGCAGATGATTGCAAATATTTGTGGATGTTTATTAACTTCAAATGTATTTCGACCAGAATGAAACAAAGAAACAACAAGTGCATTAGTAGTACGTCAAATAATAAAATAAGTCTTTACATACACAATTTAAATAACTTCAGCATGACTTATGCTCCTCTATTAATGACCACCGTTGCTGCAAATCTTTTCTAGAAACTATTGATGACAAAAATGTCCCAAAACCTAAACACTCACATAGTATTGAGCCTTGAGCGAATTTAGATATTGATTTATGATTTTTTTCCCCCTTGAACGGATACATATGACTGAGAGTCTTGGAACACTGTCCCCGGCTTACTTGCAAGGTGAAATATAGACTCATAGACAGAACTCTTCCACTTAAAATTAATTTTTAAAAATTACACTAATACACAACACATCTGTATGCATACTGGAGAAGCTTTTCAAATAAGAGCATTCAGATTCATTTAGATTGCCATCTACTGGAAAAAGAAAGAAAGACACATTCTGATATAGAAGCCAATCATTCCTCAATATATAGTATGTCATAAACTGTACTGTATGTTGGATGAAATTTGTATAGTTTGTATTTTTTAATGAAAAACAGGGGCACAACAGAGGTGAGCGGTTAGAACGTCCCTCTCACAGTTCTGAGATCATGGGTTGATTGACTGTGTTCTGTGTGGAGTTGAATGTTCTCCCCGGGCTTGCGTGGGTTTTCTCCAGGTACTCAAATTTCCTCCCACATTCCCTAAAAATGTTAGGTTAGTTGAACACTCGAAAGTGTCCCTACATGTATGTTTGGGATTGAATGGTTGTCCGTCTCGTTGTGGCCCGCGATTGGCCGGCTGCCGATTCAGGGTGTGGCTGGCTGGGAGAGGCTCCAGCACCCCCTGAGACCCTTGTAAGCGGTACGGTAAATGGATGGATGAATTTAGCCTCTTTTATAATTATTGGAGTTATTTTTAAAGACCCGCAATTAACCACTTTCCCTATGAACGTCTTTAAGTCTAGAGTTGTCGAACTGTATAATCGTTCCTCCTTTTTGCAACTTTTCCCGCTATCTGGCCCATTTCTTTGCGAATGGGAAGAGATCTTCACTTTCCGTCGCAGACTGCGTCCAATTAACGAAAAGCCTCGATTGGAGCCAATAGCGAGCGTCGACGGGCCGGCAGACGACCAATGGGCGTTTAGAAGAGTGGCTAGAATAAACCAATGGGCGACGAGTAACGTTGTGCGACCTAAGCTGGAACTGCCGGGCTCAAGTCGCCGCGTCTCCACCCGGCTGGTCTTTTTGGATGTCGGCAATGGCGGAACAACAGCAATTCTACCTCTTGCTGGGGAACCTGATGAGCCCTGACAACAATGTCAGGAAACAACACGAGGTGAGGGGGGAACGCTTGTCGCCGCCTGCCATGTTGATAAACGCAACTCGAGGGGAGCCTAGGCTAACCGCCCCGCTAGCGCGTCAGGTTTTGGTTAGCCCACGTGCAAACGGGAGCCAAGGCGAGGCTGGGCGGACTGCTCGGCTAACACTCCCATGCTAAACCATGCTGCGTAGTTTAGAGGGCACGACTAAGCCGAGGAACGGCCAAAGCCTCGGGTGACATTCGGCGTGTTTGGACGTGCGTACACGCCTCTGCTTATTTGGCAGCCGCTTTGGTTTGCTGTAATTTATTTACAGAGATTGCGGAGCCTGGAAAATCTGAGATGCTCGAGGGAAGCTAGGCATCGTACCGGAAGTAGCATGGAACTACCAGAGAAGCCGCGAAAGCTACTTCCCGGTGGCTAACTTGCCTAGCGGTAGAATTAGCATTTGATTATTAGCTCAATTCAGTAAATGGAAGGCTGGCGCCTTTTGATTTCAGTTCATTTTCAATATGATTTCTTGAACGCATGACCCCCGAAGTGGGCCGGCATCAGTGTTGCGCGCGTTTATAAATGACGGGAGTTTTCTCAAATCATCCCGATGTCAGCTTTATGATCGAACCTTTGTTACGAGTGTTGCATCCAATTTTTTTTACTGCGCTGTCACCAAATGCTACTTGGAAATGTGCCACGCGTGATGGCAAGTTATCATTGATAACATCGTGCATCGTGTCCGCCCACGGCAGCCAATCTGAGATTTTGCGAATGACATGCAATTTCAATTAAAAGTGCTGATGAGGCTCACAAACCTGTTCACCATGCACAAACAACTTCAGGGTCTTTAGTCGCTTGTTTTATTCATCAAATATTTTGGTTATATATTACAGGTCTTGCTCAAACTGGTGTTTTGATCAGAAAATCAAATCATTTCCTCAACCTGACTAAGTTTTCAGTCAGTTTTATGTCCCGTGTGTGGCAGGGTGATAATATTCCATTATAAATTTTCATGATGCTATCATTTCTTAGCCCGTTTTTCTTTTCTTCCAAGCAGATTCAACATGCACACAAATTTGACTATGGAAAACATTCACTGTCACAATTTTACATTTGTATTAAGTGTGCAGTCTGATTATATGCCTTTATTTGATTCAGGTTTTTGTTGTTGTCCAAATTGAGCAAGAGGTTCTGCATGTGATGTGCACTCCAGTGGTTCAAACACACTTTTCTATCACATTTTCACTCTAACAGCCTGCTAAAACTGATTTCAAGCTTTGTCTGCTGCTTGTGCAGGCTAAATTCATCCAGAGTTTATACCTTTTTTAATATGTCATTACAGCATTGACTGATTGGGGTTAGAAAAAAAATCTCATTCCTCAATGTGGACCAAAAACCTTAATTAACTACACACAAAGTGATTTATTGATTTACTTTGAAAAATAAGAGATTGTTGATGTTTGTCCTCTTTTAATAATAGTTCTGGGGCAAAATAATTAGTGGCATGGCCAAAAAAAATGGTACATTTGAGCAAAGACTTGAAATAATTTGACCAGAGAGGCATGTTAAATTCCTAAAAACAGCTACTACCAGCCCCCAAGTTTTTCCACAGATAACTGTCAATAGCATGGAACACATTGAGAACTAAAGAACTCTTCCTTAAAATGTAACCTCGAGTATTTCACTCGTTTCACATGGGGTTCTCCTCGTGCAATGATTCCATATTGCTAAGCAGTGGGCACAAGACTACAGATAATTTCAGTAGTTTGGGAGTTACTACTAAATATGTCTCCTGCCGTCCCTTCACCAACAAGCCAGAGGTGCTGCAACAGAAAAATGTGAATTGTCCCATGAGTCATGCATTCTAGATCTTGTCTCGCTTGAACCTGTCCAACCACTGTCCATTCTGCATTTCCAGGAGACCTATGACTCGATCCCCGGTCAAACCAAGATCATGTTCCTGCTCCAGGCTGTCCGAGATCCGTCCGCTGCAGAGGAGGTGCGTCTGAGAATTCAGCATGAATGTGCTAAATAATTGTCAAACAAATTGTAGTTCTATCATTTGGGCCATGACAACTGCTTGGGATGAGTCACAGCTCTGCTATTGGGGCAGTTGGGTTTATCCCCTGAGACTACCAGCTGCTCAGTCCCTGCCTCTAGCTCGCCTCCTCCTTTGGAAGCTAATATTTTTAGTTTTGTAATGGGAGAAGTCCAAGAAGAGAAGGCTGCCTTGGTTATGTCAAAGAGAGGAAATAAATGTTCAAGAGTGTTTGTTCCTCATTCATCAGGTCCGACAGATGGCAGCAGTGCTTCTGCGGAGGCTCCTGTCATCCTCCTTTGAAGAAATCTACCCGGGGCTCGACGTTGAGATTCAAACAGCCATCAAAACTGAACTTCTGGCCAGCATCCAACAAGAGACCTCACCCAACATCCGTAAGAAGGTCTGCGACATTGCAGCGGAGCTCTCCCGCAACCTCATAGGTAATATTTGAAACACTTTCTTGTGCCTTTTATATAATAATGAATTTAAAAAGTTATGGATTTGATTTAAATTATGTCTCCTTTTAATATAGATGACGATGGGAACAATCAGTGGCCAGAGGTACTCAAGTACCTGTTTGAATCTGTCAATTCGGACAGCGTCGGCTTGCGAGAAGCTGCCTTACATATATTTTGGTGAGATGCTCTTTAGTGTATTGGTTCCAAAGTAGACGTGTTGGTGTGTGCATAAGCGGTTGTGTCAAACTCCTCATGGTTGTTGGTCACATTGTTGTTATGGTTTCTTTAGGAGGATCATTTTGCCTGGCAACTAGTGCTGTGCTAGTTAATTTATACAATCAACTAAAAAGCCAGCATAAAAATATTCATTTTTTATGTGCACGAAGGCTATGTTAATTAATTTTAAAAAAATTATATATATTTTAATTTGTAAAAGCCAAAAAAAAACGGCAAATATTCTGATTTCTATAGTCCACAATCTTCCATTGAGGACTACAGAACTCAAAGGCAGCCATTGATTGACTACTCTTTACATCAAATGCCACAATGAATGGGAGTGTATCGGTTAAAGGTTATCACAAACAGTCACGTGATGAACATTTTGGAATTTACGATACCCTTTAATCATTGGCTGACTTCACTTCTGCCTTTTCCAGGAACTTCCCAGGAATCTTTGGCAATCAGCAGCAGCACTACATGGATGTTATCAAACGCATGCTTGTCCAGTGCATGCAAGATCAAGCCAACCCTCAGGTAAAATGGTCCTAAAGTTTGGGACACATCATTCAGTTGAAGCTGGACACATTGGTGACTCGTATCTGATGCGTCGTCCACTGTCTTTTCAGATCCGCATGTTGGCCGCCCGAGCTGCAGCCTCTTTTGTCCTGTCCAATGAAGGCAACTCGGCTCTACTTAAGCATTTTGCTGACCTGCTGCCAGGCATCCTGCTGGTAGATTCCACTTGAACGATAAATCTCTGTTGTCTGTTTTTTTGGTTTGGTTTTTGGACTTGAGTTTGCCTGTCTAATGCCACTTTTCGATATTTCCCCTCAGGCAGTGAATGACTCCTGCTACCAAGGAGACGACTCGGTCCTCAAATCTTTGGTGGAAATTGCAGACACGGCTCCCAAATTTCTGAGACCAAACTTGGAGGCCACTCTCCAACTTTGCCTGAAGGTGACTTTGTGAAACCGTGCCACGTGAATTTTGCGCTGCATTTGACGTTAAGGTTCTGATGACAATGCTTGCTTGCCATCCTGTTTCAGCTCTGCGCAGATCCCAACCTGCCCAACATGCATAGACAGTTGGCATTGGAAGTCATCGTCACCATATCGGAGACTGCGGCAGCCATGTTAAGGAAACACATCAACATTGTGGCTCAGGCTGGTAAGTAACCTGTTTTTTTTTGCTTTCTGGAAGTAGTAACTGATGATATGATACAGGCAAATTCCACCAGCCCTAAAAAACAGTTTGCACTAGAGTTTCAGTCGTGTTTTTAAAGGCAGGGTTACCTGAAATCAAGAAGAAACACCCGGGGGTGGTGTCGGGGTGGTGGTGTTATATAAGGTGATTCTGGCAAACATGAACAACCTGGAAATAGAAATTTAATTGCACAACAAAGATGTTTAAACAAAAATGGGTATCTTTATGACTGTTAGCTTCATCTGTTTTTATTTTGATACCTCACAGACCAAATTTACATTTTACCCAAGTTGTGTTCCTTTTCTGTTTGGATGGTCAACCAAAGCTTACACACCAGCAAACGTTATTCAGCTGCCAAATTGAATTGTTTTATTTCCAGTGCCCCAGATGCTCGCAATGATGGTGGACCTAGAAGAGGAAGAGGATTGGGCCATGGCCGATGAGCTAGAGGATGATGATTTTGACAGTAACGCGGTAGCGGGAGAAAGTGCTCTGGACCGAATTGCCTGTGGTCTTGGAGGAAAGATTATTTTGCCACTGATTAAAGAGCCCATCAAGCTGATGTTACAGAACCGTGAGTAAAAAACGACAATTTCACCTGCAGATGCATTCCTTGCAATTTTTTCAAGCTGAAATAAAGCCAGTGTTGACTTTCAGCTGACTGGAAGGTTCGCCACGCCGGACTGATGGCGCTGTCGGCCATCGGCGAAGGCTGCCACCAGCAAATGGAGGCCATCCTGAATGAGACCGTCTTCTCCGTACTGCACTTCTGCGGTGATGCAGTAAGATTCTTTTGAATGACGAGTGCTTTTCATGGCGTTAGACGTCCACTCGGCTTTGACCGGGAGAGTTTGGCTGCGGTGATTCGCCGCTAGCCTCTCCCAGTCAAAATCGGCTGGGTATCCATAGGCTTCAATGGCCTCTAGTGACTGAAGATTGGTAAACTTATGGAACCTAAATCCTCCCCAGCATCCGAGAGTGCGCTACGCCGCCTGCAACGCTATTGGACAAATGGCCACCGATTTCGCCCCGACGTTTCAAAAGAAGTTTCATGACAAGGTAAAGCCCATTTGAAGTGAGTCGTAGCGGTCGGATGGTTCTATTTGTAGGCTAAGGCGTTTTCTCCCGTTTAGGTGATCAATACACTGCTTCAGACCATGAATGACCAAAGTAACCCGCGAGTGCAGGCGCATGCCGCTGCTGCGCTTATTAATTTCACAGAAGACTGTCCAAAGTCGTTGCTCATCCCTTATTTGGATAATTTGGTCAAGCACCTCCATCTGATTATGGTGGCAAAGTTACAAGAGGTAAACATCTAACCAAAGAAAAGGTTTTATTCATTGCTGGGCTTTAAGTTCCTAAATGTATTATTATTATTATTTGCCCTAGTTATTCCAGAAGGGCACCAAACTGGTCTTGGAGCAGGTGGTCACTTCCATTGCATCCGTGGCAGACACCGCCGAGGAGAAATTTGTGCCCTACTATGACTCGTTCATGCCCTCGCTTAAACACATTGTGGAAATCGCCGTGCAGAAGGAGCTGCGGCTGCTTCGGGGCAAGACCATCGAGTGCATCAGCCTCATCGGTCTGGCTGTGGGCAAGGAGAAGGTAGCCTATGTTTGTTTGTAGAAGGTTGTTGATCACTTCCCGTATACGCAATATTTCTTTGTTTCCTGTTAGTTCATGCCAGATGCCTATGCGGTCATGCAGCTCCTTCTGAAAACTCAAACCAACTTTCACGACATGGAAGATGATGACCCACAGGTGATGAGACCCGGCAGTTCTTGACTTCTTTCAAATTGACCCCCGGCCTCCTTAAAAAAGTATTTATTCGCATATAAGCCATCTTTGTCGAACAGTCAAGGGTTTGTTCAGCTTATATGTGCATAAAAACACGACGTGCACCCAACTGCGTGTTGGCGACGCCATTATACAATGACGCAGGTGAATGCGATTCATACAATATCTAGGAAATGCCACTTGTGGTGATTTTTCTTAACATTTGCCCTGAAAAGTAACACTTTTACTGCCTATTTTAAAAAAACAAGATTATGGAAGTGAAATTTGGGAATCAGTGGTGGATTATACGTGAGAAATGATACAATTCAACAATTTTAAGGGTGCCGCTTATACGTGCAGGCGGCTTATATGAGAGTAAATACGGTGTGTAAATATATGTTTAAGTTTTTATTTTTTATAGATCTCGTACATGATCTCTGCCTGGGCGAGGATGTGCAAGATCCTGGGGAAGGATTTTCAGCAGTACCTGCCAGTGGTAATGGGGCCTTTATTGAAGACGGCCTCCATTAAACCTGAGGTGGCGCTCCTTGACAGTAAGTTAGTTGCTTTAATAATGCTCACACTTTTTTCCTTTTATGTTAAGATGAATTCAAACGATGTTTCTTGTAGCTCAGGATATGGAGAGCATATCGGAGGATGATGGATGGGAGTTTGTCAACCTCGGAGACCAGCAGAGTTTTGGCATCAAAACTGCTGGTTTAGAAGAGAAGTCTACTGCGTGCCAGATGCTGGTAACTGTCTGTCTTGTAATAGTGACCTGTAGTTTTCGTAAAACCTAAAAGTGAAGATATAAAATTAGTTGGTATTTTTTTATATACCGACGCGAAATGGCATTTATTTGTGAAATAAAAAAAAACTTGAAAATATACTAGAGTGGAATATAAGGACCATGATATAAGTAAATCATAAGGCTCGGTCATCGTTTTGGTGTAAATTGAATCTCTGTGTGATAACAGTATTTACACCTAACTAAAGATGAGGGAAAATGTTTAATTAGTTCCTGTTTTGAATGAAGCTATTTTAAACAAAATAAACCAAATCTAAACGGGTAGAAAAAAATCAGTGTGAGAACTAGAAAAAAAAAGTCATTATTGATGAACATGTTTGTCTTTAAGGTGTGTTATGCCAAAGAGCTGAAGGAAGGTTTTGTGGAGTACACTGAGCAAGTGGTGAAGCTGATGGTCCCTTTACTCAAATTCTACTTCCACGATGATATCCTTCTTATTCGTTGACCACAAGACATTTGCAAATGGCAATGATGAAACCTGCAAAAAAAGTTTTTTTTTTTTTTTTTTAACCAGCAAGTGTAACATTAGCATCCATATACTGTACACTGCCCTTAACGTTGTTACGTGTGCGTGTGGCGGCCGCCGAGTCCATGCCCCTGCTGTTGGAGTGCGCTCGCGTTCGGGGACCCGAGTACCTCACCGAAATGTGGCTCTTCATGTGCGACGCCATCATTAAGGCGATCGGTACAGAGCCGGACTCGGACGTCCTGTCGGAAATCATGCATTCTTTTGCCAAAGTAAGAAATAGCCCTTTCTTAAAAGTCCCGCAAAGTTTGTTCAATTCTGACAGGCTTCTCATTGCCCTTTTTTTTTCGTTTTCCGTCTAGTGCATTGAGCTTATGGGAGATGGCTGTCTGAACAATGAGCATTTTGAGGAGTTGGGTGGCATTTTGAAAAGCAAACTGGAGGAACATTTTAAAAATCAGGAGTTGAGACAAGGTGAGACTTTGCAAGCACACATTGTCGTGCTATTATCGTTGGACCGATGCAGCGCTAATATTAAGTATTAAGAAGTAACTACCTGTGCAATATATGCTTTTTGAGTCTTTCAATGGCAGCCAATGAGTTACGCAGGTTGTGACAAAGCCATGATAACAGTTGCTTTACATTAGAGTATGCAGTCATGTGGTATAAAAAGAAAAAAATAGATAGTATAAACGGGTCAGTAATTCGAGTTACACGACTCACTGTCAGCCATGTTGATGCAATACTTGTGCTTCCAGCTAAAAGGCAGGATGAAGACTATGATGAACAAGTGGAGGAATCTTTGCAAGATGAGGTAAGTTCTCACCTTGTGTGAACTCTGCCGGCGTGGAGGCGCTTCTAACGAGTAGCTTCTCCTTTCCCAGGACGAAAACGACGTGTACATCTTGACCAAAGTGTCGGATGTCCTGCACTCAGTTTTCAGCAGTTACAAAGAGAAAGTGCTTCCTTGGTTTGAACAGCTGCTGCAGCTCATTGTCCAGCTCATCGTAAGTTTTATTTTTTGCTTCGTCACTCTTGAAACGGAACCTTTGACCGCTAAAAGATTGGATCGTGTCCTCCAGTATCCCAACAGGCCGTGGGCAGACAGACAGTGGGGGCTGTGCATTTTTGATGACGTGGTGGAGCACTGCAGCCCGTCTTCCTTCAAGTACGCCGAGTACTTCCTCCGCCCCATGTTGCAGTCTCTGTGCGACGCCAGCCCCGAGGTTCGGCAGGCGGCCGCCTATGGTGTCGGCGTCATGGCGCAATACGGCGGGGAAAGCTACCGACCCTTCTGCACAGGTAGTCGCTTTTTACATATTTGAATGAATTGGCATAAAAGCGGCCACTTTCTTGATATTTTGCTATAGGAAATGTGTTTTTGAATTGAAACTTCATGTGCAAATACGTTGTTAAAATATTCCCTTGGTGGTCTGACATGGCCCATTCATTTTGATTTTTTTAAACTGTTGGACGATTTTAATGCTGTATTAAAATTTTCTGATATTGGTGCAACACTAGTGAAAACACTTGTGTTGACAAAATAATGAAGTAATATGAATAGTATACTCTTTCAAAAGTACTCCAGTCTCGCGACCTATTGAAAATGATTTCTGATACGCACTGGTTTCCCCCCAGAGGCCATCCCCCTGCTGGTCCAAGTCATCAAGGCGGGCGATTCTCGCTCCAAGGAGAACGTCAACGCCACTGAAAACTGCATCTCGGCCGTCGGCAAGGTCATGAGGTTCCGGCCGGAATGCGCCAATGTCAATGAAATTCTCCCTCTATGGCTCCGATGTTTACCCCTCAACGAGGATAAAGAGGAAGCTGTCCACACTTTTGACTTCCTGTGCGACCTCATTGAAAGGTTAGCCTGACACTCACGAGTAGCGTGGCAATCTCATTTAACGGACATGGACGGTGCCAGATTTGCCGTCGATAGCAGCAAGCATCCTAGGGCCAACCGCCCTTTTGTTTTCGCTCTGTGCAGTAACAACCCTATTGTCCTCGGACCCAACAACTCCAACCTGCCCAACTTGTTCTGCATCATCGCCGACGGAGTCGCAAACGAGTCGGTGAAATCGGAAGACGCTTGCAGTAAACGTCTGGCCAACGTCGTCCGACAAGTCGAGGTAAGCGCCGCGCCGCTTTTTGTTCATCATGACGGGAATTTGTGTGATCTATATGGTTTTTATTTTTTGAATATTAAATACCTCTTAGGGTTCCGGATTGTGGTCCAAGTGTATAGAGACGCTAAATGAGACCCAACAGAAAGCTATACAAGATTTACTGACTGCTGCCTGAGCTTCCTGATCAGACTCCCAGCTGTGAAGCCCCCTGAAGAAAAGTTGACTCTTGACAGACCTTGATATGCAGAGCAAGAATTCTGGCTTTATCCCCGCCCCCCCTCATCTCCCAGCACTCAATAGACTGGCACAAAAATGGAGCACCCCGACATCATGGACTGAGTGCCTCATCTCCTTTAACTCAATGTTTGTTTCCAAGCATTCCCTCAGTCGTGACTTGTTTCTGCAGAAGCCCAACACAAATTCACTAACAAAAGATCAGAGGGGGGCTCATTTGAGAGGGGAGGGTAGCACGGGGACTGGACTTTCTATTGGACTGCACGCTGGGTGAGTTGAAAAATGAACACTTGGCAATCACTGCCTGTCTGCTGTGAATTATTCCCCCATGGGTTTTTTTCTTTTCTTTTTTTGCTAGTCACTTAGGCATATCATGTATTTCAGAGCAGTTGTTCAAAATTAATGGCATGTTTTGAATGGCTAACTCTAGGGAACATAGTGACTTTAGAATTTGTCAAGGAGTATGTCAACTCGGCAGGACTTCCTACATCTATAACTTCCTTGGATTGCTGTTCAAATGGTTAACTTTTTTTTTTTTTTTTTGGAATGGCAAAACACATGGTAGCATTAGGAATGGGGGCTTAACTGTATTTGGTGACTGCCAACTAAGTTCATGTCTAAATGCTTGTAGAGTATCCGTGTGCGCTACCGTACTTTTCGCTTTCATGGTGTAACACTTTACAGCCCTGCAGGTATGTGGTGACATTTCTCAAAAACACCTACAATAAAATTCCACTTGAGAATATGACATGACAATAGCTGTTTTGCATGCTTTTATTGGGACATCCAGGCAAAGGAAAGTTTACGTTAAAGCTCTCGACCAGACTATTTGACTCAAATTTCCTAATTGTAATTTCAATGAGTCATTTGTCATGTGGTACTACGTTAACCTAATACAATCAAAACAGATGGCTTAGAACAGGGATAATCAACTTTGATCCCCGAGTGCCCCTATCCAGTCTGTTTTCCATGTCTCCCTCTGCCAACACTGAATCAAATGATCAACTCCTTAGCAAGCTGTCCAGAAGCTTGACAATGATTCTGATGATTTGATTCAAGTGTGTTGGTGGAGGGAAACATGGAAAACAGACTGGATATAGGGGCTCTTGAAAACCAGAGTTAGCCACCCCTGGCTTAGAACAACTTGGACGAGTGAGATGTTGAGGCTTGGTCAATGCTCGACGCGCAACTTCACAACCAGAAAGTTCACTTTGTTTCAAAGAGATTGACTGTATATATTTTTTTTACGTGTGCAAAATTTAGGCTAAGTGCAGGATAGTGTTTCCTAAAATGAAGCAAATTTTCCTCTTCGATGCATCGAGCACACACCAAGTTTTAACTTTTCAACACTTCTGTGGAAAGCATAATGATGTGTACATGACTGAAATCCACAGGCCAGCTGCGGAGTTGGAACTCATCCTTTAAAGACAGCACACTGAGCAGCTAGTAGTGTTTGAAGATAAAAGCCATTGCAGTTAGATCAGCTGTATCTCATCAAGTCCCTGATATATTAAAGTAGACATCCTTTCATTTGCACAGTTGCGTGACACAATCGGTGTTCTCGCTACTTGGGTGTACGCTAGTTGCCACAAATGTATTTACAAATGAATATTCTGTACAAACTTGCCAGGAAAGAAATTTGGATGTTGACACACCTTGTCCATCTATTGGAGCATATCCACAAAGGCGTCAAATTCATCGATGTTTCTCTCGTAGATGGCCAGCTTTTCTGGCAGCGAGTCCTGCACAAATGGCTCATTGTTAAAACTTCTCAATTGTAAAAAAGTCAAGGATGGGTTAATGTTTGAATAAGCATACCACGAGATCGTCAGCCATCGATTGAGAGCTGATGTGAAGTGAGAGGCTGGCCAGTTGCGGTGGATTCTGGAACTCTCTGTAGAACGTCCCGAGATCCATTGGCAACAAATCGTCTTTCGAAAATGCCGGCCGCTGAAAAGTCACGTCAAAAGAGCCGTTAGGTGGAAAAATGCAGCGCTTCTGGACGTAGTCGAGACGAGACACGTACAAAGTCAACCATGACAAAGTCATCCTGCTGTCCTGATTCCTCTGAGCCCTGAGAGTGAAGGCTGGCCTGCAGAGGTGACACGCAAGGAGGGGAGTCTGGCGGATGTACCTGAATGCGCACAAGTGCACAATGAGATGCTGAGTCATCTATGTCAACGTTAACATTGCGAGCCAGTAGCGAATGCTCTCACCATGGGATCATTATCTTCTGTGTCGAGGCCTCGTGGAGCAAATGCCGCAAATGGCAGGTCCATTGCAGCCGAGTGCTTAAAAACACCCGAAAAAGGATCAAGTCAAAAGCTGAATGTGCACTCAGTAGTAAGTGTGTATGACATTTGGAGGAGGACTTTATGCTACATTGTGCCCAAAGGAAACTAAAAAAAAAAATGTTCTAAGGAATCAAATGGTTGAATTGTGAGATGTGGCTATGAAAGTGTCAGTAAAAGCTTTAGCAGATCATCAGAACTTTATTTGGCAGGTGTGCACGTCATTTGAAATGTATGCGCTGAACTTATTAAACTTTTTCTTTAGATTGAGTTCCATTTTTTGTTTCATTTATTCCTATTTAAACGAATATTTCCAAATGTTTCATTTGACTTAAAATGAATAAAGATATTGTTTTTTATTGACCATGGCAAAATACTTGCGGTCAACATCAATATTACAATTGGATATCAAATGGGGGCTGCAATTGACCTTTAATTTGAGACCCTGTCATAAATGAATGACAATAAGAAAGAAAAATGTAGTAGTGAATTTAGTTTGACTTACCCGCCGCGTATTGGGTTTATTGACAAAGGCGCCGACTTTCCTCGTGAACGCATTTAGAGATGCCAGCGGGTCGGATGGAAAAGCACTTCTCCCGCCTTGGGACAATATGTCGTCGTCGTTCCCGCCGCTGGGGAAATAAGGGGCCGTCAATTTGCTCCAAGGCATGCGGCTTCACGTGGAATTACCTCCCGACGGGCGTGTTGACCGTGCGTTCCGCTGTCACGTGGCCATGGTGGCCATGATAGGCATGCGCTGGAATTAACACATGCCCGTCTTCCTTGCCAGCAGCGTGTGGTGCCTGAGAAGCATAAAGTGCAATAATGTTAGGACCTTGTGCAAGCATTCCAGGGGTCTAGATGGTTATTATTTTGCCATTGGACCTCTAATCAGTTCTTATATAAATCACGTTATCTATTGTTTATATTAAAGGAATTGGAATGTATACAGAATTGTATTCCCTACTTTTCTTACATTTAAAAAAAAAAAAAAGAGTATAAATAGATAAAATGGATAGAATAGTAGTGTTTTTTCAAATTTCTATTATTTAATTTGAAAAAGCACTTTTCAATGTAATATATTTTTAAAAACAGACTAACTTTTTTTCATGAAAAAGAGGAGTGAATTTGAACAATTCAGAAATTGACTGTCTCTAAATGATTATTAATCAATTGTGTACTTGTTTGATCATTGATTAGTTGCCAAGTAGTCAATTAATCATGGCGGCCCTAATCTAGATCTCAGTGAATAAGTCAAATGACACAATTTTTATTTTATTTTTAAAACAAATGTATTATTACCTGGCTTGGAATGACAGCAGTATGGCAGACCTCAATAGCTCCTGCTAGGACGGGGGGCTGGTAGGAGACCCTGGAAGCGTACAGCTGCACATTTGCCACCCAAAAAAATAAAAAGAAAACAGATGTGTGATCTACACCAAATTTACTATCAATCAGTTTGACTCTTTGAGACAAAAATTTGAAAAATATTGCTTTTTTTGGGGGTGATTTCAAGTGGGCTCTAATCCAGAAAGGTCATTTAAATGCATTCAAAATAATACTTAAAACATTTGAAAAGTAATCACCATAGAATTCTATGTACCGTGCAAATTGGCCAGAAACAGTATCTATGGTTTAAAGGAAAACTCAAGACTGCTTTAGCCTGGAATTGGACTATTTTGCATCGAAAAGGCATCAAGTTGGTCAATAAAGTGTGAAGTTTAAAAGCAAAAAGGCAAAAAGTGTCAGTAGATGGAATTCCCAAGTGTAGACTCACAGTGTGAGCGACCATCCCAGGCACCAGCGGAAACTGGGGATTGTCCAGGGGAAGGGCCTTGGACAGTTTGGAAGGAGAAGGACTCAGTGTGCAGATACACTGAAAAGCAGTTCAATAGAAAGGAAAGAAAAGAAAAGTGGAGAGAAAATACAAAGTGAAATGGAAAAACTAGCCAAGAAGAACACAAGTTCTCAACAACTAAGTGTAGTATACAAGATAAACTGAGAAATGTTATGCCCACCCACCTAACCCACACACAACCACCAAAGTATAAACACAAGAATATTTAATACCAGTCTTCCCTCCATTATTGCGACTTCACTTATCAAAAATTCACTTCTATGCGATTTTTTTCTGCTATAAATTATTAAAAGATTTTTTAAAGTTCATAAATATGTGAAAATCCACACTGAAACTCGCAAGCGGAAGCCATTTTCCTATTATCAAGGCCATATAACTGCGATATTCGAGGGATTACTGTATTTATGTTTCTCAAATAATATGTTGGCAAAAAAAAAGTGACCCAATAAAATGCTCAAAGACCGAGCCACAAAAATAGAAGAGAAAATTGAAATCAAACATTTAGAAAAGAATTAAGATCATTTGTCACTGTGGAAGATTTTTCTTTTTTTTACATTTTAAATTGTGTTCTGGATTGAATTCAAAATGTGACATTTCTGGCCTTGTGTGATGCGGAATTATCAACTATATCATCGTGGAAATTTGTTAGAAGAGGGAAAAAATGGTAGCCCTAGATTAGACTGGTCTGCAAAATCGATTCTTTTAAAAAGACATAATAAGGGACGGTTGAGAAAGATGATCACTATCTGGAAAAAAAAAAAAAGAGTCATCTTACCTGCGAGGGAGGGGAAGTAGAGAAGGACGTCGTGCAAGCCTCTTGTGAATCTTGAACTCCTGCAAATGTTTCCCCATCGTCATCGTCTGGCGCTCTGAGAAGATAAACCAAAAAAAAATAATAATTCAGCAGTCTGGGCCAATTCCAACAAGTGTATGCATGGGTTACCTGTAGTTGCAGGGCTGACCCATGGCTGCAGTTCGTTGACTGCCACCGGGAGGGTCCACAAAGTGGTCCACAATGATGCCCATAATGGGGACGGATCGCTCAAACTGTCTGCAAGACCAAGTTCCATTTGTAACAAAACAGAGAACAATCTGATAGGACAGTTCATGTTACCTGTTGGACATTAAAGCCAAATTGGTGCGATAGGCACAAGAAAGTGTGAGAGTGCCAACGGGGGTTCCCACCACGCCAACGCGTACCGTCTGGAAACCTTAAAAGGATGGAGAAAAAAAATGTTGGCTCATGGTGGAAATTGTTGCCACCTCCAACAGAGAAACTACCTTCTCCTAATCCTCTCATTTGAACTTCCCCAAAATAGATTCTAGAAGAAAGACACAAAAATAATGAAACAAATGGAAGAGCTGGTGAAAACTGACACACCTGTACACACCTGTACAATATCACATAGTCATGTCCCTGCTTTCGGGAAAGTTTGTAGGCAGGTGTTACTCTGGTGACAGCCAGCAGAGACTTTAGAAGGACGGATAGACGGTCGTAGACGGTATACGACACTTTGATGTCCTTGTCACATCTATGGAAGAAAAATGGAAGGAAATGTCACTGCAATGGATGGGATTTTTGATTTAACCTCAAGTGGTCACTGCAGTGGACAGCTATTCAAAAGTTGCCACTTTAGAGCTTTATCGCCAATAAATCAAGTGTATAAAAGCAGAAATGCACATTGCTTAAGACCCCAATTAAATGTACAGATTTATTTTCATGGTATTTAACTCATTGCATGCCAATGATGGGATACGTGCAATCGGTTTGTTTATTAGCCCCTCCCCTTCAAACTGGATTAGACGTCTGGTGCTTTCACTGGTGGGCAATGACTTAAATGAGTGCTATGTAAGGGTTAATAATATATATATATATTTTTAAAATATTTATGCATTAAAAGGTTTATGCGAATCTCTCGTCTTTTTGCCTATCTTCAAGTATATATTTCAAACAGCACATTTGCTTTGTCTTGTTTCGTTTTTTTGGAACATATGAAACTATTGAAAATGATATTTTTTTTCCAAAATACACATTTCTAAAGTGACAAAAGAGCTTACTTTTCATTCATCTCCAGGCACCAAGTCTCTAACTCCATGGAGTCCCCCTAGATGAAAGAAAGGTAGATGATGATGATGATGAAATAAAATGGACACAATAAGACAAATGTCCAAATAACAACATTATCCTTTCAGAACTGTGACATTACAAAATTCCAGGTAGGAATATGTAAGATCTAGGATTTAGAAGAGCACATAAGCTCATTTTCAATCTTGAAATCATGTTTATGTTTCACCTCCGACGTCTTGAGGGAGATCTCGACACACATTGAGCGCCCAACGCCGGGAAGTTGACCGGCCAGTGCTTTCTTAGCTTCATGGGTTACTTCCGGGATGTCTTTGATTGCTAGATTAAACTAAAAAAAAATACAACATTTCAAAAAAGCATATGAGAGTCACTTGGAAAAAAACAAAAGACATACAAGCTTAAAGTAGAATTCAGCAAGAAAAAGAACGGATCACATAAATTTACTAGGTTGTGTCATTTCATAAATGAAAGGAAAGCACTTCATAGAGCCAACTTTTCATATATACTAAATATAAATGTGATATAATTTTACCCAGTCAGAGCCAGTAGGGGAGGAAGACGAGCGAATGCATATCTTTTCACCCAGGCGACCTTGGACGATCACCTGCACCGTCTACAAACATCACCAATATTTTGAATTTATGTCAGAAGAAAAGGGTTAAAAATATTGTTATGATGTAACACCTTCTCACCTTCAAGGCGAAGAACTTAATGAATTTATCCAAGTCTTTTTTATCCTGGGGATTCAGGTCACTTTCCATGTTGTCACGACCCTGCAATCATGCATGATAATATCGTGTTGTTTTTAAATGATGAATAATAATAATCAACACATATTTTAATAATATACAGTAGAGCACTGAACAATTATGTGCAACTTTAGCTTGAATAACCAATTGAAGCACAATCTTTTTTTGCATTCTGTAAAAAAATCCCTTTTTAAAAATAGTTACGGTAATGTCGATATGACCAATTATTAAGTTATAAGACAAACCTTTAAGCAGAGTCGTATAAATTAAGCCAAATACGGCCTCTCCGTGTTTTTTTTTTACAGTGCTCATTGATCTGATACATAAAATGTTTGCAAACGCCAATCCATTGCCGATCAATCAACAATATAATTAATCACAGATAGATCCTTGAAAGGCAACAATGGGTCTAAAATCTAAAGGTTACTCGGTAAATGAACCGATGAATCATTGGCAAAAGGTTAGGCTACAATCAGGCGACATGAACGTCGCACTTGAAGGCTATCACAAAAAGCAAGCTTACATGAGGGTTTCCTTTAGGAACACACGGCGTCAGCGATGTACAAATTAATTCAATAAATGGAGGTATTCGATTTAATGTTTTACAAGAGAAATTCCGACGTAAACAACGTTAACAGCTGCTGTGCTACTTTTCTGTTTATCTTCCCCATGTCGACGTGTTTAGACAGCAGCAGTTTCCCGACAGCACTTTCGCGATTTTCTTCCCGAGATCACGAAGTAAATTAAAGAATATATAATAAAATATATATGTATTTGTTTTATTTGAACGGGTAAATATATGATACTATTGAGTTATGTTCGAGTTTTTTATTTTACATGTATACAAAGATGAACTTTGAAAGTAGTTTGGCGAATCTGGGAGCAAGTGTCCCAAGTGGCGTTTCCTTGAAATAGTCGTTGTCTTTGAAATACACCAGTCAAGGTAAATCGTTATCGTAAAGGAAAACAACGCAAGAATGCATAATATTTAGTAACGATCTCAGTTATTTAACGATTTGGTGCGCATGATCTGTTTTATTGTTTTCCTGCATGGCAAATGACTCCATCCTGAGCTAAAGATTTAGCATTTTGCTTTTAGTTGTACGGTACAAGCTACGACGCAATGTTTTATTTTATTTATTATTATTTATTTTTATTAAAATTATTTTTTTTAGCACCGGGGTGATACTCCTAATGATTCATTCGAACATTGAAATGTAATACGGGACGGTGTGAAATAAATATTATTTCTAACTATAAATTGTACAATGTATGTATTTGTTACTATTATCCAACTGAATGCTTTTATTGTCATCATACAAGTATAATGAGAGTACTGTATTTACACAGCATGGCGATATCCATCGCCGTTTTGGATTGTGACTTGCTGTTGCATGGTCGTGGTCACAAGACACTGGACCGATTCGATGTGGGCTCGGTATCCGATGACTTCCTCATCACACAGTTTGGCTTCCCCAGAGAGTTCATCTTGTACTTGGTGGAATTACTTAGAGAGGTGACCACATATTTTTCCACACTTTCAACGTTATTAATCATTTTGAAAAAACTACTATATATTTCTGTCAATTTCTGCACTCCAGTCACTCTGCAGGAGAACACAGAGGTCCAGAGCGATCAGTCCCGAGGTCCAAGTCCTGGCTGCGTTGGGCTTCTACACATCAGGTTCTTTCCAAACATCAATGGGAGACACTATTGGAATCAGCCAAGCGTCCATGTCCAGATGCGTGTCCAATGTTACCAAAGCTCTGATTGAGAAAGCGCCCCAGTTTATCACATTGAATAGGTACGACATGATATAGTTGTAGTTGTTTATCTGCTGTTAACAAAGTAGATGACAAATGGTGGTACCCCACAGAAATCCAGTAATTCAAGAGCAGACTTCCCAGGAATTCCAGAGGGTGGCGGGATTGATGGGCGTTTTTGGAGTTCTGGACTGTGTTCAAGTGGCCATCAAGGCTCCCAACAGCGAAGACTCAACATATGTCAACAAGAGGGGATTCCACTCTATTGGCTGTCAGCTCGTTTGTGACGCCAGAGGCTTGTTACTCAGCGTGGAAACTCACTGGCCGGGTGGTTTCAAAGCTGTGGATGTTCTGGAAAGATCTGCCCTTTACAAAGAACTGCAGGAATCTGAGGAGGGCTATTTGCTGGGTGAGGATTGTCAGATTGGCCAGATAACATCGAGTTTATCTTATTGATAATGGAACATGAGGTTTCTGCTTTTTAGGTGACAGCAGTTATCCTTTAAAGACGTGGTTGATGACCCCGGTGAAATGCCCTGGATCTCCTGCAGAGTTTGGATACAATCTTGCTCACACGGCTACACATGAGATTGTGGATAGAACATTTCGCGCCATTCAGACAAGATTTCGCTGTTTAGATGGTACCAAAGGATATTTGCAGGTAACTTAGTTTTACTTACATTGAGAAGAATACACATATATATCTATATAGTCATGTACGGGTGAACACTAACCAACTAACCACTGTTGTATTTAACTGTTCCACACAGTACTCACCAGAAAGGAGCTCATCTATCATGTTGGCCTGTTGTGTTCTCCACAATGCCTCTCTGCAGTCAGGATTAGACGCTTGGACTCTGGAAAGGACAGACCCGTTAGAGCTGCCTGAAACTTTTGAGCAAAGACCCGAAGACCGGGACAGTCAGGCTGAAGAGATGCGCAAACAGCTCATTCTGAAGCACTTCAGCTAACGGGAGCCTGGAAACTGCAGGACAATTTTCAAACAACAGGGAAGCCAACATAGGATGGGGGGGTGTCTATATTCAAAGCAAGAAAGTTAAGAGACCGTGATGCTGATGCAAATTTTTAATATTTTGCTGGTTACTACTCTACTGACTACACTACTTTAACATAGACATATATGGAGGAACATGCAAGACACTGTACAATAACAACACATCTCTGTGGAAATAATTGGATTCTTCTTCTCACTATGTTCAGCCCAAAAAAAATGAGTTCCATTGTTTTCCAGAACTGGAAAAAGGGAATGAACCCTTGATACAATTTTTTTTTCTTATCAAAAAGGAGTATGTGACAGATTTGAATCCCGTATTTACAACTCCATATCATTTATGTACATGGTACACCAATGCATTGATATTGTTGAGGCAAACTTGACACAATGACATTTTTGGGGGGTGTAAATCAAACCAAATAAAAAAATTAGACACACAAAGACATATCATCTCTATGGGTAATCAATGCCATTACTGTATATACTGTATTCTAAAGAAATCTGTCATGGACAGAACAGGAATAAAGAAAAATGTTTTGAGTGTCCTTTTGAAGATGGCAATGGTGTTTAACATCTGGGAATGTAATTCCATACATATATTTACAGGCTTACGCTCTACTGACAGAAATAAATACATAAACGCAAGCATATCTTACTTTGATGGCAAAATATTTTGAATGCAATTTGTCGATAAATTGGAGTCAATCAAAGTTCTTTGTTTGCTTTGATTTCACAGTGGCACTTATTTGTAAAAACAAGCAAAAAAAATATGGATTTTAGTGCGACTTAAAACAAGACAGAATTCCAGTATACAGCAAAAAGACACTAAGACACCCCAAGTTGATGCCAAAGGGACAACAGATGTCCCACGCGCCACTATCAAAATATTAAAAATAATTTTACACAATTTTGAATGATCAACACGGCTTTGTATTTTCTTTTTTTTTTTGCATTAAATAAATATGCTCTTTTTTTGATACTCAGAATATTATTAAGCAATATGGTCATTTTTGTACTTTTTAAGAAAATTATGTAAAAAAAACAAGGCAAAACTATACACTCAACTTTAAAACAACACATATTTTTGTCGCATAATTTAACTATGCAATTTTTTTTGCTGCAAATATATTATATACACACATACATCCACACGGTTTTAAATTCCATAAAAATAATAATTTCTCACTCCTCGGAATTTTTCAAAAGGAAAACATGATTGTAGAGTTTTTTTTTGGGGTGCAAAATAAATGCTTGGACTGTTGATTAGGTAAAAACTAATTGAAAATCGAATTAGTATTTAGCTCTGACAGACTTTTATGATTTGATCTTGTGTGGTGTCAAACTGAGTGAGACATACTTTTCACTTTGCACTTCTGATTCGAATAAAAGCAACTGATTCAATTATAAGTGTTAGGCACTTGAATGGCTTCCTGTGAAGGAGGACGTCTACTTGTCAGCAGCAGCACTGAAGTTGTCAGTGGCACACACCAGTTGACATAGAAGCTCACAGGGGAAGTCAATGTGTGCTTACGGCATGATTGAGGCCTGGCAGGTTCATTATTTCCATGTATTGAAGGGAAATATTCATATTGATATATATATAATATGTGCCATGGTGCTTGGAGGGCTGCTGTGAAGAGTCAGCTGCAGTTGAGGGGTGAGGGGCAACAGGCTGTCTGTCAGAGGGATTCTGAATCATCGTTTGCTTTTGTTTCTCTGAAGGAGACAAGAGTAAACTTTAGCTTGAAGGATATGATACTGTGGATGATGTATAGTATGGCAGTAATATTAGGTGGGGGATCCAACTTTGCGTTTTTTCAATTATCGCGACCTTGTCTGGTCAATATTATCCACGATCTTCGAGGGATTACTGTGAAATTGTACCTGTGGTCCAACTTGGGCCCTCTTGTCTGGCTCCCCCGCACATCAGCTGTGTGGCGGCTTGCCTGAATGTGCGGTCGAGACCGGAGCCTCTCCACTAGTAATGTTGCGGGGGAATCCACTAGTGGAGACCCTTCGTCGAAGAAGAGCAGGCTACGGGAGCGAACTGCACAAAAGCACAAACTTACTGTCATTTGTCTTGGAAGATGTTAACATGGTGATAAGCTACCATGCATGTCTTTGGAATGTGGGAGGAAACCGGAGTTCCCAGAGAAAACCCACGCAGACCCGGGGAGAACAAGCAACCTCTTCGCACAGGTGGACCGACCTGGATTTGAACCCAGGTCCCCCACTGTGAGGCCAACATGCTAACCACTCAACCACCAGGCGGCCCAAGCTACAAAGTGGTGCTTTAAAAAGTTTCAATGTGACATATATCTATCAGTTTAAAAAAAAACAACTTGAATAAAAGCCAAAAGTCCTTCTGTCACCACAAACAATATAGTATATTAACATCTTTCATCATGATTGTTGGAGTCCCAAACCCAAGGGTGTTGAACTATAGGGTCCATAGCATTCATTTTAAAACTATTCCGGAATGCTTTATTGTTTTTGTCTTTAATGATCTACCCACGTTCCAAGAAAGCACCACTTTTTCTGGGAGAGCAAATTCCAAATGAAAGGGTACCGTTATTATGGAGTGGCAACATACCCTGACTGGTTGTGTATAGGTCCGCTTCTTGGTGGGATGGAGGTGAAGAAATATGTAAGGAGGAAGAAGAAGAAGCGTGGGGGACAAAGGAGAGGGAAGAGAAACAAGGGGAAAAGGAGCCCAACACCAGGACAAAACACAATGCCATCATCTGTGCAGAGAGAAAAATACATTTAGCCCTTTGTGCACAATTCAAAGTACTAAAAAAGTGAAAATATTTACCATGAGGCATGTCCCCGTTTGAGTTGAGGCCATTTTACAAGTGCGTGGCAGAACTTTCCCTGAAATAAGCGATTGGACTTTCTGGAGCTGCTGCAGGAGACCCCTATAGACACATAATAAAGTGCTATGAATGTGGAGGATAATATCAACATGGATGTTTACGTTATGGTAGTCCTGTCCTGGAAGTATTGTATATAATATTCCTAGAGATTCACAGTCAAAAGACATTTTTGGTGCTTTATGTTAATTAAATGTAAAAAAAAAAACCTGCTATTTTGACCCACTTTTTCTTTTCGTTTTTGGCTGTCAGATTGGTGCAAAAACAAGAACTTTACTAGCCAGTGGCTTTTTGTGACCTGGAGAACAGGGTTCTGATGGTTTGCGCTGTAATGGACCAATGCGAACACTGAGGGGAGACACTGCTCAACATTTGTGCTGCGCTTTAAAGCAAACGCCAGCCAAATGAACCCAATGAATTGGAGTCAGATATTCAACTGGCACGGCCAGCAAGTCAGGCAGGCCATCAAAAGGCTGTTTGGCCTTTGCCTTGTGAATAAAAAAATGTCAAAAAAAATGCAGCAATGCACTCGGCTGCTGTTTCCATTTGAACTAAGGGAGCTGTACAACAAGTCGGACTTCTATCACTGACAATGGCACAAAACCACTTGGCATTAGTGGCAAGCCTCCCATTTTAACTGCCGTTTAATGGCAGCCAATGAGTTCATTTGAAGTAGACACATGGAACACAAACAAACTTGTTTTATAGACTTACAATGTTGACTCATGGAGATCGTTTTGCGCCAACGCAACTATTTTACCCAGTGATTGTTCGTGAATGTGGGTGGGCTGGATGTGGAGGGTGGGCGTTGCACCACGTAAACTTTTGATTATAGACCGCCGCACACAGAAGCCCCAATACGACCATATCTTCCTCTGAGATAATAGTAGATTAGGCTCAAATTCCTATAGCAACATAACTGTTTCGCATAAATATAGTGTATGCTTGAGAAGTATTCATTATATGAACTCTAGACATAATAGGTTGGAAATAAGCACCTTTGTTGTAAAAATTAACTCAATGGCTGTTATTAAAAGTGATAGGCCTCCAATCCAGATTCAGTAAGGAACCAAATTACTTAGTATTTTTTGTTGTTGTGCCAAATCCAAGAATGACTGAATTTGTTGTGTTTATAAATCACGGCATCATTAAATAAAACAAGTCAGACTAAATAATACTGTGACAGTGGGATATGATTTGATCTTTTTGCATTTGTGATTTCTATTTATTTTCTTCAATTTTTATGTATGATTTTGCTGACCATGTGTAGAAAGCTTTACCTATTGGTTGTCTCCAGGTTCTCCACTTTTCTCCATAGGTCACCATTTTCTGACGTGTAGTTTTCAACCCTGGAGCAAAAAAATAAAAATAAATTAAATGACTTTTTTTTTCGTCCCGTGGGAATTCCTAATCACCAATTAAAACATGCTTTTAACACTGTCATGAATTGCCCATAGATTTTATTCATATTCAAGATAAGTCATCTGCCTACAGCTGGTTCCAAAGCGGCCCACCACATTGTTTTTTGTTATTAAACTCTTTGGGATAGTTTGATTGCTTGTGGCCCCTCCCACTTAAAAATGGATTGGAGATCTATTACTGTCAATGGCAGCCAAAGGGTTAATATCTGCTTCAGAGATTTATAGAATCAAACAAAACTAGAAATACATTTCTCAAAGCAACGATATACATACCACACTTTAAATTAAATGTTTTTCACTTCCCTTTGTTTCAACAATGTATTACAATTGATTTGAAAAAGGTCAGATTTTTTTTTATTAACTCCTTTTGTTTTAATTAGCATTATTTCTATTTTTCATAGCCACCTGATAGTGTAGTGGTCACAAAATCTGCGTGAGTAGCGGGGGCCATAAGAGTTTGACCTGTGGGCTGCAAGTTTGAGACCACTTTCCTTTAATATTGTAATTTAAAAGAAAGAAAAAAAACATTTAAAGAAACAATTAAATCTGAATTTGTGCATGTAATACACACGATTCAAATTTGTGTTCATGTAATAATTTAAGTGGGATGTTCCCTTCCCGCATTCACATTACATTATTTCTTCAAATGAATGGAAGGTGATAGGATGTCATTAATCTAATCCCTATAATCCTTCTGTTTGCCTTGAATACATCGAATTCTGTGTGCGCCACCTCTTGTCAGATGCCTGCTGTTTCCTTTCTGAGTGATCATCCAATAATCCCTACACAAAAACTAATGAAAAGGGGGGAAAAAAAGAGAGCTACTTTTATGATGAATCTGGTTTGTCCTTTGCCTGTGGCTCCACACTGAGCAGGGAAAAAGTTCAAATTAAAACCAGCTGTTTTTCAACTTTCCCCATCCCTGACATGTGAATTGAATGCACTCAAATGATGTACACAAGTGGGAAGAGACGGTTGGTTTGCTTAACACCAATTTAAGTGTTTATATAGAGTTAATATGAAGGATTAAACAGGAAATGTCAACCAGGTTGTATTTGGAAAAAAAATGGCTGTTATTGGCTGGAAAAATGATAACTCACCTTTTCTCCAGGCATTCCACATATTCTTTCTTCTTCCTCCGACTCTCCTGAGCTGAGATCTGTCCAGATTTTTTAAAAATATTTCAGTAATTTTATTTTTAGCAATACTACAAAACTTGCATAATAAATCAACCTATCGGGAATTTTATTTCAAGTTTATTGGTTTACCCATTATACCTTGTTTTTAATCTTCCGTCTAACTCGTTTGAGAGCCTTCTCTTCACTTTTGGTGAGGGGAAGTTTGTTAGGTACGGGGTATCCCTCAGCAACGAGGGTCCGTTTCTCTTCCTCGGTCAACAAAAGGGGTCCGGAGCCCTGCAGTTTCTGCCACGCCAAAATAAAAGTCGAAGAAGGAGAGTGTTAAATGAATGTTTTGATCAGGGGAGGTAAGAAGCCACAGGAGAAAAAGGCTACTGACATGCGGCGCAGTGAGTAGAGGTGAAGACGAGATGGCCGCGGATGAGGAAGCGGACCCCCGGCCTGTTGGTCTCTGTTGCGGCTGCGGGGAAGACGAAGGAAGGGCCAGGTGTGGGGAGGAGGGCGGCAGGGAGCCGTCACTGTCGCCGTGGTTGCTGCTGGGTGGAGTGGGCGGAAGTTGCAGGCCCTCTTCTGAGAAAGAAGTTTGATCAAATGAATACATCAATACTGAGAAATTCAAAAGGGCAAATTGGGGGTGCTGTGCATACCAGTAGGCCGGCAGTGGCACTGTCCCACCTCGCCTGGTTCATCTTTTATAGTCACAGGTTTAACATCATCTGGAGGACACACCTGAACCAAGAAAATATACAGATTTGAACATTAAGCAGAAAATAAAAAGTGTCTTCCACTAAGGGATGCTCACTGTGTGTTTCCATAGTGACCCTCTTCTTGCAGGGGCTGGGCTTAGTATGAAAGGCGAGTCTTCGGCAGGCTGCGGCTCGGGCTCATGAGCCACATCCGGCTCTTCCTGTTTCACCAAGATGGTCGACAGGTCCTGACTGAAGCTCCATTCAAATTCTAAGCAAGAGAAAGTGCAAGAGAGACGATCATCAACTGTACTTTTTTCTTTTAATACTTACGACATGAACTTTAATTCCCATGTCGTTGGATTGGATTGGATTGGATAACTTTATTCATCCCGTATTCGGGAAATTTCTTTGTTGCAGTAGGAAGAGGGTGAGGATGCAGGAATAGGAAAGGCATTATACACAAATTGGGAGTTAATAGTAAGTCAATAAATAAATACATGAATAAATATATAAATAAGGGTATAATCAAGGGTTTTAATTGTTCCTCGTTCACATTGCTCGATTTTTGGTGGACAGAACCAGTCATTTTTTTGTTATATTAGTTAAAAACTGTTTAAACTCATTAGTATCATAACTTACATACAATATACTATTGAAAGTTCAGTACTTTTCTTCGAGATAAGGTGGAACAGAATGAGTAAATATTTCTACCAAATTATACATTATCAGGCTTTTGTTCAGTCATGTAAAAGTTAATGGTTTGAATCCCAGCGGGTGAATGGCAAGCGGTCTGTGATCTCAGCAGAACAGAAGCAGTAAAAAAAAAACTAAAAGTTGCTCCGGCACGGCAGGTGATGGCAGTAAAACGTATGCTTCCCATCGACAAGCAGAGCAGTAAATTGAAGCCAAGTGGGGTACAAATATGAGCCTCCATGTGTGAGCTTATATAAAAAAAAATAACAACCAGTAGCATCCAAAGTCATTTGATGACTTTTTCCCTTGAGGTAAATATTTTTGGTTAAAAGTTTCAATTGTATCCAATTATATTTGCAGGGTGTTTGCTGAAAAGGACAAAACATGAAAGAAAATACTGTTAAATAAGACACTATTTCTGTCAATAGGCGTTTTCAATATTAATTTCCCGTTCTTACTAACAACACATACACTCATTTCCATTTTTTCTTTAAAAAAATGGGCTTCCTCTGGTAATTTCCGTGTAGTGAGGGTTCGGTTGACAAGAAAATCAAATAACATAAGCTTCTCCCTTGTTTAAATGCCTTTTTATCTGTTGTTTTATACATTGCATTGGTCCAAATCGGTCAGTTGTTTCTTTTAGTTTAATAGCACAGCAACCTCATAACATTTATGTTGCGTTACTTCCTGGCATCTTGGAATTAAAATAATACCTTAAGAGGCTAACCTAATAAGAGGCGATTGAGAAGAAGAAGAGTAAAAACATTATTATACAACTAAAAAGAATACTACATAAGTATTTGCAATGAAATAAGGTAAACTTTTAATATTATTCTTCATGGTTTAACAAAGAATGGGGCACACATGCAGAAGATGCAGTTTGCTTTCATTCATTTTCTGAACCACTTATCCTTGCAAGGTTCGCGTGGGTTGCTGGAGCCTATCCCAGCTAACCAGGAGCACCAGGCGGGGGACACCATGAACCGGTGGCCAGCCAATCACAGGGCACAAGAAGACAGACAACCGCTCATGCTCACACTCATACTTAGGGACAATTTAGACTTTTCAACCAGCCTACTTTGCATGTTTTAGGGATGTGGGAGGAAACCAGAGTACCCAAAGAAAACCCACACAAGCTCAAGGAGAACATGCAAACTCCACACAGTGAGGACCGACCTAGGATCGAACCCTCAATCCCAGAACTGAGAAATCGAAACGCTAACCACTCGTTTGTCGGTCCACCAGAGTTTGTTTTAGTAGTTGAAATATAAATAGATTTCAAAATCCGTTTACCACAGGATAATTTGTGGGTTGTGGCCCTTAACTCATTCACCGCCATTGACAAATATACAAATGACATCCATTTAAAGTGATCATATCTCACTGCCTTTGACGAAAATCTCTGCTGCTGCTGCTGTTATTGTTTTTGTTATTGACAGTTTGGGATGATCTAGGCAAGGAAGATGATCTTTAAAACCTCCAGATTACTGAAGGACTATGCGGTAACCTCAGTCTGTCTGCAGAAGCTCCCCACCTTGTGGACTTCCTGTAAGTGGCTCCAGTTTGTTTACCTAGATCTACAATGTCTTGTGTGTCTTTTGTCTGTCTTACTACTGAAACCAAGAAATGTTCCAAATACAGGATGAACTAAATATCGAATCTGTTCTAGACATCAGATCCAATTTGATTGGATTGACCGCATAAGCTCTTAACTTACGCATTTTGCTTTTCCTTGCGTGGTGTTTGTGATTTTTAAGCATTTGATTGCAGCATGTCGCGTGCCGCATGTTAGCGTAGTCATTCTCTGGAAAGGCTCAAACCACACCACATAGGCGTTTAAATGTTATTTTCTTTTATTGTTTTGTTTTTGCATGTGAATTCCACTCCACTTTTAGTAAGAGCACATAATTTAATGAGGATTTGATTGAATTAAGGCCGAGTGTGTGTTTAAAACTGCAAGAAAGAGAGACAGGGATGTTCTTCTGACTTCAACTACACCGCACTCAAAACCATATGCTTGTCATAGTAGTAGTGTGTCTGGACAGGCGTGTGTATGCACGTGCGCGGTAGGTGGGCAGGGCTTAGTTAGAGTGGGAAAAATTGTACAGGCAGAAGGATACCCAGGATAAATGGAGAACACAAAAGCACATGGACAGAGGAACTGGAGTTACAAAACTGAAAATGGGAAGATGAACCTGCACTTCACATTTAGCTCGATCACATGTGAATGTTTATTTGTAGGGACAAAATGAGTGGGAAAGTTCTAGACAACAGCAGTAACATGACAGATGACAAAAGCGAGTCAAGAAGAAAAACAGGGAAGTCACCCACCAGAGTCTTGGTCCATCTTGACTGACAGGGCAGGGCTCTGGGGGGCAGAGTCTCCACTCAAAGAGTAGCTGTGCTCACCTTGGATGTCTGTGAAAATCACTCAGGTTATTCATGTCTTGTTGGGGTTACTGAATAAATACATTCATACATATTTTACAAGGGCAATTTTGCATACTGTGTTTGTTACTAGAATATGTGGTTTCCCATTCAATGCAGTTACGAGACATTTATTTCCCAACCATTGGATTACACAATAATTTACTATGTAACTATACCATTATATACACATTTTATAGGAGTACATTTACTAGACCTGAAGAATTTTTGTGAAAAAAAAGGAGAATGATTGCCCACTGAGACAGAAAACTACTTAGCTGTGCCATGTACAGCGACAATAAAACACCTTTATAACCAAAATATTTTCATTTTGCGCTGTACAGTGACAGCAAAACTCATTTAAATCCTTTTTTATACCAATTCAGGATCTATAGAATGCTTATATTATTTCCATTTTTTTAATCCAATGTTGAATTTGTTGATTGAATCGGTTAAAAATGAAACCAAATTCTTTCTCTGGCCGACATGAGTCCAACTAACAATTTTAACAACCGTGAGAGTCATGGTCTCCAAAACACAAACAAAAGACAGATTTTTTTTTAAATTACAGTGCCACTGAATTATGAAAGTGACTATGTTTTTGCCTCAAAAAGGATTTGAGGCAGGAATCAGCTCGTAGGAGCGGCATGCTGACACTTTCAGTTGTTCAAAGTGAACATTTTTGGAAGCTGAGGCTAATATAAACTTGTGCATCTTGGAATTTGACCTCTCTGTGAGAGGAAGGAGGTGAACTGTGAACCTTTTTAAAGGGGAAACTCAATACTCTTGGTCTCCATGCCGAGTTGGCTTCCAATTGGAGCCCGACTGAGGGTTGGGGGTAAATTTGTGAGCAGATGTTGGCTGAGAGGTCAAGCAACTAGCCAATTTGCAGGAATCCAAAGGAAGAAAAGAAAAATCATACCTGTCAACCTTGGCCAATTGCTCCCCCTATTAATGATTGCAATTCCCCTATTAAGTGACAATAAACTATACAAACACAACGTGGCACATATTGACTCACATAGAAAGGACTTAAATCAGTCGGTGTGCCATTCACATGCACTAAATTCAAGATTGTGTAAATGCGCTGACACCTTGACTGTCTTGGTATATTGCTTGCTGACACGCTATATTTATATAGTGAAAAGACGGAAGTCATGCATATCATGCTCAAAGCATAACAACATTATCAATTGGCAATGACATTTTCGTCTGATAGCGGTGACACAAACGATAGGGATTAGAGCCAAAATGGGGAAGACAAGATTGTTTTTTTTTTTTAAAAAAAAAAGGTACTTGAAAAAAAAAATCCCTTAAAAGTTGCCATACAGCGTACACAATTTGAAATGACCAAAAAAACCTATAAAATACGGGAAAAATGTATAAGTTGACACGTATTAGGGCTATTTTCACCCACTTGGAAAGCCACAATTGGACGTGGCAAGCATCACCCCTAGTTTTTCACAGTACACTACAGCAGTATTAAAAAAGTAGCAAGGATAAAAATTATGATTTTGACCTGGGCTGTTGTCTATGTCCATGTGGAGAAAGAAATGCCTGTCTGTCAGCGGGGGGCGCTCTAATAGGTGGTCGTCAAAGAAACTGCTGAATAACTCGCTGTTGAAGTCGTCCATTTGATCACCTGGGAAAGGCTGGAAAACAAAAATACAATTGGATTTAATGGGAGGACAACTGATTTGCATGATTTCTAGGCAATCTCAAGTGATAGTTTTGGAGATGTGCAGAGTCTGCCTGCAATTTTAATAAATAGCATTGTTTTTTTTATTATGAATATGAACTTTTGTTTGCTTTTGAAGATCTTTAACATGTTTAATGCAATTTCAGGAGCGGTGATGACATAACAGGTTTCATAAAGATCTGATCGTGTGCATATGGTAGCAAGACAAATTCAATTTGCAACGTTGAGATGCTTAATCAATGTCAGATTTTGTCACATCCGCTATTCATTCAATCAACTTTTGTAAAACCGTTTTCTCGATCATCACTGATTATTCATGGGTTTCAAGTTCTAAAACCTTTTCTTTGCTAAATTTTTCAAGTACAACCACCTTGATTAAAGTGCATAATGATGAATTGATTAGAAGGCATTTAGATGAGTTCAACAGCCTTCAAAGAGCCAAATGTCACCTCGTCTATGATGTCACTATATCCAACACATGTTTGTCTTGAAACGAATGAGTCACCAAGTCGAGACGTTCGGGAAGCCTGGGACAGTGCGGTGCTCGGACTTTGTGGGCATCCAGAGAGGTTTTGAGGTAAGGAGAGGAGAGTAAAGCTCATTTCAATGTATTATTCCAGGAAACAAGTGTGAGCTCATGTTCAAAAATATAGCACGACATGTCTCTGCATTAGAAGTCTGTAGACAGGCGTGAATTAAAAAGAAAAAAGTGGTTTGTTGTTATAGCAGCAGGAATCACAAAGCACCTCGTCAAGTCAATTCCAGGCTTTACATCCATCCAGAAATTGTAAAGAGCAATCAACGTAAGAGGATTATTTATGAACATATAGCACTGGGTAGCATTCTAAAAGAAAGTTTTAACCTCAGAATGACATCACGCATTATGTTAGGTTGTCTTTGAGGCTAAGCATGTCTGCATTGAAGGTCTGGAAATGGTGCAATCATTTGATGAAATCACATGGATTCAACACTAATTACCCTGAATTCAGTTCTGGAATAAGTTCAGATTCATCAGGGGGCATGTGAAGATGTTGGAAATATTGTATCGACCTGTAGTTGCGGATTAAACCGAACAATTCATAATATATTTACTGAGTCACTGCCATTGCTGGCGATTTACGTCCAACCCTTCCAGTTTAAGATGATATATTCTCCATCAATAATGATCAAAGACATTTCACATACTGAAAACTGCATTTTGTTGGAAAACGCATACATTCTTACATCTTAATGTCATGTTTGTGTTTTTAATAGTGAGGAAGAAACAGAGCTGCCAGTAAGTGGAAATATACAGTATGTAAGGAGTAATTATATATTAAGACTAATGTTATCCTTGTAATTAACAATGTTTGGTCTCAAACTGTAAAAAAAAACACTGCAATTGTGCCATTTGTCACAACAGCAGTCAGGGATATTGCAGGTAGAAAAACGTGGAATACGTACATAATTAGTAGTATATTTCAGCATTTCAATGTTGGTATGTAAAGCAATAATTGGTGTGGAATTAAAAAAATATATTTTTAGATTGTAGCTGGTGAAAAAAAGTTTGCAAAATAGTATCTCACATTACAGGATAATCAGTTATGATCATCCATTAATTAGGACTTTACTGGCTGTGAATGGAAGGGAAGTTTAGGGCTATAAATATAATGACATGCTCATAAATTTGGAGTCTAAGCAATTTGATGGATGACTTGCATGCAACGATGATGTTTTGACATTCGTAAGTAAAGTGAAATTGCTCTGCGGAGTTAAACGCCGAAGGCAGTGCTCCCCACTGCATTTGATTTCATGTGGTTAAAGCGGTTTGGCTACATTTAGCTTCACTGGAGTTAATGTGGAGACTAAAGTCAAGCATCGTTCTCAGGAAAACAAGACACACAAAATTTGTCTTTTCTGTCTCTCTCTCTGTCTATCACACAGACAGCGTGCCTGCTCACATTCCTTCAGGCAGCTCCGTGCCCAATCAGCAGTGAGGATGCAGACAGGATGGGTGTGTCTTTCTACAGCTGGAGTGCAGGGTTTGAATGGGGAGTTGAGAAGGAAAAAGGAAAAAAAATGGAAGCCACACTATGCAGGGGTGTCAAAATCATTTTTGTCACTAGAAACCATGTAATCATAGTGTCGCCTCCAAAAGGGGTTGTTACAAACGATTGCTTTTAAAAAAAGGAGGGGGTGGCAACAAACAAACATAAATTTCAATATGTTATAGTTATTTAAATTGAAGACAATTTGGGGGAGCATAATGAAAAAGATTCATAGTGGGCCGCATAGAATGATTAGATTTGGCAATTGGGAAGAGAGAAAGATGACAATAGACCCAAAATGATTAAATAAAATCAATGACAGGATGCATGGAAGTGTCCAGATGGAGTGTTTAGTGTTGAAAAGGCGCATTCCAGCAGTTTTATGCCGACTCCTAAAATTTGACGGCAAGTTTACTGGAACTTTGGCCATTTTTTTTATTTATTAAGACATTCAATTCACATTTGCACTTAAATTTGTGACGGCTCAATGGACTTCAGTGAAAAGCGGGAAATGAACTCATGGTGTGCCACTGATGGCGATTGTGCATTATGACAATACGGAAACAGAAATATTATATTTAGCCTTTCCGAAACTGGCTGGTGCGAGTGGTTAACGCGCTGTCCTAAAAGCTCTGTCGTGCCGGGTTCAAATCCAGGTCAGTCTACCTGTCTGGAGTTTGCATGTTCACCCCGAGCCTCTTTGGGGTTTCCTCCGGGCACTCCGGTTACCTTCTACATTCCAAAGACATGCATGGAAAGCTGATTGGACACTAAATTGCCCCGAGGGATGGTTGTGAGTGTGTATGGTTGTCCTCTGTCTCCTTGTGCCCTGTGATTGGATGGCCACCAATACAGGGTATCCCCTGCCTCTGGCCCAAAGTCAGCTGGGATAGACTCCAGCACCCCCCATGACTAGTGACAATAAAGTGGTTCAAAAAAATGAGATGAGATTTCCAAAACCAAAAAGATGATTAAGTCAGTGACTAAAGGACAGCTGGTTTTTTAAAAGACACTGTACAAGGAAAATTTGGGTTCTATTGGTTGTTGTTTTAATGATTAATAGGGAATACCGACTGCACAGTATGTGTATGTGGTTAAATGTTGCCATAGATGTGCTGTGCATGTTTGGTGCATTAAAGACTAAATTTAATGTTTCAGTGAATGTGTTTGTTAACTGTTGTCCATCCTCTCATTGCTTGGTGATTGATTGATTGACTCAAACGAACACAAAGTCAGACTTGGACACTAACAAACAACAACAATGGAGGAAAATGATACCCCCACATTGTATATGCATGGCGGTGGCAAAGAGTCACATTTTATGGGACAGTTGACTCAAATAATACTGATTAATACAGATAAGTGTAGGTAGTGATTAAAATACGTCATTAGAGTCATGTGCTAAAACTTTACGTTCCAACAGTAGTAACTGCTAATATCGATATAAAAGCCTTCAGAGCAACACTGCCTGTATAAGCTCATGTTTGCATGTTCTTGTTGTTGTTTGTAAATCCATATTATGCATCCTTAAACATTACAATAACACAATGAAATTAAAATGTGCTCGGCTGTATAGCAAACTGTGCTGAAATGGTACCAGAATAAAAAAAATATGAAAATCACTTATTTGTAACATGGCACTTTTTGATCCTATTTAAGTTACCATAGCAAAAGTGTTAGGTTGTACTCTGAATAGTACCTCAACTGATCGGATTCTGTCCTGACAATTGACAAATCCCTGTTTTTTCACGTCAACTGAGAAGCAGAAAATAAGGTAGTAAAAATTCATTCATTCATTTTCTGAACGGTGTTTCCTCAGAAGGGTTGTGTGGGTGCTGGAGCCTATCCCAGCCAACTACAGGCAGTAGGGGTGGGGGGGACAACCTTAATGATTTGCCACCAATTGCAGGGCAGAATGAAACAGACATCCATTCTCGCAAACATTCGAAGCTGGGGACAATTTAGAACATATTACGTTCAAGTATTTTGTTTGAAATGAATAATAAAGTTACTCATTCAATGTGATAAAATGAGTTATCTTTATTATAGTCTCAACTTTTTTTCTGTTGCAGGACAATCTGTTTAAATATAGTATAAAATGTGCTGTATACATGTATACTGTACTATTCTTGTTGTTTTGCAGGATGCTTATACTTATTTTGTTGCTAGCAGTCATTCACTCATTCACTGCCAATGCCATCTGAAGACATCACAGCCATTTAGATAAGAATAGTCAGCATTGCCATTGATGACAACAGACATCCAATCGATTTTGACAAAGTTGTTGGCAGCGATCAAGTTGGATTGGACACCTATTGCCGTCAATGTCAGCCAACAAGGTAAAACCTCAAAATAAATACATTTCAATAACTATTTTTTCTTACCCAATTCTGAAAATGACAATCATATTGTGAACATCCTTAATCTATACTTCATCTAAAATTACAATCCCACGTGAATGCATTTAAAAACGGCAATGGATGTCCAATGCACTTCAACCCATAGCACTAACAGTGAGTGAGCATGTTTCATTGCCACTGACAAAGACAAACGTCCAATCCACTAGCACTCGGAGGGCTGGCATTTAATGATCATCCATGTACAAATGTATACTGTCCAATTGATAAGGAGAAAAGTTCCTCTTTGCAATGTATAGTTCTTTTCCACAGTTTGGAAGACACCAAGACACACACACGCAGGCAGGCAGGCAGGCAGGCACGTGCACATCCACGTGCACGCGCGCACACGCACGCACATACAAATTCATACACATTCATACACACATAAAGGGGGAAAGGTAATTGCACCGGATGTCAATAAGGATCTGCCAACCGATGTCCGGGTCCGGGTGGAACGTCCACCTAAGACTAATTATAATGATCATTTCTATCAAACTCAAACACTTGTTGCGTTTTGTAAGTGTGTTTTTCATGCATTCTGCTGCAGTTTGACTCACCACATTGGTGAGAAAATCTCCTTCGTTGAGTTCCTCCAGATCCAACAGGTTGTTGCCTCCGGTCGGGTAGAGTTTATCCGCCGCCAGTGTCTCTAATATCGACTCCATGGTGGTCGCGTCTTGTCTGGATACACAACTTATGGATGAAAAAGAAGGACTCCTAACGTCTGCATCGTCCGCGGGTCAATGACACGCTCGACGGCCGCCATCCGCTGGGTGAGAGAGAGAACCGAACTCCGTCCGTCTTCTTCATCCAACCACTGCTTCTCCCACGCTCGGATGAATATGCAGCCAAGCCCCGCCCCTTTCCTGCCGTCATCTGATCTACGCACACCTGGATAATATACAAGCTCCGCCCATTCCCTTTTGACAAGATTAGAAAGAGCCAAGCATGAGTGTTCATTCAATCTTTCATTCACAAGCGGGGTGCTGGAGCCTATCCCAGCCTACTGAAGGCACCAGTCATACCTTGGGGTAAGGCTGGTGGACACACGGCTATCGAGCCACATGCGGCTCCAAGACTAACTTGTTTCTTATTATATTTTGTACATGCTGCGTTTCTTTGCCTCGTTTCATGTTTCTCGTAAAATTTGTGCTCTGTGTGTTTAACTTGTTTGCCATCTCTGCCTTGGGGAAATTTAACCAGCCTATCACATATGTTTTGAGGAAGTACCCAGAGAAAAACCCACACAAGCACAGGGAGAGCATGCAAACTCCACACAGGAAAGGCCATCGCGAATTGAACCCTCAATCCGAGAAATGTGAGACCATAGTGCAAACCACTTGTCCACTGGACGTACAATACTATATTATATAATTATAATAACATTTTTTCTGCAATAGGTGTGTACTTATTGAATTTTCTCACAATATTAAACAATACACAGTCGCATAAATGTTGCTGACAGGTATTGGCCATGTCTCCCTAAGGAACAAGTATCACTGCATACTTATCACACCCTATTTCTTCTCTGACTGAAATGATTCTGTCTATGGGGTGGACCCCATCTCATGCTAGTGAGTCACCCTGACCCACGCGTTACAGATTTCGTTACCATGACGACTACGTTCGTGAGTCTCCACGTCTAAAAAGGTTGATGACTCATGAGTTACCTGTGACTTAGATATGTTTAATTGCTCATTAACTGCCATTGACGGCAAAAGATGTTCAGCACAATGGATTGCGCGTCTAGTGCCATCAATGGAGGCCAATAAGTAATCCTTCAATACAAAATGGAACAATCTCGAGGTCTCCCAACTTAAATATGTATTGACCAGGTGTGTCCAAACTATTCCATAAAGTGATTTTTTTTTGGCAGGGTGCAGGTTTTCATTTTTTAGCCAATCAAGAGAAGAGATTTTCACTCATCTGGTGTTTTACAACAAAACACTGTTGAAGTCAGGTGCTGCTTTTTTAAAACAAACACTTCTGTGGTAAAATTCCATTTTTTTTAGTCCGCAGCTAAAGACCAAACTTTATTTCCCTTATAACAAACAAAACTATAATTTAGAAGCGCGAGAAGACCAAACCTATTGTTAGTGGAACTCTTTGTTTGCATCACTGCCCTGTTAAACAATCTGTGATGCGTCCTGCTAGAACTCATATATGGTGCATTTGTGGATTACACTCATTCAGTGGTTTGCCAAAATGTCAGCGATATTTATAACTTCGTATGAACATTTCTATGCTGCTGCACATGAAAAAATCCTAATATTTATTATGTCATGGTAATGGCCTTGCCCTTTTACATACATGTTAGAGGTAGTCAAAGTACAGGTATTTAGGTCCTAGCCCCAAAGTGCAATGTAAGAAATTCATTTTGAACTATAACTGGGAATGAGAAAGCAATTGCTTTTGTTATTTATTTATAATATCTCAAGCCTTTCCTCAAAGAGTCAAAATAGAGCGCACCGGTCACAAAGACCCATGATGATTACCATCAGTTATACAATTTTTTGTATCTTATCTCTCTGTTTGGATATCATTTTACAAGGTTATAACACTGGGTTACATCAATGGTTCAATTTAATTATGAAATTTGACCATGTTGCTGTAATGAGCAAAAATCCAATTTTAAACATCTTTTCTCTTTGCCATCACTGTGACGTAATCAGGCTTGAATAATTTTGAGCTCTTTAGTTTTTTTCTGGACTTTTTAGGGATTTTTCCTAATTAAAATTACATTTCAAATTGTCATTTTTGAGATATTCATTGTCAAAAGAACTATTAAATAATATTTTTTTGTAGTAAAGATTATGTGAGAGCTTTTCAAGAATGAAAATGTGTACACAACAACACACAAAGCAGACACACTCCCACTCTCAGTATTGCAGATTTAAATTAACCATATCAGTAAGCCGATTGTATAAATGGAATAACGCATCAATAGATGGAGACGACATTTCCTGTGATTTTTAAGTAGTATAGTTATCATTTGTGAGCAGCATGACGGTGATAGGCTGAGTCCCTAATGATGCACAATGACTCACTGTCTATTCTGAGCCAAAATACTTCCTTGCCATTTTGACCTTTAGTTTCCTAGGTGACCACTACAATGTCATCCATCCTCCTCATCAACATCCAATAGTCACATAATAAACACAGAAAGCTATAGGTAAGCCAGCTTTAAGGCCTACATGCCAAGAAAAACTGAGCAGAGACTCCCTTCCAAAGCCCAGCATCAGTCATTTTCTAGATAACAGTGACATAAGACACTTGAGTGTCAAATTACTCACATGTCAAGAACATGTGAGAAACAATTGTCTGTCTGGCAGATAAACCAAAGAAGGAGTAGACATTGCCATCTACTGTAAAGTGAAAGGCTTTGCAGGCTGGAGAAGCTTTGCTTGTCATCTTTAAAAACTTTATTAAAGTCAGAACAGCACACTCAAAGACTCATTTTCTGGCAGAGGCAGAATTTGATTGATTGGTAAGAACCAAACAGAAGTAAAATAACAGTTTAATTCCCTATATCATGTCGAACCCATTCAAGGAGAAAGCCCGTCTGTAGTCTCCACGCTGATTTATATAAGTGCCCTCCTGCTATGCTGGGGGTCAAAGGTCACCACTGCATGGTTTTCGAGCGGGTCAGTTTCCTAGTCAGAGCGTGGCGCATAGTCAGCATGTAAGAACGGCGGTCAGGCAAGGGCCGCTGTTGGTCCAGGACCTGCCTGTTTTCACACACGTTGGGGATAAAATAATCCTATTTTAAGAAGGGAACCAAAAATTCTTGTGCGGGTATTATTAACTTTCAAGAACGGCTGAAAAATAGTGGACAGTGATTCAAAAGTTGGTATTTACAACTTTTTATACAGAAAGTGACTATTTTTGGTCATTAATAATGATAAAACTATTAGCAATTTTTAATCATCGTTGTATTTACTTTCAGATTTTTATCATATGTATCGATTAATAGATTGTCAATTTGAACCATATTTTTTTTCATAGTATTAAAAGACAGCTTTTCTTTCAGTGACAGAGCTAGACATCAAAATTGATTGGACGCCTAGCTCTGTCAATGGCAGTCAGTAATTTTAATGATTTTTTTTCATGAAAGGATTAACACATTTTTAGCATGAGGACGTTGTATTTTGACATTTGAATGTATGTATCTCAATGGCAGCTAGTGCTTTAAGATTTTTTTAAACACTAAAGGACCTCAAATAAATCTACATCTCTAAGTATAAACAAAAAAAATCCATATTTAAAAAAAAAAGGGGGTCATTCACATGAAATGAAACCAACCTGATGAGCTGAAACACAGCAGTTTCCACAGCCAACACAGCATCAGCCACTGACAACTCCCTGAAATCACACCTTAACACACGCAAACATCACTTTAGCATACCTGTCAACCTCGAACCATTTGTGATCTTACCAAATTTTGTTTTCGCCCTTACATATATGTATAAATACATGGAAAATCTTACCACTTTACTTTTTTGTAATTTTTTGCAAATGAAAGTAAACATAAACAAGGGAACAGGAAACGGAAATCACATGGTGAAAGTGTTACAAAACGAAATGTTTATCATGATCTTTTTTTTTTAGCCAATCAGAGGCGCCGGTACATATATCACTTGGCAGAGATGCGTTTCCGGGAAGAAACAATGGCGGATGGTGAAAAATGGCTAGAAAGTGCCTTAATTTATTTTTTTTTCTCAAAATCACCGTTTAGCGTACCATTTTCATGTGTACAGCGTACCAATATAAAAATGGGCTTTCAGTTGTACCAATTACGGCGAGAACGTACCAGTTGACAGGTATGCTTTAGTCTTTTTTTTTTGGACTGTGCCCTGATTGTATATGAACCCCAATATTGACTTAGTGTAGTTAAAATGTTTTTCTCCAAATATTGCAAAGTAACACACACCCGATAAGCACATTAATAATAGAGTACACTGTACCTACAGACAAACCTTAAATCACGAGCCAGTCTCTGTCCTTCCACTGTTGTCACCTCTCTCCCAATTTCCAAGTCTGCTTTATTGGCTACTAAAACTGTTGGGACAGCTGAATCACACACCCATGGTTACTTCCCAGATGAAGATGTATATAAGTCTTTGCTTGAGAATTAAGGAATACAGTCAAATGTGGATGTGTCACATACGGCGAGATCTGGTGTGTGTGTGTGTGTGTGTGTGTGCGTGTGTGTGTGTGTGTGTGTGTGTGGATGTCAAGATGACAATAGGCAGGCTCCATCCAGGGCTTACACAAGAGAGCAAACACATTGCCTGGGTAGATCACACAGAACTGGTTCTAGTCTTTTGGTTGGTTAGTCAGTAGTCTTGACGATTGTTAATGCGGGTAATTTGACTCAATGCCTCAAATACGTGAAAGGGCATTTTTTAAAGGAAAAATGACATGGTATTTGTTCCCGATACTTCATCTATATATGTCAAATGCAAAGTTTTAGTTGCACAATTTCCATAGTTAAGTGATAAGCCCAAAAACGTATTCATTCTAGACTCATTTTATGTTGGAACCATCGATTGACACATATACGGTGTCATTATGAATCAATTCCATTCTTACCCAGATTCTGCTTGGTTTGGTCAATAAGTCTCTTGAGCCGGGCGACCTCCAGAAAACTTTGGCGGTGCGTGATGGAATAGAGCAACAGGAAGCCATCAGCCCAACGAATGGAGGCCTCCAGGGATGGTGGGCAACTCTCCTGTCACACAATATTTAATTTATCATTCAGATTTAAGATTTCCATGCTCTTGGTGTTGAATTCTGAGGAACCATATGTGCTCCACTGCTGGGTTATGGGCTGTAGGTGTAAAACAAATGTACCTGGCCAGCTGTATCCAAAATCTCAAGGTCAACAGCTTCCTGGTCCACGAGGCGGCAGCATCTGTAAATCACATCTGTGGTGGAACACATTAGATTAGATTAGAATTTTATTTCATCCCGTATTTGGGAAATTTCTTGGTTGCAGTAGCAAGACAGACACACACAAGACACACAAGACATTGTAGACCTAGGTAAAAACTGGAGCCACAAAAGAAAGTTCTGCAGACTGAGACTGAGGTTACCACGCATGATGATGGTTTTGCGTTAACCCTTCCACAGACATGGTCACTTCCAAGGACAGATATTTAAAAGTTGACACCTAGAGCAGTTAAACCTTTATGCAAGTGACTATTTCTGTTCATTAAAAAATAAATCTACTAATCATCCATATATTTTCACTATTTGTTTAAAAACAATTATAAGCAAATTTAGAAATGAATTCAATGTCAAGAAAAATTACCATATTTTCACACTTAAAGGGAAAAATGAAATTGAAATGAAATTAAAGATGAATTCAAAAAAGCATTCATTATGGCTTCAAGTAACACTAGTTGTTTTTTCCCATAGTATTGAAATCATTCGATGCTATCGCAATAGCAATCAATGTCCATTTCATTTAAAGTGGGAAGACAAGCATATAGTTTGGTGCCATTGACGTCGCTAGACTTACAAATGGATTGGACTTCTAGCACCATCAATGAAAGATAAAGAATTAAATGAGTGGCCTGTAAGAGTAAAAGGAAAAAAAGGAGAACATTTGTTTATGAAAGGGTCCATCTTACCTTTCTTGTGGTCATATTCGCCAATAAATTGCTTTGTCATGAAACGGACACACAAGGCTGTAGAAAAAGAAAAAGGCCCACTGTAAGGAAATCAAGGAATTAACATTTTAAGAAAATTCTAACGAGGATGCATTCCATGGTTGGTTCCCACTTTGAGTGCAATGAACAGATTTTCATGTCAAGTCTTATGACTTGGCCACCATGTCAAATATAAATGTATCATCACAAAGGCAGTCTACCAGTCTTTCCTGTGTTTGGAGTTCCCAGGATGAGAAGTTTCACCATTGTCTGCTGCTTGGGGAATGTGCCTGGAAAGACCAAAGAATATCATCCCAGACAAGGACTGACACAAAAGACTATAACGAACAGGGTCTTTACACCTACCTTGATGATGAATTGCCAAATAAGGCCGGGATTAAGTCACCAAAGACTCTCTCCTCTTCCTTGCTTGGAGGAAAGTGACTCTCGGGGACACGAGTCAGCTGGCTTGAAGACTGCAGACCTTCACATAAACCTTTCACTGGGCCCTAAATACAAACCATCATTTCCAGACGGCAGGCTTTATGCTTGTTTGAACATTCCATGTTCAACTAGACTTAATTATAGTACATATATCACAAATGTCAATACACATACCCTCTCAGAATTAACTTTTGGGGGATTTCTTTTTTAACCCCATCTGCCTAAACGGACCACATTTGACAGGAATTGTGATCAAATGTCCACCTCTTTCAGTGCCTTTGATGGAGATTTATTAGCTCTTCCCAGCCAAATTACAAGGAAGTTTACTTCCTTCAATGAATCCTTGTAACAGTTAGAATTAAATAAATCAGAATTTGTGCTTGAAAGGGTTACCACAGGTGACAGTTAAAAAAAAAAAACACACAAAATATTAATTATAATATTTTATTCATTTTGTACATTTTTCAAAGCTCCATCCACTCCAACAAAGTTTGCTCTCAAGAGTGAAAAGAATGAAGTTGGCTACAACGAGGACACATTTAAATTAAATGTTGCAAAAACAGAGTTTTGAGTGTTGATCGTTTCAATAGACCTAAAAGTTTATGGACGCTTATTGGTGTTTAACAAATAGAGGGCTCATCGATAGCCCCCTCTGTGCTGGCTTTCACACACTTGGCCATCGTCTGCGATGCCCTGCTGATGGAGTCTGAAAAAGACCAAAAGGGAAATGGGGGGAAAAGACAGCGTTGATCTGGGCAGCTAGATTCTGCTGAGCCTTCTTGAAGGCTTTGCACATACCTGTCATGTAGAAGTCCTTCACAGAAACTTGAGGTGGTATGAGAGGAGTGGCGATGAGGTCCTGTTTTACCCCCTAAAGAAGAAATTCAACAAATGTGTTTGGATACTTTACCCTTCAATACAAAAAGACGGGATAATACAAGCGTTTTTACCTTAGCAAGTTCATTTGCCTGCTTAAAATAGTTTGCCTCCTCCACGTCATCATACCGCACCAGGTTTGGAGACACCTCAGCAAGCCTGGATCGGACCTCGTCCAGTGAGTCGTAAGGCAGTGTCAAACCTGCCAGCTGAAAGTGTATATTTTAAGTGTGGCTGTGACAATGTCATCGTGTTCCATAGAGTGAGAGGAAACTTCACCTCGGCCACGGCTCGGATGATCTTCCAGTCCTCTCGGGCCATTCCCGGCGCGGTCACGGCTACCCGGGTGTGTTGGCTCCTCCCCTCCGTGTTGACATACGTGGCATTCTTCTCCGTGTACGCAGCGCCGGGGAGGACGATATCGGCCATGGTTGCGCCGACGTCACCGTGATGACCTGCGGGAAATGATAAGGAACCGGCTAAGTACACTCTGGCTTTATTCGATGATGTGTTGGGACAACGATGGTGCATTTACCTTGGTAGATAATGAAGGCATCTTTTGGAAGGTCAGCACGGGTGATGCACCCACTATCGGCACCAAGCAAGAACAAGACTTTGGGTGGGTTCTTCCTGATGGCGTCCACGCCTGCTCTGTAACCCAGGTCTAGAGCCGCAACTTGACTGGCCACTCTGTTCAAACCCAGAGAAGCTCAAACTTGACAGCCAGTTGGTTTCCCTTTTGTCAATGCCGTGCATCACCCATCTTTCCTACCTGTGCAGGACATTGAGAACTTTCCAGCCTGGCTCCACTCCACTGCTGGTTCTGGCATTCTGCGCGATGGTGGAAACTGAACTTAAAATGGCGGCACCATCTTCTCTCTGTAGAGCGCTACTGCCCACGACCACCACCGGACACTTAGCAGTTTCCAGGACCTGCATTTGGATAAAGCAGCAGCTTGGTGAGGTTTGCGTCACCTAAAGTCATGTGGGTGAAGATGTTACCTTGCAGAATGCGTGCGTTCCATTGGCCAGCTCCTTCAGGACTGAGGTCTCCTCTCCAAGATGGTCATAAGTGTAATTCAGGTCAACACCGTGACCCACTAGTGCAACACGTAGCTCATTATGAAGCCAGCTAAACCAGATAGAGAGCAAAAGGTATGGTAGAAATATGGTTTCGTTCTTAAAATGCATTACAACCAAAAAAAAGCGCAAATGTCCTGCTTTTGCTCAGGTTAATATTACAGTGAAGGTAAAAAAAAATGTTTCCCCCACAGAGAACCATAATATTTTACAGTGGAAGTTCATTTTATTTTCACTTAAGTTCTTCTCGAGCAAGCAACAGATTGACAACATTCGCAGTGGGTGTTTGTTCCTTTATCAAACTTTTTGGGCTGTCATCATTATTCAGCAAATAATTGACAATCAAATAAATCGTCAACATTTTTGATGGTTACTTTTGTTCATATTTTACTTTAAAAATATATATATTAGAGTAAAGGTAGAAAAAAAACATTTGAAATTCCAATATTTCATTCCAAAAGTTTTCATTTTATATATTAAAAAAAAAAAAGGAACCAAAAAATAATATTATTTTACCTCTTGCGGATTCTGGCGTTAAACAATGGGGCTTCGTATCGTGGATTTGTCCCGACCAGCAAAAGCAGGTCACAGTCCTCAATCCCAGCAATGCGTGTGTTCAGAAGATAATTGGACCGCAAATCAGTGCTGCATAAAGAGCGGCAAAAGTGTCCAAATTAACACGCGCCTTTTTTTTTTTTTTTTTTAAACAGTCCACTTTTCTACCTACCCAGCTCCAGTCATAGGGAAGACCTCCTCTGTGCAGAGGCTTTCCGAATCCAACCTGTTGAGGAGATCTTTAAGGGTGACCAGGGCTTCAGCATCCGCCATGCCTCCCGCGATGGCCGCAACTTCGCTGCCTTGAACACTTTGAAGCTAAAAAAAACCAAACAAACAAAAAAAAATACACCGTCACTGGCACTGGAACATGATAACTGACCTTCACGGAGACTACACATTCATTGCTGCTCATTCTATTTTGTTGGAATGTATGGAAGGTTAACTATCAGTAGCACTTACAGCTCCAGCAACACGAGTCAGGGCATCCTCCCAACTCGTCGGGGCCAGCTGACCCGACTGGTCCTTGACCAATGGCTGAGTCAACCGCTGCCTCTTCAGACCGTCGTAGGCGAACCTATAAAAACACACAAAATTATATATATATTTTTTGCTGAAGCGCATACGCCGTACGACGGTACCCAGCATGAATCTTACCTGGTCTTGTCAGAGATCCATTCTTCATTAATGTCTTCATTCAGCCGAGGCAGCACCCTCATAACCTCACCTCCTCTGGTGCTCACTACAATGTTGCTGCCCACGGCATCCAGCACGTCAATTGACTCAGTTTTCCTGCAATGTATTCAACATTTTAAACAAGTTTTTCCCCTCCGCGTCGCTTAAGATGTAGTTTTACATACCTTGTTTCCCAGGGTCGTGCTGTGAAGGCGTACGGCTTGGAAGTGAGAGCACCGACTGGACAAATATCAATGACGTTCCCTGACAGTTCCGACATGAACATCTTCTCCACATAGGTGCCGATTTGCAAGTTGTTCCCTCTTCCTGTTGTTCCCAAATCTTCCACTCCAGCGATTTCACTGGCAAAACTGCAAGAAAAGACAATTGATTTGAGTTATTTCGAGGTGGAACTCGGATCGTAGCATTTCAGACGTCTCAGTACCGGACGCAGCGGGTGCATTGGATGCACCGTGTCATGATCGTTTTGATTAGCGGGCCAATGTTCTTGTCTTCCACTGCTCGCTTCTGCTCCGTGAAGCGACTGCGGTCAGAACCAAACTGCATGGACTGGTCCTAAAATCAGAATGTTGCCGAGTAGTAAAAAGAATTGCCCATCTTTCTGTTCCTAAAATAAATAAATAAATAAAAGCCACCTGCAAGTCGCACTCTCCGCCTTGATCACAAATTGGGCAGTCTAGTGGGTGGTTGGCCAATAGAAATTCCATCACTCCCTCTCTGATACCATAAATTGACAATTAATCCATTTGCAATATGACATTTTTGCACAACAATTTTTATTTGGGCAATAACTGAAGTTTGCACCTGGCTTTGCGAGTCTTCTCTGAATTTGTGAGGATATTCCAACCCTTCATGACAGGCATGGCACATGCTGCAACAGGCTATTAGAAAGAAGAAAGAAAAGTGAGAGCTGCCATTGTGTTGACAAGATTCTGATTTAGAGTGGCTTTCAGACCTTTGGGGCTTTCTCAATCTCTACTAGACACATGCGGCAATTCCCAGCCACTGAGAGGCGCTCGTGGTAGCAGAATCTTGGGATCTGGATTCCTACTTTCTCACAGGCCTGAAGAAGAACAGAAAAATGAAATGAATGACAACACCGATATATACACCATATTGTTACTCTGTTTCAATAAATACACTTAAATGTATTACTTACCTGTAGAACAGTAGTACCAGGCTCCACCTCTACTGGTTTCCCATCCACAAACACCTCAACCATATTGCTCGCAGCACGCACGTTTGTGCGCACTATAAAAAAAATAGTCGTAATTACTATAACTCACAGACAATGACCAAAAAACATGCAAACAAACCAAACTTACCTGGGTAGGCTGGAGCCAGGCTGCCCTTCGTGGCTCCGGCCAAGGCTCGGCCAACATTTGGCAGGCGCAACATAATTCTTCATCAAGTGGGAATGATGTGATTGCATTGAAGGAAATGTATGTCATTATTGAGCAAATACATTCATTTAGCATTTTTTTTTGTTAAATCTCACAGCACCACACTAAAATGTCAAAAGTCTGACATTTTAAATAATGATGATCTTCTCTTCTTGCTAATTAAATGTTGTCATTCTATGTAAAATCAGAGTGAAATATCATTACTTTTCCAAAGAAAAGTAGCGTTTGACAGGACCCTGGTTGGAAATCGCCGATACAGACTGACACAAAACATGTGTATCCTTGTCAACAAAAATGGGTGCAATCGACGCACCCAACAAAAACCTTTCAGATAGGCATTTAAAACAAAAATATCCTCTGATGCGTATATTAAAAGTGCATGTATATATACAAATATCGGTATTACTATGGAAGAAGCTAATGACATAAGCAACCAAATGTCTCCTTGCTGAAAGGAGAGTTGCATTAGCTAAGCGCAATATTCAAGGACATGGTGTTGTAACAAGGTTCCTGAGAGTTACATCGAAAATATTTATATATCTTGAAGCCACACAATGCAACGACTCCAATATTTACAAATCTGTCATTTTTTATGACTTACCTGTCGCTATTTGGCCTTCTGGACCAGAACAGCGGCGACTGTTTTCTTGTAATCCACAAGCAACGACGTATTTAGCGGAAGTAGCATATGCTACTTCCGATTGGAATTAGCCATGGAAACTCACTTTATGAGTAAGTTTGCCATCTAGTGGACAAATAAGGAAACACCATTGCAACTTCGATTCGTTTTTTTAAACGTTATAGCTGAGAGATCATTTCATATGAAACTCTGATTCATAGTATATTGCTTAAGTATTGTCATTTAATGTGCGCTGTCGTTGTTTTGCTTAGGAACAGATCAGCCACGACTACATTACCCATAGTACCTCGCGGTATTACCGGAAGTCTGTACGTGTTCAGTTTGACGGCACCGTAAATACTATATCTGTACGAACAAGCAAGGAAAAAAGTTTACGTGCTTCGGGAAAGGACTATAGCAACAAAGGTAGATCTACACAGGGAAAAACAATAACTCTTTCACAGCAGCCTCTGTGTGTTTCATTCTATAGTTGCTTTTGAGAACCAGTAATAGGCCTTTTTGATTGTTATTGTAGTTAGCTTGAAGCTAAATGTTCAGTGTGTATCAGCAGGATAATCGCATTGGGTATCCATATATTGCTTTGTTTTCAGTCTTGCAAAGGAGGATTTGATGAACATTGATTTAAGATATTCCTTTATAGGCCGTCTGTGTGTGTGCAATTTCAAAGATGACAGATCTTTCAAAGACGACAGCCTTATTGCCTATTTTAACATCACTGAAGAATAAAATCGTTATGGCAAAAAAATAAAAAATAGTATAATTTATCATTATTGTATGTTATATTTTTACGTAGAACACTGGTTGACTCACTCAGTTTTATTCTGAGGGGAAATGAACGTTCTTTCTTCTGCCCCTCCCAATTAAAATGGATTAGACGGCTATTGCTGTCATTGGCAGCCAATGAAAAGTTTAATAAAACTCCAAAAAATATTAACAATATTTTCAGGTTCATGTTGCCAACCACCAGCCAACACAGCAACGGTGCCCTTGGTTCGAGGGATGCCGCTCGACATACGGCGGGCGCCAAACGCTGGAAGTACCTGCGAAGACTGTTCCATTTCAGGCAGATGGACTTTGAATTTGCACTGTGGCAGATGCTTTATTTGTTCACATCCCCGCAAAGAGTCTACCGCAACTTCCACTATAGGAAACAGACCAAAGACCAGTGGGCTCGTGATGACCCAGCTTTCCTAGTTCTCCTCAGCATCTGGTTATGTGGCAAGTTTTCTATCTCCTGATAACGAGATGACATTACGACGTGGGGTTGAGAAATATGCATTTTTTTTAACCTCTTTCTACGTCTAGTTTCGACTATAGGTTTCGGACTGGTGCTGGACATGGGCGTTCTTGAAACACTGAAGCTTCTACTCTGGGTGGTCTTTGTTGATTGCATTGGAGTAGGCCTCCTCATCTCAACCATCATGTGGTGAGTCGTATAGTGATGCTTTAATTGAAATGTTCAAAACAAAGATGGCCAATGATGTTTTTGTTTTCAGGGTGATAAGCAACAAATACTTGCTGAAACATCCTCGCCGCGAGTTTGACGTGGAGTGGGGCTACGCGTTTGACGTGCACCTCAATGCTTTCTACCCCCTCCTTGTCATTCTGCACTTCTTGCAGTTGTTTTTCATCAATCGTGAGTGGGTCGACGTAATGATGATTCTAAATAAGAATCTTGCAGGAAAAAATGCTAAATTTACATCAACTAAAGTAGGATATCGCTGTGATTGCACGTTATCACAGCGACACAGATTTTGCACTTCAAGATAGTTTGTTGAGTGTCTTAGGGGAAGTTGTGAACACTGTTTTTTTTGGTGTGCCTCAGATATGATTGTCATCAACTCCGCCTGGTTCCTAGGATACTTTGTAGGGAACACCTTGTGGTTGATAGCCATCGGTTATTATCTCTACATCACATTCTTGGGGTACAACGGTGAGGCCTATTTTCATTTTTAATATACATATCATTATTCTAGGAAAGACTGCACCTTGACAAATTTGATGGTTGAAAAAATGTGAATGACTTCATGAATTTACGGACTATTAGTTTTCTGTAATGCTGTATTGTCGAAAGTGACTTTAGAAATGACAGCAGACCATATTTTCGACACAAATCCAACCAAGAAAATGACAGAAAAGACTTTAGTGACTTTATTTTTATTTTGCCAATGTGTCATTTAAAATATCCTCCCATTCAAACAGCTCTACCGTTCCTGAAGAACACAGTGGTCCTACTCTACCCTTTTGCCCCACTGGCGCTCATCTATATCCTCTCCATCTCATTGGGCTGGAACTTTACGCAAGGCCTCTGCGGCTTTTACAAATACAGAGTGCAGTAGGAGTGCTGCAATATAAGCCGGAGGTCGTTCATGCGGCTCCTTTTGCACACAGCGACAAAGTGACGGAGTATCACTTAACAGGACTGATTGTGACTCTGGAATGACTCCATTTGTTTTCTGTTTGAGTCATTGCGGCTTTGTCTGCATGTGACGATGTTGCCGGAACACTGGAGCTTGTGAGCTCCAAGTTTTAGCTATTTTGTATAATTTGTAAATAGAATTTTGTTGGGTTGTAATATATAAACTCAGAATCAAGAGAAAATATTGTGTATGTTCCGTTTTTTTTCCACAAACTGAGAAAATTCTACTTGAATTGAAAACAGCCTTTCTTATTTATTGAGGCCGACATTCCAGAGATTTTTCAATAAAATGTTTTCTTGGCTTTATATCTTCCCATTTTACATTTCATAATGACAGTTGCATGTTTTAGTGTTCATGAATGTGTCTTTATTTTTTTCTTTCCATTTGTTATAACAAACCGTCACGTAAAATGCTTTAAAAAAAAACCTTTGTCAAAAATCCCGCATGGGATGAGATCAAACTATTTAGCAGACAATCAATTGCTTGATTGTGTCATTGATTATATCAAACATACTGTTTCCAACAGAAGGAAAAAAACTTTCTCTTAGGTTTCCCAAACTAAGTAGAACATGTCTTTTTCACATGCAAGTGACTCTGAATGTTGTAAACTCTACTGGAACATAGCTCCAGATTTGGGGAATGACTAGCCCTTCTTTGGACATTTTCCCAAAAGTTATTTTTATTATCTTGAGATCTTAACCAGAAAGATTCTAGGCAGCAATTCCACGTTGGGAAGTAAACTTTCCGTGGAAATGACAGACACAATATTAGAAAAATGATTTCATACAAGATTTTTGGGGGGCAAGCCAACCTCTAGCCACCCCATAGAAATATTACCAAAAATGTTGCCCTCTCTTGGAATGATGGCTCCACCCTTGCTACTTCAGTGCATTCATCATCAGTTGCTTGAAGATCTCAAGGTCGACTTTCTTCAAGATGGTGACTTTATGCTCCTTATTCAACGCATCAATGTAATCCAGGACCATCATGCCTCTGGTGTTTTTTCCCTCCAACTCCACTGTCACGGGCACCTGTGAAAGCGCCCCACAGAAATGATTCTTTGTATCTTATATTTCCCCCAAAAAACTCTCTCCCACTTTGCCATTTCAGAGAATCAGAGAGAAACTTGACCATACCATCTCACTTTCTGTTACCAAATTGTCTGCGATGGCTGCAGCAACAGCGTAGGTATCGCAGGTGTTGAACCCAGATCCTGACACCAGTTCCTTCTGATACCGATCTGTTTGAACCATCTGCAAGGTGGAAAAGTAAAAGAAATCAGAAGTCTTTTCAGTATCATAATAACTCAAGAATGACCCTACTTTTTGTTTACATTGTAGAGAATAGTGTTGTGAAATGTGGATTCATTAAGATTTACCTTCCGCGTGTGGGCATAGATGGAGTCCATAAAACGGGATTTTGGGGTATTTTGGGCTAGCCAGGTGTCACAGAAGGACTATGGTACACAAACATAACAAGACATGAAACTTGTGTTTATTAGGGCTGCCACAATCCATTATTTTAATAGTAGTTGGATAATCAGCTCATAGAAAAATAAGGTTGCTCAAGTTGGAGTGCTGTCACTTGCTCACGTCTGCCAATATGAATAAAAAAATTGCGTCATCCTGTATTATGCTAGTCTAAACATTTTACTGAGAAATGTGTTAAAACCAAAAACTATGGCAAAAGTCAGGCTGTCTTGCTGTTTTTTTCCCTTGCGTAATCGGATCATTTTCAATTTTGATTCAATACAACTACAATAATGCTTTCACCAAGTACTACAGAAATCTGAAAAAATAAATATGAAAAAGTGTATAATAGGTGAATACGATTTAGTTGAGTTTTTTTTAATTTATATAAAAATCATGCTTAAATTCAAAGTAAATATATGCCCTTTTTCTGCTTAGTTTTTAAATAGAAAAAAGTAGTAATCAAATACTAATAGGAATGCATTTAATTTTTAGAAAGGGATTATAAAGAACTTTAAGGTCAACAATGTCCCAGTGAATGATAAATGATCAAAATATTTGATTACTCATTAGCGGTCTAGTGTCCATTCATTTGCTCCTCACCCATGGCAGGGAGTTCCTGCAGCTGAACTCCCATGAGGCGATGGTAGTGGGACACGTATAACGTTCCAACACGATGTAGGCGGCCTCAGGATCAGCCAGAAAGTTAAACTCTCCACACACAGTTGTGTTCCCTCTCGCTATGTGGGTTAACACAACACATATGTCCTCCATCACAAACATGTTATATTAAATACGGATGAAGCGTCCACTTACATTCGATGTTGCCTCCCATTATGTAAAGGCTCTTCAATCTGGCGGGCAAAGAAGGGTCCATTTTGACGGCGAGTGCCGGGGTGGTCAGGGGTCCTGTTGAGACGAGGATCACCTGCACATGCAAGGCATGTCATGTAAAACATAAAAGTACTATTTACTTGTTGGCGGCCCATAGACATCCAATCTATTTTAACTCATAGGTAAAATAGTCATTATTATTTGTATTGCCACTTATAGTCAGGTATCATGTATATATATATATATATATATATATATATATATATATATATATATATATATATATATATATATATATATATATATATATATATATATATATATATATATATATATATATATATATATATATATATATATATATATATATATATATATATATATATATATATATATATATATATATATATATATATATATATATATATATATATATATATATATATATATATATATATATATATATATATATATATATATATATATATATAGGGCATTGTCTTTTTTAATTTTTAAAAAATATTTAAATTCCTATATTTGACATACAGTGACTTCCAATTCATTTGAACTTATACATATCTTGGTGCAATATTAATTGCTGATTACATCGTAACACTACTGCTAGTCATGTATATCCAAACATAATCATGTTGTATCATACAGCATATCCTTCAACTCCATTGCTCTTTTCTCCCCTTTTTAAAGCTTTAGTACCTTTTTTTTTATAATTCATGCAAAATTGACAATTTTAATTCAAACGAACAGTGCCTATTATGTTCTTTAACTCCTTGGTTGCCAGTATAAAAGCTAATTTCTGCCATTCACGCACCTCTCCAGGATTTTGCTTGGTAATGGAAATAATGGCATCCACAGCATTGGTCTTCTGTACCAGTTCCAGACCTGGAGCATCTGGATCTGGGACGTCGCCCAGTCCGTCCTTCCCGTGAAAGTCTCCCGCATGTATTTTGTTGCCCAGTAAGGGCTCCTCAAAGCCAGGGTACACCTTTATCTGTTATGCATGACATTCCAAAGTTAGACTGGTCGGGAAGAAACTATTAGAATCATTTGAAGTTAGAAATTACATCTAGCCTGTTGCACATTTTCAAGACACGTAGGGTATTCTTCAGTGTGTTCTTAAGGGGAGTGTTGCCATGGGTGCAGGTGATGGCCATTACATCCACATTGGGGGCTGCCAGGGCCATCATGATGGCCTGAGCATCATCCACCCCAGTATCCACATCGAGAATCAATTTCTTCATTATATCTGGAGGAAGTAGAGGGAAAAAACATGGCAACAACTTGTGACTATGAACTCATTTAACCTATGCAAGCAGCTATAAATAAACTCATCTAGGGGAGATATAATGCAGGTGAGAATCTCTCAAGTTGCTTTATATTATAATTCCCTAGGATCACATTTATGTTTAGTTTTTTGCTGCAGGAAAATTCCTGCTACATTTTTAGCAACACATTAAAATGTCTCACATAGTTGCTATAATTCTGCTAACATTTGCAGGAAACAGGCTTTTAAATGCAACACACCATCTCAAATAGAACACGACAGTAGTGGAATGTGAACAAAAAGCACCACACAAAGTATGAAAGTTAATGAGGAATAAGCATACAAATACGTTTATAGCATTTGAGAATTCTGACAATGTGTTAATAGTACAAAAGGAATAGAATTTGTTAAAAAAAAAAAGGAGAGCAAACAGTTCAACTTACCGGCTGGGGAAGTTTGTAGGATAGATTAACGTTACCTCAGTCAGGAAGTAGTAACTCTTAACCATAGGGTGGGTATCCTGCTTTTTGTATATGGGGTGGGGCTGTCAAAAACTTATGTAACACACACACACACACACACACACCAGTAAACAACAATTTCTGGTTCCTGAAAAGATGTTGAGGTTGAGAAAAAAAAGACAGAAAAGTTTTGCAAAATTACAGAAGTTGAGACACCACCCATTCTTTACCCACATGAATTCTTATTTCTTAAAATAAAGTTGGTCCAAGGCCAAGTAGAAAAGTAGTAGCTAAGGCTGTCTCCCTTTCTTCATAACCACTGTCCCTTCTTTGTATATTAGCAAACAAGTCTTGTTTAATTCCTGAATGTTTTTTTAATGTACATGTGGCATTGGTGTAGTCAAAGTGAGGACCATCTGTTAATCATGTGTTTGTGCGCTCTGTTCCGCCATAAAGCCACAAAGCCTATATTCTTCTGAGTCCTCACGTGTCTTCCATTCTGCTGCTTTTAAGGAAGCGATACGTCATAGGCAAGAATAGTATGACATTTCTTAAAGGTCCCTTGCCTTGCCACATCAGCACAAAAGGCTTGTTTCCGATATACAACATTTCAACAGAACTGCAGTATTCATATTCCATAGTCAAGAAGGTGCTGCACTTCCAGAGCACAGGAATGAAAATTGTCTTTAATTGTGTTTATTTGAAAGAAAATTGGGAAACAATCTCATCTGTATGACCATTCACTCTCACACTCATACCTAGAGGCAATTTAGAGTGTCCAATCAGCCTACCATACATGTTTTTGGAAATGTGGGAGGAAAATGGAGTACCCGGAGAAAACCCACGCGGGCCCAGATGCAAACTCCACACAGGTGCACCACCTCGGATTTGAACCCAGAGCTGTGAGGCTGACATGCTAAACACTCAATCCACCGGACTACCCCAATTACTGTAAATATTTAAAAACAAAAAAAATATGAAAACATTCAATATATTGGCTGAACAACTGTTTTCTTTGTCCATGTCACTCCAACTAGCAAAAAGACTATCGCAATTCCGGCATTCCACAACCTGCTGGATTTGCGAAACCGGACGAGTTTTGCATTGGAATTGGCTTGGTTACAACACTTTGGAATTTTGAAACTGCATGTTAAACTACAAGTAGAAGCAGGCAATAGAAGAAGATTATTGAATTTTGTTCAAGAATGTAGTCATCAAAAATCCATGTTGATGTGGATTTATTTGACTTAAAGAACAAAGGGATTATATCTCATCTCGGCCACTGCAATCCAAACTACTGCAGTGAATTGATGAGCATCTGTTTGAACATCTCCAGGTCAACCTTTTTCATGATGGTCACCTTGTGTTTCTTCCCCAAGAGCTCCATGTAGTCCAATACCATCATGCCTCGGGTATTGGCTCCCAATAGCTCCACGGTCACAGCGACCTGAGAACCCAGTGAAGGCAGTCAAAGATGGAATTGTTCTCATTTGGAAAGATGACGAAATAGAACTCATTCTCACATTATCACTCTCTGTGATTAGAGAGTCATTGATGGCTGCGGCCGCGGCGTAGGCGTCGCAAGTATTGAAGCCTTTTCCTGCTGTGATTTCCTTCTCGTAGTCCTTTGATTGCGATTTCTGTCATCACATTGAGAGAGGGCTTATGTTTCAAGGAAATATGGATTGTTAACATTGACTTGTGCTAGTCCACCCGTCAAGTGTGAGTTATCTTTTGCAATAATATGCTACAATGAAACCTCTGCCTGCCAAAACTTACCTTCCTGGAAAGGGCTGAAATTTTTTTCATGAAGGCGGCTTTCTCAGACTTAATGGAGTACAACTGGTCAGCAAAAGACTAAATATAGAAGACAGAGAATATTATTTCCCCAAAAATTCCTTTAACTGCCTGCCATTTAGAGCTTCAGGCATACCCATGGCAGGCTGTTACTGCAGGTGAACTCCCAAGAGGCAATAGTGGTGGGGCAAGTGTAGCGTTCCAAAACAATGTAGGCAGCCTCTGTGTCGGCAACAAAGTTAAATTCCCCGCATATGGTGGTGTTACCCCTGGCTGTGTACAAGACAAAGCATGTCATGCAAGCCAAACTTGAGAAAAATATGTATGTGCATGTTCAGATTGGGTGTGTAATTGTACAGTCAATGTTGCCTCCCATGATGTACAGAGCCTTAAGCTTCTTGGGAAGGGAAGGATCCAGTTGCACTGCGACTGCGAGGTTAGTCAGAGGTGCTGTGGCCACTAGAGTAACCTGGGCACAATGGACAAACAAACATAAAATTAGCACACAGCAATCATACAGTGTAGCTAACCCTAATCGCCAACCCGTCTCATTCCTCAAGACTATCTTTGCTTGTCTCACCTCTCCCGGGTTCTGTTTGACCATTTTAATTAAGGCCTGGACACCTTTTTTCTTCTGCACCAGTTCCAACCCGGGAGCATCTGGATCTGGTACATCTCCAAGGCCGTCATTCCCATGATAATCACTGGAATGTCGTTTGTTGGAGAGGAGTGGCCGCGAGCATCCCGCGTACACCGGGATCTTTGAAAAGAGTTATCTTATAAAGATCCGAAGCATGTTTAGTACGTACAATTCGTACGGTATGTTCAATCGGGAATCAAATAAGTACTCACGTCCAACCTGTTGCACACCTTTAGAACCCGAAGGGTGTTCTTCAGGACATTCTCAAGGGTGGTGTTGCCGTGGCTACAAGTGATCCCCAGTATCTCAACATTAGGATCCCCCAAGGCCATCAAAATGGCCTGAGCATCATCCACCCCTGTGTCCACATCAAGTATTAGCTTCTTTTTCATCCTGTATCCAAGCACAAAATCAAATTTCTTTGAAAGATCTTCCTTTTTTTAAACTGGGCTTTGAATTGGATTCAGGATGGTCTAAAACATGCAAAATATTGGAAAACTGTCCAAAAAAATCAATACAAAAAAATCAACCCTAATGCAAGTTAAATCACTTAAACTTGCAAGTTTGTTTATATTATTTGTGAATGGTCAGTGGAAAAATGTGACAGAAATACATTAGGCAAAAATGAATCTAAAAAATGATAAAGTGGAGTGAAAAAGAGTGCTACTTATTCTCTCATCTCATCTCATTTTGTGAACCACTTTATCTTCGCAGGGGGGTGCTGGAGCCTATCCCAGCTGACTCCAGGCCAGAGGCGGAGGACACCCTGTATTGGTGGCCAACCAATCGCAGGGCACAAGGAGACAAACAACCATCCATGCCCACACTCATACTTAGGGGCCATTTAAGGTGTCCAATCGGCCTACCATGCATGTTTTTGGAATGTGGGAGTAAAATGCAGAACATGCAAACTCCACAAAGGTGGACATTCCCTGGATTTGAACCCTGGACCCCAGAGCTGTCAAGCCAACACGCTAACCACTCACTCCACCGGGCCGCTCTGCTACTTAATCTAAAGACAGATATTCTCACCTGGTAAGAAGTTTTTGTAGGATGGCTCCCAGCTGCTGCTACCAGTAAACCCGAAAGAGATCCTCTGGCAGCGAGCTTGCGGTGCAGGTTTTTAAAGACCCTGGCGTTCTTATGCAATAAGCAACGCCTACCCTTGAGGGCCCAACATTTTTGTGATGAGTAACAACTAGTTTTTTCATTTGAATTGGGTTAGCGATCTTGTACTTATGGGGATGACATAATGCTTTTGGCAGTATCATGTTTCAAAACACGTTTTATTAGTCAGTCTTTAGTCTTGGTGCAGATGTGGAAATAAAACCATATGGGATTGAATGTATGATATGTAATTATGCACATGCCTCACGCACACTTAAGAATGATGCTAGCGTTTATGGCTGTATGGTTTTTGTAACCAACATGCAAAGTCAGGCGAGTGTTGGCATGATTGTTTATTTAAAATATGCAGTTTTGGCTGCAATGAAGTTGTTGAGTGACCAGGTTGAATAGGATGTAAATGATTTCAGGAACAGCGAGATGTTTTGGAGACAAACCAAGACTGCAATTGTGCATTAAAACAGCACCCTAAACATTTTACAGTTATGTAAATAAGAATTCTCCATGGCAATGTAGCAGTGGTCCACTTTTGAGCAAATGTCTTGAGTTCATTTGGGCCGAGTGTTTATTGCTCTACATGTACTACACATCCTGGAGCACAGAACAGACCCTTACCAACCCCCTTAATCCAGGGAACAGTTGTCATCTTGTTCCGGCCTTGCCAGGTTGGCCCTGACTCGAGCCTGGTCCACGGCATCCAGCAGGTTCTTAGAGTTCAGTGCCAGGGTGTGTGCAGCGGCCAACATCTGTCGTTGGCACTCCTGCTTCAGCGTGGTCACTGAATTCTGCTGGGCCAGTCTCATTTTATTGATCAACTCGCCTAAATCTTTGTTCAGCAGCTTTTTTGTGCCTGCGATCTGAAAACAAAACACATTCCCTTATGTGTCTTCCTGTGGGAATTCTGCATGAAAAAAAAATACATTAGAAAGATATTAGAGGTGCAATACCTCGTTTGTAACTGAGCTGTGCAGGGAAGGCGTAATATCATCGACGTGTTGAATAAGACTTCGGAGAGTAACGCCAACTTCCTGAATTGCATGGAATGGTGCTTTCATCCATTGTGAAAGTACCCAATAATGGGAGACACTTACTTTGATAGCGTTGGGATACTCTGAGGCGGGCAACATGTTGACTTCATTTTTCAGCTTTACCACCTGTCTGACTATCGCCATGACGCCAGAGTAAACCTGATCATCTGTTCGGTCCAACACTGCCGTGGGACAAGACTACAGCGCCACTATTATCTTGAAATGGAGAAGCTGAATACTAAAGACAAGACTTGAAACTTACCCATGTGATGTCAGGAGGCGCTGGAGACGCAGCTGAACATCCTTTAACATAATAAGTGCTATTTTACACATTCTGTTACCATTTGGGATGTTTCACCTAAGGGAAATTACCGTCAGATGCTTTTTTTTCTGGAAGCTGCAAATAAAAATGGGGGTTTGGTCATGTTGTAAAAGGTAAAACAAAAGCAACAGAGGGTGAACTTGAGTTTTAACAGTTTGTTTCACGTAATCATTTGGCACTATAGTTGCAAAACAAATGTTTGAGCTGTAGGAAGAAATATGGCACCTTGATGTTTGAGGCTTGATGCACAGCCGTATCCTGCAATACAAACACACACTCTCCGTCATTGTGCGCATGTGTGTTTGCGTGATTGTTGTTCATATCACCAGTTGTTGCTCCTCCTGCTCCAGCCACTGTCTATCTATCACCATCTCTCTTCTTTGTCTTCGAAGAGTGTCATCAATGTGCTCTTGTGTTTTCTCCCAACTCGGAACATTCCAGGTTGTCCCCTAAACACACATACACGCAAGACAAAAGCTGATTTTGACACACGTGCGAGATTTTCTGCAATTCATGGAGATGTGTGAAACACACCTGGATGTGTGAGAAACGAGGGATGGTTGCGCCCACAACTCTGGAAGGCTGAAAAGTGGTCATAAGACAGGGTGGTACAGGTTATAATAATGCATAATGAAACTTATGGTCAGTCATCACCTTTGGAGGGGGCTCAGTAGGGTCAGTGTCCATCTGCGAGATAGATGAGATGAAATGTGTTGCGCCTTCCTCCTCCATTTGAAGAATGTCCCTTTCATTAATAAGGGAGAGTCAACATTTGTAATAAATATCATTCGTGTGAAATAGGATTACTGAGTTATTCATGTATAAAATTGAAAATGTATTTGACCCCCGACAATGTAGAAATGTTTTATCAGAGAGCAAAAAAAAATGCAGCTTAAGAGCCCATGTTATGAAATCAGTCCTTGATGATGGAAGCAATTTCTATTACCGATAGAATCAGGAAAGGTCTGCAATGTGGAATATTTGCGATTGGCTAAAATAGCATTGGCATTAATAAAATATGCCACCATGTCAGGCAGACACTTTCTGGAAACACAAAGTGGCTTTTATTTATTTTTATTTTATTCACTGTGACATCGAAGTGAAAAGAAATTTAGTGTTAAAAAACATCAGATCCTTTCTACTGGGATACACATGATTATTGTGGTTTCTGTCCCTTTAGGGAATAACAACACTTGGTATAAATGACCTTTATGTCAAAGATGGTTGCTCATATTAATTAGGTGTCTAAACACAATTTATTTTTAGGTCTCTGTTTAAAAAAAAAAAGAATGCACTTAGGAGTGCAGCCATTTTCCGACTTCATTTGTACCTTCAAGTATGTACAAACACTTCTAAACTCAAACACAAGTGTATGTGATAATTCAGTTTTATGACATTAAAGAAGGGCTGCCAGCCATTCTAAGATACTCGCATGTGATTGGTTAAGATAGTAACTATGTAGATATAATTTTAATTTTTTGTAGATTGAATTTTTTTCTCCATTATTATGCAATAAAAATGAATGAAATTCAGTTTTTTCACTTTGTTGGACAATTTTTTTTTAGAGATATGAACACGACTTACACAATCCCTTATGTGCAATAACAATGTGCAATATTTTAGAATTAGCTTGCCCAGACGTGACTTTTTAAATTACTCACTGAAACACGCACTTAGGGGAGTAGCAGCACTAATTTCGTTATGGGCAGCTGTTGTATAATGGCAATAAAGGATTTTGATTGATTTGATTGAAGGTGATGTTTTTCCATTTAAAAGAAAATTGACCAGCCACCAATTAAATCATGCAGTGTCCAAATTTTTCCACAAAAGGCGGCAATGGGTGCAGGTTTTTGTTCCAATTGTTCCCGGACAAACACTTTAACCAATAAGGTTTCTTCTTAAACTAGCAGCACCTGACGACAATCAATTGATTACACTTTTAAGATAACACGAGTAGAAATATATCCTCTTCTTCAGTTGGAAGGAAAACCTGCACCCACTGCGGCCACTTTGCACATCCACAAAAACAATCATATTTTTTTTTAATTTGTAAGAAATGTAGTGGGAAATCAAGTACCTCAGTAAGCAGACAAGCTGACTGAAGCTGGGACGGATGTGTGGCTCATAGGCCCAGCAGCTGGTCAGCAGAGAGTAGACGCTAGGTGGGCACAACACTGGTTTAGGTAGTCGGACACCGGACTCCAGCTGAGTGATAACCTGTCTGTTTTCCAGCCAGAGGAATGGTTGCTGGCCAGGTGAGAAGATCTCCCAAACACATACACCTGTTTTGTCACACACATGCACACACATGCTTTTAGTGGACCGTTGGGCTGCTATTGACAGTGAAGCAATGAGTATCAATATATTCCTCCGAGTTGAAAATGGATTGGATTTCAAAATGAAACATGATCATTCACTGTCAGCATCAGTCAAATATAAAAAGGATGCAATTGCATGAGACAAAGCGTTTATTTAAATTATTTTACACTTTTGATTGCAAGGTCATATGTCTTATTATTTTTATGTCCTTTCCTTGAGATTTGCAAGACTCAAATATATTTTTGGTTGCTCCATGTATTTTTTTTAAATATAGTTATGATATTCTAATTGTATAAAAATCTTATTTTATGTAATTATTACTTGTTATTTTATCTAATTTTCCTTACATTTTAAGCAATATTGTAATATTTTTTAAGCAATATTGTAATATTTTCTAAGCAATATTGTAATATTTTTTAAGCAATATTGATAGTGAATAATGATGGCGCTCAAGAGGTGATGCGATGTTTCCATCGTGGCGGAGTGCTAACAAGTCTGAATATGTCAATTAATGGGTATTGCCTGGGAAGGCGAACTTGTGGAGAAGCACTATACAATTTCGGCTTACGCAGCTGGGTATGATGACTATTAGGCTTTTTGTCAAGTCAATGATGACAACAATGCCTATGTCTGATTAAAAATTCAGTTGACATTACGACAGTATGTTACATTCGTATCTCAAAAACACATCTTGTAACACCTTTTAAACCTCCAGAATACTGGGGGACTATGTGGTAACCTCAGTCTCAGTCAGCAGTCACTTCCTGAGTGTGGCTCCAGTTTCATCCCAAGGTCTACATTGTCTTGTGTGTCTTGTGTCTGTCTTGCTACTGCTACTAATCTAATCTAAAAGTACATAAGAAAGGTTGCATTAAAGGGTCTCTAACCAAACATCCAGACATCACTGGCAATGGTGAAACGTCGGAAGTTGATAGATTCTGGCGCCATCCACTTGATTGGCAATCGTGAAACAGACGCTGCACGTGTAAAGAGAGACGTTTCAAAAGGTTGGCAGCCAAAATATGCGAAAATCACTTTACCTTTGTAGTAATCCTGGTCATCGATGTAGCGAGAGAGCCCAAAGTCCCCAAGTTTAACGCATTTAGGAGATGCCACCAGGATGTTTCTTACCGCTATATCTCTACAAAATGGCAGCAGAATGCAGAATGAAGTAAAAGCTGCAATCTTTAGAGGAAAATAATCATTTGGATATACCTGTGCACCATGTTGAGGCTTTCCAGGTATGCTAATGCTTTGCAGATTTGCAGACAGTATAGGATTAACGTAGATGTTGTCAGTATATATTTGCGATCCATCAGATATTTTCCCAGCTGACACCATAAACACAAATAAAAACCAAATTACTGAAAGGATTTGGAATGGGTCAAAGTAATGTACTGCTGACCCTGACAAGGATAAGCATTGTATTTTTCTGGACTTATCATTTTTTATCATTTAAAGCTAAGATAATTGAAAGGGAAAAGCTCCCATAAAAAGCACAATAACTTTCAAAGCAACCAATAAGATTGCTCTGATTTCTACACTGCTCACAACCTCAGAAATATGTTAAAGTATGTACTTTGATGATAGTGTATGTGGAAAAGTATTACATGTTGTGAACATGGCTCGTAGGAAACTAGTTTTTGTCTTTCTGTAGCATATATAGTACAATATGAGACAACCACAAGTATTTAAAAATGCATACTTCTCCATATTCATAGAGTTCCATGACAATCCAGACTGGATCAATATCAATCACTCCAAGCAGGCGTACGATATGCGGGTGGTCCAGATTTTTCATCAAAGCTGAAATTTAAGTGGCATGAAGCACTTGCGTGTCTAATATATTTTGGGAAAATCTCACATTAATATTTACCGACCAGCTTCACTGAGAAACCTTTCCTTCACGCTTGCTGAACAGTCCTTGCAGGTTTTGATGGCTACTCGAATCGTGCCTGTCTTTAAACACAAAACACAGTCACTGCAGTCAGTTAACTCAAAGTAGTTAGGCTATGCATTAACATTAAAACTTGCAGATAAACTCACCTTACTTTTATACACACCATCATGAACCTCTCCAAAAAAGCCTTCACCCAGGATTGAACCTACAATTACATCCACTCGGGAGATCCTTTGCTGTTCTAAATTTACAGACACAGTTTAAAAAGTATATATTTTCGCTGTATCGTTATTTTTTTAAGTATCATTAGGTCTCTCACCACATGCGTCTATTGTGGAGTCAGGAATCTCAGCATAAATATCTGAACCTGAAGACAGAAAGAATAATGTTCAAAACTTAAATACAAATATTTAGTGTGTAGGAAAATAAGTTTATTGAAAGTGTGCATGATTGGTATCAAACCTTTTGGTGGTCCAGTGGGATCATTGCTAAAAGAGGTCAAATATCATGTTTTGAGATGAAAATTCAAAGCAAGGTCATTAAAATTGCAATTAATATGCTTTTCTTAAGAAGTGTATCACATTATAGTAATATATTGTAATTTCGAAATATCAGAGACCAAGTTAAAAGAGCCTTTATAAATGAAACCAAGCACAGTATAGAATTTTTAACAATTAATTAGAGTTAGTATACATCCAAAGTACATTTTTTAAGGGTTACTTGGAAAAGTTGAACTCACTGTTTTGGAATCTCAGGGAGTTTTTGTCTCACTGGAAGAATAGAGACATTCTGTTATATGGGTTACAGGATTGGTCAATTATTTCCAAGGTATACCTTTATTTGGCCTGGTAATGAGTGAGCCACGATGGCTGCATTCCAGCTGGCAGAAGCCGTCGATGAAATTGGCCATGTTCTCCGCGACAGCCATAGACTCAGTACTCACTGAAAGAGGCTGTGGAGTAGAAAAAGTTATTTAATTCACAACTACACAAGAAGGAGGCCACAGCAGCATGGCTGTGTGAGAAGGAACCCTTCCATAAGGGTAAATAGTAAATAGTATTATTTCTTATCGCTTGTTTATGTAAATAAAATAAAAAATATAATTGAATTTATTACTGTTAATCATATTATTGTCATATGTAATCTGGGGCAATCAAAGAATATGTATATGTAAAAAAAATACATAAATAACACAATCAGAATCATGATTAGAACTGGATTACCAGTTATAAAATATGGCCGATTGCTTTGATACTTAAGCAAAACACTTACATATTTAAAATGGTAAGTATATGTTATTATTATTATTATTGTGAAATAAAATTTAATTGGTTTCATAGGTATCTACAATTTTTTTATTCACCCCAAAAAATGTTTAGAAAACAATATTGGACTCTATTGGAAAACAATATTGTGAAATAAAGTTTAATTGGGTTTCATACGTTTTTACAAAACGTATTATTTTCCATTAATTACCAAAAAATGTTCAGAAAACAATCTGATGATGAGAAAATCTCATCTCATCTCATTTTCTGAACCGCTTTATCCTCATTAAGGTCGCGGGGGATGCTGAGGCCAATCCCGTCTGTCTAATAAATTTTCCTCCTTTCTAATCAAGGTTCTGGATTGTATCATTTTATTTTTGATGATGAGAAAAATCTCGTCATCAGGTTGTTTTCCAAACATTTTTGGTAGTTAATAGAGAATAATACATTTTGTAGATACACATTACAAACGGCTGCCATATAGGCCAAGTTACCTGCGTAGTTCCCTCTATGTATACGGTGAGCAGAGCACGGCCATCGCTTTCTGCAGTGCACAAGACACTGCTCACTTGAGAGAATGTGGCCAAGCGGATGGGCTTAGGGGATAGAAATATGTACACATATATTTATTTTTTAACATGTCCTAGAAAGCAGTAATTCGTTAAATTGAAAGAGAATGAGCTTACTGTTGAGTTTCCAGTTTGCTGACTGATACCTTCAGATCCGATGACTAGGTCTATTGTTACACCCCAACCATGCTTAAGAGGAACACGCAGTCACATTTAAGAAATGATTTTGCACATAGGAATATGCTGTAGCACAGGGGTAGGGAACCTATGGCTCGGGAGCCACACATGGCTCTTTTGATGTGTGCATATGGCTCTCCACTAACCTGTGAGGTAAACTATGGAAACTACTGGTGATAAAGCACAGGAATAGGAGCATTACGTTGGTATTATGGCATTGACACTACCCCCAGCGCCTTTTTTTTCTCATTACACTCTTTAGCATGGATTTTCTCATTGATACTCATTGATTAGCAACAACGTAACAATGTTGTCAAAATAATTCAGATACTTTTTGTACTTTAAAAGTGGTAAAGTGACTAAAAAAGGCACACATTTTCATGTACGTTGGCTTTTAAATTCGGATGGAGCATGGCTCTAATGGAGTAACATTTAAAAAATATGAATTGTTTACGGCTCTTTGCATCAAATAGGTTCCCGACCCCTGCTGTAGCACAAAGCAGGCCTTGCGCAAAAGTTTGAGTGGTCTAAGAGATTACCCACAAAAAGATAGTGATAGATTATTTTCACACGTTACGTGAGAACCATATAAACCACTAGGAGGTAGAAATAAAGAGCAAGAGGCTGCCGTCATTTCGCACAGACTCACCACCAGCTGGCAGGCAAATCTCTCCTGAGTATAGTTGTAACACTGAGCCAGAGTGCTGAAGAACCTGGCCATGCACTGATCCTGGTTCAGAGTGCCGTAGCCCTGAAATGTCTGGCGGATCATGCGTCGCAGCTGCTTAGGCTGGAAGTCAGAAGTTAGCCTTCAGTTAGGGTTACACATTTTACAATCCATAATAATGGAATCTACCTTCATGCTGCTGATAAGTTCTTTTGGAAAGAACAGGTCCAGTCCCACATCCTTCCTTAAAGAGGAAATTCACATTATGAAACAGAATGAAAATTCTACAGCATAGATTCTGTTTAGTTGACATGGCACACATTGGCCGTTTTAATAAATACACATATTAAAAGGGTATTAAAACACTGTGCACTGACTTACTCCAAAAGCTCAAAGTTGGACTTTTTCTCCAGTCCATTTGGATTCATGTCTTTGTAAAATCTCCTGTCAGCACATTGAAAATGATTCCTTTTAATACAGAAGACAAATGCATGTGCTTGAAATTATGCACTACCTAATCTCCAGACAACCAAGCTGTAGAGCCATCCCATCGCTGACTTTGGAGGCAAACCGCTGAATGTAATCACTACGTAGCTGTGAATACATAAATAAATAAATAAACCCTCTGTTTAATGTCTCTTACAACCAATTTCACATTTTTAAAAGACAGCACGAGTGCTTCAAAAAGCATAACTGACCTGCTGGTAAAAGTAAAGCATTGTAGTTCTGTCCTCTTGGAATTTTTCTAAGAAGTCTCTTGGAATGTATCTGATCCTTAAGTCATATCTAAAAGAAAATACTAATCAACCATTGTTGTAATCCTTTGACTAAAGTTAAAGCATTCAACATTGTTCCACATCATTCTACACGCTTGGAATACACCAGCGTGAAAGCGTTGCCACACAATATCACAGTTTCATTTGTCGATGACAAGAAACAAGGCGTACAGACCTCCACTCTGCTTCCAGGTGCTGGTCCTCATATCTCTGTATGAGCTCAGCCATGGTCAAGTCTGGATGTAGCCAGTGTATCTCCGATGACTTGAGGTGTTTGAGGAGGAGTCCGTAACAGAGGTTGTGCTTTATGCCTGGACCCACGCAGCCACTGGACAAGACAATGCTGATGACATCCTATGAGAGAAGATTGTTGCAGTCCGGGGGATATTTGTGACTGTGAAACTAAAGACTTGAAAATACATCAACATTTTGCACAATTATTCAATGCAACAAAGACACTTAGAGAGAGAAAGTGCAGTTTAGAAAGTATTTGTCAATCCCTCAACGTAAAATCAACACTATTGAACTAAATAAGCAACTTTGTTGCCACTGGTTGATTTGGTGTGCACCCTAGATTGGGCACCAGTAAATTGCTGGGAATTTCCATTCTACTTATTCTCACAAGCCAATGGCAGGGAGCAATGAGGCAAATGACCACTTATGCTCACACTAGTTGTGTGCAACCAGCCTACCAGGCATGTTTTTTGGGATGTGAGAGGAAAAAAAACAATGCTGAACATGCAAACTCCACACCAGGGATTGGACCCTCGATCTCAGAACTGTCAGGCGGACATGCTCGCCAGTCATCGGAGTGCCACCTTATTTATATATTGTAAAATGTGTGGGGAAACTAGAAAGATAAACATTAAGCAGGATCACTGAATATTAAAAAAAATCTCAACCTCAGAACTGTCAGCGGATGTGGCAAACCTAAGCCAACCGTGGCCTTCTTTGAATCACTGTTTTTTTTTTGCTCCCAAGTCACCACTGAAATAGTGGTAGTAATTGTTCTTATTCTTTTTGTGCAAAGTAACATTGAAATCTATTGTTTAGAAACTTGGTAGCATGGGCCAGGATTAATCCAACTATGAGCCCAACATATATATTTTTGTACGAGGGCTGATTCATTAATTGTGGCTGTATTTTTGATGATATAGAGATGAAAAAGCATTTAATCGTCTCAGGACGGATAATTATATGAAATCATTTCAGACTTGTCAAATGCATGCACAATCTTTGCTTATGCGTTCATTGCCTAAGAACTGATGGGAGGTTTAGGAAGTCAACCAGGCGGCCGTAGTTCATTTTTAAATATTTCTTTTAAAAAAAAAAATCCCCACCTTACTTGTTACCAAATACCAAATATTTTAAAGACTTTTGAATACAACAAGCTGACTCCACAAAACAGAATAAAACAGGTTAAATACTGAACAATTCAGGTTAGTTAGCATTGTAGTAGTTGAAAAATACCCCAACTGTCATTCCTTCGACGCACCGGACCAGTTTGAAGTTCTTGCCGAGGTTGAAACTGTTGCTGAGGAAACAAACTTTGATAATCTTCACCAAGAAGATGCCTTTCTTGCCCATAGTTGCTGTAGGGGGCATTTCTGGGGTCTTTGGATGCCCAGTAGGAGACATGCTCCTCCAGGACAAAGTGTTGCTAACTCCTGACATTTCAGACAAACATGTACACACTCAAGCAACCCCAGCATGAAAACTATACTTAGACAGGTATCGCCAGAATTGCAAATACCACAAGTTCGTCAAACATCCATGAATTGACAAACTGGTGCTGCAGAAAGACAGAAGATTCTATCAAGGTTTTGGATTTCTCTAGCAAGTGAAGTACTTTCTCTCATGTACTCACCCATCTCGTGCAAATGGCACCAGTGCCACACGATGACTTCAAAATGCAAAAAATAAAAGTTGTCAAAAATAGGCTGCTCCTTTTTGAAAGTCTGTCACACGAGAATTATTTTCTGCCAAATCCGTTACCAAATGCTGTTGAAAGAGGAAGCAACAAACAAGGAAGTTGAAGAGCCACTGACAGAAAAACTGACAGCAATAATGATTTGCTGTGTTGCTCTGAGTTTTCGATTGCATGTTGCAAGATATTTGACAAAAAATGAACTGATGGTTTTGAGGTTATCGAAAATGAAACATTAATACGGCAGTGTAAAGGCTCTCTTGAAATTCTTGTGATTATTGTCTGGTATCTGATAAGGCCTTCATGAGGTCAAAAAGTGGCCAAATTATGCAACTTTGTCTTTCTTTTCATACTTTCAAGCCTTTGAGGCTCGGATGATGGGGTCCCAACTGCCCCCTTCAAGTTCTCCTTTGGATGAAAGACCCACACTGTTGGTGTAGCATTCTGGTCTGGTGGCCTCAAAGTGAGTAAAGCCTGACCTGAGATGGACGAATTAGGTCCACTTCAAGTCTTTGTCCACCAGGTGGTGGTGTTACCCAGTTTTACACAAATGCAACACAAACGCCACTTGTAAATGAATTTTCAGCTAATGTAATTGAAGAGCGAGTGAGAGAGGGGAGGAGAGAGAGAGAGAGAGAGAGAGAGAGAGAGAGAGAGAGAGAATCCATCCATTTTTTGACATTGTAATAGCTGAGCTGTGGTGATTCAACAATGAGGTGGACGCTGCACTGACTATTCTTCACGTCTTCCATTTTTAAAAGAAACATTTGATCGGCCCACGAGCTTTCTGAGTCTACGATGAACGCGGCTGAGCAGACTGTAACGTGGCTCATCACGCTAGGGGTCCTGGAGTCTCCCAAAAAGAGCATCTCAGATCCGGAGGCTTTCCTCCGTACGTCTCTGCAGGACGGGGTGGTCCTGTGCAGGCTGCTGGAACGACTAAGACCGGGAACGACGGAAAAAGTGAGTCATTGCAAAAATGATCAAAGAATAAAATACACAACTGAACCATTTTGGCTTGTTATCGGGGGCAAAGTATGGCTAGGTGATAAATGATTGAACAGTAAATGAATTATGAGGTCCTCTCATTTGTAAAACAAGGTCAGACATATCTCTTTCGAAATAAAAGGCCATCACTGATATCCACATTTATGGGCAATACTAGTCTTGAAAACTAGATAACCACGACCTATTCTTTGTGATATTATTTGCGATGTTTCGTTTTAAAATAAACCACACAAACTCAATAATGCAACACAATTTGTTTACCACTAATATGGTTTTTAGTCTGAAAGTTTTACCGGAAAAATAGGCAGGTATTGAAGGTAACGCTCGTAAATAGCCATAAGACAAGTGCTAGAAGACAAGCCAAAACAAAAATTATTTCCGTGTAAAATTTATTTCTAAGTGCCCCTTGTTATAAATATATACATATTTTTAAATCATGAGTATTATTCTGCTCTGATCGAGTGACTTTTTTATCCGTAGTTTTTTCAGGAACCGAGAAGTGACAGCGAGGTTCAGCTGAACATAAACGAATTCATCAAAGGTGTCGGGACTTTCGGCGTAGAGGTAGGTGGCTGTATTTAATGTTAAAATCATTGAATAAGTTGAAATTATACTTCCATACTTTGATATTCATTATTCGGGCTATTTTTGAAATACTTGTTTCCGAACCTGTTGGTCATCAGGTGTGTCTCTCGTCGTAACGGACTGTACAGGTGCGCACTATTTTGCAGGAAACGTTCACATTAACACGGCAACGGTGCATGAGAGTTTGATTTTGAAAAATAACAGTGTTTTTCACTGTTTTTCACTGGGTAGACACTTAATGCAGACACGGAATATCCACTTATAACTATATAAGTACTTTAGTGTTAGTGTGGGAGGGTGCGGGGGCGGGGCTTAACTCGTCACCAGTGTATGACTGTAGTATAAATAAACCCACATTACCCATTTAGGGACACTATTAAAGTGGACAGCTATGTGATTATTTCCGACCACACCTGCAGGGTTCTAAAAACACACACAAATAGGATCTTGATTCCAGCTATTCCATTTTGTGCATGAAAGAGTAATTAAGTTAATTGAATTGAGTTCACGTAACCTGTCAGTGGTAGTCATGGGAACAGGAGGGGAGCACTCTTTCTGTTTTGACCCCCGAGGCTGTTAATCTTAGACTTTATTTTGTAGGTGTTTCTCTGTAGCGTTTTCTTTTTTTTAATCACCAAATGCTAGTCCAAATATTGAAAATGCTATATATTAAAGAATGTGTCAGCAAATGTATTGCTATTTTCTAACTTACAGAGCACACACAGGCTATTGATTCAAGTGCAGTTGTAATCAAACATATCACGTTACGTAAGACATGATTCATTTGTGTACCGGAATCGGGGAAAACGACCATATTCATGACTAGAGGGGAAAAACCCATAGTGAAGAACAGAAGGATGAAAGAGAGGAGTGTAATAGGGTGATGTAATGCAAAATGTCATGCAGCTAGTGGATTTTCCAATCAGGTTGATTAGATGTCAACTATGGTGCTGGACGCCAAGGCCTCTATTAGTGGCAGCCCGCTGACATGCAGACAATTTTCTGTCTTTCCAATCATGGTGGACCTCTGACTCTGTTGGGGCTGAGAGATTTTTTTGATGACCGTTGCAATTGTAGAACTTGGCCATGAGTTAAATGATTTGAATAATGAAATCAAGGCCCCAGAGTACCTTCACGTTACTATCAATGAAGCCAATAAATTTCATTTTCAGTCAATGTAACAGCAGAAGCTTTAGTGAGCTAATGGGTATGGCAATAGCAGCAGAACATGTTGTAATGCAGATTCATTGAATACCACATTATAGCAATAAATATGACGTGAAGTGAACTTATGCAAATTGTGCAGGTTGAAGAGTTTATAAGAGCAGCTGCTTCTAAGTATCAATCTGATTAAGCAAGGAATTTCATTGGTTTATTTGTTTATTTGAACCAATAATAGTAGTAATAGTATTAATAGTGTTCATTATCCGTCACAATTTTTTTTGTTTTTTGTTTCCACCAGATTAGGTGCTTTAGGTATTTTGCTTATGGGTTCACGTGTCTATGCGTCTTTAGTTTGTAATGGAGAGATTACCAGGGGGAGCTCAGACTCCGAGTAATCCCGCATCAGACTTTTGCAGGAATGGCATCATTAACCACACAATGAAACACAGGCAGGCGTATATCATTGTTGGATCCTGTACTGTGATGGTGAATGTAAATATAATAATGTAATTGGACATATCCATTTTCTAAATCTCGCAGGCATTTGAGCTCCATGACCTCCTTCAGGGGGTGAACTTCAACAAGGTCTTAAACTCTTTGGTTGCACTGAGCAAAGCCACTGAAGGTAACAATGTTTGCATAAATGCTCCTTCATTTTATCTTCAAGATTTGATTTGAAATTAAAATCGCTGATTGTTTGCAGAATCCGACGTTCCTGTGTCTGTGCCTCACTCGGCCACGTTGAGGATTAAATCGTTTGATTCTCTCAACAGCCAAAATCGTTCCTCCAAACTGCAACCACCTCAGTATCATAGCCTTGTAAGTTGTACCAAGAAGGAAATAGCTCTCCTCAACAACATTCCGCAACCTAATCATTTAAGATTTTTGTCATATTACTGCATTTTTGCCGAATGTGCATTTTCTCTGTTGCAGGACATGTCTGAGGGCGGCGGGTGTGGCCACTTTCTTTTCAAGGCACGCTTCGCTTTCCAACAGACAAATGAGGACGAATTGTCTTTCTCCAAGGGCGACATCATTAATGTGAGCAGGCAGGAGGATGGGGGCTGGTGGGAAGGATCACTCAACGGCAAGATCGGCTGGTTCCCCAGTAACTACGTGCGAGAACTGAAAGGAAGCGGTTGGTGCTGGAATTACACCCAACATGTCAAAAACTCTATCATATCTCATCTTCTCTGCTTAGAAAATGCATACTTGTCCAAGTTAGACACACATGCAAACACACATCCAAGCTCAAATGAGAAGAAATGTATGTTGTGTGTTATTTTTAAAGAACATGAGGAAAGCAAGGAAGGAAAGGGCCTGACAAACAAAGCCAGGAAGTTCCAGGATAAAGAGGATACACGCACACACATACACACCCACAGAACATCCTGAACATGTAATGTGGGGAAAACATGTATTTCCTTTGCAAAGGACTGGCAGTGGATTGGTCTGGATAATGTCGGTTGTTTACTACCAGGCTGGCGGTCATAATCCTATGACAGACGTTAAACAGTGCTTCCTGAAATATGAGTTCTATGTGTGTGTATATATAAATGTGTTACTCCTTTTTGACAATTTCTCTCCTTATTTGTTGCTATGCAGATAAGCCATCAGACAAACCAAAGTCTGGGACGCTTAAAAGTCCTCCGAAAGGATTTGACACTTCCATCATCAGCAAGACCTACTACAATGTGGTTAGTATCACAAGTAATAGTGCCAAACACGGTGACAGTGTCCATTGCTTTTCTATCTTCTTTCAGTTTTCCATCTAATGCCAGGGTTGTGCTTTTGTAATCAGTTGCAATCAATTCGTGTTTGTAATTGATCTACTGCATACACACGCGTCTGTGTGTGTCATTATGTAGGTTATTTCTTTCGTTCCAATGGTTTCTGGGGCAGCTATGCCAGAGATTCTTTGCTCCTCTTGATGTGTGCAAGTGTTTTAATAATGCAAGCTTCCGCAGTCTTTCCAGGCTTCCCGTCTTCAGTTAACCTATCTGAATCTATCTTACTAACGAGCTAACTGACCTCCCTTGGATTCGCTGTTAATGAAAAAGACTCAAAATGTGATCCTGAAATAAATGACCTCCTACATACTTTTATTTTTTTATTAGTGTACATTTGTTGAATTTTATTTGTGTGTGTTTAAGGTTCTCCAGAATATCTTGGAAGCAGAGACTGAATATTCAAGAGAACTACAAAGTCTTCTGGGGTCTTACCTGCGTACGCTGCAGCCAACAGATAGGTCAAGTTACATTTGAGATATTTTCTCAAGAATATTAAGAAAAACAGCAGCACACCAGTGTATACAGACCAGAATATTTGTACAGAAAATGGAAAATTGAGTCGAAGATAACTTTTGAATTATAAATGTTTACTACTTGATTTTCTACAGGCTGAGTGGTGCTGACATCAGCCACATTCAGGGAAACCTTGAGGAGATCTCTACATTCCAGCAGTTGCTGGTTCAATCTTTGGAAGAGCATACAAAGTCAGTGGCTGCATTTGTTTTGTCTGTTCAGAAGCTCACATTCGACCTTTTCAGTTCGTTTTTTATAAAAAGGATGTGACCGAGATGAATCATTTCAAAAGATTTTGTATTATAAATGGGACCTGTACAATTGAATTGGGGGGAAAATATCACAGGGATGTAAAACAAAAACCAAAAAAAAAACTCACCTTATGCGATTGCACAAGTGTCCACACCTTATAATTGGTATTGAGGTTATATTCAGAGTTTACTAACTGCCTTCTCACCTGATTGGATGGAGATAATAAATACTTAACCCTTATATATATATTCAGTTTTTCTGGAAGGCTTTTTCTTAATACTTTATTCTTTGATTTCTGTCTTAAAGCATGAAGAGTCATTGTTTATAATTTCCCTCACCTTGCCCAACTTCTGAAAACAAAGCCCTAGAAAATCAAGGGCCATAACCATAGTACATAGTGAAGCAAGGGTGGTGCTCTTTTTATGATCAACTGTTTTTTGTTTGGGCCACAGTACATGTAGTAGCAATTCGAGTCAAAAAGTTTAACTTATTGGCATTTAACCTCTTTGGTGGATTGCTATTTTTTTATTAGACATGATAAAAGGGAGAGTTGACATTGGCATTTGAATAAGGGTGTGTGGAATTTTAAAATCCACTTTTAGCACAATGTCTCACATCCTTGAAACTGGGTGTGTTCATTTGACTTTTTAGTGTTTGGACATCTTTTGTAAGTATCACAGTGTCATGTTGGTGTCAAATCACTTAAAGTATTACATATTTATGTGCTGTTTTCTTTTTTATTTTAGGCTTCCAGAATGTCAGCAGAGGATAGGCGGCTTCTTCTTAAATTTACTGCCCCAAATGAAGTATCTTTACGTGGCTTACTGCTCAAATCATCCATCTGCTGTCAATGTTCTCACCCAACAAAGGTCAGAATGGCTTGTGCAATGGGCAATTCCTTGATGTCTTAGGGTTAGCCCATAATAGTTGGGTAATGCAAGGGGAAAGGGACTTAAGAAACACGACTTAGGCAGAGAAAACATCTGAATTGCCCGTTATGCAGTGAGGAGCTGGGGGAGTACATGGAGTCCAAAGGAGCATCAAGTCCAGGGATTCTAACGTTGACCACCAGCTTGAGTAAACCCTTTACTCGCCTAGAGCGATATCCAACCCTGCTGAAGGAAATGGACAGACACATGGAGGTACATCCATTCTGAAGAAGACACTTGATGGTGATTTGTTACCTTAACAATGGAAACAGAAAAGTTTTATGGTTTTGGTTTCAGGAGCAACACCCAGACAGAGTGGACCTCCATGTTTGCATGGCATCGTTTCAAAGTCTGGCGGTAGGACGAAGAACTTAGCCATCAGTCCGACTAAGTCAAACTAAGTGAATTCATCACGGAGTGCCGTTTCTCGTTTTCCTTTTCAGGCCATGTGTCAGGAAGTGAGGAAGAAGAAGGACCTGGAGTTACAGATTTTAACTGAGCCAATCAGGAATTGGGAAGGGGAAGACATCAAGACTCTCGGCCCTGTTCTTCACATGTCCCAGGCTGCTGTTTGCTATCAGAACTGTCAGGTGACCTCTGGAGCATTTTGACCACATACTGAGTTACAACATAGTGCACCATATAAGAGGCAATTTGTATGTATTTTAGGAGTGGAGTGAACGCTACCTTGTGCTCTTCCCTCACACTCTCCTTTTCCTCTCAGCAAGCTTGAGGATGAGTGGCTTCATTTATCAGGTTTAGTTTGATACTATTCCATGTTTGGATAAACATTCCAATCTAGTATAGTAATTATTCAAATCAAGGGAGAACAGGATTTTAAAAGTTTGCCAAATGTTGAAAATGTAATGTAACGTTTTGTTTTTGCAGGGAAAGATGCCACTTTCAGGCATGCTGATCTCCCAGTTAGAAGATGGTGAAACCATGAGGAATGCTTTCGAAATTTCTGGTCTGACTTTCTATTCTATGTGTTTTGTGACTTGGAGATCAATGTCTTTATAGTTTTGGACCATGGAGAAAAACATTGAAAGGTTGTGTATCTATACATGTGCTGTGCAGGTACCCAGTGTGAACGGATGCAAGTAGCGTGCAACAGTCAGCAGGATCTGCTGGACTGGCTAGACCTTCTCACCAAACACACACACACGCATGCTGCTCACTCATACAAGACTCAGTCAGTGTGTCACACTGTAAGTCCTCCTTTTCTCCTCCTAAAACCCAGAGAACTTCACATTTGACCCCTGCCGTCCGTCTCTATATGCCAGTTGCCTTCTCTGCCCATCACGCCTTCCCGACACTCAGAGTCTCGAAGCGGCAGTAGCGGCTTCCACACCCTCCCCCATCTTTCCTCATGTGGAGGCAGTTCCACGTGGGGGGTAATGGAACCTCCAAATACCCCAAAACCCTGGAGCATGAGCTGCCTTCGGCCCGCGCCTCCTCTCCGGCCATCTGCCGCTCTTTACAACAAGGAGGTGCTTCTTGATTAACCACTTAAACTTTGAACTTTTTAAGCCTTTTGTGCTTCGTGGTACTAATTACTCTCCTATATTTTTTAATGGCAGGATATGAGCAAGAGTCCAAAGAATATGAAGAAATTGCTTCCTAAGAGGAAACCAGAGAGGAAACCGTCAGAGGAAGACTTCTCTGTTAGAAAGAGTAAGTAGGGTTCAATGTACCTGTTCGCATAAATGTCTTGATGGGCTTTAGTCAAATCTCTAGTCCGTCGTTTTCTTTCAGGCACAGCGGCTCTCGAAGAAGACGCTCAGATATTGAAAGTAATTGAGGCGTACTGCACCAGTGCCAGGACGCGACAGACACTCAACTCGAGTGAGTTACAAACACACTTTCAGCATACACAAACATGGGTTGCCTCACTATGGCAAGGTAAAAATATGTATATCATGTATTATCATGTAGAAAAGAAAAGAGTTTAGGTTAGCCAATTTTACTTGAATTTTCAAGTTTTAATGGCCTTCAATTTAAGTACTTTAATGCAACACTACTGAAAACCCTCATGAATACTGTATTGGATCCGATCTTGTAATTACATCTAATACTCCAAAAATAGCCACATCTGGCGAGAATTGAATCGGGACATCAATATTATATAAGTTGCTCCCAGCAGTGATCGAATCAAAGCTAGGTTTACGCAATTTATCAATTATTAGGTTCAGTTTACTCAAAAATGCATTTTTGGCCCACTAATTTCATCATGCAAATCAATTGAACTCATTTAATCATGTTACCAAGATTAACATGGTAAACATGAGCTCGCAATGCTCAAAATAAGTTATTTAAGCGAAATGAAATGAGTTATGGCTACTTAAAATCTGAAGTTATCAAGACAATGTTTCAAAATGCATGCTTACCTCTGAATCTTTTTATTCTCAGCATCAACTCTTAAGAAAAGCTTTTCTCTCTCCTCCCTTTTTCATTCATCCATTAAATCATATACTCTTGCCTTTCATCGTTACTGTATATACATGTTACTTTAATTTATGCCTCCCAATCATGGTCCACGTTTTTTTTAAATGTATTTTCCCCATGTACTTTTTTGGGGCTTGATGTTGATTTATTTATGGGGCTGGGGGGCACCCCTCTATTTTTTTTATTTTTTTTGGATCCCAACTCTGCGGTTCATGTTCCCCCTCCATCATTGCCCTATGCACCCCCACTGGTGACTGCGGGCGCAGCCTGGCAAGGCACTGACCTCATGCACAACCACGTGCTCGCTGACTCCAGCCTCGTCGTTGTTGGCATCCCGGGCAACCTGCCGCCTTCCGACCAATCAGAAGACTCGGATTATGACAGTATCTGGACTGCCACTAGTTACAGGACTGCCTCGATTTCTCGTAAGATTTCAGTGTAGCAAGTCAGAATAAAGCAATGGCAACCTGGCTAGTGTGCCTATAGAGTTAGTCCTCTAGTGTCCGTATCTGCTGTGTTTGCATGTATGTGTCTGATGTTTTCTTGTTTTATATGCATGTTGTAGCATGGCATTAAAAGAAGACACAATAGTTTACACTGTTGTCTGCTTTGAAATAGGTTCCAGCAGGAGAGATGTGCATATGTTGTTCCCAGATGAGGAGAAGATCATAGTGGAGGAAACCAAGAGCAACGGACAAACCGTAATGGAAGAGAGGTGAGACAGAGGCATGTGATATGGTGTTTACGAGTGCTCACAATATGTACCAACAGATCAATGTGGATAGTCATTTTTTTTCCCTCATGTCAAAAGAATATCAAATTCTGGTTACAGGAGTTTGGTAGACACTGTCTACAGTTTGAGGGATGAAGTCCAGGAACTCAAACAGGTAAGTACACACACTTTGCTGGATAAAGGAAGTAGGGAAACCATGTTTTTGTGGTCTTTCAGGACAACAAGAGGATGAAAAGGACACTCGAGGAGGAGCAAAGGGCCAGGAAAGAGCTTGAGAGGGTCATAAGGAGGGTTTTGAAGAACTTGAATGACCCAACCTGGGATGAGACAAACCTCTGAAACCAACATTACTTTGAATCTTGGAGAAAATTGAGGCCGTATCATCCACGATGACCTTAAACGTGTGAGTCACTGAGCTAGTTGCCAAGAGGACATTGTTGCCCGAGGACATTGTTGCCCGTTAAAATGACCTATTTCAGGCAACCTACTGAAAATGTTCAATGGTAATTAGTGTGCGGTTTCTAAACCAAAGCAATACATTTTTTTTTATGATGTCAAATATGCAATTCAATGAATACTATTTTTTGTTAATATTGTCTTTTTTATATTCTGTATTCTTTTAATCAGATTTTCTACACTTGACCTAATCACACTAAAAATTGCCAACAGACAAAGAAAGCATTCCTTTTTTTCCAAACTTAAACACTTTTCAATATATGCCAGAAAATACACATTTTGTCACTAATGACCTCAAAAGCTGTATGATGCAATGTAACTGTAAATGATCTATTTAATAGCATCTGATTCCAAGTCTGTTTTAATGTTAATGATGTCCAACAATCAAATGCCTATTTATTTCAATAATGTGTCAAATAAAATTCCTCCAACGATAGTCTTCTATTTCTGTTATTATTTCTTAACACATTCAAATCACAACCAACAAGGTGACATTTTCATTTGTCTGTTGGAAGGCTTTTGGGATTTGCGGGATGATTACAAGATCAGTCAAGGAATGAGGACAACAGGATAAATTATGAAGACACACATTGCATTGACGTGCTTGATTGCCTGTAGTTTTCTGTGTCAAATTGATGTTCTATAAGAGAGAGTATAGCCTAAATAGGCTATCAAAAATGTACAAATGTGGTTATATTGGCTGCAAATGACATTTACATACACTGTAAATGTTTTCTCTGGGTCTTACGATTTCCTCCCAAATTCCAAAAGCATCCATGGTAGGCTGGTTGAACACTCTAAATTGCCCCTTGGTGAGAGTGTGAGTGAATCCAGCGACCCTTGTGGGGATTAAGCGGTTCAGAATATTAATGTAAAAGTAAAGGTTGGGGGAAGGTGCCATTAAGGCTCAGAGAGCCTCTGTGCAAGTTGCAAAATATTTAGAAAATTGTTATTTTACTGATTCTTTTGTGAAATGGCAAATTGTAGCTTGCCATTCCTCATTTTAGCCATGTGAGCCAATCTCACTTTGTAGACAAGTAAACATAAACCCAAATTACTACTGATGCTTCTTCCTTTGACATTTTATACAATGGGTTTAAGCGTCCCCTAGAGTGTTTCTGTGGTATTGCATGTTTTGAGTCCTACTGCCCTCCAGGGGTGGACACGACCCACAGTTTATCAATACAACCGTGATCACTCGCTGATCTTCTTCCTGCTGTTCTGAATAGACACGTTTCGCGTTTAGTAGATACATTGACAGAAATTCTTTTTCGACACACATCTCTGTTGAAAATTATTTGAAGTCAACTTCTCATCATTGAGCATCTCAGTGCTTTAAACTCAGGTAAATTAACAACAATTGCTATTGAATTTGGATCCTGTAGTAAAGGCGATGACACAATTAAATGAGTCAATTTTCATGTGATTGTTTTAAATTTGAATTTGGAGTTCAATTGTATAGTCTTGACTCCCTATTGTTACCCTCACCACCCAGGTTTAAAGGTAAGCACGCCAACTAGGCACAGCCAATTACTAATTAATCATTGAAAAGGTAATTTATACTCTAAAATGACTACTACTACCCTTTATTCCCATGTATTTTTTTTTCTATTTAAAGAGGTTCGACCCAGCTGAAGTAGTGTTGCAGATGCCTAGCAACTTTTGTTATTTAATTGCACCACAGCTTGCATCTAATTTTATAGTAGCTTGCTGAACTCTTCAGTTCATATTTGTCCATTTGTAGCCTAAACTACTGTATAAAAGTTTCAGACTACTTTGTGTTTTTCTTGAAAAATCAAAAAGTGATACCTACTTTTCATTTATCAAACTATTATTCCTAAAATTGTTCTTGCATATTTTGCATTTGTCATTTAGATTAATGGTCCCCAACCACTGGTCCGTGGACCGGTCCCGGTCCGCGAGTTTCCTAGTGCCAGTCCGCCAGAGTAAAAATCATTTTCAATCTCGCCCTTCTACTTGAAATTGGAAAAGTTTTTATAATAATAATAATAAATAATTGAGATTAAACTTTGGACATTTTTTTGACATCGTGGTTGTCGTTCATGCACTGACCCCACACAATTTTGTCTTAAGTTGTCGCCCTCCCCATCGGCCGGTCCACAAGAAAATAGAAAGAGCTTTACCGGTCGGTCCGCGGTGAGAAAAAAGTTGGAGACCGCCGATTTAGATCATTGGCTCCATCAGATACTTTCCACAGGCTATGAGATGATGAGTTGTAACCTTTCTGATTCAAATCCTTTTTTTAAATGGAATATTGTGCTCATGTGCTACGTTTGCTCACATCCTGTGTATCTCTTAGGGACTTGGACTATCCCTGCCCATAAAACCTAGTCTAGTCCTAGCCCATAAACCAAATGTCAAATGTATTTGGACCAGGGGTGGCGAACATGTGGCCCTCGAGCCGCATGCGGCTCAAGGCCAAAATGAATGCGGCTCTTTGCCACAGCAACCTTCAGGGTAGTTGAGTTGTGTTAACTGGCTAAGTTGTGTTTAATGTGTGTGTTAAGAGTGGAAAGTATTATGGTGAATAATAAGGTTTTAATTCTGTGTTTTGTGAGTATGTCTGTCTGTTTTGGCAGGTCACTGCGTGGTGGGGCTCTTTAATTCTCACAGTTTAACATTTTTGCTATTTGTGTCTAACTAGTTCGGGACCCCTGATTTAGAAGACACCTATTGAATGAGTTTAATTTTCCTTAAACCACTTTTATACCATTTATTCACATGTTTTCAATGCCACATTGTGGCACATGTGGACTAGGCTTTAGTCTTTACTTAATCTGACCCATCATGAGATTTAGTTCTTATGACTAAAGCCATGCTGCTCTATTGTTTTGAGTCATGAAAGGAGGCACTATGATAAAACTTGTAATTATATAAGTGAAAAGCTTTTTATTTGATTGTTTTTGGAGAATACATCTATTTTGATGAATGGAAAACTAATGCTGTATGTAAGAATCCCATTCATACAGCTACGTCAACACAATTGTGCATTACCCTCCAAAGACACAGACTCTTGCAAAAGCATGCATTTTTATTTTCTCTTTGATATTTAGGCTAATTGGGACCTGATGAGTGTATAAACGAAGAATTATCTTTTTACATGATGTAGTTTCTGAGAAAAATGAGTAGTCGCCAGGCTTTTGTAGTCCACAATTTAACATTGTAGTCTTGTGACAACCAAAAATGTGATGTCCACACATGTGGATGCCAGTTCCTAGGTAAACAAGCTCTAGTGTGCTATATAGTCTAAAAGGCAGCCCTCTACTGGCAAATTCCTAAAATACAGAATGCCTACTTTAACTCCAGCCCTGATACAAAAAAGGGGAAAAAAGGGCTCTGAGGATCAATTGATACTGGCCACAACCTTCACCCTGTCAAAAGTAAACAACACAGAAGGGTTATATGACTGAGGTTGGCAAGTTTCTTCAACTTCACAGCATTCACTGTGCTTTTCCACATTCAGGTTTAGACAGCTGAGGAGGAGTGGTCGCTGGATTACAGTACCTTCCCACCGGAACAGGGTGGGAGCAAAGATGGATCTGGAATACACACCGACGGCATTACCACCAATCGACGGTAGGAAACCATTTCTTTCTGTGGCCTTTTAGAAGTAATGACTTGCATTTAGTACGACTAATATTGGTTTCTAAAATCCACGGAGCTGACTTATTATTATTGACATTTGGCAATGTGGCTCTCTACAGCATACGACTAAAGTGTACTTTATGTAGTTAAATTTATTCCTAAGTATGTGAAAGTACACTAAAAAAGGTAGGATTTAAAAATAGGGAATAAAATAAATGGATTATTGGTCCTTTTCTGTTATCACTGTGACTAGCCCAGCTGATTATGTCACTTGCTGATTATGTCATTGCCTAATAAAACTCAGCGTGGGAAAGCTTTTTATGTTTAACAGCCTATCCTCTTTCTTAACATCTCATTTAGATATATTTTCTGCCAATGTTTGATTTCTTAGTTTGTGTAATTACATAATGAAAGCTGGAAAGGCGTTCCGAAAACGACTCAATAAATTAAATAATAAAAAAAACTTAGATGAATGGGTTTTTTCCTTACTTTAAACATTTGAATGGATGTGTTTCTATACGTGAATATAATAGATTAATACAATGCAATACCATAAAATAATACATTGCATGGTTCTGGTGCCCTGCAATTGGCTGGGCACCGATTCAGCTCCAGCACCCCCTGCAAGCCTAGTGAGGATAAAGCGGTTCAGAAAATGATTGAATGCCTGGTTCTGTTGGAATTTTTTTTAAATTATTTTTTTAATGAAAGAATTAATTTTTATATAAAGTTCTCACCATACTGCTGTTCATATTTTGATGATATTAGACTAGGACAACATGTAACAATTGGGCAATGTTATCTCACCATTGTAAGATCAAAAACAGGAACTTCTCAGAGGGAAGTAGTCTGATTGAGTCACTGCTATCATGAGGTGGTAAAAGAGGGTCAACAATATAGATGAATAAAATTAAATACGAGCACAAACTTATTTTTGATGCCTTTAACAAGATCAAGAAGTCCTTAGATGAATAATTACAGCTTATTGTCATGATAAAGTGGAAATTTATGATATGAATGATCTAAATTTAGCCCATCTCAGTCAACTATGGGCAGTCGGCGGGTTACCCCCTGAAAAGGTTGCCAGCCAATCACAGGGCATGAGGAGACAAACAACCATTTGTGCTCACAGTCACAATTAGGGAGACTTTGGAGTGTTCAAGCAGTCTACAATGCACGTTTAGGAAAGTGTGAGGAACCAGAGTACCCAGAGAAAACCCACGCAGCCTTGGGAAGAACTTCCAAGAAGGTCGAAAGAGAAAAGAAAGGTCGTAAATTGATAACCCACCAGGACAATTGACCGCTGGAACTGTGAGCCAGTTGTACAAGCCACTCATCAACTGCAGTTTAATTATGAATTATTTGAATTACAGAGTTGTTTTACTCTAAAGTAGAGCTACTCACACTCAAATTGAGCTGAAGCTAGTAGTAGTAATTGGTTTCTTCTTTTTAATGGAAGGCGCCACTTTAATTTTCAGATTGGCCCAGAAGGGCGTGCCGTAAATAAATGTAGACACTTGACCCCGATTATCAAATTCATTCAGCACATTGGTTCAAAGGAAAGGCTTCTTGTCAGAGGAGACCCTCCTCCTCTCCTTTTCCTCTGATAAAGCAGTCCAGACATGGAGATAAATAAACACACAAACAGAAAGCAGCAGGGTGGTATCGAGCCGGCCCAACCGCGCTAATACCACCACATCAATAGGAAAAGACCATGACTCTAGTGGAGTTGATTTACGAAGTTCAAACTTTGTTGAGTCAATTGTTTCGCAATTTGTCTTATGGACTACACACCAGCAATGCATCAATAACCAGCAAAGACAAATATCCAACTTCAGGTTTGCGTTCTCTTTCACATGTACAGTATTGTTTGTTCCAAATGTGTGCTCTAATCTACCCTTTCAGAAGAGACTACATCCAGTAAGCAATACTTTCCTCTGCTCTTTATACTTAAGTGTAGTGGTACGTGGCAGCTTGACCTTAGTAACTGATTATCTCTACTCAAGTGGCTATTTGCTGGCAACGTTTATGCCTCTATACGCCCACATGAACATTTGTGGCTCAGCTGACTTGCCAACACAGGTTGATTAGTCAATAGGAAAAAGCAAAGAACAAGAAAATATCAATACAGCCACATAAGGAAGTCTGCTTGAACTCACAATGTCTGCCTGCCTTTGCTGTGGAGGACTAAAAGACAATTCTATGTATTCACCCATTAAGAACACAGGTAAGTTTGATTTCCTTGTATTAGGGTTTTATTGCCAGTTCATATGATTGCAACGGAATCTGCATGGCATGGTGTCGGAACACGTTTCGTGCACCAAGTGAACGAAACCAGACGCTTATTTGGTTTTGGGATATTTTTTTGTTTGAGCTTTTCTAAGCAAATAGTGTGCAATCCCTTCAGGGCCACTGATGTGTGTTTTAGAATGAGTAGTAGCAGACACCTTTGTGAAGGTATGTCAGTGCTAATTTACTCTTTCTGGACTATGGTCAGTTCATATAATTGCTGCAAGTGAAGTGCAGGTCTGTGCAATAAGGAATACAAATGTTATGTTGACAATTGAGTGCGCAAGTTGGATCAAAGACGTGTTTCGGAAGTCATTTCGTTAAAGGGAGTATGCAAAATCATCTCTTTGTTGGTCTGATACTCTTCTACACAACAGCACAGGGGCGGGTAAAAGGGAGGAGTAATGATGTGAGATGACAGGTGTACTTGAGTATTGAGAGGGAGAGAATCAGATATATAAAATACAATGAGAAGCGCAGGACACGAATGTGTGTTTCATTAGTGAATACAGGGAATAAAGAGCAGATGAGTGGGGAGAAGAAAGCAGGTGAGCGGTTTGTCTGTGTCTCATTGGTGGAGATGGAGAGCTACTACAGATATACACAGTGCTGTCAACATCTGCAGTGTAAGTGTGAATAATTGTTTTTGTCTTATTTGACTTACTCCAACCTTTACCTCGATGTACAAGTCAAGCCCGAATGAAAAAGCTCTGACTGGGTGAGCAGTAATGGCCGAGTTACGACCCGAATTCTGTTAATTCATGTCAGCTGTCACCTAGCAGGATGGAGAGCTTTACTTGTGTTGTAAAGTGCTTAAGTGCTCCTCTTTCAATCTTCAAGGGATGATTAAAGTTATGGGCTTTAATGCCAAATAATGTTTTGTGATGGTTTTGCTTCATATGACAAACTTTTGCAGCCAGCTGGTTGGGGCTTAATTTCCACATCCGTGTTTATTGAAGGTGGTTTGATTAGACATTCGCATGGATTGTGTTTGCGTGAAATGATTGATCATGGTAGTGGTATATTTTTGGAAAACCATGCCTGCAAAGGATACTCTGATCCATGTGCTTTGTTCTTTTTATAGACCTTACCTGGGTATTTTTAGTCTTTACTACAGTTGTGATACTACCACGCTACTATTAGGTGCTTTTCCACTTAGATAACTATTTATCTTTTATATGATTGTTTCCTTTTTATTAAAAATGGAAAAATGCTGGCCTAAGAGTCAAATTCTATTTCTGTATCAATGTCTTTTTGCTTATGTTTTCATGTACCTATCAAGTGATCTATTAATATAACAGTCTATGTAAATGCTGGTAATAAACTGCGCACACACACACAACTCGTAGCATATAATGTCAAATTATTTTGAAGTAGGTACTTTGTTAACCTTGAAAGTCATTTGCCCTCAGTTCTCTATGGGTGGAATTTAAAACTGATCATGTGCGGTCACCTGGTTCAAAATTTGCAAGAGGTTATCAGGTGCTCAGGACATAGAACCGCTTGCACAAACAATCAGCTGCTTTTCAATACTTCCTCCGGTAGTTCCCTGAATCCTGTGTGACCATATTCAATATATGTTTTTGTATTTGTTTGTACTGTGGCTTGGGTGGCACTTCCTCCTCAAGTAATATGGAAATCACAAGATTTATGATGCTTTTTGGCCCTACTGTGCAAAGGCCTTAGATGAGATTTAACATTGTTGTTTTTAATATGCATTTTTTTGACACAATAATCAGATTTAGTGTGATTTCCAGACTATAAGCCTCTACTTTTATTTTGCCGTCTTAAACCCTGCGGCTTGTTTATGGATTTTTTACTGGCTAAAGTCCTGCATTTCATTTTCTGTAAATATCACAATGTACAATGTGTACAATTTTGAGATTGCGATTTATACTCCATAAACTTTGGTATTTACCCTATCTATGTATTAATGCTGGATAATATGGAAAAAAAATATCACAATGTGGGTCATTTCATACTCTGATAGTGATATGCCATGAAATAGTCTACTCTGTGGTATTTTATGATAGATTATACAACTAACACAACCATTTCCCCCTTTTACTTTTGTTCAACACTGCTATTTCCAATTGTTTTTAATCCATGCCATCATTTTGCTAGTTTAGTAGGTTTTGTTTATTGCAAATACATGCTAGCAAATTGAAAAGGACAAAACCTAACCTTGTGCCTCCTCCCTGCAGATGTAAAAAACATGAATCTGCCATCTCTTTCTGTGGTGAGCTGCCTTTTAAATTGGCGTCTTCCTGTTTACTTTCTATCCGGCCAATAGTGTTTTCACCGAGCAGCGGAAAGAGTCGATAGCGCGTCAAATAAAAATACATTTAGTCTTGTTTGCTATCCCCTCCCCCGAGCACACCCACGTGTCTCGTTAACATCCCGTGCATGCATTTCCTACTATGAACAAATTTCTGCAGACCTCTTTTTTTTTAATGATATTTTGGTATTTTATGGTAATTTTATGCAGCCAAAATTCACCATGTCTATTTACTGATTTAAATTATTCTTGAGTGATGGCACCTTCAAAGTGCTCACAAATTTAATCACACATTGTCCAAATCGAACCAATTTCTCATGCCTGCTATAATAACCACACCTTGTATGCTTTGCTAAAGGATGTGATCCAGTTACAAAGTACATAAAATAACTCATAATTTTAATGAACTGATGTCCTCAGGGTCAAGCTTTCACTTTAATCTGTGTGGCACAATGGCTTCTCCAACTCTATGCCTATTCATAATCGACTGTAATAATAAATAAATAAATTAAGAGGAAAAAAATGCATAAAAATCTTATGACCTTACCCATTGCATTCATCAACTGCAATTAAAAAGCTTACTTTTCACTAGTGAGAGTGCCATTGTGCCGTCATGTTTTTCCTCTAGATATTCGTAAAATCCTATTTGGGTGGTACACTGTATGTAGTGGTCTTTGGGAGGGAACCTGAACGCTCCCATAGTAAACAAGTTGTCGGGAGGGAGCCCATCTAATTTTCTTAACTGCTTCATCCTCATTAGGGTCGCAGGGGGTGCTGGACCCTATCCCAGCTGACTACGGGCCAGAGGCGGGGGACACCCTGAATCGGTGGCCAGCCAATTGCAGGGCATAAGAAGACAAACAACCATTCACGCTCACACTCGTACCTAGGGGCAATGTGGAGTGTCCAATCAGCCTACCATTCATGTTTTTGGAATGTGGGAGGAAACCGGAGTACCCGGAGGAAACCCACGTAGGCCCAGCGAGAACATGCAAACTCCACACAGGTGGACATGATCTGTATTTAGGCCATATTAGTAACAGTTAAAATTTATAATACAGTAAATATTAATATTGGCCACAATTGAACTGCTTGCTAGAGTTATTAACTACTCCCTTGTTATCCTACAGCAGTTACTATATGTGAGATCAACTTCAAAATTTGTTTCAGGTTTATTTTGATGATAATATTGGGGAGTTTAGAATGAAGCACCAATGTTTATTTTTAAACACGAGGTTGGACCTTGGTTTGCATGCATGTGCTTAGTATACATTGCACGCGACAGAAACACAACCAAACAATGTTCAAGACTCGTGTGTAGCCTGTCAAGCATCAGCGATGCTCTTTGTGTAGAAACGGTGTGAAATGTGAAACTGGGGGCGGACCCTCCAAAGCGCCGCCTACTAGGGGGATACGGCGTGGTAAGGTTTGTGTGTATGTGTGTGTGTGTGCCACCACTGAGCTCTGACAGCTCGGTGAGCGGCTTCAGTCCTCAGAAGCGTAGGAATGGACGACCAGTGGCGATATTTCCAGTGGGATGTTCTCTGACAATATGTGGCTGTGTGTGAGGGTGTTTTGTGTGTGCACATGATTCTAACAGAGAGGTACCAGCAATCATGGCTGTAAACCGAATATCTCAACTGTGCTTTGACATCACCAGGCTTTGGCTTCAACTGAAGATGATGACAGGTAGAGTGACTTCTCTAGACTTCACTTTTTGTCTTTTGCTGCTGCTATGCGCAACACTGTTTCCATGTTGTGTATCTAGTTTGGAGGACCTAATAGTTTATTTTTGTTCTGCTTCAAGAAAAGAAAATCACTAATATTCTTATTTTTACACGGCCCAGCATTTCCAAAGCCTATGGTCATCCAGATTTTCTCACTGACAATATTATTAGGAATTATTTGTTTATTATGCTAATCAATACTTCAGTCATTCATTTGGGTTTTGAGGGTTGCTGGAGCTTAACCCAGCTGACTTTGAGAGAAAGGCAGACTACACCCTAGACTGGTCGCCAGTCAGCCATAGTGCACGCAAAGATAGAAACCATACACGTTCAGAATAGTACCAGCAGGAATTGAGCCCACGGATGCCCGCACAGAAGTCAGACGGGTGGACCTCTACACCATCAGGTGGTTTTCTGCTAAACATAGAAGTGTAAATAAAGTATCCCATTCACATTTAGATGAGCTTCTTAAGGAAGTTTGTTGGCAATTGGTACATCTACAAGACAGGGTTATGTTGTTGCTTCATTTGAAGTTCAATTCTAGAATCAGCTGATGAACTCTCATTGTTCCCTGAAGGCACATGTCACATCCATGGTTTTATTAATGACTCCGGTGAATGAACATGGTCTTATTGATTTTAGTCTCATTGTAACAAGACACTTCTCCTTCTGAAAGCACCACGATCCGTCCGTGTTACATAATGCAAGACGTGAATTGACCTGAGGGGAGATTCACATATTGAAGGATTGTGTTTGAGTGTGTTTTCCACTGTGTAAAGACACTGTGTTGGTCATATTATCCTAGTGACATTTGAGCAAATGAAGCCTTTTAAATGTTTGAATGTCAAATTCTTCTTCATGTGACTTTGTTTTTAAACACTTTTGACTCTCACGCGATACATTTATGGGTGCTTGCTTGCTTTGTGTTTTGGCAAGTCCAGATTAGAAGCTGTTAAGCTCCCATAATGCAGCCTGGCATGTGAGCTGTGCGCACACGGCAGAAGAGTGGTTTAATAGCAACACTATGGTTGTAATAGACTTTGTTTCGCAAGGGGACCCTTTGCTGAAGAGAGCATCTGCATCAATAAACAGAATCATCATTTGTTCACTTCATGAAATTAATTAAAGAAACTGATACCATGTTCTCGCTTCCCAAATAAATATAATGGTTGTTGGAAGTAATCTTATTTTAAGAATACAGTATCTAAATCACTGTCTTATGGAGCCAGAAGAAACACACTCATTTGCTGACTTTTCTGCAGAGGGATTGCCCTTGAGCAATTGTTGACCTTTCGATTGGGACTTATTTAAATTACAGCCAAACTCAGCACATTACTACAAGGTGCCAGATAAATATAGAGGGTATCTTTTTTTATTTCGTTTTTAAGTTTCTGGATTTGGATGTTGATTATAATAATTGATTGCTCAGAGTAAAGCCAGAATGGTACGTTTACGTCCCTTAACTCCACTGCTATTGACAACATTAGGCGTAAAATCCATTTTAAACTGGAATTGCTAGTATTGAATGTAATTATTTCAGTGCCAATGTGGGTGATTGACGTCCAATTCATTTTGACTAAGATGGGCAAACAGCAATAACAAAGCTACCAAATTAGTTGAAGAAAATATTCAAGCCATAATAACTGAAGGAAGATTGTCTGTTTCCGTACTTTGAGTGTTGTAACTGGTAATTTGACAAAGTTCTTGTGTGCCTTTCTAAGGGTCTATTCACACAGTTGTGTGTCACTGAAAGGGCTGAACTTGAAACCTTGTTTTTTTTTTTGGACATTATTTGGCAAGCAAAGCCAAACAGTAGCGGCAGAAAATAATCCATTGAACAAATACAGAAATTGGAGGCTTGGCACTTAGCTGGTGCTTTATAATTATAAAATGTTTTGTGACCGATGTCTCTGGCTGCAGTTTCCCCGTTGTTCCCTAATTCTAGCTTTGGGGTTAGAAATAGACAACACATGCACATACTATATCCCTGTCAGTCTGAGTGACCCAGTTTTTGTCAAGCAATTTGTGCGAATGTGCATTCATGTACCAGTGACGGTGGCAGTGCCAGATGGCAGATGGCATTTTGGTAAAGCCTCACCGTAATGCCTGATAATAGAGCTTGGCTTCACTTACTACACGGGTGCGTGCACTTTACCACACACACACACACACACAGTACAATCGTAGTAAATCCTGGCATCCCTACAAACATACACGTGCAGTAAAATGCAACGCTCCATTTCTCTGTTGGCATTTCACGTTTGCGTTCACCACGTCATCCCCATTAAGGTTTTTTTCTTCTTCTTTGTTTGCATGGCGAACAAGTGGGAACTTGTGGATATGTACATAGTGGACGACGTGCTTCAACTTCCTGGGTCTTTGAAATTTTACCAGCTGTCAGCTTCTGCAGCGACAAACAGCTGTCTGCTCTGTTTGAACTGGCAGTATGTGTTTAAGAAGAAAAAAAAAAAAGCTACTGGGAGGATGAGTGGTGAACAAAAGACCGGGCTTGACTCTGTCATTAAAAGTATTAGACTAAAATTCACTACCAGATGCAGCAAATTGCTCTTGAATTGGTGGTGTATAGTGTACACAAGATTTACTGTACAACAACCACAGTATAAGACTGTTGGTCACTAAAGCAGCCTGTGGGTTTTATCATCACTGCCAAAACATGGATTTGAATCTTATTTCGGTCAGTTGCGGGTTACAACTTGTCATGTGTTGGAAAGTTTGAGCCATTGGAAACGCACCAGTCTTGAGAAAGAATGGGACTACATATTAAAAATGTAAACGTGTAAAGATATCCTGTGTTGGCTCACTCAGTTGACATTGAGCACCTCGTGCTCTTCACTTTCTCAGCTGTAACAGTCATCTGTACATAGTGTCATTGTTGAATTACCGGGCAATATTAAATTCAGATAGGATCATCAACAAAGGGTCGGCCCGGCGGATGAGTGGTTAGCGCATCGGCTTCGCAGTGGCGGACAAGGGTTCAAATCCAGGTCGGTCCACCTGTGTGGAGTTTGCATGTTCTTCCCGGGCCTGTGTGGGTTTTCTCCAAGTACTCCGGTTTCCTCCCACATTCCAAAGACATGCATGGTAGGCTGATTGGACCCTCTAAATTGCCTCTAAGTATGAGTGTGAGCATGAATGTTTGTTTGTCTCCTAATGCCCTGTGATTGGCTGCCCACCAACCAGCGTGTACTCAGCCTCTGGCTGGGATAGGCTCCAACACCCCCAGTGACCCTAGTGAGGATAGAGCAGTTCAGAAAATGAGATGAGATCATCAACAAGGCTGTTCAAATGAACATTTCCTATTCTTACGTATTAGGATGTGTGTTATGTTTCCCCGTTTAGCCGATGAAAAAGCATGAATGAAGTGAAGAAGGGGTGGTTGGGGGAGGGGGGTAGAGACTAAGGCTGAGAGACATTCTTTACTCTGCCCCCCATAATCACTATTTGTGTGTGCCCCACTTCCACTGTGAATACATGTGAACTAAAGAGTTCTGTAGTGCTGAAAAAAGACGCCTGCATGTCTGATGCCGGTCTTTGCATTGGCCTGACTTCTCGTTCTAAATTCTATTGACAGAATGCAGTATTTGACCAAAGTGGCATTAGTCTTGCTTGGAATTTTAAGTACTTTCAGAGAGGCAAGTAAAATAATCTCACCAAAAATGTGCAACCAAACCTTCCAGTAAGGTTTACCTGAAAAAAACTAATTAGCACCAATCATAAGAAGGCCGGATTAAGTTGTTTAATGGCAGCAGCAGTAAGTCGAAGGGTGACCTACGCGCATGCAAACAAAGAATTACCATTTACATGTTTTTAAACTCTTTACAAGTTGCTCTTCATTGTGGAGATTCACTTCACTCAAGCATAGTGCAGATAATTATAGCATAAGGGCTTGGTTTTTGGCCAAATTAGAGGCTTTGCTGGAATGTTTGTGGTCTGGTTTGAATCGTCCTAGTGACCCACAGCTGTGCCACGTCTCAATTTTACCATCCTTTAACCTGGCCACCATATGTTTTCCTGATTTACCTTTTAATACTTCCTTTGCCTCATCAAAGCTTCCGCATGTCCATACTTTTTTACCAAAAAAAGAGACAAAGCAGGTAGTATCTTAGTTTCTAAAGATATACCATGTTGATTAGAAGATTATAGGTGTGTGGCCTCCAACAAAGTCAGAATAGCAGACTAAAGGTCCTTCAAGGTCCACTCTACTCTGAAGTCACCTTTTGCGTTTATTGTGAAACTTGTGGGAAGTATATGTCCCATGTAGACATCAATGAGCTGGGTGAACACAAATTACAGTGTCGCTTGCTGAGTCCACATTGGTAGCTGTACTATAATTTCACATTGTAAAGCGTGAGGTTTCAAATTGCAGGCTAGATTGAAACTGCTTAGTTAAGCACAATTCAGATTATTTTTTTGCTCTGTGTTATGCCAAATGGCAACAAATATGGAGGAAAATTGGTTATTACCCAGTTTGATGTCAATCTTATTCATAATTGAGATACAAATGAAAACTATAATGTTGATGAAGTCCATCAGCTCCATAAATAATTTTCAGTATTTCATTACTTTAACGGTAAATTTGGAAATCACCAAAACCTCAAGGCTTGTATTTCGCAAATTCAACAAAAACACAAGACTTTTTTTTGACGAACTCACGAAAACCTCAAGGATTAGCTTTCACAGACTCACTAAAACCTCCAAAGCTTGTCTTTCACTGCCGGGATTGCTGGTGCTAATATATTTGCCGATAAATATCTCAACTAAATCTATGTAACTCTGTGTTGATTAACTGCACGTGTTCATTTCAATACAATTGTAACCTATCTTATCCTATTCGAGTGTAACATGAAGTTTCACCTAATTGAGTCTCTGGACATATTCTCTTATGCATGGAGAAAATGTCTATTATCGCAATACAAGTGATGTGCCATCAGGGCCTTCATGGCCTTCTCTGCAGGCCTAAGAAATATCTGAATCACAGACTGATGTTAATTATATTTTGTCCATGAATACTTATTAAAGAGGGATGGATATTGTGTACTGTTAAAAATGATTTTTGGTGAGTAAAATATGACTATATTCCTAAATAATATTTCAATTGTATGAGGTTATTATTGATTATTTTTTGTGTCGCAGCTGTAGCTGCAGTAGAGGTTTTATAGCCATAAAATAGTTTTTGCTGAAGGCGTCACTAGGAAATGTAAGGACCGCCACTGTGCAACACCATACCCAAGTATTAAAAGAAAATTTTATTTGCAACATAACTTGTACTACTCCCTATCACTGGTGATTCATTTGGTAATAACATAAATGTTAAAGACATTTTGTAATAAACATATTAAGAACAAATGCTCCAATTTTTCTTCTCAGATGAAATTTTGCAGACAGAAGATCTTCCTATGTGTGCAGCACAAATTGGCACCGAACTCCAGAAGCAGTTTGCTATCCTGCCAGGTTGGTTTGTTTTCTGTTTCCTTTTCACATTCATGTTTTCCCATACTGACAAAACTCTTTATTTAGGGCAACAATTCAAACTTTTGCACTCGAGTCGTTCACAAGAACGAAACACTGGGCATTGGGTTGCCATGACGATGACGACTGCTTTGTGACGCTATGTGAATAATTCATCACTGTGATCTATCTGCGTTGCAATTTGACCCACACACACACACTTTATGCCCCTTTTTTTGCAAAGGTTGCAAACTTTATTCACACTGTACATGTCGATAAGAAAAAAACATTTGAATTGGATAGATGCAACTTTTACTAATTTTTCTTCCGATTCTACAGGAGGCCGAGGTACTGATGGGAGCCCAATCATCATCTTCCCAGAATGTCCAGGTTTCAATGAACTGGAAGAGGACGAAATCCAAAATGTGCTTAACTACCTCACTACTGTGCCCAGGTCAGTGGTCTTTCTCTGTAGTACTGCTTGACGCCAACAGATGACAGTACAGCACAACAGTGTTCCCTGAGGGATGACATCATCGATTGTTTAAAAATAGACATTATAGCTACAACAAATTAATTTAAAAAAGGATAAAACAATGATTTTTTTGTTATGATTGGATCAACTCGGGGGCAATATAAAGACATACTGTATAGTTCTCTGTGTGTGTCATAGCGGCCTGGCCAGTCTCTTTTTTTTTTTCTTGCGGCTATTGCTTTTCATATCCAGCACCCCTCTTTGAGTCCCCTCCCTTATTCCCGCTAGCTCTTTGCACCCAACTGACAATCTGGCAGCGCTCCAGAGCTCTGATAGGCTGTGAAAGACCAGTAAGATGCAGGGCTCGTCTCTAATTGGCTAACCGTGAGATGCTGCTGGTGGAGGAGGAGGAGTTGGAGGAGAGAGAGAAGGGGGGTGGGGGGCCTTGCTCTTTAAGGATGAGAACAGTCCCCTCTCTTCATCTGCACCCTGCAAGCAGATGATCAGTGATGCAGACAAAATGGAATCACAAAAAAATGAAGGAATATATCTGGATCATAACGATGGAATATTGAAGACGTGCTTTTTATAGGACTGGAATTCGATGCATGTATTTGATTTAGCTGGTTTAAATATTCATCGTTTTTGGGGGATGGATTGAAGATTTGCTGTTGCTGCTGCTGCTGCTACAGTTGTAAGGTAGCATTTTGCTAACGTGCTTACATATACTCCTTGGAAAATTGTTCACCTATCTACAAGGGCAGAACACCTATTCATGTTTAATGTGCACATTATGTGTTGCAATGTCTTTCCTTTTTCGTCTATGCAATTTGAGCAGAAATGCTGATATATTTGGACAGACCTATGGTGAAAAGGTTGGCTTGAATTGCTAACACACATAAACAGGCACCTACATGTTAATGAGATTTCTGCATCAGGCACCATAATGGCAAAATTGTTGCATACACAAAACAGCAGAGCCATGGTTGTCATGGCGATCGTGTGGATCGCAATCACTGCAAAATTGTTAATTGGCAACATTGCTGGGCAGCAAGTTATTAAAACCTTTGCTGCTCAAGCATTTGACTCCCAAGAACAACTTTGACGCAAACCGTAAAGCCCAAACGTGAACGTGAAAAAGTCATACTAATATGTGCAAAAGAATAGTTAGAGTAGTTCACAGATTAATGAATAAAAAACAACCAATGTGTTTTTTTCTCTCCCTATTAGCCTTGCCTCTTCTGGAATCGGATTCATACTGGTCATCGACAGGCGACTGGACCGATGGGCTGCTGTCAGGGCGACCCTGCTTCGAATCGCAGTAAGACACTTAATACAATGTGTGTTTGATGTGTGCGTGAAGCCATATTCCATCTGCAGGTGTCCACCCGTCTGTGGGTACTCAGGTTAATGCAGTTAAAAAAAAGAACATTTTATTTGTTAAACACAACAAGCCAGTTACTGGCCATGCTTCTTTAGCACAGCACAATAATGTACATCTGTTTTCAATATGGTTATCCTGTGGAACCCTGTTGAGCTTATTAGTTATATGCATATTTATGAGAATATATGCTAATTGGACATCATCAGTCCCTTCAACCCCTTGCGCCGTACTCTTGGTACACATGGGGTTGATTGCTAGTCCATTATGTGAAGTGTGTATAAAATGATCAATTTTTTATCTTAGGATTCAACCAGTTAGCCCGCAGTGCATTGAAGTGTGTGAATGAACATGCCTTGCTAACTAGCCAATAACCGTGTGCTCTATTGCCAAGTCCTGTCCTGTGGGATGCTCCCATTCTCAAGGTTGTTCAAGGTCACATGCTGTCCTTCTGTTGGTAGTTGTAATTAATACCCAACTCTTGATGGAGAACCTTGTCCTTGCATTGTGTGTATGCAGTGGCGTTTATTAGATATGGAGTCATTGAGGCGTGCTGGAGAACGCTGCAGGGTGAAACTTAGTGGGGTGCACACAAGCTAGACTGCAGTCCATTACGAAAGTATTCACTGTACTGAGTCACAGACATAATACAGAATGTGATCAATTTGTTTCACACAAAATTCCATACAGAGCACATCGCAATCTGTGCAAGTGTACACTAAGCTAATTGCTGAATCTGAGGTTTTTTTTCTGTAAAACTGCAAAACATCCTGATAGCATGATAGTGCCGCGTTTACTATATGGATGGTGCTGGCCAGGTGATGAGAGTTGCCTTGGTTCCACCAAATATGATTTAATCTGGAATGAGTGCCAAAAAGCCGTCTTTTTTCATTGGATCAGAGGATATTGTATCAATGTCTTAAACGTGTTTAGGTGCCCTTTCAAAATGGAGTCTCTACATGACCTTTTTTAATGACAGTAGGGGAATTAAGATCATGTTAATATCTAATTTTTTTTTTACTAGTGGTGCTAGCAATAAAAATCTTTCTTCCGGGTATATTTCTCTCAAATGCCGTTCCTATTCCTGCATCCTAACCTTTTGCAACTGTGACAATGACATTTCCCGAATACGGGATGAATAAAGTTATCCAATCCAATATTTACCACTTTGCATAAATTTAGTTGATCATTGTCTTTTTTTCATTGACAGTATGAGAAATTAAACTAACGTTAGAGTTTGAAGCTACATTTGAGTACGGCTCGTTTGTATGTAAACACATTTTCCTTAGTTTTTAAGGCTTAGAATCTAAGTCATGGCTTCAGACCTTCCCACATTTGGAAGAAAGCTTGTAAATACTTACTTGGAAACCCATGACAGTGAAAGATGAGAATGGTGTCGATATTCCAATATTGGTAAGATATTCTATAGTGCATCTCAAAGACATTTGATCAGGTTCTTCTATATCTGTATCTGGCTTGTTAGAACAGAACATGATATTGACTGTTAGTGCTAAATTGAAATCAAGGGATTGTCCAAAAGGTGTTGTTTAAAGAAACATTAAAGTTAATACTATGGGGATATTAGGAAAAGGAATTTTATGCCTTATTGGGAAAAAAAAGAATCAAAGGTGCAGTGTCGGTCCCATTTTGCCCATAAAGACTATTTTTGATATATTCCAGTTGACAATGCTCCTGCATTAAAACAAATCCCTTTGTCCCAAAAGAGGCCAGACCTTGTGGATTAGCACGTGGCGATGCTGCTCCTGGGAGAGCGACAAGCAGATTGTTCGTACGAGTATTTAAATCAGCCTGGTCGGCAGAAGATTCAATTTCTTATCATTTATTTATGAAATCATTTGATCTGGGGGTCTGGTAGTGTGTTTTGGGTGTGAACATCATTTGACTGTGATATTGTATCTCTACATTAGCATGGAGTGGGTAAGCATTGCATTGTCATGTTAATGCAACAAGACCACTCTGAATAAATTACATTTAATTCATTCCTTTTGCGTATATACAGCATTGTGTGTCAGTGTTATTGTAACGCACAGCTGATCTGCACAAACTAAGCAATTTTTGTGTTGGTGTGTGCTTGGCGAGTCTCTCTCTCTCTCTCTGTCATCTCAGATTTTGTGACTGCATTGCAGCCTGTGCCTGTTCCAAGGAGATTGGTTTCCATGGCAACTTCATGCAGTTCATGACTAGGATGAATGTGTATGTGTATTGGGTGTGCATGTCATCTTTGTGACTCAGTTACATCATTTCTACATTGACTTCATCAATATCATAGATTCAAAGGTGTCCTTTCTTTTCAGATATAAACCTTTGTGAGGTCATTGTCTTTGCCTAAAAAAATGCCATTACACACTTTATAAAAATGTATTAAAGAAAAAGTCATGACCTCAATTTCTATTTATAATTTTTACTAAGAATATGCTTTGTAATGGTGTCCTTTTGACTTTTTCATATCACACTAAGGGCAATTCTAAAGCACAATAACAATATGGCACAATATGATAAGTTTTTAATTACAAGGCAAAAACTTAAACACTTAATTTTTAAATTAATATTAAACTGCGCTGCCATAAATGTTAGAAGTGTCAAGCAATACTGCAACCTGAAACTATAGTTATATAAATATTTCGGCTCAAATGTAAAGATATCCAATCATGTATAGTAATTGTGACAAGAGATCTTAACTTTAAGTCTGTGTATTAGCCGAGTGTGAAATCATTAATAAAAGATAAATATTGATTATTAACTGTCATAAGGTGGATTGCTAAACATATCTTTTTATAGTGATTATTTATATAAATTGATGTTTAAATCAAAAGCCTTTATTGTCATTATACAACATCTGTGTATAATGAAATTAGTGGTGCTACTCCACAAAGTGTGTATTTCAATAAAATCAAATCCGTAATTTAAAAAGTCACGTATGGGCAAAGTAATTCTAAAATATTGCACAGACTAAGATATTGCAATATTTTAGAATTACCTAAACCTAACCCGTGATTTTTTAAAATCACTTATTTATGTTTTGATTGAAACATGCACTTTAAAATGCTAATATAAAAAATTGCAATTGTTTTGGCAATATATTTTGTCATATCATACAGCGGGAGTGAGTAGTCACAACATAGAAAGTAGTGAAGACAAAAAGCTGACTTCAATTTTAGTTTTGTCATGAAAAAAAATCTAACACTGCAAAATGTTTCACCCCTGCCCCATTGTGAATTATTTTTCTTTAATCCCTTCATTGTAGACATTTGGATTTTATCAGGATCAAAAAAACATCAATCAGCAATTATAGTACTTTGAAACAGCTGGGCCGATATCATAAATTACCAACATAATCATTCAAATAGTACTTGATGTTAAAATGATTTGTTGTTGTTTTTTTTTTTTAGTAGGGCTTACAATATGTTGCTTTCCAGGGCACCTTCCCAGCGAATGTAAACTTGGTTCTGGTATTGCGTCCTACTACTCTTCTGCAGCGGGCACTGTCAGACTTCCTCTTCAAGTTCAACAAGGATGAATTCAAAATGAAGGTGTGTCTTTTCTCCCTGTAATTGGCTCAGTTTACATGTTGTGCTTAACAATCAGGAATATCTGCCCGGCCCACCCCTACTCGCTCCAATCTGCTACGTGCCTTTGCAGGTGGTCATGCTGAGCTCGGTGACCGAGCTCCATGCCTATATCGACCCAGGACAACTAACCACAGAATTGGGGGGCACTCAAGAGTACTGCAATGAAAGCTGGATTTCACACCGCACTGTATGCGCTTGCTTAAAAATCTCAGGATGACATTTTTGGGTCATCTTAACCTTATTTTTGTCTTTCCAATGCAGGCAATCGAAGCATTTGCTCTCATGGTGAAGACAACAGCTCACACCCTGCAGGCCTTTGGCACTGAGCTTGCAGAGACAGAAATGCCAAACGATGCTGAGGTCACCACCAGCTTGTTGCAATCACATTCTCTCAAAAAAGACAAAATGAAGGTCTGTTTCCCCATTTTTTTCATTAGAGTGTTACTCTTGCCAGATCTATTTTATATTTCGCTCTATTTCTGGATTAATGGGAACTGATTTACTGTGATCTATTTCGAGTTTTTTAAGTGACCAAGTTGTTTTGGGCTTTTGTTTATTCATTTTCTGTTATAATAAATCCTATTTTGTTGTCTCAAAATGTAATTATATTGCACTAGCAAATCAAGAAAAAAAAATCCAACTGCCAAAAGGCCATTTTTAACCAAAAATAAATCAATAGAAGAATGTTAACCCAAAGAAAATTACTAATCTACATCAGGAGGGTCATCAAAATCATCTTTGTCACTGGCCGTCTGCTCACTAGGGCTGTCACAAATAATTGACTTATTGATAGCTGACCGGGCATCAAACGAATCAACAACAATTTTGATGACTCAATTAGAGAAACTATTAATCACAAGAATACATTTAATGTATTTACAGATATTAAATAATAAAACAACAATAGCATTCATCAAAAATACCAAGAAACAATAGTAAAAAAATAAATAAACAGGAAAATAATGGGAAAAGTTACCTATTAGGTTAGTTAACCCTTACCCCTGAATAGATGGGTCTTGAGTTTGGTTTTGATGACTCTACACATATTCTCATGTCATAAAATCTGTATTTTGCAGGAGGACCTACAGGTATCGCAATCTCAAGGCGCACGCCTATTGGACTGCATTAATGAACCGTTTCAGAATGACACGGAGTACCACATGACCCACGATGAGCTGGAAAACCTAGCCACTGTACAACGGTAAGAGTGATTTATCTTTGTTTTTAACTTGTTCATTTTAATTTTTGTCTCCTTTCTCCATCAGACTGCTGGGTCAACTGGATGAGACCGAGACGGCGTTCGATGACTTCTGGGAACGCCACCGCTCCAAGTTAGAGCAGTGCTTGCAGCTTCGCCATTTTGAGCAGCACTTCCGTGAAGTAAGTGTCAAAAATTCTAGCCCTACATTTTTTTCCTCGGTCTAAAAACCAACCTTGATTTCTCGTGACTCACAGGTACGCTCCAAACTTGATTCCACGTCGGAGCGGCTATGCGGTTTCTCGGAGGTCAGTGTCAATCCTGCCCATGCCGAGCACGTCCTTCGAGAGCTCAGCAGTCACGAGGAAAAGGCCTTCGTAAGTATGTTTTTTTTTTAAAAGTGCCTAAGGAAAACCCGAAAAATGCAAACACACTTTCTGCCATTCCAACAGGAGGTTTTGGACTACGCCCTTTCACTTGCCAGTGAAGGCGACCGGCTGATCGAAAGCGCTCATTATGCTGAGGATTCCATTCGGCCAAAATGCTGCGAGCTTAGAGTAGTCTGTGAGGAGATCAGCTCCACGTTGAGAGACAAGAAGAACCTCCTTCTAAGAACAATGGAGCTTCACCACACCTTGGACAAGGTACCCACTCTCCGGGGCCTAAAATCTACTTCTACTGTGAGAAAGTCTGAGAGCACTTAATAGATTTGTTTGATCAGGCTTCCCGTTGGTGCGAAGAGGGAATTTACCTTTTGGCGAGCCAACCAGTGGACCGATGTCAGTCTCAAGATGGAGCCGAAGCTGCGCTCAAAGAATTGGAACGATACCTGGATACAGCATCTCTACACGCCCTCGTTGACTGCAGCGCCATCTACTGCCAGTATGAGGCGGTGGTCACTACCCAGCTCAGGGTCAGCCAGACTGACATGTTTTATTAATCTGTCTAGCTTTTAGTTTTTTTTTTAATGTCATTAACATTTTGATGCGTGTTTTCATCAGGATCAAGTAGAGCAGATTTTCCAGAAGCAAAGCTCTGTCCAGGAGATGTTTGAGAAGAGACGTGTTAGCCTGAAAAAACTTGCCGCCAAGCAAACACGACCAGTTCAGCCAGTGGCTCCAAGACCAGAAGTCAAGTCCCCATTGTCATCTCCCAGTATGTTTTTTTAATCAAAATCATTCAATTCAATTTGTACATTAAACTCGCTGACTCAATAAAATGTTTTATCTGTTTGTCAGACCAACAGAGAAAAGAGAGAAGATACTCGGCAGATAATGCCCTGAATAGAAAGGTACATTTTTCCCTTTTAAGACCAATTGGGACACACTTGAAACTTTTGGAGCTCCTTTAAAATAGTGTACATGTCCAGGTGGAGTCTCCCGTACCCAACGGCAACACCAGACACGCATCCCTTTCCGAGGAAGACGAAAACCTGGCCGTGCTTCGACGGTGAGGAACTTTAACCACTTTTTGACCATGTCTTTGGAGATGGTTGGCATGATAAACCATCTTGTTTGTGTCTTTATTTTCTAGTCACGTGATGAATGAACTGCTGGAGACCGAACGAGCCTACGTTGAGGAGCTTTTGTGTGTTTTAGAGGTGATTTAATTTGCGGTCCGCTCTGTTCTTAGGCTGTTTATTGTTTACACAGTCACTATTCAATTAACTAGGGTTGTGTTACTGCAGGGTTATGCAGCTGAGATGGAAAATCCTTCCCTAGCTCATCTCATGCCCAGTACGCTGCTGAGTAAGAAAGACATCCTTTTTGGAAACATGTCCGAAATCTATCAGTTTCATAAAAGGTATTCTTCTCCCCATAGGATAATTGGCTCTTATGAAATTGCCTTATACATCTTAAATGTGATTGAATTGAATTTGCAGGACATTTCTGAAGGAATTGGAGGCTTACACTAACTGCCCTGAACTTGTGGGCCGCTGCTTTTTAGAAAGAGTAAGCACTTTTTGATCAAAAAGACACAAAGATCTATGTTAAAAATGTGTCTTCTTTTCTCAGATGAAGGACCTACAAATCTACGAGGCTTACTGCCAGAATAAACCTCGCTCTGAAAGTTTATGGCGACAGTGTTCGGATTGTGCCTTCTTTCAGGTTCTTTGAATATATATACACATATATACATATATATACACATATATACATATATATACTCATAAATACATATATATATATATATATATATATATATATATATATATATATATATATATATATATATATATATATATATATATATATATATATATATATATATATATATATATATATATATATATATATATATATATATATACACATATATACATATATATACACATATATACATATATACACATATATACATATATATATACACATATATACATATATATACACATATATACATATATATACACATATATACATATATATACACATATATACATGTATATATACACATATATACATGTGTATATATACACATATATACATGTGTATATATACACATATATACATGTATATACACATATATACATGTATATACACATATATACATGTATATACACATATATACATGTATATACATGTATATACATGTATATAGATGTATATACACATATATACACATATATACATATATATACACATATATACACATATATACACATATATACACATATATACACATATATACACATATATACACATATATACACATATACACATATATACACATATATACATAGATATACACATATATACACATATATACACATATACACATATATACACATATATACACATATATACACATATACACATATATACACATATACACATATACACATATACATATATACACATACACACATACACACATACACACACACACACATACACATACACATACACATACACATACACACATACACACATACACACATACACACATACACACATACACACATACACACACACACACATACACACACACATATACACATACACACATACACATACACACATACACATACACATACACACATACACACATACACACATACACACATACACACATACACACATACACACATACACACATACACACATACACACATACACACATACACACATCACACATACACACATACACACATACACACATACACACATACACACATACACACATACACACATACACACATACACACATACACACATACACACATACACTCATACACACATACACACATACACACATACACACATACACACATACACACATACACACATACACACATACACACATACACACACATACACACATACACATATACACATATACACATACACATTACACATACACACATACACACATACACATATACACATATACACATACACATATACACATACATATACACATACACACACATATACACATACACACATACACACACATATACACATACACACATACACACACATATACACATACACACATACACACACATATACACATACACACATACACACACATATACACATACACTTACACATACACATACACATATACATACACACATATACACATACACTTATACATATACACATATACATATACACATATACATATACATATACATAAATCCTGTATTAGAGTTTTAACTTTAATCAATCAATCAGTCCTGTACTAATATGCCAATTCACTGGATCAGGAGTGTCAGAAAAAGTTGGAACATAAACTAGGATTGGACTCCTACCTACTTAAACCTGTCCAGAGAATTACCAAGTACCAGCTGCTGCTAAAGGTGAGCTGCATTCACGTGGCATAGAGTTGGCAAGTTAGGCAAAAAAAAGAAAAAAAACTAGCTAAGCTTCCTATTGCTTTTTGCAGGAGTTGTTAAAGTACAGTAAAGGTTGTGATGGCAGTGATGATCTCCAAGAAGCTCTCTCCTCCATTTTGGGCATCTTGAAGGCAGTCAATGACTCCATGCATCTCATCGCTATTACAGGCTACGAGGTCCAATTGTGTTTTTTTTTTTTGCAACTTTCACTATTTGGTCTTAAATTTCTTAGAATCCATGTTTTTTTTATTTCAGGGCAACCTTGCCGAGCTTGGTCGTTTACTAATGCAAGGCTCCTTCAGCGTGTGGACGGAGCACAAGAAGGGGCATGCCAAAGTGAAGGACTTTGCAAGGTTCAAGCCCATGCAGAGGCATCTGTTCCTACATGAGAAGGCGCTGCTCTTTTGCAAGAAGAGGGAGGAGAATGGCGAGGGATACGAAAAAGCTCCATCGTACAGCTTTAAACATTCTCTCAATGTGAGGCACTACCACACTCAGTGCAGCATGTTCCATGGTTCAATGGCAATGCTCACATAGTCTTTGCTTTTCACCAACAGATGAGTGCAGTGGGAATTACAGAGAATGCAAAAGGAGACAATAAGAAGTTTGAGGTTTGGTGCAATTCAAGAGAAGAGGTCTTCATTGTCCAGGTAAGTTTCAAATTTCAGATCATGTACATCATAGTCATAATGTGCACTCACTTAAAGACTGAGATGAGCATCTTGTCCTGGTAGTATTTTTTATTTTTTAGTAAAGACAACAGACAACATCACTGTGTAGAATAAAACAGCATACAGTTAGACGAAATAGCAAGAAAACATTCTAATGAACAGACAGTTTTCTGATTGTTATTGTACTTTCCAGCACTCAGAATTATCTCAATATTGACTTTTTGATTCCTGATGCAATCTGATTCTACTCAATATATGTTTATAACCATTGTCCATACTTTTAGACCAATAAGAATGATAATGTAACCAGAAAATGATGAATAATCACTTGTATCGAAGGGCTTTCGGCCATGGTAGCTCTTGCCGCCGTCTGGCGGACAAACACAGATATTACATTGATAACAGTCGTGAAAGGAGATATTTCAGCGGTGCAGAGCACCTTTTCTTGTGCTCTATTTATTTTTAGACATGAATAAATCATTTCCTCATAGTTTTCTCTTATTTTTGGGTGTTTCCTCACATCTTTAATAGAAAATTGGGACGATTTGACCAATTTGAAAGGGTTTAGTTGGTAGTTGTGTGAGTACCATGGAACGAATTAATACATTTACATATAAAGTACACCTACTTACAAAATGTTCAAGTTACGAAAAGGTCTTGGAACCAATTAAGTAGAGGTACGGCTGTATGTTGTTGTTTTAAACCTTTTTTGTTACTTCAAATGTCTTTAAACCACTTTAATTAATATTCCTCAGTAAACCAGAATCCAAAATCCTGTGCCTAAACCACACTTGAATAAATATAAATATAATTTTTGTTTAGGCTCCAACACCTGAGATCAAATCATCATGGGTGACTGAGATTCGAAAAGTTCTTACCCGACAGCTCAAAGCTTGCAGAGGTAAACACTTGACTCAGAGCAAATGCCAGTGCATTTGTAACCTTTTGGCACAAACATCTGCAGATGCCAGCCAAAATAAGAGCTGTGACTCCCCAAACAACTCCTCCAACAGCCCTGTCTCCCTCAGGTCAGTAGCTCTGCACCACAATGTTTTACCGCCACATTATGTTGATGACTTTATTTTACCATTTGAACACAGTCCTTTCCGGAGTAATAGTCAGAAGAATCCTAAAAAAACAGAGGAAAAGAAAGTGGAGGCGAACCTTGTGCCTGAAAACAGCGCTTCACTTTCCAAACCCAAAGGTGAATACTACTCTTTAAGGGTTTTTTTTTTCTTTCAAAAATGCTTGAAAAACTCTCACTGATATGAAATCCTGCTTTTCTACATCATCTCATCTACATCACCTTTTTTTTCGGGCACTTACTTTGTTCGTTTGGGATCTTCTCGTTTCCTACATATCAATTCATTGCTTCCAGATGAGACGGTGACAAGTCCGAGCGCGGACAGGTCCTCAGTGGCTAAAAAGCGTTTTACTTTGCAGGGCTTCAGCAATCTCAAGAGTCCTAAAGGTAACCTTATTAAACCTTGAATTGCATTATCCAATGGACGCACTTTAGTTATAAAAAAAATGGTACATCTGCGCTTACTTTAATTTCACAAAGGTTTAACTCAAGCACATAAGAGTAATACAAATACAGCATTTGAATAGACAAAAAGATCTGCGGAACATCTATTGCATTAAATCAAAAGTACTTTCACACGTGGTATTTATTTTATGGTACTCAATCAATAGAGGTATAAAAGTTTGACCCCTTTGGAATATTAATGCACACAATCTACTTGCACTCCTGGTGCAGAATTCTATCATTTTTAGACAAAATGACAAAGAAATTATGTTTCTTATGTTTTCTCTCACATTCCTCCTCCCCTTTTCTAAACTCCACTTGCCTGCGTGGCTAGGCTCGGGCCTAAGCCCAGAGCACAGTGCCAAGCGTCACTTGGTCAAGAGTGACCCGACTCCGTTTGGGTTCAAAGGTATAATGTTCTTTTATAAGTCAACAGGATGTTGGTCTTCCATTTTGTCATCTGTATTTTCATGACTTAAACATCTGAGTGCCGTCTTGTCTTATGCGTTATCATCATCAAATGTTTTTTTTTCATCCAGTCCTTGGATGTGACAATGCTAATCTGTCTATTATCCACAGGTAGTAACCATCATCATTCTGTCATGAGATTGTTTTGTTTTGTTTTTTGTGGGGTTTCCCTCCCTTCTCAAGTGGTAACTTCTGCTAAGTCTTGCTGGCTTTTTGTTCTTGTCCAGCCTCTCACGTCAATCTGAGCAAAGTCAAATGGACCAGCACCTCTAGTCTCTTACAGAGAAAACGGCGAGGTACAGAGAAACCATTGCGGCCTATTGCTGTGAAATGCTGTGCTTGTTTGAGTTTGCTCGGTGAAATGTGGGCCAGATTCAGGCCTTCGATGTGGATCATATTTTGGGCTCTTGATACAAAAGGCTAGCCCAGGCCTTCTGGCAAAAGCTCAACACACATCCTGTCCATCAGTGCCATTCAATCACCGTTTTGAAGTTGTCTTTTATATCATAAATCAAACTTCCCCTGCTCATGTCTTCTACCACAGGCTGGACCAAAGTCTCGCTCTCGGTGGATGCCTCTGAGGAGAATGATGGCTACTCAAGTGGCGAGGAGCCGTTGAATTCTGACACTGAAGATGATGTTGGACAGAAGCTGGTGAGAGTTGCAAAAATATTTGGGCGACGGGAGAACCTTTCATGTTGAACACAATCCATCTCGGAATGCTTGTTGACCTGATTTGTATGGTGTCATTTTAGTAGTCTAGTTTTAGCTGACATATACTCAAAACCTAGACACTTGGCATTTTCGCTGTGTGTCGGCATCTGTTAACTGTCAAGCATCTCGTGGTGTTTTACTCACCCAAGAATCGTTTAGCTCGTTATTCGTGACATCATCACTAAAAAAAGGTCTTCAACATAATATATGTTCTTGCAAACGTAGACAAACAATGGGGCTTTTTTTTAAGCAGAAATCAACATTTTAGGAGAGTTTTGATGTAAAACTTGCAAATACAATTACCAAAGTTTGAACTCCGTATCATTTATATTAAGTAAGGAGAACTTAAAAGTAGGCAAAACGTATAAAGTAACCTGGAGATATGTTCAAGCACATTATATAGATTATATGTACATATATCAAGTTAACCCAAGTGGTATTTTGACTGGGGCCTACTGTTTGACAGCAAAGTCAACTAAAAACTTCATACAAGCACAACTTAACATTTCATTTGATGGTACTCTTGACCGTTTAATAACATTTAAAACAGAACACTAGTAAGGCTGTTGATCTTTTTCCTTATATTAATGTTTGTAAGTGGTGATATGCAAAAGTGAATGTGGTCAATGTAAAAACAGTTCAATTTTAAAGGAACTCTAATTTGGCAGACAATAAGCTCCATAAGCTTCTGTGGCATGCTCAAAACTGGTTTGCCTTTAAGATTCCAGGGAAGTACACGGTGGTAGCAGACTCCGAGAAGGCGGGACCTCAGGAGGTGTCAGTCAAGAGTGGAGATGTGGTGCAGCTCATCAGAGAAGGAGACGAGGGACAATGGTAAACGTCTTCAAATGTTAGCATAGTAACACCGATTTGTCGCGCTTTTGCAACAAATGAATCCCTGTACAGGTTTGTGAAGAACATTCGCAGTAATAAGGAAGGCTGGATGGCACAGGCAAACCTACTGAACTTGATTTCTGAGTCCAGATCATCTCAATCACTCAGCAGCTCAGGTTGGGTTCAGTCATCTCCACAAATTTCATTTTATATTTGAACTTTTTCTTTTAGTCTCCAGAGCTGATGCAAGCTTTCATTTGTCCTGCAGATGACAGTGTCTCTGGAAATATTAGCACGTCCTCCAGTTGCAGTGAGACCTACACCAGCTTCTCAGATATCAAACCCTGATCTTCCATCACTGATCTTCACCAGTGTTTTAACTGAGTGTGATATGCTATTTACAGTCTGTCTTCAATTATGTAGCAAATGTGGACACATCTCAAGAATGTCTGCACTAGATTTGTAGCGTACTGCTGGCAGTGAGTCACGGGGAATGGAATTCTCCTGAGAAAAGCCTGCGTAAGGCGGCACTTGGTGTCCCATATTGACAAACACGGGTGAAAATTGCCATGGGGTTGCAACTAAAATATCATTTGAAGGGAGACAAGAGTCCACAAAAACTTAGATCTGGTGTCGGATAGTTGTAGCTGCTCCAATCAATAAGGAATGTAACAATGCTGGAATCACCGGCGCCATCTGGTGCTCAAACCCCATCTCGAACTGTAGGAAAGCAATCAGAGAGGATGTGGACCTTTGTTCTGTTTTGCGAGAGCGTGCTGGGCTCACCTCTCAGCTGCTCTGGATTATCCTCTCAGGCGGCACGGGGCTGGCAGGTGTGACTGCATTCCTGCCCCGCATGGACTAAAGTCTAAATTCTTATAGATACTAAACATCTAACTACTCTCCTGAGCAAATTGTACATGTGTTTTGCCACAGATCCAAACATTGGATTGAAGCGTAATCACAGAATTGTTCCAAATTTGGCTTAACTATCGTTGGTTAACACTTGGGCACAAAAATAAGCTTTGTCCCAGCCCAACGCAGGCATGTGACAGTAGTCACTTACCTTCCAAGCCATTAAACCTAGACCGGCCAAGCCCGTTTGTTCTCCACAACCACAGCCTTGTTCTTTTACTACAGCCCTGCCACATTGCCGATGGACAGGCGCAAATATTACATGATTTTGTGAGGGAATACACAGCAGGAATGGCCCTTAAATAACAGCCCAATGATGATGAAACTCAATCTCAGTGAGAATCAGAGGAATTGTTAACAATTAATGTTTACTGTTTCTTTTTTTCTAAACACAACCTGGTTTGCAACACTCATTTTCTATGCTCACAAGGTTGTGTAATATGTGCGGCACATACATAGTGTTGCTCACTCGTGCAGTAAAATCAGCCCTGCCTGTTTATTGCTGAAAAATGAGTCTACGTACTCTAGAAAAGGAAGGCGAGGAGGCAGATTTTGTGAGAATTCTCTATGGCATTCATTGGTCTAGCAACGTAATGTTCTTGTTCTCCTCAAGAACCTCTAAAGTCCAATTTAATTGTCGAGCACAGAATGCATGTCAACCCTATGAAGGGGGACGTTCTTGTCTTACAATAAGTAAAATATAGGAACACAGGAAATCTCAAATTATGGCACGTTCTGTCTGTTGGTCATTGTAATACAGAAATGTTGCTCCTGTCTGTAATGTGTTCAGTCAATTAACTCACATCTAATTTTCTAAAGTTTGAAAATAGTTTTTTCCCCCTCGAGTCCACACCCAAGAACACATTTTACCAGTCATTGTTGTAAATTTGAAGTGTTTATTTTCTGCCCTCATATGAAAGCTGACACAGGCATGAATGCTGTAATGTTTGATCACAATTCACAAAATTATTTGTACTGTAAACATGCAAACGGGAGAGATTTTGTTTATATTTTGTACTTTCTTTTTACACAGCACATTGCAGCAACCGCAATCTTTATTTTCCTACTGTACATGTACTGATTATCGCATTGATATAAAACTAATATCTGTATATTTGTAAATATGTAATTCTTTATTGTATGTAAAATCAGATGCAGCTTTAATAAAGTCGGATGGTTTCCTCTATATAGTCCATTTACTTTTTTTGATGAGGAAGAAAACACTGCTTAAAATTTAATTTTGCTATCTTCAGTAGCCTTTATTTCATTTTTTTAAAGAAGGTTGAACGGTATAAAACCCTGAACTGTTAATTTAAAAAAAAAACATCCCATAAAAACCTGGAATGCTCATATGTATTCTTATTTTAATATATTTTAGGAACTAATTCAATTATATATTTTATTATAATTCTTTTAAAATAGGTGGGCTACCTTTCAGACTTAACCAGTCTTAACAGATTGGACGTCTATCACCGACAATGGCAGGTTTTAAATGAGACGACACACTTCATACGTGAGGTGGCGTGAACAAGACCAACCACGGCTGTAAAGCTAAAGTTGCCATGCGAACAACAACCAGAAGTGACGTAACAACACCTAAAAAATACATACTATTCTAGTTTTGATTTATAGCTACAAACAAATCATTTCTATTAATAATTAAGTATATTCCTAACCATTGTTATTTTTTTACCCAATATGTAGATATGGAAGTGGATTAGGGCAAGAACCTAAAGCCATCGTCTCGCTTTAAACCAAACCGGAAGTCGTGCAGTTTGTCAATGCTAGATTGACAAAAGGCTGGAACGTAACCAGATGGAATTCTGCACTGCCTTCCTAACAGATTCCTCACAATTTCAATTGTTTCGCACACTTTTTAGCACGCGGCCCAGTGGACTAACAACCCTGGCGTGACAAGTCAACTTGATCTGGGCGGCTGTGACGCGGGACAGAAGCGCAATAGACGCTCAGCAATTCCGATTCTTCTAACTGTAAGTATCTTTCCTTGGATAGCGGCTCGTAATGTTTTATTGCCATTGATTGTCTTGTATAACATCACTCGGGATCCGTGTGTGATTTTCCACAGATGTTTGCAACCGGGTGATTAGCATTGGAAATCCGTCTGACAAATAGCGACTTGCAAAGGGGAGAGGGGTGTAGTCTCGTCAAATCACGTTTTCTAACACTCGTCGTCGTGCGCTGCCTTTGCTTCCAAACTGTCTCCCAAACCTATTGACACACAATCGGCAAATTGATTGACGATCTGATTAGTTGATGTCCGATGGTCATTTTATTTATTCTCTTCTTGCGATTATACTTTGGACGTCAGGTGGCAAGGCTAACCGCCACGGCAACAAAGCTACGTCCGGTCATTTTCAAAACAAAACCCGGAAGTGTGGCCTTGTGCCCTGTTAAATAACCATAATAAAAGAGTGTATCCTCACACCCTGAATTGATTACCAGCCAATCAGAGGACACAATGAGACAAACAAAGCTTCACGCTCACACTCATACCTGGGGATAATTTAAAGCAGGGGGTCCCCTATCCTGTCTGTCTTTTCTAATTGTGTATGCATGCCGTATAACAACTTTTGCACAGGATTTTTTTTGTAAAACTGAGATTCTTTTACCCATTTTGGCCCTAATCTATATCGTCTTCGTCAATGGTGGCAGAAGAAAATGTCACCGCCGACTGCAAATGCTCTCTTACCTCTACTTATGAAATTAATTGTTCCAGAAGTTTTTTCGTAACTTGAAAATGTTGTAAGTAGAGCAGTACATTATATGTAAATTCTCTATTTCGTTCCACAGTCCTCACACAACTACCAACTAAACCCTTTAAACTTGGTCAAAGTGTCCAAATTTTGTATGAAAGCAATGAAAACAGAACAAAATGATAGAAAATTATTTAGAAAATATTTATTAATGTCTTAAAATCCTAAAAAGCATGCTGTCATATCGTAACCAGTTGGGCGCATTGACGCTATTCTTATCATTGTAACTATCCCCTAATATTATGACCTCATCCGTGAAAGCAGAAGTACGGCATGTTGCTGGGTTGGCCCTGGAATCCTGGAATTTGTCTCTCAGGTGCTAAAGGAATGCGCCCATCGTCCCTATGACAACCTCCGAACAGAGGCTTGAGTTAACTCCGGCTGATATCTTGTTTTGCTGACATTGCAATTCTTTGTTGAGCAAGCGGAAGTAGTTGAAGTGGTTTGAAGAGTGAAAGGTTGGGACTCAAATTATATCATGGAAATTGGGACTGGCTAACTAGGTTGTGGACATTTTCTGGGAAATCACTTGTTTTCACCACGGCATCAGACCTGAATTAATGTGTGTGTGAAACTCTTGAATGAATTTTGATTGGTATTCACATATTTGATGTTTGCTTGGATGAGGTTTCTGAAGTTTATCTTAATGCTATACACAGCAACTATAGGCCAGCATAAATTTGAATGCCAATGAAGCATATTGCAGGGGATTTTGGCACAATTAAATTCAGTTTTGTTGTCACTGTTTATTGGTTAAACTGTTGAAAAACCTGCACCCACTACAGCCCTTTGTGGAATAATTTGGACACCCCTAATTTAACCCATTCAAATCTAACATACACGCTGCATTTATATGGTTTTGCATTTATTAATACTTTCTTTTATGCTCTTAATGTGCTCGTTTTTTAGATTTAAATGTATCTAAAACATGCGCAATCGGTTCACACCCGCACAATCCCAACTAAGCAAGAACGTTTTTTTGAGGGAACTATACTATAATAGTAAATTAGGCCTTTCTGCTTCATACTGCCCTCGTGTGGCCAAAATGGTTATCAGATTTTTTATATTTTTCATGGCATTATTGATTGATTTTATAAAGTACTTCAATATTATCAAATTAAAATCTGACCTAATACACAAAATGTGTATCCTATTTTTTTCCAGTTGAACAGAACAAATACTGTTTACATTAACTTCAGTTTGGGGGAAAATATTTGAGTTGTGACTGTTATGAGCATTGTCACAAAACTAACTTGTATGTTAAGGTACCTTTTGTGCTGCGTATCGCAAATAAAATGCAAATTGGTAGAGACCTGTTCTTGAACTGAAGTCTCGTGCCGTTTCACTTTCCAGGACTTGAGGCGAGTTTGTGAACATCATGCCTCTGTTTGGTAAATCCCACAAGACTCCGGTAGAGATCGTCAAGACCCTCAAGGAGAACTTGGCTGTGCTGATTAAACAGGAGAAGAAGACTGAAAAGGTTGGTACGAGAATAACCGATTCCCGGTTCCCCCAGCACGCCTATATGTCGCCCAAGTTTAAATTCCAACTCAACTCTGTTCTGCAGGCATCTGAGGAAGTGTCAAAATGTCTGGTATCCATGAAGGAGATCCTATATGGGAGCAATGATAAGGAACCACACACAGAGACGGTGGCCCAATTGGCCCAGGAGCTCTACACTAGTGGCCTGCTGATCACAATGGTGGAGAACCTGCAGGTCATTGAGTTTGAGGTAAGGAAGAGTGCAGTGACCAGCCAATGGAGCACTACCAACACGCTCTGTTGAGTCCTGTTTGACGCCTGTGCTTCCAGGGTAAGAAGGATGTGTGTCAGATCTTCAACAACATCTTGAGGAGGCAAATCGGAACCAGGAGCCCCACTGTAGAGTACTTTTGTTCTCATCAAGAAGTTCTCTTCATTCTGTTGAATGGGTGAGTCTGTCTTACTTCCTTCATTTGCGCTTCCCGGTCAAATGGATTAGAAGTATAGTGCTGTCAATGGGACGGAAAAATGATCATTTCTGTGTGTAGATCTGATCATATTCATTTTTATTTGGTTCTGTTACAAAAAAAAAACTTTGACGAAAAGGAATTTAATAATGGATCTTTAAATTTTGTTTCTTAAGTACAAAAAAACAAGTTATCAAGTTGTATGCATTTGTTTAATTTTGTTTTCTTTGTTTAGCTATCCTGATTTATTGTGACTATGTATTTTTTTTATTATTTGATGTAAAGCTCTTTGAAATTTCTTGTCTTGTATTGTGTTGTACAAATATATTTTCCTTGCCAAAAATGGTTACCTGCTCTTTGGAGCAGCTGTCCACTTCAGCGACCACAGTCCCTGAAATGGTTAATGGGCTGCAGTTAATCCAACTCACTTTGCTTTCACAGGTACGAGGCACCCCAGGTGGCGCTCAACTGCGGGATCATGCTGCGGGAGTGCATCCGCCACGAGCCGCTTGCCAAAGTGGTTCTGTATTCGGATCAGTTCCACAGTTTCTTCACCTACGTGGAAATGTCCACCTTCGACATCGCTTCGGATGCCTTTGCCACATTCAAGGTACTTCAGGCCTTCAACGGCCAACTTTGCCTGTGCGTTGTTGTTGTGCGTTAAGCGCTTGTTTTTATCGCAGGATCTCCTGACGAGGCATAAAGTGCTTGTTGCAGAGTATCTCGAACAAAACTATGATGCGGTAGGTGACCCCCCCACCCCACCCCTCCTCAACCTGCACAGATCCATTTGGTAGAGAATGTTTCGGAGCTAAACGTTCAAGCCGTGTGTCACTTTAGGTATTTACAGACTACGAGAAGCTTCTGCACTCGGAGAACTACGTGACCAAGAGGCAGTCGCTCAAGGTTTGTGCTCTAGCAAGTTAGCAGTCGTAACCCCACCAAAATGTCACTCTCCCGCAGCTTCTAGGCGAGCTCCTGCTGGACCGACACAACTTCACGGTGATGACACGCTACATCAGCAAGCCGGAGAATCTCAAGATGATGATGAACTTGTTAAGGGACAAGAGTGCAAACATCCAGTTTGAAGCTTTCCACGTCTTCAAGGTACCATTTGAGACGTTACATGTTGAGCGTTTAATAGTTAAGCGTGTCTGTTGTCGTCCTCAGGTTTTTGTGGCCAACCCCAATAAGACCCAGCCCATCGTTGACATCCTCCTCAAGAACCAGAGCAAGTTGATCGATTTCCTGAGCAACTTCCACAAGGACCGTACGGACGACGAGCAGTTCAACGATGAGAAAACCTACCTAATTAAACAGATAAGGGATCTTAAAAAAACAGCCGAGAATTCCGGCCCTCCGTCCACTAATACAACTCTGTACCAATAGCAACGTGTAGGGAAAAAAACTATTTAAAAAAATATATATTTGTATTTTCTCTTTGGCTTCACTAAAAATGTGTGCAAAAATAGTTCTCAATCAATCACTTACTTACCTTAAATCTTTTTTAATTTTTTTTTTTTAAATCTCCAGTATGTAGCAGTGCCACGACTCACTTGGTTGGTAGCATCTAATTGGCTAAGTGGGCGTCAGTAGCAGTTCAATTCGCGCTGAAGCACGATCATGCCAGCCCTCCCAGTTAAAATGTTTATTTAGTTGATAAGTCAGCACCGAAACTTAAACTTGGTCTAATAAACACCAAGTGAATACAACTAAATACACAGAGCAACTTAAAAAAAAGCACCATTGTCAATGCACTTACTCTTGATTTCCAAATCAAAAGCCTTTTAATTGGGCTAGCATTGATTCTTTTCCTGGCACTTGATAGCACTTTCTATTATATTTTAAATGGTTCTTTTAAAAAGTCTCGGGGTGAATCATTGTATTCATGCTGTTCTGTGTTCTTTTGTACAAGATTACGTGACAAGCTTTCTTTCCTGTGTTGGTCTGTTTCAGATGTTGAGTGGAAGATTTAAAAGTGCCATTTTAGTTTGCAGTGTTTTTTCTCCCTCAATTTTCCAATGTTTTTGTTGTATTTTTAATTGGGAAGTTTAGATTTCAAAGCAATTGGCTATGGACTGGATATCTGAGGTGTGTTGTTTGCATACATGTGCAGAATCCCGTTAAAAACTCACGTCTGGGCTCTATTTTAATTACAAAGTGCAGCGGCAAGTGTTAAAAAGCCACATGAAAAGCAATGTGTGCAAAATTAAGCATGAAATGATTGCAGGAATTACAACAAACGACACAACAGCTCGAATGGAATTAGTTTATTTCCCAGTGGATGTTTCACCAAGTCTTGTCCATATTCTGAATAGAGTAGTTTGCTTTTTACATCTGGAAAAAAGCAGCTTCAGTGTGTATTATACTGAGAATGAATAAATGGATTGAAATGCTGCAATTTTGTCTCTTATCAGCATTTTTTCAGGAACAGACTTCATTCCATTGCCACTGGGGGAGTGGCATTGAAAGATAGCATGCCAATGCAATTGATGCCAACATACAGCCAACCATATTAACGGTAAGCCTTGCATGTCCAATTGGATTGGGCGCCTATGAATCCATGATTAAAGTGCCATTTTTTAAAGTGCAATTTGGAATGAGTTAACCCATTGATACCTATGCTTTTGACCCATACTTGGATATCTTATATGTATGTATATGTGTATGTGAGTATATATATATATATATATGTATATGTGTGTATATATATACACATGTATGTGTATATATGTATATATACACATACATGTGTATATATACATATATACACATACATGTGTATATATACATATATACACATACATGTGTATATATACATATATACACATACATGTGTATATATGTATATATACACATGTATGTGTATATATGTATATATACACATGTATGTGTATATATGTATATATACACATGTATGTGTATATATACATATATACACATACATGTGTATATATACATATATACACATACATGTGTATATATACATATATACACATACATGTGTATATATGAGTGTATATATATATATGAATGTATATGTATATAAGAGCAAAATTGATTGGACATCTATACACTGGCAGCGGATGAGTTAATTTATAAAACTTCGGCATCAAGGGATTCATCTATTGACTGCATATAATAAATAATCTGTGAAACACAAGCCAATAAAACCATCTAAACTTCACCATAATATAATAGTGACATTTTCCACTAAATATTTTTTCAATAAAATTCTGCTTTTGATAACCCGATAGCAATCTCAACCCACTTTTGGGTTTGCGTCGTCAATAGAATGGTTTAAGTTGCTCTAATATTGGGGTCGGTATCACAAGTTCGGGCCTCAATGCTAATGCAAGTGAGGTATCACACTCCCAACTTGGTTCCAGTGGATGCGTGTGGTTTCACCAGTCTGGGAGTGAGAATCAGGTGGTGGTTGACAAGTCATCGTTTGATTTACTGCCACAAAACTTCTTAACGTTGTGCGTGTCCTCCGGCTCTGTCATGCCGCGTTTGCAGGCATGACCGTCTAAAAGAAAAAGGTTGGCCGTTCAGATATTAGGCAGCTCAAGTGCACATATTTGCCTTTTGTGTGTGTGTGTGTGTGTGTGTGTGTACAAGAGGGAGCTTACTGGTGATGTTGGAAGATGTTGCAGGCTCTCTTTGCCACTGTGGAGAAGAAAAAAATGTCATTTGGTCACTTCAAACGAGATTTGTTATAATGGGCAAGTAGTGATTAGAACGTAAGTTCTCAAACAGCAAGTAACACCAAAGAAAACTTGGTTCTTGGTCAAAAACTATCAGGGTGCACATTTAAGCTTTCATGTACATATAAGGATTGTATACTTCTTAAATGTTTGTTATTTGGTTTATATAAGTGGGGCCTATGGGATGTGATTCTGCAGGACCAATTGACCTCCAATTGCAGTAATGTGTGGTGTATCAATTTAAATAAAATCAATTGAATTTAAAATATGAATAAATAAATCATTTAAATAGTAATAAAAGGCAGAAATGAAAAAAACACCATCAAATTGAAAAAATAATTGTGTTGTCTTTCAAAGAAGACTTAAGTGATACAAAAGTAGTGGTGGTGACGCTTTGGTAAAAATCTGAAAAATCGATCAGTTTTTGCTCACAATAAACTTTTGGATGTCCTTTAGATTGCTGAATCGGAGGTAGGAAATGTCGCCTTTATTCCTGTCCCGGTCCTGGTCGCTGGTGAAGATGTGGGTGATACCGGCCCCTCTAATCAGAGGGACGCACTCATCGCATGGGCATTTTGTCACGAACAGCATGCCATCTTCCTCCGGGTGCACATCGCGAGTTCTACAAAGATCTGCACCGTCAAACTGCTGTGAGGCGACGTAAACTCAACACGATATGCTCCGTACCTGAAGGTAAGTGCATTCTGCTCAGCATGTACAATGTAGCGATACTTGCGTCGATTTCTGTCCTCCTGTTTATCGTCCATTAGTGGGTATTCTGCATACTGGGAGCCAGCTGGGTAAGCATTATAGCCACAACCCACCAGGGACAGATGACGGGGTCCATTAAGGCCAGCCTGGGAAACGGGACGATTTACTTACAAAAGAAAAAAGCTCAATCGATTTAGTAAAGTTCAAAGAAGAAAAAGAAATGAACTCACTGACTTCCTTTTGGCCCAAATAACGGCACCGACACCCACTTTCGGGTCCTCTGAAGTGATAACAAGATGGTTACAGGCAGTTTAGTTAAAGGTTAAAGCAATGATTTGAGAGCTAGATATTTAAATTACAAGCAAACCTGTTCTGTAGGCGAGTAGTCTGGCTTGGATGATGCAATGACGGGCGAAATCTTGCATCGAGCTGGGTACTAATGTATTTGGGCCCGGGGGTTCCCTGTACCAGGTGACATTGTCTCTTTTGTTTTAAACTCGTAACTGCAGTAGATTACAAATTCCATTCAACTGGGATGGCTGACATTGAATGATTGATCATTGAGGACTAGGAATTAGCATTTGTTACCATTTTATGGCATTCAAAAGAAGTTATCGCAGTAGGAATGTTGTTAGTGGTGATATGCCAAAGTCACCATGTGGTCATTGTAAAAATTGTTCATTTTTGGAAGAGGTCTATTTTGCCTATCATTTTCAATGGCAGCCAATGATTCCCAAAGTCTTTCTAACCGGTGAAATCCATAGTGACGCTGCGGCACCCCGGCCACCACGGCAGCCAGGACTTTGACCACCTCCCCCATGTTGTGTCGCAGGTTGGAAAAATAGGGCTCCACGCCAAAGTTCTCCAGGTGCATTTGAGTCAGAAGCTCTCGATGCTGATGGTAGTCAGCGATCAGGAAACGTTTAGAGAAATCTTCCAAGTGTTTCTCCTGTTCCCTATTAGAAGAGCCATAATAAGTATTGTTGTTAGTCTCATTCTGGAGTGCAGCTACAGACAACAGGTTGAAACACCTGTGGAAGAGCTCCTCCCTGTTCAGGTCGGGCTCGTGGTCGGTCAGCGTCACCATGAAATCGCATTCTCTGGACGTCTCGGCCACAAACTGCACCATGCCCGAGGCCAGGGGTTGGAGCAGTAAGCAGATGTGTACACGGCTGTTGGACTTGAGCTTCTCCGTAGCCACCGCGTCCAGCGCGGCTTCCTCGGAGATACTGCCAGAGGGAGCGGGTGAGCCGGACCTCAGCATGCTGACCTCGGGATCTCCGGGCCAGAAGGAGATCTCGGTCACACCGGCTGAAAACACAGTCCATTGTTGAGAACTTGTGATAAATGATGACTCAATCTCGTTTGTGCTCTGCACACCGTTGATGATCATCTTCAGGCAGGTCGCGCACGGTCGCCTAGAGAAGTACAGCTGACAGTCGGCCAGGCGTGCGGCGTGCTGGACGATGGCTGCCTGGCCCGCGTGGAGCTCTGGTCCACTGTAGTGGAGGCCTACTATCTTACGGTCTCGCACAACCACCAGACCCACTTTGCCAATCTGGAAAACAGCGGGCCAGATGAAAGGAAGGTGCCTTAAGATACAATGTGTTGTCGTTTGACCTACAGTGAGTGGTACCTCGACATATGAGCAATTTCAGATACGAGTAAAATTTCGGCCAAGTATTTATTCTGAGATGAGACATATTTTGATATACGAGCATACCAAGAGGCTGCTCATGAGAACATCATGGGCACTGTCTTTCTGGTCGCAACTCCCTCATGTAATGTCTCTGTGAGCACTGGGGGGAGCGTTGGATTTTTTCAGTGATACCCCCCACCCCCCCGCTAGGCAGTGCGAATGACATATGTACTACTTTACGTTGGCAAGTGGTCATGCGTTATCCTATTGTGAGGACATACGAGTGCATCATTTTCTGAATATTTTGAAGGGAATACAAAAGCAAACAGCCAATCAATAGTGAAAGTCATGGTAGAAGAGGTGGGGCAATAGAACCAAACCAGGAGAAGAAATGTATCAAAATGTGAATCAAGTTTAGTGTAAGGTTAGATTAAATGTATTTTTTTAGTGTGTCTGAATGGTAATCTGAGTTCAATTAAACTTGTTTGTTATGTTACGAGCGCGTTGCCGTGCAAAAAGTAGCCCCCTCCTCCCTTTCTCTCTCTGTGCGTCTCTCAAATTACTTGATTTATTTATTTATTTCATTCACCTATAGTTTAAGATAATAATTTTGAATAGTGTTGACTGAGGTGATTTAAGCCAAATTACACAATTATACAAGTTTTTTTTTTTTAAAAATATCCTGGTATTTTCCCACCAACCTGATTACCATCTTCTTCTGGTTTCTCCCGAGGAAACAGCTCCAACCACAAACTCAGCAAGTTAAACAGATTGATCTTTGATAATCTGGGACCATGTCCTGCAGCACACCAAAAAATAAAAATTAAAAAAAAAAAAAAAAAAAAAATAATAATAATAATAATAATAATAACATCAATGTTTCACATGGCTTCATTATTTCTATTGACACTAATTATTTGGACTATGCAAAAAAAAAAATCCCAATAATTCACATTACTGCACTATGATGGTGTATTAGGGCCACGCAAAATAGATTTTTTTTTGTGGAAATATTACAAGATGAGTCATAATGTTTAGGTAATTTTATTTAATGTTATGAGAGTGATGTCATAATGATATGAGAAAAAAGTTGTAATATTACGATATTAAAGTCATTACATCACGTAGTTCTTTGTAATGTGTATTGATTAATACAGTGCGACTAATTTAGATAAATTAGCTCCAACTTCATAAAGCCCTTCACATCTATTGAGTATCTCAATAGATTGTATTTTAGAACCAGTTTCACAAATAAGGAAATCCTTCATCTATTAGCACATTTACATCATATTCCATCTACACTAATATTTCATTGTAGGGGGCCACCAAATGGTGCAGTGGTTCACACGCCTGACTTCGTGGCGGGCAGGCGCTATTCCGCACCACCTATCTACACTAGTATCGCGACTGGTAGTATCACGACTAGAATCTCGTAGTATCCCAATGTATTACTTTATTCTTGCATTATGACTTTATTTGATTTTTTTGCTCCATAAAGTTAACCTTTCACGATCTACCTTTTTTCTTTTTTTACAGGCCACCGACAAATCTCAGCAATTATTTATATAGCTCACATTAGACAACATGTAGAGGAGAGGCAAGGAATGAGGGGTCAAAATCCACTCTTGATTCACGCTAAAACTAATTACATGCCAAATTCATAAGAGCCTACTTAAGGAAACCAACAGAGGAGGGAGGGGATCAAAATATTGTCGTGCAATCTACCAATATAGTACCGGTAGATCGCGATCAACATAATGGGCACCCCTGGCATAGACCTATTACTTCCTTCCTTTGCGTGGCCCAAAAACACCGTCGTAGTGCACTATTTGTATTGACACATAATTTGGCGATCGGGTCAAACCTCGCACTAGGGTGGCCGTCTGACAGCTGGATTCTGTCTCCAAAGGACTCCCCTGGTCCGAATCGGTTGGACTTTCTCTGCAGCTTTCTTCCATTCGATCAGCGTTCATTATAAAACCTTGGGAAATTCAGTTCCGAATGCGGCCAGTAGGAGGATCGCTCGACCTCCACGATACGAACAAGCCGCGCTGCCGTGTTAGTCGAAAGAAACAGCCGACCCTCGACTAACAGTGTCCAGATCCGTCATGTTTTGCAAGATTTAATCATGTCGATCGTAACCCTGACATTACTTGAGCGATCGCCTGTAATTATGCTGTGAGAGTGACTAAAGGTCGAGAAAACGTAGCTCTCGTTGCACTCACCGTCCTTAACTTGTATGATCACCCGGAAATCATGGATTGTTACAGAGGTTGTTTTCCTATCTGATGTAAGACACGACGTGTCGTTTTGAGTCTTTCTGCGTTTGCACAAGAACGCGGACGCGTTTGTTGATCCTTAGCTTGTTTCCGCAAATAGAGAGTGACGTCACATCATGGCCGCGTACCCTTCCACTTTTTGCACAATTTGCCATTCCATGCCATTCTTTCAAAAACTTCCATTTTTCACTCCACCCAATCTCAAGGGACATCATTCAATTGTTTTGAGAGGATGAAAACATTGGAAATATGGTTGGGAATTTGATGTAGGCGATTCTTTTATCTGGATTTGAAAAACTAACACACACGCAGTGTGACAAAAGTCATTTAATATAGTACAGAAGTTCACATTGTAACTACAAAAAACAGCTTTTTAGGAGGAAGGTAGATGTTTTTATTAAACTCTTATGAAACAAAAAATATTGACTTTCCCCTTATAAATAAAGACAATGTTACATTTTCCATTCATTCATTCATCAAGGTTCATGGGGGTGCTGTGCCTATCCCAGCAAACGATGGTCATGGGCCGGGGATCACCCTAAATGGGCGTCCAGCCAATTGAAAAGCTATCCCAGCCAATCGACTGAGCAAATTGACCTGTGACCTTTGAGGATGCCATGCAAACCACTAGTTCAGGGGTCGTGAACAAGTATATATGTATATAATCCATGTCATTATAGATACATTCCGCTTCTGTCTTGGAAAAAATGAGTCTGGATCACTTTCACTTGTGAAAAGTTTTGCGCGTGGCACCTTTTATTGCGAAGGTTCGCGAACCGGATATGGAGTAGCGCTCACCAGCTGTCGCTCCTCACAGGTTGCCTTAAAGCGCTTGGATGCTGGATGCATCTTCTCCACGGCTTTCCTGGACATCCCAGGAACCCCCAATCGGACCACGTTGTCCCAAGAGTGAGGCAGAGGAACTAGCCAGGAGCGGCCATTTATGGATTATTGACAAGTGGACGCCGAAAGACGGATGAAATATTCATGAGGACTTTGACGAAGAGCGGGACAGTGCGGAGATTCCCTGCAGTGATTCCCGAGGAGGAAGAGCAGCAACCGAGGGTCCTTGTGGCCGCGTGTTCGCTCACTCGCCCGTGCGTGTTGTGCGTGCGTGTGTCGTGCAGCAGTTGCTGGCTGCGCGACTGACAAGAAGATGCCAGCGACTTGCTGACGGGTACCCGGGATCCGCAAGCCACCCGCCCACCTAATCCACCCCCGCCTCCCACCCCCGGACGAGCGAGCGAGCGAACGAACGAACGAACAGACGGACGGACGGACGCAGGGGGGCCCACCATCCCCTCCGTCACTAATATGCCATGTTTTTTTGCTCTGAAACCGACAGCTGCCGGTTACCGCCGACTTGCTCCTAGCGCCGCCGCATGCTTGTCTTCCCCTGCCGTCGCCGCCGTCGCCGCGGACGCCGACGCCGCCGAGCCTGCTCCTGTGCCCCCGCCGCGCGGCACACGACGACGCCATTTGAAGAGGAGCGCTCGGGGGCTCTCGACATCGACACCGCGGCTGGAGCGCGGCAGCATCCGTTCCACCTGCTCCTGCTCCTCCTCCTACTCCACCTCCTCCTCCACTGCCGCTGAGCACCTCCAGCCCGAGGCGGAGCTCCTTCTCCCGCAGCAACCGTTCGGGGAATCGGGCGAGAAACCGGGCGACGACCCGGGCTGGCTTCTTCTCTACTTTTCTATGGTGCGGATCGGAGGAGCCAAGCGCAGCAGAACTGAGCCCCACAGCTGGCCCTTTCCTCTGGCATGCAAAGAGGGGGGCGGGCCGGCCCCCATGCGGTGGCAGAAATTTAGGCTGCCGCATCCGGTGCGCCTCTCGTCTCCCACCTCCTGTCCCCCCACCTTCTCGGCCAAATCCATGCGCTTTATTTGGAGAAACATTTTCAGCAAAGGATCGCATATGCTGCAGTGTCTTTGTGGCAGGAGCCTCAAGAAAAGCAAGATCCCAACTGGTGAGTTTCCAGACTACTATTCTTACGGTCGTCGCTGTTTTCCCTGCAATTGTGCAGCAAGTGCAAAAGGGGGGAGGAAGTGGGTGGGCTGGGCACGGCTGGGGGTGCCTGATAACTCGGTCCAGTGGCAGCGGGGTGCTCCAAAAAAGTGCGTAGAGCAGTGATGCTGCGGAAAAGGAACTCGGATGCAGCATTACGCTCGTCCCAGCTCCGCTAACCCGTAGCTCTGGGTTTGTTTGTCCTTGTGTTTTGAATGGGCCACCACGAGCATCTCGTGGGGCACTCGGAGCTCGTCGGGCTGCTGACCTGATGGGTTGCCGGAAACTTTTTCACTGTACTTGTACAGTGTCATATTTAGCTAAAACTGATGACCATTGGCTTCGTTACGTTTCTTGGACACTGTGATGTTAGTTTTGCCAGAGTACGTCCTTTGGAATGAGTTAAAAAGAATCATATGCAGTACGTCGTCCGAGCCATTTTGATGAGGAGAGACCGTGATAGAATGCCAGTTCTTCCAGGTGGGTTGCCATCCAGGGCAGGCAAAGAGTTAATGGCTCAACAGGCGTCTCTATTTGGCTTCCTGAAAAAAGCTTTGTTATTGCGATAACAGTGGCATTCCTCTTTTTCAAAACAATTAAATCAGTGATCAGGAATCAGGGAGCAAAGCCTACTCATAAAACTCCCAAATTTGAATGATGAGCTGCACTTTCCCATGGCAATCCTATCCCATTTACCTTACTTTGGACAAAGAATTCCATGGGACATTTGATGACATCCCATCTAATTTGTGTAGACATTCATGCCGTGTCCTCTTTTTGCTGCCTACGAATGCAAAATCTACATTTTCCAGTAATTCCGAACTACTCTCTCGCTAACAAACAGTCAACTTGACAGAAAGCAACCTGAGCTGACAAAGACATAACTTGTTTGCTGATACAATAATATCACTTCCTCGAGATTTGTTGATCTGACACTATTCTAGTATGTGCAACCTCATTGTGTTTGTACATCAGCACAATCTGTCGAAAATAACGACTAATAAGCGCTGAATGCTAGTTATATATAAAGTAGTATTATATTGTTTTTGCATTGCATGAATGTAGTTCGATTGTCGTCTGGAGAGAGTTAATTGTTTGGCTTACGTTGACAAAAATAGACTTCCAATCCATTTCCATTTTTTTTACCAACCCTATCAAACATGAGACACCGATAATATAACCATAAATATTTGAGTTTTAACATAAAAGTGCAATGTTTTTCCAGAGAAAATAAATACAGTTACTCCAAAAGTCATATAGGATATAAATAATAATGAAAAAAGTAATAAACTGTCAAACATACTTATGAGAAAACAACCCAACCTAATTTATCGAAACAAACAAACAAAAGACAAAAAAATTAAACTGAACTAAATGTACTAATACATAACAAGAAACACAAGAAAATATCATTTCAATGCAAAAAAAACCCAAATTCATTCTGAATCATTAACTGACATCACAAACGCTTCGAATGTCTCACCATCAATGGCAATGAATGAGTTAAATCCAAACCTATTGATCTTAAACTTTAAACCACACTCAATTGCACTTTGCTCGTAAAAGTACAAGCCTTTTAAAAATCACTGCTATACATTTACCTTGGCTGGCTGTAAATGAGAGAAACCCCCATTGGCTCTCAAAGTCACAATGCTAAAATTTTGAGCCTAACATGGGTATGTTTTTAGGGATTAAAGCGTTCAAATGTAGACTGCCCTTAATGCATATCGTTTTAAAAAGGTGTCAAGATCATCTAAAGCAGTGTCACACGTCCCACGTGGTGTGACCTACATTAGAGACTCTTGGCCTTTTATAGTCTTGGTCGTATATACGTGCACATGCTCGCTTGCCTACTCTTGGGAGTTGCCATCAAGGCGACGCGTTGCATAGTTTATTCAAACGTTTTCGAGATGGAGTTTGTGCTAGCGCCAACTCTCGCATCCCAAAAGCCGCTCGCACCCAAACTACATTTTTGTGCGCCGCGAAAGCTCGCAGTAGATCACAAAGTTTTGATGCAGCTTGGCAAACTTCAACAGCGCTGTTGCTGCCGCTGTTGTTGTGGTGAAGAGCTGACAGAATTCTGACAGCACACATGGTGATCCGTGTCCTCTCTGATAAGACCCAAAGAGATGGTGACGTGAGCGAGAGTTTGTGTGTGCATTGGAATGTACATGTGTCATCATTATCTTTGTCATTGAGCTCATTAGTTTGGGGCCTTGTTGTTTAAATCACAGATTCCATGACGACATGACACTTTTGTTAAGATTATGCAGAGTTTGTATGTTCTCTCTAGGCTTATGTGGGTTTTTTAAGGGTACTCCGCTTTCATCACGCATCCCTAAAACATGCAGGGTAGGCTAATTGGACACTCTAAATTGCCCCTAGGTATGAGTGTGAGCGGGAACGGTTGTCTGTCTCCTTGTCCTCTGCGATTGGCTGGCCACCGATTTAGGGGGTCCCCAGCCTGGTGCCCATAGTTAGCTGCACCCCTGCGACCTTTGTGAGGATTAGTGGTTCAGAAAATGAATGAATACTCACATTTGACACAATCCATTATATTTCACCTAGAGCCATTTCTGACAAATTTCAGACATTTTCATTAAAAGCAATTTTCTTATTAAAACCACATATCTAAAAGAATGTTCTCACTTGCAAGCTTGCTCATCAGAGAGGCTAATTTAATTAAATGTCAATAATTGAATCAGATGTCTGCCTGCAGTGTTTTATAGTTATATTGAAGTATAATTATTGATGAATCTAACCACGTTGCACCCCTGTTCGTTAACTTGATCAATTTCAAGGAAACCATTTTTTTCTCACAGGGAAGAGTACTTAACAGTATATGAAAAAAAGTTGATGACATAATTTCCAAGTTTCTGCACATACGTGTGTGTGTGTGACACGTTCCTGTCCGAGCAATGGAGAGTGATGAGTGTTATTTTTCCGAGGGCACTTAAAGAGCGGCGGGTCATCAAAGGCTTCACAAGGAGGTGTTTTTACTGGCTTGGTGATAAGAAGCTGGGAAACATGCCCACTCTCTCACGTCCTCCCCTTTACATTTCTTTTTTTTCTAGTCCATAAAACACATTACACATACAGTATTTGTATTTATTATTAAAGACTTTGTTAGTGTCCCTGAACCTGATAAGAGAAAGTTTGATTAGTTGTCAAAGTTTGGCAATTCTGCTCAGTTTGTCCACCGGCTTGCTCAGTCGTACTTGAACTTGGACTTGCTTGCCTTTTTCCTGATGACAGCCTTGCTGACATCACTGCATGTTTGTGTGAGGCCTCGATAGGGTCTTGAAGACCCTTTTAAAAGAGTGTGGCCAGTCGGCGTGGTCGTTGTGTCAGCAATGGATTTTGAGTTTGTTCTGAAAGTTGCCGAGAGGCGCATACGAGCGGCTTTAAATCAAACAGAGCCAGGTAAGCGATTGTCAGATTTAAAAAAATATATATATGTTTAGGAGAAGGTGCGCATTTTTTCTAAAGGAAACATTTTTGAAGTGTATGTAGTTATTGGTATTGTTTATTTTCCTCCAATGTTTATATAAACTAGAATTGCTGAAGACAAACTAGACAAAAGTGTCGCAGGACTCCGTGGAATTGTCACAATATTGCAAAAATTGGATCATCACAGTTAAAGACACATTTTAAGTGTTTATTTAAAGTTGAATTTTACACCTGTTGAGTCTGCACTTACTCCAGAGCCTCAACTCAATTCAATAAATCTAGCAAAAACATGTTAAAGAAATTCTTTTTGGAGGACAAAATATTTTAAAATGAAAATATTTGTTTCTTTTTTTTTATTTAACAGCAATTAGTCTGGGAAATGGGCAAGTACATAAAGTTTGTTACAAGTTACAAGTCAAACTGCAATTCCAGATAAAGCACGACAATCATATACTATACATGTGCCTAAAGTTGTTATTTAATTGTTCAACATTCAGACATTTCATGTCGTTTTTCTTCTTCTTTGTGGTTGTGTTTCTGTCCTTTCTGGCATGTCTTTTTATTAGCTTGCTATGGACATGTGTGTACACAGCTTATGATTGACAGCTAATTGGTCCAGTGTGTACACTGCCTATTGTCCCAAATGTCAGCTGCCAGACTCCTTGATCACACGGTATTAATTGAATAGATTTTTGGGCAAAATCTGGAAGACTTACTGTTTACAAATGGTAAATATATAGAAACGTAGACCTGCCTGTCGGTTCTTCTAGTTATTCAGACGTACATGTGTGCGTTGATAACATGACTTATTATTCAATGGATGTTTGTTTCAGACTTCAATTGAATTTGAGACAGCACATTGGTGGTGGTTTGTCAGGACTTTGCATGTTCTCTCTGGGCTTGTGTGGGTTTTCACCGGGTACTGCGGTTTCCTCATGCATCCAAAGACATGCAGGGTAGGCTGGTTGCACACTCCAAATTGCCCCGAGGTATGAATGTGAGCGTGAATGGTTGTCCTTTTCCTTGTGCCATGCGATTTGCTGGCCACTAGTTAGATGGGAAAGGCTCAGGCACCCCCATAACAACCCCTGTGAGGATAATGAATGAATTTGAGACATGCACATCTTTAAATTCATCCCGTCTATGCTTGGAGAAATCAGTGTTATTGGAAATGTTTTTAGATATGGAGAATAAAGAATACAGGGAGCAGAAACTAAGACAGCTGAGAGCAGAAAAAGGGGAGTGGGGGTGTAAATGGGATGAATAATTTACTCTGTCTGTTGCATTCCTACCCCCTCCACCCCAACTGAGGTGTCCTTTTAATGAATCGAAATGTCATATGACGTATAAGTTGTTGCGTGCTCCCTTCCTTTTTACTCAGAGAGCCTCCTGCGTCATTTCTCACCGGTTACCCCGGTAACAGCGGACTTCCCCAGTGTCTGTGTGAGCTTGCGCGTATGAGTGGGTGGGTGGGTGGTTTGCCTGGGTGTGGATTATGACTCATCCTGCTCACTTCAGAGCGGCTATCCTCATGCTCCTCTTGTGTGGGGAACACCCAAGCACAGCTGTCTCCTCCCTGTCTGCATCATCCATCCCTTCCTCCCTCCCTCCCTCCCTCCCTCCACTGCTCCACTTCAGCATCACGCCCTCTCTGGCTAAGTCATTTGGCTTTGAATGTATTCCCCTTGTCAAATGAATTTCCAATTTGAATATGCCTTTGTAGCTCATGGCAAAGCTGCGTCTTTAGTTTTTCGTCTTGTTACGTGTTTGAAATATTTCAACTCTCAATAAGAGAGAGTGAGGAAGCTACGTATCTTTAGTAATAGTAATAGAGTTGCGTTTTTGTTTAATGCAACACTATTATAAATGCACAGGTATTTGAATGCAAAAAGACAGGCGACATTAAACATTCAATTTCCTGTTTTGGAGTATAAATATAGACTCAACAATTAACTCAAATTTGAAAAGCAAAAAGTGATACATGACTTAGTCTTGCACAATAACTTTCAATTATATTTTTAAACCATGGCCTGAAAAAGAGAGGACTGTTGAAAAAATACTTAAATGGAAGTAATGACTGACCCTAAAAAGTTAAATATTCATCTACTTGTCCTACTTTTTATTACTAATATTATTACTGACAAGACTAAAGGAACAGCTAGCAAGACCATGACCAAAACACACCAAATCCATCCGCAGTTTGCTTGTCTTGTGTTTTGGTAGAGCTGCAGGAAAAAGCATATGCTTGCACTTAATTGTAGTTGTTGACAATAAGTAGGAATGTAAAATTTACATTATGAGTCAATTTACTTTAGCTCCTAATCTGTCACAATGTATCATATTGTTAACAATGTGAGGCAACACAGAATGTTAAATTAGCTCAAGAGCTTAGCTAAAAATAAAAATGCACACTTTTTACTTTTCAAATTAGATTGAATTATTAATATTTCAGCCTAGTACAACACATTTTGCTCATTTTGAATCGGTGAAACTGGCAACACCATTCTTTTAAATAGAAGACATTCATAGTAGTTGTGCCAGTCTAAATAATAGTCAATAGAGGACATCACTCTACATGTGCAGTTAATGATGAAAATGTGTGTATTTTCTGAGAAATCAAATGGCCTTTTGTATAGTTTGAAATGAAGTTATTGCTAATTATGAATTGACTGCTAAGTGTGTCACATTTGCTGTTTATTCGTCTCTTTTATTGCTGTTTGTTTGCAAATGTTTATTGCATGAGGCTTGTCTGTGGATGAAAGAGGACCGAGTGAGAGCAATTTTACCCTTTTGAAGCTGGACTGTTTGCTATAAAAAGCAGCAGAAGGCATACATTTTAATGTGCATGAAATGAGGCTTATTCATATTTAACTCAAAGTGTGACCTGGATAAAGTACACACAAAAAGTCCACTATTTTTATTTATTGTTATTCTTAATTATGTTACCGTTTGGAAAATGTATGAATTCATTAAGGTGATGACGTAGAAAATGAAGGGATTTTACTCTTATTAAATAGAACTGAATTTATGTATAAATATATTTAATAAGAGATAGCATGAAATCTTTCAAAATTGTGTGTATCACTAAAACATTGATTGATTGATTGATTGTTATGACAACAAGCAAAAAAAAAGCAGTTTGTTTCCATTCAATTCACCACGCTTAGATGTACTCTGGCGCTCTCAGGTGGCTGTCCATGGTGCTGAAATGCCACCATTTCCCCACAAACGAGAAAAAAGCAGGGAACCACATTTTAGCTAGCCTTACAGTTTAAATGGGTGCAATTCCTTGATTACAGTCAACCTTTTGCTATGCATATCAGCGTTGTCCAAGCAAATTAGACATTTGTGAATTACTCAATTGGACATGTTATAGGTTATTATTGGGAGCTTCAACCTAATCATGACTGTCAGTAAAATAATCTGAGTCCAATTGCTTTCTGTACTGGACTGCAGCCTGTTTGAAAGAGACCACCTCGTGTGTGATCGTCGAAACAGTCACATGAGGCGGCTATATGTCTACGTTTTTAAACCTTTTTCAGCTGACTGTCATGTGTTGACAGCATCCTAAGTGGAAGGGCATACTACTCCGTTTGTTTACCTGTATATTATTGTTTTGTTTACCCAAGACTTAAAACTAGTACTCGACTCACATAAAATGACAAAGTGGCTATTGCACATGATAAGATATTCAATTTCTTAATCATGTCATTTTTGCAGTCTGACAAGAGCCAAGGTTTCGAGAAAAAAGTGAAAAAACTAAAACAAGGTGTAAATTGCAGGCAGTCTTCTATTCCTGCTTTCTAAGTAAACACATCAAAGATGTATTGAAATTCTAGCAGATAGTCATCTTTAAGTTTAAATTCTTTTGAAGAATTAACGTTCACATGAATGGATTTGGGCCAAATATATTGAATTATTCGTTATACTTTTAATATGGGGCACTTTAGTTGGAAATTGAACATCAATAATTTGCTTTGTGGAACCTATTGTGAGAATGAGCAATGCCAATTACAAAATAGGGCTTTTATTTTATAGTCACCACGAGGAAATGCAGCATACATGAAAATAATTTTCTCATCAAAACCATCATATTGCCAAAAACGATCTCTTGGTGGCTATTCAGAGTGGCTGTCCTAAAGCGAGAAGTAGAAGAACCTTAACTGCTAAATGAATTGCCAAATAACAACATCACAGTGGCAAATTATTCACCTTGTCACTTGTCATTTTCATGATGGCCAATGATTTGTAAGACACGTCCTATAAAGAATCACCACAACCTGTCATTCGTCTATTCGTCTGGACACGAAGCAAGCTTTATACCACTTCCTAATTGGCTATTGTTCTGTCTCACATGACAATCATAGTCATGCCTGTAGCTTGCACAACGTCACAGCAGATCAACATCAAGATTAGGAATTGTAAATATTGATAAGGTTAACATCTATAATTGTCACTCCCAACTATTTTCTGATGAAATTTTAAGAAAAATATATCATTCCAACAAACACATAGAATGAGTTCTCATGATAATCTCTACCTAACCTCTATCTTGGATCGTAAAATGGCTTTAAACATTGTTGCTCTAAAGAAAATATTATAATAATTCCTCAAGCTTTGATACAGATGAATAAAAACTGGCATAGACAATGCTTTGAAACCACCAGTTTTGTATGAAATTAATGATTAAAGAAAATTGGTGTGGCAGAAAATGACAAATTGCATATCCATATCTTTTGGGACTTGGCCCTTAGATGATGAGCTGTTTTTTTTTTTTTTTTCGGGCTCACCGTGAGCGTGGTTTCAGCAACACGGTGACAATCCACAGAGCGCTCAGCAATGCAAAAGTGCCGCAGGACAATCACTGTGGCATCCGTTTCATTGCTTTCAAAAGAAAACGCTGGCTAGCTTCTCCGTCTGGTATTTACAGAGACGCGCCCTCTTTTCGTGCTGTCGAAAATCCATCGTCATCAGTATTGCCATTGGAATAAAGCTGTCTGATTTTGGGATAATAATGGATAAAACTTGGACTGGTTATCAACACAAATAATCTTGCATTCACAAAAAGGATCAAAAACAGGGGGTCTTAAATTTATTTTTTTTCCAGGGGCAGCTGGAGAGTATACTGTAATAAATGGATACAAAAGTACAAATAATTCTATGATTCTATATCGCCGATAGTTTATGTCATATTAGGTCTTCAGAACTGGAACAGGATTGGTAACTCCTATTTGTCACTTATCTGGTATTTGGCATTCTCCTCAATTCCTTTATTTGGTGTTGTATTTATTGGGCATCGCTACTTTTTGTGGACATTTGCTGTTCTAGTTGCCACCTTGGCTAGTTAGTAGATAATGTCATGGACCTGGTTGGATTGTCATGTATTCCCTCCCTAGTGTTTGGTGGTACGGCAAATAAATAGTGTTCGTGACAAAAGCGAGAATTTCACAAGATCTGATTTGAAAAGCACAAATGGTTGGCTTTAGTAGTGGTTGCAGGAACTAAAAAAGACTATGTATTATTTAGCTTTGGCAAACATGAGATTGCATACAATTGTGAATTTTGTAAGATGTGTCTTGTTCTTGTTGACATACTTTCTGTGTTAGTTGTTTACTTTTTGTGTTCTGAGGAGAGGCTATTGGTTAAATCCACTCACACAGGCAAACTTTTATGTTTTTCATATTAGGTCTGACCTGTTCACTGATTAAAAAAAAACATGTTAAGTGTTCTCATTGTGTTATTAATTCTCTCATCTCATTTTCTGAACCGCTTTATCCTCATTAGGGTCGCGGGGGTTGCTGGAGCCTATCCCAGCTGATTCTAGGCCAGAGGCGGGGGACACCCTGAATCGGTGGCCAGCCAATCCCAGGGCACAAGGAGACAAAAGACAACCATTTAATCTCGCACCCATACCAGGGGGCAATTTAGTGTTCAATCGGCCTACCATGCACGTTTTTGGAATGTGGGAGGAAACCAGAGTACCCGGAGGAAACACACAGGCCCGGGGAGAACATGCAAATTCCACACAAATGGATATGACCTGGATTTGAACCTTGAACCCAGTTGTTTTTTTTTTTTGAGTATGAACATCGACTGGTTCCTTAAAACAGTTGCTGACCACCGATTCAGGGTGTCCCCGTCTGTTGTCGCACCTTCTTCAACCCTTGTGAGGATAAGCGGGGTCGAAATAAATGAATGCTTAAAGCAGTTGAATATATCTACACCAGCGGTCCCCAACCTTTTTAAAGCTCTTTCTGTTTTCTCATGGACTGGCAAATGGGGAGGGCGGCAACTTAAGACAAAATTGTTTGGGATTGGTTCACAAACGACACCCCCAGCAGCAAAAAAGTCCCAAGCATAAAAGCAATTATTTATTATTATTATAATAAACTTTTCACATTTCAAGTAGGAGGGCGAGATTGAAAGCGTTAGTATATTACTCTGACGGACTGGCACCAGGTGGTTTGCAGACCAGTAATGGTCCATGGACCAATGGTTGGAGACCACTGATCTACACAGCTTGTGCAAAATGTATTACAGAGCTCTTGTTTTTTTTGAGAAGTTTTAATATATTGTTGAGTGTTAAGGTCAAAATAGTATTTTTCTTTGACCCTAATACTATAGCAAGCGCTACAGAAAATGCTATTTACTTTTACCTTTACATTAATTTTACATTTACATTACAATAATATAGCAACAGGTTATTTCAAAAAGTAGACCGTAGAGACGCAGCCACTTGTTTAATTTTGAAAGTCCGAACAGTGAATTTCCGGCGAGGCTACGTGTGCTTGGCGTGGATTTGACACACCTGGAGAGGCTGGCGTCTACACGCGCGCCTCGCGCCCTCCTCGCAGCGCAAACAAACGGAAACGGACGGACACGTTTTTTTTTTGTGACCAAGCGAGCTCTACCCCCCACCCAACCCATCGTGTCCTTCACGGGCTGCCTCGCGTTCGCCTCGGCTGGGCGTCGGCCATGAGGGGGGGCATGAAGCGCAGGTGTCATTCATTCCGAGAGCGCTGCTGACAGGCGGGGCGGCGGGACGTGACGGACGGACAGGTGAACCGCTGAGTGTTTGGAAGCCAATGGCCCGTGGCCGTGACGCGCAGCGGCGGCGGCGGCGTGACTAGCTCCCACTCGGGAAGCCATGGGGCCGGTCTAGCCGGCGGATCCGAACCGCCAGCCACTGCGGGGTGCGGTATCGTCTGCGAAGCCGAAGTAAGAGCCGAAGCAGGAGTCGAAGCCGAATCCGAAATCGAAGCCAGCCCCCCTCGTACGTCGGAGAAAGGCGAACGCGGAGAGGCGGCTGTGGCGGCTGTGCTTTTGCGTCGGCTGTCTCGGTGGCCGGCGGGGACATGGCAGCGGCCATCGCCAGCGGTTTGATCCGCCAGAAGCGGCAGGCGAGGGAGCAACACGCCCACCGACCCACCACTCACCGGCGACGGAAGAGCCCCGGCAAGAAGCAGGGGCTGTGCAACGGCAACCTGGTCGACATCTTCTCCAAAGTCCGGATTTTCGGCTTGAAGAAGAGGAGGCTACGGAAACAAGGTGTGCATGGCCGGACACACGGATTTTGACGCACGTACACACCGCGCAAATGTGCCTTTTACGCGCTTCCATTGGTATCTTTGCACACACTCGGACACACTGCGCGCATAGCTTAGTTTTTTCTGTTCTTTTTGACTGACGCCCCACTGACAGATATTCAGCCTTTTCCTCTCTGTCTGTCCCTGTCATGTCTCCCAGCGCCTTAATGGTTCACTAGTTTCCTTCCCCATATACATCCATTATTGAATGCTCTTTTCCCGTCTGGCCTCTCGAAATTCTTACGTGTGCAAATTAAAAGCGACCGCTTTGTCCTGTTGCATGAAAGTGCCTTAGTTTTGTTGTTATTGTTGTTGTTCAGGCAGAGGTCACAGGCAAGAAGTCAGCAGGTGGGAGCAGTTTGGGCTCTTGATGAGCAACGGTCAAGTCATGGCCTGTCATTGACGGTGCTAGACGTCCAACTCTACCGGTTGGCTGGCCACGATCGCCGCCAGGCCCTCCCAGTTTAGTTTGGATGCCTATCGCCGTCAACGACAGCCATTGAGTTCATCTTATTGCCGTGCACTTAATCCGATTCTCCCTTTGCGTTCTTTGATCTCTACACCCCCCCCCCCCCCCCGCATCCGTCGGCGTAATACCAGCACCGTATAACGCTAATCCTCCCTCTTTGCCGCGGATCGCTCCATCGTCCTGCTCAGCCAACACCCCCAACACACACACACACAGACACACTCACCAAGCTTGGCCCTGTTTGTGTGTAACTTGCCAACATCCCCGACTGTCTTCCCAAGAGACATTCAAACAGATGTGAACTGATTATTGGTGAGCCTACCGCTGGCGAATGTGTCCATCACGGTCCTTTTTTAAAATGACATCTTCAAATTAATTCACGTATTAAGCACAGGGTTATTGACTTATTCGCCTATTGACTCACTGAGGCAAATCATGGAACATTAAAATCGGGATATGACAATCAAATGTAGTGTAAGTCTGCTCTGTAACCTCTACTTCTCCAAATGTCATCACTATAAATGTCGTCCCAATGATGGACAGGCTCCCTATGCGCCGTTCCCATGACTTGAAATCAATGCATTATAATGGCAGGTTTGGAAAATCAATGCGCGACCACTTTGTTCCGACATGGTCAAGTGTGCGTGTGAGAAGTGGAGTCAAAGATGGTGTCGCCGTTTGCAATTTGACAGTCACACCGTGCGTCATCGCTGCCATATTGGATGTGTTGTCCCTCCATTTGTTTCAGCGAGGCATCTGTGGGTGTCTACAGGGGGACGTAAAGGTTTAAATTTGCAGGGGTGCTTAACTCTCTGCCAGACAAGTCGATTTTATTTCTTTTTTGGTATTTTTTAATGCAATTTTGTTCCCAGTTTCTCATTTTCTTGAGGGGAACTAAGCCGTCCATTCTGATTGAGGTTATTTAAATGTTGAGGTACAGCAATAAAGGAATGGCATGCATTTGTAAACGATCCCCTCGACAGTCAGTAGCAGCATGCATAATCGTCCCCGAGTGTACTGGTAGTGAGTAGGAGTGTGACGACCGTGGCAGACTTTGCAATATTGGTAAATAGCACATAGTTGTCCAGGAAATTAATATCAAGAGGTGATTTAATCTCCGGGAATTTAACGATACAGCGATATGGACCCATAATTTGATAAGATATTAATCGATCAAAGCGAAAGACAATACATGATTATTGTCATCATTTAGAAATGGTATTTGGTTAAATAATAGTTCTGCAAAATTGTCTTATATATTTTTTTCTTCGAAATAAATTACGTTTTATCCAAAGAATCTAAAACGTTTTGCATTGTCATGAAATTGCTGATTTACATCCCTTAAGTGAGTCCTAAAATAGTCAACTAAACCTGACTTGACTTATTTTGTTTCTTTATGAGAAAATGCAACAAAATGGTAACCCGCTATACAACCATATATGCCATTTCCCTTTGTGAAGACTTTTAATTTTAATATATTATTATGATGTCAATGGGCATTCAATCGGAAGCACCATTAATATTAACGCCGTCACGTGACACAACAGCTCACTTCTCTAATTCCATTTAAAACGAAGGAGAGCCCCATTTACTCTACCCAACTCAAATGTTCCTCAGCTGGATTGAATGTCACACAACTACAACCTATCACCTACACAGTGGGCTCCAAAATGAAAAAAAAATTAGACACAACTCGTTAAATAGCAACATCTTTTGCATTCTGTTCTTATTCATCTAACGATCAAATGAAGTTTGAACAAGAATCTTGATCTCTCCAATTTTTGGAAGGTTGTTTCATTTGTAATGGTGGAATGACACCAAATTGGCTTGGTGTACATTTTTTTGTTTGCGTGTTCAGATGTGTGTGTGTGTGTGGGCAAAAGCCCCAGATAGAGGCCCAAATGAACAATGACAGCGTGACGCGTCAAATCACCGGAGCTTAACAGACTGCTGCGCCACATTGTTTGATTGCCCGTTACGCGCGTGGGTGTGTGCGCGTGAAAGGGGGAATACCCCTCTACTGGGACACTGTGGAATCACGAGACTGTTGTCATGGAAACGTGACCATGGGAATTTCCCTAGTAACAGACAGGATACGCAGAGGCTGGGAAGAGAAGGGAATATCACCTTGGTGACTGTGGGAAGAACGATAGATAGAGTCGAGGCTTGTTTGAAGAGATACAGTTGAATGGCCAATAATGATTGTGGCTCATTCTTTTGCCATTGTGATTTAAATGGAAACAGAGTTTATTGATAGTCCATTTAGTAGTTGAAACTCTTGCGTCATATGTCTCTTCTTAAATAATGATGCAATTTTGGACCGTGACCTGTGGAGTGCTTGTTTTAGCCTGGCGGTCAGACATGATTATGATCAATGAAATATCCAAAAGTCAGGCTGTGCACAAAGTATGACCTTGACGGTGTGCCAGGTTAAATTTGTTCTCCTTCCGTTTCAATTCTATTTGTATGAGGTCATCTCAATTGTCGATTTTTTTTTTGGAACTTTTTTTGGGGTTGTTTTTTTTCCATCAAAGGATGAATGCAAATTCCATACTGAAATGCAGACATTTTAATGTCTACAATATAGTTTTAATGTACACGCACGTTGAATTGTGACACAGCAAGCACGTATTTTGTTGCAAAGCTTCCCGCCTCGGCTTCCCCTCCGTCCTGCCACAAAATGGAGCCGTCACAAAGATGGAACCCCCCCCCTGCCCACTTCTACCTAACTGGGTCAGCCTCACTTTTGTCTCTGTGCATCACCTTGACTTTACCTTTCTTTTCTGCTTCTTTGGCACAATCTCTGAGGAGGAGATTCCCACCATGTAACAATAATGGGTGTGGTCACGAGCATTCATGCAGATCCATTTTGTGTCTGTGATTTAAAACATTGCCACCTTATCATAGTTTCTCAAGTGGAACAATGACCAGAAAGGATGGATTAGTGGTAGATCCCTGTGAAGGATTTGATATGCTTGACTGGTTGTCGCGTCCCTCTGGATGGGGCGCTGTCACTTTGCTCGGGCTCGATCCTTTGAGAAATTGTTGGAACTGGACAAAAATGACTCGCAGGTTAACAGTACTGCATTCTCATCAGATTTAATAATGTAAAAAAAAAGTGATGAAAGTAATAGGTTCTTGTGTGGAATTTGCGTTTACTCTGTTTGCTTCTTCGATTGGATTGTATGTTCTTAATCACAGCTCTCACTAGAATATATAACCAAATAAAGACATGTTTTATTTGAATTGTGAAGGTTAATATTATCAAGCTAACTTAATCATTCTACCCTAGAACCGCAGCTGAAGGGCATAGTGACCAGGCTGTTCTGCAGGCAAGGCTTCTATCTCCAGATGGGCCAAGATGGAAGTCTGGATGGGACCAAAGATGACAGCACCAACTCCTGTAAGTCCACAAAGCACTCATGTACTCAAGCGACAAAACAATGTTGGATTTTGGAAAACAATGGCATCAAGTTAACTCATTACTTTGCCACTTAAGGTACCGTATTTTCCCGACTATAAGGCGCACTTAAAAGTCTTAAATTTTCTCCAAAATAGACAATGCGCCTTATAATATAGTGCACCTTATATATGGAAAAATGTCATTCATTGAGGGTGCGCCTTATAATGCAGTGCGCCTTATAGTCGTGAAAATACGGTAGTCATTATTCTTTGCCAACAACTCATTTATTGCCAGATATACTATGATTCAAATTGGGTTAGTTATCGTTAGCTGATTCACAACCATAGACATATAGACAATTTTCTTTTTTTAAATGATAAACTGGTCATAACTAAAGAACAAAAAAAAAGACTATAAAGAAAGTTTATGCTAAAAAAACTTTTTTTGTATGTCCAGTGCTCATGTAGTTTTAGCTTGTGGCAGGCTGTTTGGTCATGAATGAGTTAAAGAAGGAGAACATTACCATTAAAAAGATTCATTGAGAATTGTAGATAGACAAATTAGCTTGGTCCTCAATCACTGTCAATGGTAGCCAATTATTTAAAATAGACTGGATGTCAATGACACTGAAACATGATCATTTACGACTAATCTTTCAAGATTTAAAGAACAAAAAACTGCCAATTGAAACTCAACACTTTTGTAACTTTTCTTCTTACATTCCCACTACTCGCCACGAAATAATGTTTGTTGGATTTTAGAAGGGTTTCTAAAAAGCACTTTGAAAAGAACCGTCCTGATTAATGAGGACTCTGCCTTCCCTCACGCAATCAAGCCTTGATTGGATGGAAGACGCGATGCAAAAAAAAAAAAAAGTCATATCTGCTGTCAAGCCTTTCATCAGAACGTCTTATTGTGATTATATGCGCGCATATCCTTTTCAGCATAATAGAGAGCTACTTTCATGAAAGATGCACTATGTAGACAAACGCATTAAGACTCACGGCAAAAGAACATGGCAGAAAGTGGATTGTTCCTGTCACTACAGCTGCTTCAACTCTTCTGCTTGCTGTGTGCCTCATCAAAAATGTTTGCAATATCACTTGTCTGTTCAAATTCGGGTTGTCTAATGGGCTTTCAATAACGTTCACACCAAACTCAAAACAAGCATGCTCCTTTGTTTACTTTTATGTAAACTGAAGGCTCTATTTTCCAAGCCTGCATCTCTTTTGGGGGTACAAATGCATGTCTTCTACCTGTTGAGACACCTTCTAAATACATGAGCAGCTGCTTCAACGTCATTTTGAATCTAATTATCAGATTCCAGTTCTAATTGGGATGTGTACGGGTTCACGTCACCCTCCCAGTCCGATTTACGTTGCTCTTAAAAAAATTGAGGCTGAATTGTTCAACATTTTTGGGGGCTTATACAGCAATTATTTTTAATCTTTCCATGCAGCTCTGTTCAACTTAATTCCAGTGGGACTTAGAGTCGTGGCTATCCAATCAGTAAAGACTGGTCTCTACATCGCCATGAACGGAGAGGGTCACCTCTACTCCTCGGTAAGCTTCTTTAAATACCTGAACACATAAGAAGTGTAGAGTAGTACTACTGAGAAATATACAGGTACATTTAGTATGGCACAAATGGCAAGTTGTTATGTGTTTTGCAAGAAAGAAATGCTGGGGCTGAATATGAATAATTTCCATGTTGCCTTTTCAGCACACTTACCCCATCGCACTGTTTCTCCCAAATGGGGGTTTCCTATGAATAAGGGAAGCGGAGTCTCCCTCAACATACACACGCACACAACAAATTAGAGAAAACCCACCACAATGGCGTGCAGGCAGCCTCTTATTGAAATCTAGCTTCAGATTCATGATGTCAGCTCTGCTTCTCATTTAATTGGTTTCTGCAATTTGGCAGCTTGTCATATGCAGTTGAAGAGATGCTCATTAAACATCACAAGGACTCCATACGCATGTTTTGGGTCCGTTTGCAATGGTGCACAAGCCAATAAAAGTGGCATTTTAGCGGGTTCTCTTGACTCGGAGGCCATTTGCACGACAACAAGGGGAAAAATGAAAATAAATAAATAAGTAAATTTCCATTTGTCCATATCGCTTAGTCAGAGAAAGAAAAAAAAAAAGGCAATTCCACTATTACATGGGCCAACTTCAATTAAAAAACAGCCCTTATTACATCCTCATTTCCAATATAAGATTTTCTTAAAATGACCCCAAATTTGACCAACCTGTCCATTTATTTCACTCCCCGAGTCTTTCAAAAATGGCACAATTTAGTCTGGCTAGATTGAGCATGCATATACATGAAAATGTCGGAAATTTCATTTCATTTCTCCAAACAAAAACCACCAACAAAACTCTGCTCTTGCATTTCAACTTAAACATGGTGCTGTTTTGTATTTTTAAAACTATTCTCAAGCATTTTCTCATACTAATTTTATGCGTATTATTTAAAATTTGAAGGGTGGGACATAAAACTTTTCCTTTTATGCTTGATGCATGCAAGGCACTAAATTTTTATTTTTCACAAGCATTAAAACAGTTTGTGGTTTTTAACCAGTAAATAATGTTTTAACATGAATGATATTTTCTTGTCATAGACGCAGCATGAGTCGTACTTAATTTTTGCATTCCATATCAGCCTGCAAAATGTAAAAGAAAAATAACTTCCTCATTGTTTACTGTTCCATGAGATTTTTGGCTTCTTGAAATTTGATAATGGTGTGTTACAAACTTAGTTATACTTGGTCGCACTCGCCTACGGGTGCTTGATTTTAAGCATCTGGTTGTGTGTGCGCGTACATGTGCGGAGGTGTGAACGTGCCTTTTTTGAGGGTGTGACCAACAGATGGCTCCATGTGCAATGAGCTGCTATCGGATAATTATGCACCAGGCCACAAAGTGTGGATGAGCTTGGTGCGTAAATGAAACGTGGAGGAGGAAAAGAGTTTTTTCCTGGGGCACAGGTGATGAAAAAAAAAAAGCATGCAGGCTTTTTATCGTGTTTGAATCAGACTTTGTGGAAGAAGTAGAAAGAAAGTGGATTTTATCATGCTGGCTACAGTGAGACATTTCTTTTCATTCCTGACTTTCATCCATCTTTTCCACTGTGCTGCTTTAGGTGTGACTGTCACTAGTCCTGGTGGACAGATTTTGGGGGTGCAAAATCTAAAATTGAACTCAGTTTATACCTCAAGTTGATGGACTGAAGGATCCTAGTTTTTGCAACAACAAAAAAACAACCAAAAAAAACCACAACGAGAATAGTGTACATTCTCATCTCTTTCTGAAAAGGTTTATCCTCACTAGGTTTGCGGGGGGTGCTGAAGCCTATTCCAGCTGGCTTCGGGCCAGAGGCGGAGCACACCCTGAATCTGTGGCCGGCCAATTGCAGGGCACAAGGAGACAAACCACCATTCATGCTCACACTCGTTCAATTTAGAGTGTCCAATCAACCTAACATGCATGTCTTTGGAATGTGTGAGGAAACTGGAGTACCCAGAGAAAACCTACACAGGCCTAGGGAGAACATGCAAACGCCATACAGGTGGACCGACCTGGATTTGAACCCAGGTCTCCCACTGTGAGGCCAACACGCTAACCACTCACTCACTGGGCTGCCCTACAGCACGCTTTTGTTTAAAAGAATAATTTTCAAATATTGATACTCCATTAAATACGAAATAAGCACACATGACTACAATTTATATTTAAAACAATGATTTTTTAAATAATTTTGTCCAAGTACTGTAATGAAGGTAAAAGTGAATAGCCTTTTCTGCAGCTTTTGCAGTCATCATACTTTGCTTATCTGAAGGAAAAGAATAAAAATCTCACACAAAAGATTTATTTCGTGTTCAATTTTTTCCCCAGTGATATCCATGCCACAAAGTTTAAGGAGGAGTACTAAAACCTATCCCAGTTGAACTAATGCCAGTACTGTGACAATGCAATATTGACAAGATTGGATAGAACAACTCACCTACACCCTTTATGTTTTTATCACTACCAAGAAAAATCTGCTTCCAGCCAACGTATTTGTCAGCAAAATTACAAAACGTCTGCAGTGGCACTCGCTTTTTACTCCTTTTTTTTCTTTTTGTCTCGCCTCCTCCACACCAGATCCTGTTTCTGTGGAACAATTTGTTTACCCACAATTCCCCTGTGTAATTAGTGCTCTGATAATAACTGGAAACAAACACCCACAAACTGAATATATGCAGGCATACGTGTTTTCTGCCACTCTGGCTTGAAATGACAACTTTTTAAACAAAAGGGCACCCCCGATCTTGTTTCCGTTTAAAAAGCCTGAAACAATTTAGGGTGATCTTTATTATTATTAATTTTTTTTACAGCAAAAGCTGTTTTTTTAAAGCGCTTGTCCAAAGAAGCAGGTTTGAACGATGTCTCTTGTAGAAAACACATTTTCAGCAGACTTCGCAGTACTGTGTTTGGGGACCCCGCTTTACGTCACCAGCTTGAGCCATCTAGCCATCAACTAGTCTTCGACCCGTGTGGCCTCACAGTATGATGATCCCTCAGGAATAGGAAAACTCGCGACCTTTCTGACATTTAATGTTGCGCAGCTTTTTCATAGTTTGTTCTAAGATGCGAGTCATGCGGACAAGAAAGGAAACCAAATTAAAACTGGCTGAGAATTTAAGCTAATTGTTATTTTTTTTGGAGTGCAATGGACCATAAAAAAGGGAACATTCAGGAATTGGAGGACTAACACCGTCCTGCTGTGAAAATTAAAAATAATGTAGTACCTCGAGATGCGAGCTTAATTCGTTCCGGGACTGAGTTCGTATGTCGATTTACTCGTAACTCAAATGAACATTTCCCATAGAAATGAACTAAAATCAAATTAATTTGTTCCAACCCTCTGAAAAAAAGGAGTCTAAGCACTCCTTTAAATCAGATTTTTCCACATGCCAGTCACAAAATTGACTCCAAAATTAAACTAGAATAATTCATTTTTTGGGGTCTTTTTTTCAAACTATTTATGGTACATGTGTCCCGCCACCATAACCTATATAGCCAGATAGAAAAAGAAAGTAGTAAATCACATGTTTGATGGTCATCAGACAATTTTTCAAAGGAACGATCAGGTCAAGTTCACATGCTCTCTCCAAGCTTTCATATTTTTCTTAAATTGTCAACCTTGAGTGAATGTCTCATTCTACTTCATGTCATTCTGTTATGTATTTCATCAGTATAAGACCCTTCTTTATTTTTTCCTTTACTTATATAAATAAGTAATGAGGTCCTTTTTGGTCAGCAATAATTGATATATAAGATAAGTTTGGAAAAAGTAATACGAATATAGGTTTGCAACTTGGCTACTGTTATTAATTATTATTTTTATTGCAATGAATCATAAATATCCCACAATTTTCTTTAAAAAAAAATACCAATCTGTAAAATAAGCTAATCAAGCCTTTCATAATTTGAAGGAATTAGTGGCAGAAGACCAAAAATGTCCAATTTTATCAAGAAAAGGGGATTTTTCTTTAATAATGTTTGGGCTGTCTGGAACCTTGCCCAACAAGAAACATGTGACAACAAGATTTTTGTGGCCCTTTTTCCGTTTCACCCTGAATGGAACTGGCAGAATTGTATCCAGGGTTCACGTCCCAGTCAAACGTTAACATCGAACATGTCCGTGTATAACTGAGAGGCAGAAGGAAGAAGAGCAATGAGAAGAATGCGAGAGAATCTCCTGCTGTTTTTCCCCAACCGGGAGCCTGTTGTTGTCGTGATCCCGCCTTTGTGATTTCTTCTCCCTCTTCTTTTTCTTCATGTCCCAATTTCCCTCCACCCTGCGCTCTTTCATTCATTCTTTTGCCCTTCTGCTATTTAGAAACGAATGACGGGACCTCACGGTCGGTCGAGCGCCGCTGAAATGACTCACCTAGTTTGAGATTCAGCGTCAAACAGCTTTTATTCTAAAAGCAGCTTTGAAAGATGCATGGCTTCCCTGCTCAGCGCAAACACACAAAAAATCATCCTCCTCAACAAATGAATAATGAATATTAGCCCAAGGTCGAGCCTAAATATGTATTACAATCTATTAAATCCCCCCAAAAGATTGAGTGACGCTTTCAAATCAGAGCAGTCACCTACCTACGCGCGTTTGGTGGCGGCGACGGCGGCGTGCTCGTATCATAAATACAGTGTTCAATCTTCATCAACTGCCTGATTTTGTCAGCAAGCAATTATTTAGTCACATTTTGTAGCTGAGCAAATGCTCCCGAACCTCCTTCCATTCATCCCCTGGAGCCACAAGTGTGTTTGCGTGTGTACGAGTGCGCAAACACCACAATCGACTCACAGCTGCTTACCGACAGCCCTTCTTAGACTTGCCACACTTGTGTTCTAAAACAACAATCTTAAGAAGAAAGCTCTATATTAATAATATACCTTAATATACTTAAATATAGCACGTGGTCATGGCATACATTCATGCCTCATGCTCAAAACCCCACTAACCACGTACGCACATACTCACTCACTCACTCACTGACCCCTCCCTCTCAGCGCTGGTTGGTTGCCACGGCTACATTGTCGCCTCTCTTCCTCATGTTGCTATGAGACTCGGACCGGCAGACCTGATCTGAATGACAATGTGTCTGTGCTTCTGGAAAGAGGGCCACAACAGCCAATAAGAGGAGGCCCAGACAAACATAGCCAAAAGGGGCTTTATTTAGGCCTCCTGGGACATGTACTTCATCGAAACGTTTGTTAATCCGCGCAGACAGTTCATTCATGGGAGAAGAAGAGGATTACCGCCGCGCACTTGTTCTCATTGCCATTTCTTTGTTGTTTGTGGAGTTGGATTAAATTCCCGAAATGACTTGCTAAAAACTTTGCAGAGGTGGGGCTTAGGTCACCATCCAATCCATTGCTTAAGGATTTGATTAAACGTTTCCTCTCTGCGGCTCGATAAAACTTGCTCACGTACAGTGTTGCCACACCGCACAAGCGGGGAAAGCTCTGCGTTTGAGCCCTACGCCACTAGAAATGAACTGTTTTCATTTAAAGAAGACTATATATTGTGGACTAGTCTTTTCCCCTATTAGTATAAATAGCTTCCTTACATTTTGCATCATATACTGCTGCCATTTGCAATAATAGGAGCACTTAACAACTGTTTGTGTTTACACAAAAGACTTATTAGATTAATTATGAGCTGAACACACATCACCACTTCTATTTGGATGGGTAAGAATTACCCACAGATAAGGACGATAAGCATGGTATTCTTAAGAACTTTGTAGAAAAGGCCACTGCATAGGTTATATATTTAAACTTAGAATTATCAACTCATGTTATCTTTGTAAATATTTAAATTCTGCTACAATTTGGTCTTCTCCCAATAAAAATGGGAGACAAATTCAAATACAATTGGAAATACCATTGTGCAAAAATATACTTACAGCTTGTGTGTTTTCTTAAGTGATGATTAATTAAATGTCAATAGTCAGTATTTCAAAATACACATATATTGTTCTTGGAGACTAAGTAGCCACTGTTAGGGTGAGATGTACCATTCCACCAAATTTTCCATAATTTCCTCTCCTAGCCTGACAGAACAGAACAAAAGAATCAATGCAAACATGTCACCTTGGGCACTGAATTGACTGCCTGATTAAATAGCTCATCAAACCAATCAACATATCATTTTTTCCCCCCAAGTGCTGTTATATTTCCTCCCTTTCCTCCTATACATTGTTTCAAAATGATAACGTTTGGTCTTTTCATGCCCGTCTCCTTAGGAAATGTTTACCCCGGAGTGCAAATTTAAGGAGTCTGTGTTCGAGAACTACTATGTGATCTACAGCTCCATGCTGTACAGGCAGAAGGAGTCTGGCCGGGCCTGGTTTTTGGGCCTTAACAAGGAAGGCCAGGCCATGAAGGGCAACAGAGTCAAGAAGACCAAACCAGCTGCACATTTCCTGCCTAAGCCTATAGAAGGTAAAATCCCACTGAAACCACGTTGTTCTTGTCCACTTGCTATTGCCAGCGATATATCAATTTAGAATCATTTTAAAAAGGATATTGGTTGATTTTATCAATTTTACTATATATTTACAGATTTGGGGGGGGGGGGTCAGTGAATTAAAAAAAAGTATGTATGGATTTGTATGTATTTATTTTGCTCTCTCAGTTGTTCACAAAGTGGTGCACTGCGCCACATCCTTGCTTGCCTTTCAGGATTTATAATAGAAAATAAAGACACTTAAGTATTTTATTTGATCACCTTTGGAATTGATGCCAACAGTTGTTTTTTAAGACTGCCCTTTCTCCCAAATCCAAGTTTAAAATGAGTAAATAAAGTCATTGTAAAATAAAAAACAACTAAATTAATCAGTTTAGACGTAACTCTGTCTTTGTACTGTATTCATACATTTGAGTAAATAGGTTAAAGACACTTTGCAATTTTACATCATGTCTTAAGTTTATTGGAATTGGGTTTTGTATAATGCACATTAATATTTCTTCTTTTTCATCTCCTCCCTAGTTGCAATGTACCGAGAGCCTTCACTGCACGATGTAGGAGAGGCGGCGCCTAAGATCGCCGGGGTACCGCCTTCCAAAAGCACAACCAGCCAGCCGGTGGTCATGAACGGCGGAAAGCCTGTCAGCAAACCTGACAAGGAGGAAACATAGCGCACCCCTCTCTAGCCCCACTCCCCCTTTCCGTCCACAAGCAACCAGGCCAGGAAAAGTCTACAATTCTGCCACAAAAGTGACACAACAAGACTCCAAAGTTGAGAGTGGTTAACAGCGAGTACACAGCAAGCATCCCACTGCTCACGTTATACGACAGAAGTGATGTTGTAGACGGCTTAGTGCCAAAAAAGGAGGACGACAAAGTGGCAGCAGTACGACATCCCTGTCTGTGCTGGAAAGGCTTTTCCTGAAATCAAACACAAATGTGTCCTCTCTACCGGTGTTTTCCTGTGACAGTATGTTACTAAGAGGCCTCCTTGTCCACTGATCATGTTCGGTTGCCAGGTATGCTTGCCTCAGACACACACACACACACACACTATATAGATTTGAAAGAGTGCAAGAGATGCGGCACACAACGTTCTGCATCTGACCTGAAATAAAAACCCTACTGTTGGGTTTTTATTCGACAAATACAGTCAAGCATGTTTCATTGTGGGTTTGGGGACACAATAAAGCTGGTAAAAACCAAGAGTTGTGCCCATACACAACACACTTTAGTTGCTACCTCCCTGGCGAGCACCAAAAGAATGCCACCACTTCTTTCCCTTTTAGTTCTTCAAGAATTCTGGCAAAAGATGACTCGAACAAAGTTAAAGCTATGGGCAGCGTTACTGTTTACATGAAATAGCAGAGGACACCTAGAATGTAGCTGAAAGGGAACGTTATGCACTCTCAGAGAAAAGTATAACACGGTCTAATGAAGGCGTACAATGGCCCGTATATCGGATGCTTGATGTACCGTTTGGACGCTCCAAAAAGGTAACTGCATGACAACCAAGCAAAATGGTAGCCCCACACATTGATTGTACTTTGAGGGAAAGAAATCAAATCCCATTTCTGACAGTGTATCATAACCTGCTGCCTTGCAAATAACTTGATAAAGGTGGAAGGGTAAAAGTGAACAGGGTAAATTATGTTAAAGCCACAATATGTCCATGACATGAAACATGAAGGTATTGTCATGTTTTTTTTTTTGTTTAATGGTTGGTTTTAAGGACCGACCGAATAGTGCAGAAATGTTTGCCTCCCTCAGAATGTCGATGAAAGGCGATAATTCACTGTGACCGTCACATGGCTCCAATCTGTTTGAGACTCGCTCAACAACTGAGATTTTTTGTTTGTGAAGTAATCTAGAAGTTGTGTGTATCGTCTCTTCAACGAAAAGTATACTGTGATGCTTCTCGTCTTGTTTATACAAATGCACGAGAGATGCGGCTCGGAGTGATTTTAATGTTTGACTGCCGTTGACAGTGTCATACATCGAATCCATTTGAATTGCCACTCTTCCAAGTCGAATGGATTGGATGCCTGTCATCGTCAATGGCACGGAATGAGTTGAGCGGGGGTGGGTACGCCAGTGCCCACCAATCTACATGAAGTAAGATTGACATGGTTATTTGAAATGAGTTATTTAGGCATGCAGAATCCACTTACACGGCAAGTTTTAGCACCTGCACAGGGAAAATGTGGTACTATATATCAGGGCTATATAGTATGTAAGGATTTGGACCAGCTTACACTGTAAAGAAAAAACATGTTGATTGAACTGGCTTTTTTCAAGTTTTTAATGGAGAATTCAGACACGTTATCTGCTCACCATTCAAATGGACTTCAAATTATTTAAAGTAAAATTTGGAACATTTAGTTCACAACGGTAACATGTTGAATTGAGTTTTGCTTAAAAAATTTGGTTAAAAAATTGGTTGAAATTTCATGTTCAATCAGCCCCAAGTAACGTGAACTTCAGGTTACCGTATCTACAAAACACTTTTTTTACAGTTTGACTAGGCCTGCCTGCGTTTATTTTGTCTGTTTTTCCCTCTTTTACTCTTACTTTAATGTATAATAGTTTCAAGGTTTCTCATTAATTAAAAAATTGACCCTAAAAATGCCGTTTATACTATAGGGCGACTAATATAATTTGTTTCTCCTTTCACTCTACATTGTTTGGCTAGTGCAATTTATAGTCCCAAAAGTACTTAAACTGAAGTCCTACAATTAAATATTTAAAAAATTGGAAAAGCCAGTGAAGCGCATTGGCTTCAAACTTCATCCAATTAATTTATTCTGTGTAGTCCAGGTCATATCTAAGAAGATGAACACAATGAGGAACGGTTACTGTAGGATTGCGTCAAACATTTGCTTTCAGCCACTTTTTGTTTTTTTATGATTAACAGACAATCTCTCTATGGACTATAATGAAATTGTGATCTGATGCGAGGATGGGGCAAGGGGAAGTGAATTCAGAGAAAAGAATGTATACACAAAAGACAGATGAGAAATGAAGGCCAGTCGTTACAAGGCAGAGAACTATAAAGTACAACAGAGCCTGGTAGAATAGTAGTATACAACAAAACAACTTGTGGGAGTAAGAATCCAGAGAAAGCCGGTTGAATTCACCCTGTAAAAGGGCTACACACACACCTGTCCTATTGCCTAATCTGCCCCACTGAGCATTTACATCACCAAGAGATACTTTGCCATGAAGCTGCTAACTAGAAATGAACACAGCCTCACTTGGCTTCACTGTGGCGTCTCTTACGACAGCAACGACTGTCCTGACTCTTGCGCATGACGATGCATTGCACCCTCAACATGACTACGTTAGCCGAGGCCGCTATAATGGTAGCATGCCTTACTCATGTGTGAAAGTTGTAAAAGAAGAAGTATTACTACTTTCATGCACTATCCGTTAAAAAAAAACAAAATAAAATAAAAAAAACAGGAGCCTCAACCTCATCTGGTGAGATGTTGACGCTAAGTCTTATTTTAAATCAGTTTTTTATTCGTTTTTTTATTTTATTTTTTGCTAACTGGAATTTAATAATCTGTCCAAAAATAATTCTAAACGCGAGCCTGGCATATAATTCGATTATATTTTTTGCATTGCAATTTCTGATATAGGCTGTTATTATTGCAGTGTTAAAATGTAAAATGAGAGGTCTAAGATGGCAATGATAATGCTCATTTTGTACATTTATCTTCTGAGTCGCTTTATCCTCACTAGAGTCGCGGAGGGTTCTAGGACCTATCCCAGCTGACTTCGGGCCAGAGGTGGGGGACAACACCCTAAATCGGTGGCCAGCCAATGGCAGGGCACGAGGAGATGGACAACCATTCACTCTCACACTCATACTAAGGGGCAATTTAGAGTGTCCATCCAGCCTACCATGCATTTTTTGGGGGATGTGGGAGGAAACCGGAGTACCTGGAGAAAACCCACACAGGCCCGAGGAGAACATGCAAACTCCACACAGGTGGACCAACCTAGATTTGAACCCAGGACCCTAGAGATTTGAGGCTGACACACTAACCTCTGGCTGCACCGGTTCTGTGCCGTTCATACAGTGTTTTCTATTCGAACCCGCTTTAAATGAATAATTACTCATCCATAATGTGCATTGATTGAAGTCTATCGCCATTTTTTTTTTCCATTTGCTCGGTATTTGTTGGAAAGATTTTACAGCAAATTCTAAAATAATATCCGCAAAAAAAGATAACATTTTTTCAGCACATATTTAGTACTAAAGTTAGCTCAGCCTTATGCGCTCAGATTCCAGCAGTGGTTCTTTGTTCCGGATTAGAATGAGCACTCTGTAAAGATAGCCACAAAGAAAGAAACAATGCCATTTGACTCATCAGACCAGCTTGATCTTCTCGGTAGCAGGTCGTCAGCGCCCGTAGCCAAAAACACTTGACCGTAGCAGACGCACATGACCGGATGTCGCTAGGTGACCTCATTTTTCGTACGGCACATTTCGGTCAATAGTTTGCGTTCTGCACCTGCGCAGACACACTCACTCTTGGGCTTCAAATTGGTTAAAAAAAAAAGAAGAACAAAAAAAACAGTGTCATGTCAAAATGTGTCACGCGTATTTATGCTGTTGTCTCAATGGGAAGTCGTTGTAGATTGTCTGATCCGATACCGTTTGGCTTATATAGTGGAACCTTCTAGGGCAAAACACTGCTGCGTTTTTGTACTATTTGCAATTCCACATCATTAGATAAATGAATAACTTGTGCCTGTAGTGGCGCAACTTGAGATCATAATTAAAGTGAGCATCAAAGGAATAAACTTCCTAAAAAAACAACAACAAAATAACACAAACACTCATTACAGAAACAGCAGCAGCCTCAACGTGAGGTGTTCAGAAAACAAAACAAAAAGATTTCAAAAACAAAAGAAAATTTTCGCTAGCACCAATTTTCCGTCCCTCCATTTTGAACCTGATTTTAACTGGCACAGGATTAATTATGGATGGTGGTTGGTTATCCAATAATGTAGGTCACATGGGCATACCTGTCAACCTCAATCGTTTGCTTGCCTTATTAATGATTGCAATTCCCCTTATTAAGCAATGATTAACCGTACAAATGCAACGTGGCACAAATTTACTCACATAGGGCGCACTTAAAAGTCTAAAATGTTCCCCAAAGTGGACGGTGCGCCTTTTGCATGCACTAAATTCAACATTCTGTAGATGTCGACTTATGACACTGACAGCTTGACTGTCTGGATACATTGCTTGCTGACTCGCTATGTGAAAGGGGAATGCACGTGTGCTTATCATGCTTAAAACATGACAATATTAGCAGCCATACATGATGTTTTTGTCTGCCGAGATGATCTGGATTTGAGTCAAAATGGGAAAAACGGGATTGGATTTATGAAAAAACCTACATAAAAGTTGTTATACGGCATAAACTATTTGAAATGATCAAAAACTTATAAAATTTGGGATAAAATCAGAAGTTGACAGGTATGTATGGGAAATGGGAGACCTTTTCACTGCGTACTCAACACTAAAAAATATGTCAAAATATGAAACATTTGTTTATAATTATATTTGATTTGGTCCCTTGCCTATTTTTTCCTTCCATATAGAATACTACTAGTCTGCTTATGTTTGTCTCTTTAGATTTCTATAAATCATTGGCCTATCTTAAGAATACTTTCTTTAGTAATGCACTGTGATTGGTCCAAAAACGTTGCTTTTGTGGTGTATTTCTCCATAAACATGACGGTTCTCCGATGCCTTGTTATTTTCCTTCAAACGCTGTGATAAAAAGCAAAAAAAGCGTCCCATAGAGTTTCCCCATGTAGGACAACTGTTCACATGAGTAATGTTCCACTGTATGGGCCAATTTCAAGTCTTTTGGCCAGTGTTGTGCTTGTCTTTTGTAGACAAAATGTGGATCTTTGCCGTGTTTTGTAGCACTTGTGTAATGCTGTAAAAGGTTGCTAGGAAATCAGCAGAAAGCCCTGACAATCATGTTTCTCATCATTTCATCAGGATAACCTGGATTCAAAGTTGTGAGAGATTACATTCAAATGTTGTGTGTGTTATTCACAACAAATTTGCTGCTGTTGAATTAGTGAACAATGTTCTGCAGTTCTTAACATGGAGCATTTGTCATGTTTTTGATTTGAGTTGAAGATCTTCTATGTACTGTTGGGATGCATTATTGTCATTATGCGGCACTCCTCCTTTTTTTTTTCTTCTTTTACCGGGAGGGAATCTTTTTCATGGTGCACTTCAACTCTGAATTATCAATCATCTGCTTGTTGGGTCAGCACCCGGGGGAATGCGGCTTTTGAAGATCTCTCAAACGTATTCAAGAATAATTGTGCGGCACGGACCAAAGATGCAGATAAAACAGGGTTCTCCAGGTTGCTAATCACACATCCCAATTAAGGTGAGCATCTCTGTAGTTAGTCCGTTCTGGCACCAAGGCTACCACTAAGAGCCCTGCACAGGGAAAGAGCATCTGTTTCAATTAGCAGGGAGCCATGGTGACAAAGCTGGACATCTTTTACTTTACACTCATGTGTGCTGCTTCCGAGGGGACGTGTTGTAACGGTGGCTTGTCAGCAATGCGGCCACCTTTTTGTGACTCACGGACATGCGATAGTTGAAACTGTGCTGGTGATGTAGCCCGTCTAATTCTGTTTCTCAAACAGGAGAACGCCTTACTACATTATGCTTGTTGCGGTAGCATAAACTGTGTCCTCTCACTGCTTGGTTTCCACTTGTTGCACTTGTTTATTTTCTAAGGTCCAAAGCAAGCTTTCGTTGGGGCTAATGCATGTGATCATGTAGGAAGTATATATTCAATACAAAAAAATCTAATAAAATAGTGGGGAAAATATGGTTTTTAATTTAGTCCATTTGGATTCCTTACATTTTGGTTGTCTTTTTTGTTAATATCCACATTGGTTATTTAATTTATTGTAATGATTGTTTTTATACTAGTTCCTTCCTGAGTTCCAAAATCATGCTTGTTAGGTTAATTGAAAACTATTCATTCATCATATACAGAAGGTGAATGAATGAATGAATCATTGTTACTTTCGAATGTGTGTACTCAAGTACTTGGTGTACTCTTTCAGCACTTATTTTCTACAGAATCTCCCGAGAAGGACGTAATATGGGAAAAATTGATGATCATACATACAGAAATCAAATAAATCCTACATTTAACACTTTCGTTTTAGCCTATTTTTTCATTACCCAATTTATCAACTGATTTGCACTAGTCAATTTACTCTACCGTCAGAAGGCATCTTTAAAAAAAAACGATATTTATTGTCTTTCCTGTTTTTTTTTTGTGTGTGTGTAAAGATTAACAACATCGGTAATAAAAGCAAGCTGATGTCCTGCATCTCACCAGTGTTACTCCTGTACGGTTACAGTAAGTTGGTAGCAAAATGTGGCGAGTGCTGAATGTCTTTGAGTCAATGTTCAGTTTCTCTAACATCCATAATATGCAAATATTGTACAGTTTGTGTCCAACTTATTGTATACACACAGAGCATAACAATATTAAATAAAAGATTTATAGAAAGGAAACATGGCTTTGTGTTATTTGCCTTGTGTATATATATATATATATGTATACATATCTATATATGTACATGTATATATATGTATATGTTTGTGTATATGTATATATATGTATATGTTTGTGTATATGTATATATATGTATATATGTTTGTGTATATGTATATAAATGTTTGTGTATATGTATGTATATATGTTTGTGTGTATGTATATATATGTATATGTTTGTGTATATGTATATATATGAATATATGTTTGTGTATATGTATATATATGTATATATGTTTGTGTATATGTATATATATGTATATATGTTTGTGTATATGTATATATATGTATATATGTTTGTGTATATGTATATATGTTTGTGTATATGTATATATACATATATATGTGTATATGTATATATAATGTTGAAAATAAGGTTTGAAGACAGCAACAGGATTATTTTAAGCCTGCCGCACACCAAGAGGTGCGGGCCTAAGCGAATCAATTGGACAGGTGCAGGGGGAGAGGGAAAAAAATACAAGGCGCGACTCTCTGCGTCACGTTGGGCTATTGATCTTTGCACATTTCAGCCACCTCAATAATACAAAGAAGGAATGGGTGAGAAATGGGAGTCTGCTGGTTCCTCTACACACTGCAATCCGCCATTTCTGTGACAAAGACAACACTTTTCCTATGCAGTAAATATGAAAAAATAAATGTAGTTAATATATTAAATATAACATTACTGATACTGTCATGAGTGAAGTTGTTTGGACCCAAATGCAGGGACAGGATGCACACGGGAAATTGCAAAAACTTTTTAATGTCAAGAAGTGGATGGTGGGCAAGCCAGTTGTCTGGAGCCAATGAGGCCTAAGGGGCAGTTGGCTTATGACGGAGTAATCAGGTGGTTAAAGTCTCATGTAGTCCTGAAGACAACCTGGCCCGGCATTTGCGTTTTAGACAGGCTTTTACTATACTGGGCTGATTTGAGTACATTCCAGCCATGTTGACAGGTGAGCTGAGTTGGCTTGATGAGGTGGGCGTGCCTGGCCATCTTTCCTGCATTTTTGTTTGAACTCCTCACCTTTGTGACACCAGACTCTATTCAAGCCATGTGTTACTAGGAGATTAATCTTGGTCTCATTGTTCCAAAGACAAGAGTCCCAGTGGTGTAAAGTGGTTCAGAAAATGAATGAATGAACTCTACTATAGTTCATTCATTCAAAGAGGAATGCTATCGTTATTATAGCTTCCCTCTTTGTGTTTAAAGATACATAAGAGTTTCATTGTAGTATACACATACTTTTTTATAGCATCAAGACCACAAAAATAACAACCATTCTATGTCATCTTCAAACCATGGATGTTGAGTTGGGAGGACAAACCACCTCGTGGAGCGCGGTAAGCAAGCCACCATCTTTTACACATACAATATGGCGGGACAATATGGGCGTGGTTACGCCTAATGGAGACGTAGGTTCGTAAATTAAGCACATGCGCAGTATCTCTTCCTTTCAAAGTGTTTTCCATGCCGACAGACGACTAGCACACCAACGAGGTAAGTCGTTGAGCAATTTACTGGCCTAAGTGCATTTTTACCATGCTACAGGTAGATTGTTTAGGAATCACACCATCGACAATTTGAGTTTGGGGTCCTTTTCCCCACCGGCTGTGTGCCCCATATAAATATATATACAATGTGTATATGTTTGATTTTTGCAGCTATCGCTTTTAAGGATAAATGTCAAACCACACTGCCATTATTCTATAACACTCATCTTTGCTTTTCTGTGCAGTTCTCATTCAAAAGCGCAACACAATATGTATTTGAAATGCGATGACATTTTCAAAGGGTGCCGATATCTTTCTTCCAAAGATTTAAGATGCTCCTTTCGTGATGTCCTATGTTTCAAGTTGGCTTTTTCCATCTTCCTCCACCGTCTCCTTATTCAGTCAACCCCCCTCCCTCCACTCCGGAGCAACCATAAGGCTGATGAAGAAAGAAATGTGGATATAGGAGGTGAGAAAGCAATCATTTATCTCTCAGGTGATAAGTGACATTTGGTGCATTCACACATCGACACGTGCACCTTGACACACACCTGCACACGCACACACTGGTTCAACAGTGTACAGCCCAGCAAACACACAGTCTGAATACTGATTAACCAATCATGGCCTGCTTTTGCCCGGCACCAGAGATGCTTGTTTGGCACCATGGCAACCGTAAAAGCATCGGCCAAGTCACTTATTGAGGATGGCTGTGCGCATGTCTTTCCAGCATGGACTGAGGAAAATAAATTTGATCTAGAATGATCCGCCTCAAACAAGCTGCAATTTGTTGTTTACGGACATGTGCTGTAAAAAATAATTATACATATATTTATATATTATATATATATATATATATATATATATATATATATATATATATATATATATATATATATATATATATATATATATATATATATATATATATATATATATATATATATATATATATATATATATATATATATATATATATATATATATATATATATATATATATATATACATACATACATACATACATATATAATATAGTTAAGATCACTGACAATGTATACAGTGTTAAACACACGAGCGAGTGTATTTTTTACATGACAACCCAAATGAATGCACTAAAGCTAAATCTTGTGAATTTTGTTTCAGAAGTTAAATTTACATTTTAATTTCATTTTACAGCAAACTAAAGCCAAATATTAACCGCCACAAGAAATGTATTAGAATTTGAATATAAAATAGAAGTTTGCATGTTTTCCGCGTGACCCAATTGGTTGTTTTGCATTGGTTCCAGTGTAGGAGATAGGCCCGGTGTTTTGTTCATAAAATTGTAGGATCGGGTGTTTTCCTTCCACTCTGTATTTGTCTTTGATGTCACAGTGCTCTGAAGAAACAAGAGACATTTCTTTCCAGCCAAACCTGAAAGAAAAAATAACATTTACTTTTTCTGTGTCCCCCTCTTTTAGACAAGGAAGGTAACCAAAGTATAAAGGTAACCGATCCAATTATCATTTCTGCCCGTTGAACCCTCTCCTGTATACACACCTTGTCAGCCTCATCGAGAACTCCTCAAATGCGGTAAGTGAAGTCTTAGGCACAGATCTGCTTTCCCACAGTCCTCCTCTAGTGTCGTCTCATATTTATAATTCAAGAGGTTCAGTTTTGCAACTACAAACAAGAATATGAGACCAACAGTACCATTGTTGTGATTGATGGAACCATTAAATTCTTGAGTGATCAGTTTGTGAACTTGATGAAGGAGGTGCGTGACTACATTAGGTCAAGTTCAACAAAAAAAAAATCTGTTTTTATTAACTTAATCCTGACTCCACCATAGATTTAAATTGAAGAGCTGCACTAAAACCTTCAAAAAAGGCCACTCAAAATACTAAAATGATCCATCAACAAAGAGAGGCTAGAAAAATATCTCCATAGATACAAGAACAACTCATTCCCAAAGAGAGAAAACACTTGATTTAGAATTTTAGATTCTTGCTTCTCAGCTCATCGAAAAGAAGCAATATGTCCGTTTCAAGACACGCTTGCTAAGCGAAATGCCATTAAATGGCAGCTGTTCACTTGAGAGCCCTGTTATTTTCATTGGTACCTTTTAAAGGTAGACCATTGCTCCTATGTGGAGGCCTGCAGAAAAGGCCAATTGAAACGCTTGTCAATGGAAATGTCAGCATGTTTTCCATGTTAAGTATATGCTAAAACTACATTGACAGTCTGCTTATTTAAGTTATTGTGCACTTCCAAGTCTACCCCTGAATGCCAAATGGTGGTTTGATGGACTAAGTACGTATTATATCAGGCGAGCAGAATGGATACTTGCATGATTTAGCTTAGGGTGGCTGCAAAAGACAACATCGTCCTCTAGTGGCTTTTTTGAGTGCAGTGAAATCCTCATATGATCATTTAGCACATCTAAATCAAGTCCCAACAACTCTTTAAAAAATTATTTTTATTGAACGCGCATGGCGTTTCTTTAGTTCTACTTGCTTGAAACATTACACGATTTGCAATGCTAATGATAGTGACACAGCACAACCTGTTACAGTATTTACACGTGTGAAGAAATGGATTCAATTTATTTGTCTTCATAATTGCTAACGGAAAAACACAAAGCATACCTGTAACATGCGTGCTTGTATATACATGAGAGTTAGGTCATAAAAAAATGTTCTCATCAATAAGGCTGTTTGTTTTTCCTGGAGCTGACTTTTGCTGGGTTGGCGTCAACTATTGCCGGATAGTTCACAGCAGCAAGTGAGTGCAGGCAAAAAGCACAGCATTCATTTGGAGTGAAGTGCTGGTTGTCTGGTCTGTGATGTCATATTAGTAATCCCCAAGAAGTAGAGCTCAGATATTGGACATCCGTCGCCCCCTTGTGGCTCCTATCGATGCTCGCAGCCTAGGTTCTCTGGCCCTGAGTGCGGAACAGTTTGGACAGCGTTAGCTCAAAGTGCGTCTTGTAAAGAACTGGGCTTTGTCACACCTGTAGTGCTCATTGAAGTCCAGTCGGAAGCTGAGGAAGCGAAGGCTTTCATCTGTACTGGTGGTCAGCAATACTAGGAACTGTTGAACAATACTCTGAGAAGAGCAGAACACAGGGAGAATTTCAGAAAGGGAAAGGCAGGCAAAAGGTAAATAACCTATGTGGGAAAGTGAACCACCTGGTAAAAGTGTGTAAGAATTCGAAGCTGTGAGCACATCTTTGGGATGGTCTCTTGAAATTCCCGAGTCCTCCTCTTCTCCTCTGCTTCTTGTTCAGCTGTCACGCCCCACTGACCCTGAAACAGACAAACAGGATGATTGGAACGGTGCAGATTTTTTGGTTATTCCTCTTTCTTGGGCTCCTCCTCACACCTCCTCCTCGTTTTGCTGCTTTTTCTTCTCAAATTGCAACTGTAGGGCCAGTTCCTCCAGCGCAGCACGGTACAGGGAATCTTGAGCATTTTGGAACTCGATGATTTGGTCAAAGATGGCCCTCAGTTGGTTCAAAAGAGACTTTAAAAAAAAAGAGGGTGTGATTCAGGGTTATTATACACTAAAATTAAAAAAAAACAAAAGAGCTAACTAAAACAAGTTAAAATTATTCAAATTAAATGGACTAAACCCAAATGCCCTTTAAATTACAGAAGAAAAATCCAAACAAAATTACCATGAATAGCTCTAACTATTAATGAAGGAGCAAGACTATATTTAGGCATGCCCCTTCTTTTTTTGTTTCAAAATACCATACCCCACTATTATTGTCCAGCAAGCATCTCGATATGATGGAGTCCAGGAACACTTCATGGGCAGCAATAATATGATCCAAATCCTGTGCCTGGTTGACTTTATTCCATAGCTCATCCCAGGAACACTCCAACACCTATGAGAACACATTATGGAAGATTAAAATTGAAAACCTCTGCTCTATTAATAATGGTTTCAGCAAAGTCCACAATGTCCATAGTTGGTTTAATCTTGACTTTGAATGCCCTTTTAAATGAGATGAGTGAAATAGCTTCTCTAATGGCCTGACCTCAAAGGTGATGTAGTACTGCATTTGATGGATGAAGTGGACCATCTCAGACGCCAGGATGTGGCACTGATGCAGCACGCCGGACAGCTCTGGAAGGGAAGACACAAAAAAATTCAACTTTACCGCCGACTTCCTCATTGTCGTCGTAGGTTGTTTTGTATCTACAAACCGGGCATCGTTTTGAGAAGCTTTGCATTACACATTTGACCCTTCCAGATGTCGGTGAGTGTGTACTCCATCCGCTTCGCCCTCCACAGAAAGTTAAAAACGCGCAAGTAGTGCCCCATACATTCCCGAGTGAATACCTGTAACGCACAGCTTTGTGAGCATGAGAGGGAGATATACAAACGTGTCAATAATGAGCAGTACCGTAGCGATAGGTCCATCTACGTGGTAGTCGAGGCTGAATACATCCCAGCCGGTATCGCCCGGCGACACCTCCAGCAGTCGCACATCAAGCCGCTTGAGGATCTCCACATTGTCGTACTGGGCGTTGGTTGCTCTGACAGCAGTTTCTAGGATACCCGTCAGGTTGTGTTGGTACAAAGTGGTGGCAGGTCGTGCAAGCTCTGGTCTTGAAGAAAAAAAATAAGAAATCACCATTATTAAATCATTATTGAAATATTGCCGCTGTCCAATGTAGCACTGATGGGTTCTTCCAGAACTGGAGTAGATTATCAAGATTCCTCAAAAATAAGTTGGCACTTTTCTGGTACATTTGACATATTTATCAATAATAGTACAGAAGCAAAGAATGTCACAATTAGCTTAGTTTACAGATCAATGGTGCTGGTGGACTTTTGGCTTATCTCCTCAGGGCCACTAAGGTGAAACTGTAGAATCGCCAGTTAGATTTGTCACGAGTTTTTCTCTAATTTGTTTTAATATGATTTCCAATATTTGTCATCATCACAGACAATAGAAGACAAGACAAATGTGTAGCTTACTTAAGAAGGTCCATCAAGTGTCGGATGAAATCTCCCTGACCCAAGAGCAGGTATCTCCTCATTGCCTGAAGGTGTTCCAGCAGCAGGTAGTTCCGGTTGAGAACATCCAGCAAATACTTACTGGTGTCAAAGTAGGCAGCGTCAATCTTCTCCTGAAATGCCCCCTCGAGGTCTGACAGCAGTTCTGCCGCTACAAAAGAGAAGTTCATTAGCCTAAGTGTACCTCATTGACACCCAAGACAAGAACAGCAAACTGGAAGAACATTGATCACAGTGTTAACACACAAATACTAATTCCTTTACGAAAAAAAAAAATCTTACCATCTTTGGGTGTATCTGTAAATTTGGACGCTGGTGTGATTTTTCCAGGTGGTGTTCTGTCCTGACAAACCTGGTGCAGGAAGTTTATGGATTTCCCAATCAGCAGAATCTGAGGAGGTATAGCAATGAAAATTATTTGATGATAAACAACTCACTGAAAAGCCATTTTTGGAAAAAGACAGGGATTTGGAACAGGTGTGCTCCTACCTTACGAGCCTGGTCCATGGTGATGAACGAAGGGATCATTGACTTCCTGAGAGAGTACTTGACGTGCCACAGGCGATCAGTTTTCACGTTTGGATCTGACGCCACAAAGAACTACGGGCAAGAATCGACATGAGACCCCATAGACACAGTCGAAGCTGCTTTGGAAGTTTTGTGCGCTTCACCTCATGATAAGTGTCCTCAAGCTCTCCATCGTAGATCCACCGATACAAGAAGTTAAGAATGGGGTGCGACACCAAGCTAAGGATGTGTTGCACCAACGCCCTCATTTGTGGATCGCCTGTCTTTCCATAGGCGTGAACAGCTGACGCGAGCTCCCCACCTTTGCGGCCTGAAACCAACACAAGGCGTTTAAAACTCCGGGAAAGAAAACACCATCGCAACACAAGTCGTAAACGGCAGCCACCTTGACAGAAGTCGACGAGGGCGGCGAGCGTTTTGAGCCGGACTCTGGGGTCGTACATCCAGACCAGAAGTCTTCTGAGCGTCAGACTGTTCTCTGTACAAATGGTGACACCCTGGTCGTCTTCTACCTGCAACTGAAAAAGTACAGGTACGTGAGCAAAGTGACTAGCTATCCTATATAAAAAGAAAAAAAAACATCTTTCAAACCTGAGAGTGTAGGACCGAAAGGAGTCTGTAATACTCCTTTAGCTCTTGGTGGAGGGATGCACAGAAACTCTGGGCCAGAGAAGGAAAATTGCATTTACATGGGGACATTGACATTCATTAGACATGACGCCATCCCACAAAGGCACCTGTCCAACTAGTCCAAAGGCCCGGTCGAGGCTCCTTGCGTCTGTATACTTGCGGACTTTATTGTGGAGCCACCCGAGCTCGGCCAGTCTGCTGCAGGTGTCCTTAAGGGATTTGCTTACCAGCACCTGTTGACGTTGACATTGTCTTGAAGTCAAATCAAATGAGTCTCAGTTATGCACAAAATGGTGGTTCCTGGTATTGTGTAAATCCTCTATCAAGGGCGTTAGGTACCTTGCTGTCTATTCTGTAACAATTTTCTTGGTTGCTCATCTTGACAAACTTGCCATCGATCCCTTGGAACACGTAGAGGATGTCCCTCACAAGCGCCACCTCGCTCACCTCGCCTACCGCAACCGAAGAAACTAGGTCAGCTTCAGATGATGATCATTAGATGCTATTGACAATAAGACATTCAAGCCAATTCAACTGAGAGGGAAGGTGCAGTCTCGAGCCGGCCGACCCCTCCCAGTTCAAATGGATTGGCTTCCATCGATGTCCATGGCGTTTAATGGAACTCTGAACACAACAAAGTCTATTGACACTCTAATAGGTGAACCTACCAGTTGCATCGCCGTCTTGCCTAAGGCGGCCTGATCTAGCAGCAGGTCCGAGAGGTGGCCGTACGGTGACGGGGCCCACAGCTGAGGAGGGGGAGGAGCTTACAGGAAGAGCCCAGGCCAGACGGGAGACCAGGGAGGGGGGAACTCCGGCCCCAGACTGAGGAGGTAGACTGTAACAACCAGATATCAGAGTTTTGGTAACGTGATTCAGATGCCAAGATTTTTCAGAAAATGTTGTGAGTAAAAACTATTCACACCCTGCCAAAAGTGACTGAGGTGTTGGTGTGGGTCCGTTGAGTGTATAGACTCCTAGACTTGAGATTCCGCTCGTTCCGATGCTGGCAGACAGGCTGCTGCTCCTTTCTCCATAGCTCAGTGCAAGACTTTGGGGACGGGCGCAGTAGAACGGTGTGGAGTGGGCATCTCTAGGGAGGGCTTGAGCAAACAGAGCCCCGTAGTTTCCAACCTGAAAAGGCAGAGAAGTACTGTAATACTTGGATGACAGGCATGAGAGGATGCTTCAAGCACGGAAGAAGAAAAATAGTCGCACCCGACTGGAAGGCTTGCGAGGATCTTCAGAGAGGCTGAGGAGCAAGTAGAGAACAGACCAGCGATGCTTCAAAACACCCTGTCACATATTGTAAAGTTGTATCTTACAATAGAAAATGGGTTTTCATCGGGCTCAGTTAGTGTGTCAGTTACCAGTTACAGTAGACAGTACCAACCTGTGACTGTAGTTTCCTATGCAGCTCAGAGAAAAGAGCAGCGTCTGCATCTCGCCGCTGTTTCAACACTGTAGAGAGTGGGGAGTACCCGTCAGTTAACATGCACAGCGATTTCAAACCACCTCATCTGCTGCTTGCTTCTCCTTCATTAACAAATCTCCCCAAATGGTGCATGTTGTTATCAAGAGCCAATGATGACTCAAAGCCTGACTGATTTTTGCTCGATATATGTCATCCTGAAAATGGAGTGCTATTTTTACTGACGGTGAAAGAGCTTTGATTGATTGTTTTCCCACTAATGGTACAACCTAAGCAACTCTAATGGGTCGAATGGGAATTTACTGTTAGTGTTTCAGCAATTTCTCGAGAGTGCAACATAAAAAAAAGCTTTAGAACACTGAAACGCATGCCTGAAAAGCACTTGACAATAGAGACTAGACACCAAAGCTAAAATGAGCAACAGCGTTGAGTTGTTATTGGCAGGCAATGGGAGCTTAATTTGGACTTACATTCTTTTTTGATCTTCTCCGTCACCAGGAATTCATCCCGTTCAATAGAGGGAGCATAGTTACTGCCAATGACTCGCACGGCATACTGGAACTGTTGGGCAACATCAGCTGGCGAGACAAAAAAAAAAAAAAAAAACATTGACGCATGATGATCAGTTGTTTACTCTTCCGTATATTAAACATGAGTATTTTAAATTACACCTCATCATTTGCTAACATTGACGACTATAGCTGTCAAATTTCAAATGGGATGGACTGGCAGCAGATGATCACTGTTCTGCACCAACCCTCCCAGTTAAAAATCACCGTTATTGGTAGACAATGAGTTATGAGAAGCTGTTTGCTCATAGTATATGCAAACTTTCCACTTGGCTGCACACCACCCACGTCGTGGGACAGTAAGAACATCCAAAATCGCAATTGCACCGGTTTGTAACCAAGTTGATTTGTGTGTTTGCAGAATTGCAGGCTTGATTGAAATATATTTAATTCTAGAATCACTCGTTATATCGCGATTTTATCGCCTTTGCGCACCATCATTGATAACACACTGGGTACACCCTACCTACACCTAGAGGAAAATTTAACGAATTATACATCTATGGGTGTCGTCTGACATTAAGACGAAAAGAGGATCTCACCAAATGTTGGTAAAGATTAAAAACAAACATTTTCATGAAGTGAGAATAGCGGTGATGATGTGACAAGAGTAATGAATTGGAAAGGAGGTCCGAATGGAGAGTTATGCTAATGTACCTTCACTTTTGCCTGTTATTCTGCAGCAGAGGCTCTGGAGAAGCACGTTGGGCGATTTCTGATCTAGGGTCGCCATTCTATCGGAGACTAACAATGCGTTTGGTGTAAACTGTGAATAAATCTCACAGTGTGTAAAGCAGACAGGCTTTCAATCACCCACGACTAGCAGCGCCATTTTGACAAGGTAAGTCAAGAAACCGTGAATATGGTAGAGAAAACGACGCCAGCTGGAGAAAGTTCTTCAAAGTAAGAGAACAAACATGTTTACAGTTTTCAAAAATAACGTTATTTATAAACAAAATTGCACATTATTCTCAACATAAAAATTACTATTATACAATTAAAGGCGTTTTAGTCGGCATAATCATGATATTTGTGTTAACATAGCACATCTATATTTTTATTTTGATAAGCTTATTCGGATTCTTATAGACTTAGCAAAAATAGTCATCATTAGTGTTGCACATAACCCGCCGAAAATCGTCTCCAGGAAATGCATGACGGACAAACGTGGGAAAACATTTCCGTCTCGAAACATAAACATTTAACACAGAACAATTGTTCTTACTTGATTATGATTAAGATGACTTCATTACAGATGCAGGGACCTCTATAAGGAGCACACACACTCACACATAAAAGATAATACATACAGCCACTCATTTAAAATAATTACTTGGTAAATCTAGAAAGATAGAAAGAAAGAAAGAGTCAAAACAGATTGGACAGCTTCCAACATTAATGGTGTTGATGTTCATGAGTTTCTAAACTTTCCCCCCAAGGGATTCTTTCAGAAAATGACTACATAGATAATATTGTAACAAATATGCACACACGCACACACGCACGCACGCACGCACACACACACACACACACACACACACACACACACACACACACACACACACGCACGCACACACGCACACACGCACACACGCACGCACGCACACACACACGCACACGTGCACGCGCGCACACGCGCGCGCGCACACACACAATGGTGAAAGAGACAGGTAAAGAAAAAAGTTACGTGGTGAAAAACGTCAAATCACACAGTGACCGACATAACTTTAATGAAGAGTGGCATTTTGGGCTTATTTTACGTTTAAATATTTCCGTGTGTGTGTTTTTTGTCTTATTTTCCTTGTTTACATCTAGTTGAAGTTGCGCTTTGAATGGAAAGACGTTAAAAGAGCGCATGCGCCAACAACACCTGGTTGCGCGTGACGCCTACCAGAGAAAAGCTCCTTTGTGGTTCTCGTGAGGAAATGAGATTACAAAACTACTGTGCACGCCCGCGAGCTCAGTTGTGGAGCTTCCACTTATTACTTCGTCGTCCGCCTCCATCCATCCGTCCGGCCAGGAAGATTAGAGTATACAACTTTTAGACACATCGCCTTTTCTTGCTCCCGCAGGTGAGCGCCGCTCCTTTTTTTTCCGTCCCACCCGAAAAGAGTCGGGAAAAGTCATGGACTTCGTTCGAGAATTAAGAACAAGCTAGCGCCGTTTCAGTTTGAGAACGAGGCGGAAAGAAGATTTAGTATTAGCCTGGCGAGATAAAGAGACAGGATGGGGATGGATTTCAGCACTCTCCGGACCCTCATCAGCAGATATGTAAGTTCACTAGTATAACTCACTATTTTACTATTAGCGTTTGTGCGTGCACATGAAAATGATTTATTTTCCAAAACTCACCCGTATTAAGTTTTTCAGATCTGAATTTGTTGTTTGCTGCACCGATGTCTTGGTTTTCAGTTGGTTTTGTTTTTTATCTCATTTTAATACGGTCACGAGAAATTAATGATTCGGCTTTGGTTCAGAATCAGTTCGTAATTGGAGAAAGTGATATATTAAATTAGATGTTAAACAAAGATTGTCACTGTTTGTAATCAAACTCATCCTAGCTCTGCCCGGCACGACCAAGCAGTCACAATGAATGGATTTCCACATTTCCAATACAATGGAAGCAATGTAAACAAACCCATATCAGATAGCCTCCACCTAACCCAAATATAGTATAAATAATTTGAGTAATCACCTCAGAACTAACTAAGCAAGTGGTAGTGATGCACCAGATGTGGGAAAAAAACAGGTCTGCATTGAGACATGTTAGAACTTGCACCGAAAAACAGCACCAGAAAATGTAGGTTGTCATGCTCAATCAAGTCATACTACTATACGTACTACTACTAAAACTCCACACAGCAGCACTTCTCTAACGCTCAAGTTTCACAGAGAGCAAATACACTCCTTGGGAATTGTGCAGTACACTTTTCAGATTTTGTACAGTAGTTCATTTAATTTAAAAAAAAAAAGCCGTTCTTGGACCTCTTGCCTAATTTATTATGCGACATCTCCCATTTGAGGAAGACTACAAATGCAATAGTCACATGAATTATGTAATCCCCTTGTTTCTCCCCTGCTCGTCAAATCGATGGGCTGCAGTGAAGCCACCATCTTCTCTGTCTCCTACATTAGGCTCCACACTAATGTGTGAGAGTCAGAGATCTCAGATGAGGCTTGGGTCTGGCATCCCAACTGTTGCTAATGGACAATAAAATGAAATTCTGGCTGGACGGGGGCTGAAATGGAGCTGCGTAGTAGAACGCACACTGAGACACGGACTATGACTGATAGGTTGTGGGATGCTGATGAGGTCTGCTGCTGTAATTGATCTGGATAACAGCTCAAGACAAATGGCTCAGGGCTAAATTGATTGGTTGCCAGAGCATGCACAGCCAATGCGGAATATTTAAGATTAGAGAAAGGCCCATTTATCACTTTGTCAATACTAGGCTTTCATGAAAATTTATAAGTCAATACAGGGTAGACAGCAAGGTAATGGGACGTGGCTGATTATTAGGAGCTTTTAAGGATTGAGCTAATTTGTCAGGCTAGTTTGTAATTCTGTTTTTCTTCCACATCAGCGCATGGGAAATGGAGGCTAAAATTCAATTTGTATGGTGAATACCACTTTCAAACTCACCGCTTGGTGGTTAAGGTGCAACATTTACTCCAATTGCGCCATCTCTTATACAGTAAAATCGAAAGGGCACAAGATCATTATGTAAGAACACTTCCCAAGTGTTAAATGTACTGTAATCTCTGTGTCTGTGCAGACAGACAATGAAATGTGACATGAATGAACTCACTCGTGGACCAGTCGTGCCATTCTCATCCCCTCATTTATCCGATCAAACTCCACAATAGTTTTGACAACACCCTTTAAAATTCTGAATCTACTGTATCAAATGCCTGCTAATAATCGTAGCATTCTTGATTTTATTTTGTGAATATTCATCAGGCTTAAACAATTTCAGCTTATTCTATTTTAATCTAAAATGTAAAATACTTTCCAGGTAAAGTGTGTCTCTCAGTGAGCCAGCCTGGAAAAAAAATAACTAAATTAGATTACATGTTTCATTCCCTTAATCTGGAAATTGGCAATGTTTACAGAGAATACTGTAGGAATGTGTGAAGAGTCATTAATGCCACACCTCCGCCATCGTACCTGTGCATCTGCAGCCAAGCAGCATTCCTCTGTACCTGATTAGTTGTGATTCCTGGACAGAAAACTCATTCTTATCCTTCTGTGTTGGGATTAAAGGGTTACTCTTGTTCACTAGTTTCTCAAGCTCAATCAGGTGGATAAATCGGAGCCAATCACTGGCCTTCTGCTGCTTGTGTTCCACCGGTTGCAGTTGGATGTTGACGTAAAGGTTTCAACATGAAATGCTGCTAGAGAAGCAGTGATATGTTTGTTCCCATGTTACAGTGATGTCATGCACACGCAGACGGGTAATGGAGTTGCAGCTACATGAGGTGGAGGCCAGCGCCTCACATGCACTCCTTGGCGCAGTCCGCTTGTCAATAATTCATAAGCGGACAGGATGATAGTACTCGTAGTCTTCTATTCTTTTATAGGAGATGTGTGTGTGTGTGTGCAGTAGGCCTCTCTATTTGGCCACAAGCCACATAAAGAGCATGTAGATGTCCAGTTACTGAACCTTCATAGTCAATACCAGGCAGTTTCCATGTTCAAAATCATGTTAAACTTTTTAATTCTTATTCTGACTATTTTATTCAGGCTGTCCCATGTTAAAATTGTATGTATAATGGTCCCAGGAAGTAGCAGCAGGTTTATTCTAATTATTTAACACCCACCAGCAGGGTTAACCTATTTACCAGAGGGATTTAAAAGTTCTCCCTAAGCTTGTCTTCTAGCTGTTCCACTTCTTGTCGATCCACTGGGTTTAGTTTGAGGCTATTAAAGCACAGTCTAACCTCCGTTGTTTACGGTGGTAGTATCTGCTTGCCTTGGGTGTGGAGTGAGTGACGTCACTTAGACCGGTTAAAAAATGACAGTACGCTGGGCTCTTTAGTGAAGTTAAACAACCCGAAGGTCTCATCATGATGAAGCAAAAGAAAACATGGACATCTTTGTAAAAGTTTGTCTTACGCATTAAAAGTATTCATAAAACTGTGGAATACTACCACTTTATGAACACTTTTTTTTCGCCTCATAGGCCATTATAAATTGTTGCAGGTGAATAAAAAACAATTCCTAAAAGAGCATTTACTAGAGCATTACAATTTTTTAAAACGTTTTCTACATTTATAGTTTACAACACCCTCTCTTATAATTGTATCAGAGTAAGATAATTTTTGTAACGTATACATGATAATCTAGATTACAGAAATCTCTAAATTTCTGCGGAATGTAATTTAAATGAGTTAAATAGAAAGCATGTGAAACAGTGACACTAGTATTTATCCAAGTGCTTGTTTTCAGCCATCAATTTCTATTGTATACTAACTTCAGCAACACTGTTGGCCCACTTGGTGCTTCCGTTGTTGTGTCATTTATTTTTGCTCAATAAATCCATCGCCGAGGTACTAATGGTAGATCACGTGACTGTAAGAATTTATCCAGTCTGTCGGTTTTCATTGGGCCTGAACAATGTCTTGTTTGTGCCGCGACATCGCGAACCACGCATACACAATACTCACATTGCTGGACATGCGATACCTTTATTTAATTCTTTTTTTTTTAACGCATATGTGCCTTTTTCAATTAGAATATCAGGTTCTCTTCCAAACTTCTTTTGTGTGGAGCCGACAGCTTCATCCAACATAAACACATTCATGTTCTGAAGTAAAGTTCAAGAAGGTACCTTTGAAATAGAGTAGTATTTATGTAGTATGTATTGTTTTCCATGTCTTTGTCTCAAGTGGTAAAGCATACTTGAATACTGACCTGCCTTGTGCCACTCATATGCTTTCAATTCGAGGCCCCTATGCGACTGAGTTTTACACTCCCTTCTTTTAACGCATGAGACACCTGCAGTAAATATCATCCAACTTATTACTGTAAGGTTAGGTTTCGTGTACAGTAATGGCTTGGAGGTGGAATTGTGGTAAAGGTCTTGAATCAGCACCCTTGCTGTTATATTCAAACACATTTCATCCCATAGAACAAGGAAGGAAAAGGATGATTAGCCCAGGGTTAATAAAACGTGGTCTTGTCCATTTAACATTCAGAGATGTTTGAACTTGGCTTGTCACATTACCATTGCTCTCTGTAACCTTAATGTTCTCCCTGACACTGGGAGTAATAGCGGTGCAAGTCATTGGAACAATGCTTTCCCAGTCCAAGTCCGAGACGGTAAATAAAAGTCCGGTGATAATATACGACCCATCTTCCCAAGCGCTGACTGTGCACCCGACTGATACCCTGACTCTCGTAGCTATGTTTGCTTAAAAGCTTTCCCACAAAGTATCATACTGACCTTGGACAGATCTAGTAACTCGGTGAATGGATGCAGTTGTGCACCTAAGTGACCCCATAGTTGAACAATGTGTGCACAAATCATAATTGATTGTTGTGTAATATATAGTAATTGATCTATGCTGGCAATCAACATGAAGATAAGGCCTGTGACCCTTATTGACCTCTGACATAACTCAACCAGCTGCATTCTATACTTTGGGGTGCATTCATTGTTATTGAACAGCACTTTCTACAATTTTGACCCAACTAAGTAGACATTTTGCATGTAGCAACAATAGAAATTTGACAGATGATCAGTGGTGGGCAAACTTTTCGGCCCGGGGGCTACATTGACTTTAAAAATTTGACAGATGGGCCGGCTCAGCACAAGATACGATACATATAAAAACTGCATACGTTAACAGCACATATGAAACATAAACAGAAAAAAAGGACTAAAGTATTAACATACTCATCACTCATCATTAAAGGAAAAGGTACAAAGTAAAGTAATAAGGAATGTATTAATAAATATTAAAATGTCATTTAAAAAAGATGGGTGGGCTGTAAAACACGAAAAACAAATAAGAGTGGACAAAGCTACTGCCACTGGCTTCCGCGTGACGGCGCCATCTTGGGTTAAAAAAAAATTTGGACGACGTCGGCGGGGCGGATTAAAAGGCCTCGCGAGCCGTATGTGGACCACGGGCCATAGTTTGCCCATGTCTGTTCTAGATGTAGTGAAAATTGACCACATGGTGCCAGACGATAGTATCATTAAAAAAATCTAATGTAGTGTTACTCAGCGTAAATCTATATTATTGTTTAACGGCATTAGATGAAGTATTTAAACATGAATAAATAAACAGTGCATTAATTTTTTATTTTAATTTCTACAAAGACTGCTGAATTTGCAAATCTGTGTTACTTTATCATATCCAAAGAGCTTCGCTTCTACTCTATACTCATCAGTTCTTGTATGGCTACACCCTGAGCTTCCTTGTTAATTTTAATTTTAAATTGCTGAAACAATGTTCTGAAGAGCTCGAGAGTTATACTATCCATCTCCACCGTGGCACTCAGCCTAGGTCATGTGTCTTAGCAGCTCTAGCTAGGCTTGTGATGGCCACATGATGCCATGTTGTTCTTGCGCCCTTTTGACATTCCTAGTCAACTTCACTCTTGGCAATTTTCATCCAGCCTGACATTCATTCAAAAGATTCACCAAGGTTGTAAATTGAGATTTCTACCCTTACACTACAAGGCACAGTTAGGTTAGTATGTTCGCCTCGCAGTTCAGATCTAGTGGTTTCAAATCCAGGCTGTTCCCATCCTGCACATTATGTTAATTTAAGATAAAATTGTCCTTGGATCGCCATTTGTTTCCAACTGTGCACTAGGTTTGAGTGGCAACAATTCAAGGATGCAAAGCGCTTCTCAACCAAGGTCATTGGGGATTGGCTCCAGTGCCCCTGCAACCTGAGAGATTAGTGCAGAAAACGAGAAAACACTTACTTTATTTGTACATGTTAATTTGCACTGTAAAAAAAGGTTAGAGGTGACGTTTTATACCTACGGTATTATGGTCAATGTTTTGAATTTTTTTTTTTTTAATTCACTCATTATTTTAGTTTTGTTTGTTTGTTTCGTCTGGTTGATTTGTGTTTGTGTTGTGTGGTGTCGCTAACTGACAATACGATGTAATGGAGACCATTACGCTAGTCTCTCAGCAGGACAAACAAACATTAGGGATGAGTGAGAAGCGCTCCCACTAATGTGCAGGCCATTGTAAAGTGGTGAAACATTCACATTGGTGGGAAATAAAAAGTGAAAAAGCATTTTGCCTCATTTTTCAAGGCTCCCGTGAGACAGACTATTGAATTACGTACAGCTTGAAACGAAAGTTCATGAAACACATGCACCATACCAACAGTTATTGGCCTCCCTGACCTTAGCAAAATAAACCACCCAGATTCCCTAAATGTATACGATTAATACCTGCTTTGTCTTTCTTTGTTAAAACATGCATGTCGCTCTGGTTGTGAATGGTTTCGTGGTCTTTCAAGAGCTATTCCACTAAGACCTTAATAGAGAAATGTAATTTGTGGATCATGTGACTGTCAGGAGTTCCCAATGAACCCAAGAATGAGCTCTATGCAGTGTTTCCTTGATCCCCCTGACATGCAAATAATGACTCTGCATATCCTCAGGAAATTACTTAGTGTTTTTTCCAGTTCAAAGACAATTGTAGCAATACATGCAATGGTTACACAACAAAGAAAACTGTTGCGTGTTCTTGAGACAACATGAGAAAAATCTGGATTTTTTTTGACAAGGATTCTAGGGTTATTAGTCTTAAATTATTATAGAATCTCTTACAATGAAGAAAGTGATTCGCTTACTACATCTAAAATGCCTGCTTGCAACGAGGTAAATGCTTTGCTCCTTAATTAGACTAAACAAAAGGGAAGCCGAATCCACTTGGAATGCTGGAATGTGAAGAAGATCCTTCGGCTGCACATGACCTTCATTTGTTTTGACTATTTGACGTCTCACTTCTGTTTCCCACCCCTCCCTTGAGAGTTGAGACGTCCATTGTAACTAAGGTCCTTGAAGTTAATAAACAAGGAAAAGGAAAGTATTATTCCGCTTGTCTCAGATCGACATTGATCCATGTTTTGGTCTAAAATCAGATAATTCACTAAGATTTCATTTAAGTGTTCTGATGTGGAGCTGTGCTCTAGCTTCTTTGCCCAATAAGGCAAAACAAACCAACACTGCTGGAACAACGGTTTCATTCTGGTGTGAGATTGCTTGTGTATTTGAGTGGGTGCGGTTGTATCGCATAGGCAGATATCCGTCATTTGCCTTTGTTGACTTGTCTCTGTCGCAGCCTGTTGGTAAGACAGATAAAGAGATCAAAGACAGTGGCGACCATAGCTCAGCCTCAATAGATGCTTAGAAACAATTCTCATCTGTTTCTGTGATTCAACAGCGCCGTGTGCTATCTTTACCTTCCACATTTTAAGCCCTTCTTGTATACCACTGAACCCGTTCACAGTGTTGACAAACTACGAGAACCATCATATTGGGACACCTGACGGGAAGTGAAAATGAGTGGCTCAGCCAGGATGCAATGCTTCCGATCTTTTGTAATATTTTGTACAAAAATGTCACACATTTGTACTTCACCAGCATTTGAATCCTCCGTGCTCACTTAAGTTTGACACGAGAGGTCAGCTTTCTCACAATCTCTTTTTAAATTCATTTCAAAGTATTTTATGGGGGTATCGCTGGAAATACTTCAGAATCAGATGTACTTTTTTTGGCCTTACTTTATATTCTGAGTTTGTCGTTACCCAGAACTTTTTCAATGTGTACATTTTCATAGTTGTTTAAAACCTTTCCTATTTTAATCGTTTAATTCACGGAATACAATGTTGCTCAACAGTGTTGGAAGGTTTTATGTTAGGACCATGTCAGAGTTTTTAGGAAGCCTGTCAAGGCTTTTATTGGTAGGTCCATGTTCTACTTGTTCTGCTGCCTCTTAAAGATTTGAGGAAACTGAATTGTAAAGAACAATAGGAGAGGCGGAGCTTGGAAGCTGAATTGTGAGGAACAATCGCGGGGGCGGAGCTTGTTTGCTCATCTAAACATTTCTAACATGATAAGCAACTCAGTCAGGATGTTTGCATTTGTGTGTTTAACCCACTGTGCGCCACTGATTGAGATAGACCGTTAAAAAAAAATCTGCTATTCTCCATCATCCATTTATCCTCCATTCTGACCACAAAAGCTTCCCCTCAAACTATAAATAAACTTTTGAAAGCCACAACGTCCTGAAACATGAAACTCCACTCGAAGAGATTACCAGGGTTCAGAATAGCCAAATGTCTCCTGTTACAACTGAATGCTGAAGATCCCTGCTCACGTTGGCAGTCTTCATGGTATAATCAGAGTTTTATTTCGTAAGGGTGACATCTGATTTGATTAAACATGGACAGGCTTTACTGCAAAAAGCTTGAAAGCCAATTCCAATCGATGGAAGCCTTTTTTCACTGAGTCGGGAGATGAAAAGGACACTTAGGCCAAAGATGGCAGTAGAATTGGACAATAAATAGAATCTCCTGTGAGTATCTTTAGATATCACAAAGGGAGTCTGCAAACACAGGCCTTAAAGGAGTTAACTTGCCAGTTCTGGCAAAACAAATTCCATAGTTGCTACTTTTCACCACTATTAAATTGAAACAGAATTGTTTCAAACTCTTTTATTAATGGACCTGTCAGGTGTGGGTTTGTGTGAGTAATGTGCCAGGGCAAGGAGACAGATTTGTTTCCTAATTTTCTACTGGCGTAACTACAAAGGGATAACTGAAAGTCAATCGCAGGTCAAAAACAACAGAAGTAATAACTGATAGTCAGTCACAGGTCAAAAACAACAAGTAATTACTGAGAGCCAGTTTGTGGAGACATAGAAAAACATCCTTTCACACCTACTATGAGTGTATTTGTTGAACTTAACTGGCATATTGCTAAAAAGTGGATGGAGGCCAGATAACCATAGAAAAGTCCATTGACTTAGTGTGCCCAACATGTTTTACTTTCGCCCCTAAAACCTCAGCTAAGAGGCTAATTTGCTTCTATTAAAATAAAAGAAAAAGGTGTTGTGAGGTCAACATCGATTTTGATTGTAGTGGGACAAAACCGCACCAATCTAGACTACAGTGTACTCGCTCTTTCCCCTGTATTTACAATATTTCAAGGCAAAATGCTAGTTAATTGTCACTGCCGTTACCTTAAGTAAATTATTTTTAAAATTGTACTCAACTCCTCAATGATAAGGATAGAGAGATAGCACTAATTTACCTGTTAGATTCATGGCAAAATACCTTGCAAAACTGGAAATACAACTGCTTTCGCATTCTGCTTATGTATTCTGTCACACAAAAGTGTGTTTAATTTGCACAAATGTGTGTTTCTGGTAGTATTGTAATTGTGTCGGTGTCTGATTAGTTGGGAATAATGGAAGTAACATTAAAATGGCGTGTAAGCTCAAGTCAAGTCCATATAACACTCAGGAGAAAACTTTGCCAGCAAATAGGTCAAAGGAAGTGCAAAAAAAGCAAGTTTATACAAAAGATAATTGGGAATTCATAACGAAAACACACTTTCATGCAGATAAAACACATCCTTGTGCATACAGATCGTGCACTGCACTTCAAACACCTTTTACATACGCTCTGTTATGAATAACACACAAGGAATTGTGGATAATTATGTACATATTCTATTTTGTGTGAAACATTTGACTTGCATGTTGTATGTTGAAGAATAGCATTAGCATGCTTCATCCGGAACACTGTAAAGTCTTTTCGTCCTTTACTTCTCAGTCTGTACAATGTGTGTCAGTTTCATTGTGACATTAATGATACAAAAGCTGTGTGAGTAATATTCTAACTAGTAATGTTGTGATGGCCAGAGAATGAGTACATTCAAAAAAAGACAAAGAGAAGCAAAATATGGAATAAATGGCATTTCCATTTGTTTTCCAAGTAATCTGTGTATTTTCTGAGTGATTTCATCGTCTTCTTGCCATTCGGAAGCACACATAACTCTGTGTATCCGTGGAAACAAAAACTGCTGTTCATTGAGGATACCAAATAAGTCACCCATTATACTATTTGTTAGAAATGTCACACTGTCTAGTGTCACATGACCTACTGCTGCTGTTGAAATTGAAAAGGACCTTTAACATTGTATTTAAATGCAATGTCAAGCTGTTATGATTTACAGTATGGAACATTTTCTTATAGTGTGTTGGTGAGGAAAATTGGGTTGACAGCCGGACAATATACATTGGACACAAAGAGCCTCCTCCGGGTGCAGAAGCCTTCATACAACAAAGATTCCCAGACAACCGGATAGTGTCTTCCAAGGTCAGTCACAGCACACAAGTAAAGGCCAGTCTCACAGAGGACCTGAATTATTTAGTTTCCTAATAGTGGCTGCTTAATCAAACAAATTGATGAAATAAATTGAAGTAATCTAAACACAAAACGGAGTCGTTGGCCGTTTGAACTATGAGCACCACTCACTTAACTGAAACTAAATCCAAACATGCAATATGTTGTTTCAATTTCACCCGACGCTAAATTCAGGACGGCTAAGTTTAAAAAAAAAAAAAAGGCTACTTGACATATTACACAATCAGACTCATAGACTTTGGATGACGCACCTGTTTAAACTCCCAGACTAAGAGTGTGAGGTCACATTTCTAATTGAAGTAATTTACACTGAAAACAGAAACCCAATGTTTAAACCTTAATTGTCCTGCATGCATGAACCGATTTATTTTTTGTTACCAGTACACATTTTGGAACTTCGTCCCCAAGAATCTGTTTGAGCAGTTCAGGAGAGTTGCCAACTTCTACTTCCTCATCATATTTCTGGTTCAGGTAACACTCAACAATTAGGATATCTGTTTACAGTATATTATAGGTTTAGTTACACACAGCATTTTTCAATCTCAAAATGGTACAGTTATGAACAATCATACCTGCACCAGACTTGGAATGCCACCCTGGTTTTCTTGGCGTAATGATGCCAGCTGTACGAGTTTGTTGTATTATCAGTTACATAAACAGATCAGAATGAATGCAAACCTGTAAACAAAGATAACAATCAAGGTCAAATCCACCATTTGTTGGTTTCTCTTCTTGGCATTTGGCTGCAGTTACATGAAAACGTCTGTGTTCTTTCTTACCATTCCCATCTAAACATGGTAAATGGAGAGTACTTGTATAGTGCCTTAAATTTAAACATTTTTACCTGGTTTAAAGTGCTTTACATTAGCACCCGTTCGTTCATCAAAGCTGCTGCTGCTGCTGCTGCTATGAAAAGGGCTGCCAACCTACTGGGGGCAAATTTGAGTTCAGTGCCTTGCCCAAGACCAATTCAATAGTGGGGAGTCATGTACTGGAATTAAACCGCTGACCCTTCGGTCTCAGGACAAGTTCAGCTACCGTCTGTGTCATGGCCACTTTGTTAGATATGATTAAACCAGATTCCAAACCAGTTTGGCACGCAGTGGTTTCAAGAAGTTGCAAAATGCTAAATTATGTCTAAAATGTATTTTCCTGTCTGTATTCTCACCTTCTTGCTACTGTGACAATAAAATTTCCCGAATACGGGATGAATACAGTTATCTAATCTAAAATCAGGAATCATTGTTTCCCTGTTTCAAAGCTGGAAAATGACTCAACCGTGTGTTTTTTTTCAGTTGATCATTGACACGCCCACCAGCCCAGTCACCAGTGGACTGCCACTCTTCTTTGTCATCACCGTAACGGCAATCAAACAGGTGAGAGAAGAAGTACTGATTTGTTGACTCATTTGTCGCCGTCAACCATGGAATGCTCTCTTTCTTCTCCAGGGTTATGAGGACTGGTTGAGACACAAAGCTGACGACGCTGTAAACCATTGCGCTGTCCAAGTGCTGCAGCATGGCAAAGTCATCCGCAAACAGAGTCGCAAGCTCCGGGTGAGTTTGTACACGTCAGTTTGTCCAGATCATTGCTTTTTAGTAAAATAAAACCTCACCATGAATGAATGTGTGTGCTGAGTTTTAGGGCATTAATGCCCATTTCAAATGCCAGGTTCTGTTGCTAACTAGCCTTTTACTCTGTTTGACGGGATCAGGTGGGAGACATAGTCTTTGTGAAAGAAGACCAATCGTTCCCCTGTGATCTCGTCTTGTTATCCTCATCTCGAGATGATGGCACATGCTTTGTCACCACAGCCAGTCTGGATGGGGAGAGCAGTCACAAGGTGTTTGAATATGTATTACTATGGCGGACAAATATTTGACACAGCTTCCCTGTCTCATGTTAGAGTTTGCTCGTCTCAAAATGGTTTTGTTTTTTATACATTTCTAGACGTACTATGCAGTGCAGGAAACCAAAGCATACAATGCCGAGAAGGAGGTGGACTCAATCCACGCTACTATTGAATGTGAACAACCACAGCCAGACCTGTACAAGTCAGTGAAACTTGAAACACAAGAGCTATGTGAACTCTACATAGAATACATTTTCTTAATGCTTCCATCTATTTTCCTTTTTTGTTTGTTTGTAACAGGTTTGTTGGTCGTATTAACATTTACATGAGCAATGAGCCAGTGGCAAGGTAATACTACCACGTGTAAACTTCTCATATGGGGTAGATTGGTGTGCGTTTGGAATATTATAACCATTGTAAAATGACACTGTATATAGAATGTGTTTCTTTATTAAAGGTTTGATGCGCCGGAAAATATTTTGACCTTATTGCCGTTCACAGGCCATTAGGTTCAGAAAATCTGCTTCTTAGAGGAGCCACACTGAAGAACACGGAGTACATTTATGGTAAAATAGGATAAATATTGTTTTTTAGTGCTCTCTGGGTGAAGATTCTAATGAAGCTTAACATTCTGTTGGTATGATATGCAGCAGTTGCCATCTACACTGGGATGGAAACAAAGATGGCTCTCAACTACCAAACCAAGTCTCAAAAACGCTCTGCTGTAGAAAAGTAAGCTTTTTCCAAACCTTTGCTTGGAGGATGTTTTAGCTTGCCATCACCCATCCGTTCATCGTTTTTTTATGTAATGGTTATACCTCAGCTGTTTATTGAGGATTTTTGCAAAATTGTTTCTTGCACCACTTGGTGTTTCTTAACTTCTTTTGAATTTCGCAGGTCAATGAATGCTTATTTGGTGGTCTACCTATGCATTCTTATCAGCAAAGCCTTTGTCAACACGGTGCTAAAATACGCGTGGCAGTCTGATCCTATCAGAGATGAGCCTTGGTATGACCAGAGAACAGAGGCAGAAAGAGAGAGACATATTGTGAGTGTTGTTAATTCCAGCATTTTAGACTGAGATGTTTTTTGTTTGTTTTTGTTTTGTTTACTAAAGGTTTTATCTTGTTGAACCTCTCACATTTTCGTCTTGCCTCCACAGCTGATCAGGGCCTTCACAGACTTCCTGGCATTTATGGTTCTCTTTAACTACATTATCCCCGTTTCCATGTACGTCACTGTGGAAATGCAGAAGTTCCTGGGCTCCTATTTCATTATGTGGGATGACGAGATGTTTGACTCTGAGCTCGGCGAGAGAGCAGTGGTCAACACATCGGACCTCAATGAGGAGCTTGGACAGGTTCCCTAATTTTCTTCCCATCGTCCAAATATCATGATCCTTAGGCTTAGATTTTTGTTCTTCTCTCAAGGTGGAGTACGTGTTCACTGACAAAACAGGGACACTTACAGAAAATAACATGGAATTCATTGAGTGCTGCGTGGATGGACATGTTTATGTAGCCCAGGCTATCTGTAATGGACAAGTAATAACACAATATCTTACCTTCTTTTTTTTCCCACCAAAGCATTGTGAAATAAATTCCAACATCCATTATTATTATTTTTTTTAAATACCCTCTCACTTTTCCATGCTTGTAGGTGATGCCAGGTGCAGATACTATGGACATGATAGATACATCACCAGGTCCAGATGCCAAGGTGGGTGAGACCGTGCAGTTTATTGAATGTTGTTTTTATGTGCATTACTCAGCAGCAAATTTTGTTGGCAATTAATATAACAGGAGCGTGAGGACCTCTTTTTCCGTGCACTGTGTTTATGCCACACCGTGCAAGTGAAAGAGGAGGAGACAGTGGACGGTATCAAACAAGGCATCCATCTAGGCAAATCCACTTCCTTCTACATCTCGTCATCTCCGGATGAAGTAGCACTAGTGGAAGGCATGAAGAGGTGCTTAACACAAACATGTACACATATGCTTCAAATCTTGTGGAAAGACAGCTTTTCTACTTTGTTTTTTGGCTGAAGGCTTGGTTTCACGTACCTGAGACTCAAGGACAGTCACATGGAGATCTTGAACAGAAAGGAGGAGATTGAGAGGTTATTGAAACCATTTTCATTTGTCAATACTCTGCTCCGGAGGATAAACTTACGGGTTTTAAATACTGTACACTTTTACTTTTTCCTCCAATCAGGTTTGAACTCTTAGAAGTTTTGACTTTTGACTCCGTCCGACGAAGGATGAGTGTCATTGTCAGGGCGAACACCGGTAATATGAATATTCTGTTTGGTTTTTGCTTCTATATTTCTTCATATCTATTCACTCATGTGTGAAGGGGAGCTGTACCTTTTCTGCAAAGGAGCAGACTCATCCATCTTCCCAAGGGTCATATCAGGCAAGGTGGATCAAGTCAGAGCTCGAGTGGAGCACAATGCAATAGTGAGGGCACACACTCATACACATCCAAAGACATATTGCACTGGTTTTCTCTTGTCCATTCATCATTCCTCATTGAATCTCTTTCCAGGAGGGGCTTAGGACACTCTGTGTAGCATATCGACCTCTCAGTCCAGTGCAATATCAGGAGGTGTGCCTGCTGTTAAGTGGAGCCAAGTTGGCATTGCAAGACAGAGACAAGCGGCTGGCAGATGCTTACGACATGATTGAGAAAGACCTCATCTTGCTGGGAGCCACAGCTGTGGAAGACAGGTACTAGATGATACCAATTTTCGATCATTTACTGGTTACTCAATTCAGTGTCGAAGATCTCATTCATCGCAAACAGTTTGCAAATTCATTCCATCCTAGTTTTCTGGGTTATCTCAAAGCAGTTTTGTTGCCCATTCCAGATTTGTAAGGCACTTTAGCCTTCAAAGTTTAAATAATCCACATATTAAAATGCATGCAGTTTCCCAGTAAATACCAAATATTTTTTTTAAGTGCGTAAAATGTTGTAATCATTAAATACCACCTTTCCGTAAGATGAGCTAACCGTACTTTTTGATTGTTTATTTCCATTCTGAGGAATGTCAAATGCCTCTCAATTCTGGAATTACTTTTGTTCCATTGAGAAAACATCTGCTGAGAAACTTGCTGTTTGGCCGCAATTAATACTACACACAAATTGCTGATTTTTTTCTTCTGTCCTTTTTTTTTTTGGACTTAACCATTACAGACTACAAGAAAAAGCGGCAGACACCATTGAGTCCCTGCACAAGGCTGGCATGAAAGTGTGGGTGCTGACTGGCGACAAGATGGAGACAGCAGCCGCCACTTGCTACGCCAGCAAACTTTTCCATCGCAACACGCAAATCTTGGAGCTTACCACCAAGCGGACAGAGGAGCAGAGCCTTCACGATGTTCTTTTCGATCTGAGCAGAACCGTCCTTCGACAACACGGTGGCATGAGCAGAGACGTTTCCGGGTTTGTTTTAAAATATTTCTTGGGCTATTTTGACATTTCAAGTGCAACTCGTAGTTAATCAGAAGAGGTTTTTTATCATCGGTTCTGCCATGCACGCAGTATAAGTGTGCTCTCATGGGTCTGTGCAGTTTATCTAGTGAGTATGTAGACTATGGCCTCATCATCGATGGAGCCACCCTCTCAACAGTGATGAAACCAAGCCAAGAGGACTCCAACACAGGGAACTACAAAGAGATTTTCTTAGAGATCTGCCGCAACTGCAGTGCTGTACTCTGCTGTCGAATGGCTCCTCTTCAGAAAGCACAGGTACAAGAGCGATCCCCTTCTATGAATTGCTTTGAGCCGGAAGATTAAAGATGACTGTGTTTTTCCATTCGCACCTTTCTAGATTGTGAAGCTCATTAAGACCTCCAAGGAGCATCCAATCACACTTGCCGTTGGAGATGGGGCCAATGATGTCAGCATGATCCTTGAAGCCCATGTTGGCATAGGTTCACTCTTTTTTTAACACTAACATGGATTTAAAACTGAGAAACTGCTGAATTGACCATATTTCTGGGGTTATCGCTCAGGCATCATGGGTAAAGAGGGGCGTCAGGCAGTAAGGAACAGCGACTACGCTATCCCGAAATTCAAACACCTTAAGAAGATTCTGCTGGTCCATGGACACTATTACTACATACGCATTTCTGAACTTGTACAGTACTTCTTTTACAAGGTGCAGTCATCGTACTATAAAAAATTCTCCCATGCAAATGTCAACGTGCTGACCATGTTTATGCTTATCTTCCTCCAGAATGTTTGTTTCATCTTTCCGCAGTTCTTGTACCAGTTCTTCTGTGGTTTCTCGCAACAGGTAGAGACGAGTGAACAAACAGCCACAAAGAGAGGGCGAAAAAAATTAAATATCTCTGTCCTCTTTGTCAGCCACTCTATGATACGGCTTACTTGACTCTCTACAACATTAGCTTCACTTCGCTGCCCATTCTGCTCTACAGTCTCATTGAGCAGCACATCAACATGGACATTCTGAAGAAGGACCCATGCCTGTACAGGTTGGTGCTGATAATAGTTGACTTAATGCTTTCTTTTCAAAGCAAATTATAGCATACACAATTGCACAATCAAAGGGTTTGAGTATTTTATATATATATGGCTGTCAAAACAAGTTTAAATTCAGTCTACATTCTATTGCACTTATCAAATTTAACACTAGTTTTAGCTAATTTACTAAATAGTTCCTGTCTATTAGCTCATAGGGTGAAAAGATGGCAGTACATTGACATCATCTCAGTTGAAAACTATGTAGAATTTTAGTATTTTCTTTTGCATTGATTAGACTGTATAAAATTGTAAGGTTTTTATTTTTCTTTACTTAATTTCTACCGCTGGGAATTTTTCCCTTTGTTCTGCACGTAGTGACAGTAGTGTAGTAAATAAAGATATGTTTCAATATCTTCTTGATTGAAGCTCTCAATTCATTTATCGCTATTGACAGTTTTGGACATCAATACTGGCATTTAGTGATCATGTTTTGTTGTGTTTATACTTAAAATAAAAATAAAAAAATAATTAAAAAAATATATATATATATATATATATATATATATATATATATATATATATATATATATATATATATATATATATATATATATATATATATATATATATATATATATATATATATATATATATATATATATATATATATATATATATATATATATATATATATATATATATATATATATATATATATATATATATATATATATATGTATATATGTATGTATATGTATGTATATGTATGTGTATATGTATATGTATCTTTATCTCTGTACGATGTATGAAAATGTTTTTTTTTTCTCAGCATCTTTCTTTATCTTGACCTCCACAGAGACATTGCCAAGAACTCATTACTGCGGTGGCCCATCTTCATATATTGGACTGTCTTGGGTGTATATGATGCCATTGTGATGTTTTTTGGCGCTTACTTCCTATTTGACAACACCACGTTCACCAGCAACGGACAGGTAGCCCCAATGAGTTTATGTTCTATTTTGGGTAACTTATCAAAACAAGCTAATAGGAAATCATATAGTAATGAAACCGACCAAAAACTGTTTAATCTTGTTGTGTATCTAGTTTAATTGTATCAAGTGCAAATCAATTATAATGTCAGACGGGTGTTCGATATCAGAGCATTTAGAGACGGTGTGCTCAAATGTCACCATCATCCGTCTGTCTCCTTTCATTCTTGGCCAGCGTTACTGTCCTAAAACTTTGTCTGCTCCTTTATTATTTTTCTTTGCTGTAGTTTATTTGTTTTTCTTCTGTCGCCGGGCAGTTGTTAAGTTACAGTTTTCTTCTTCTGGCTTTAGTTTTCCTCTCCTCTTACCTTTTTATGTTGCTTTTTCTTTATGCTTCTCTTTTCTTCCTCCCAGCTAATGACAACCAACACACAGATGGTAAGCCTGCCCACGTCTCACTGTCATATCTTCAAGATTACCCCGTTCGATTCCATCCCACTACCTTCTTGGGGGAAAAACATTTTCCAATCACCCAACCATCTCTTGTTGCTTGCTGTAGTCACACTAACTATAGGCTAATAACGTAGCCACCCCTTCTCTTATTCCGTATCTCCCATTGATAATCTGTGTGATGAATAGGAGAACACCTAGAAGTGTACTTGGCTATTTTTTACTATCTATGCCAATGTGAACATGGAGTTGCATCCATTCTTAGAAGTGAACGAGTGGATAAGTGAATCCGTTTACTTTGTCCTATACTTTTTGTTGATGTACTGAGAAGTGACGTGTTTGAAAGATTACTTGGCACCTTGTGAGTTTTCTGTTTCTTTTCTTTTCTAAGCGCTTAAGTCCATTAGGTGATTTGAACTTGATTAGGGAATTGGAGTTGATTCAATCTACAAACAGGTTTTTATCTTATTTTGTGCAGAGCAAAACCAGGGGTCACCATTGTTAATTCATCATCGCATATTTAACTATCCAACATTGTGTCAACTTGACTACTGCGTACTTAAGTGTCATTTTTTACATCAACCACCCAACCCTCCACTTCATGTCGCTGTTGCTGTTCACCATCTGTTTGATTGATTGAATCTTGTTGATTTTTTTTCTCTATTTACACAATGTATAGGTTAAAGAATTTGCTTGAATATGTCACTTTAAAAACATTTTTGCTAAATTATGGTAACTAATTTGCTGCCATTGAAGGGAAATGTAGCAGTGACGGATCAAGTTCCCATGCCATTGGGCGTAATGGAAATTCAATCCATTGAATTTGGAAGGGTTGATAGTGGCTATTCGCATTCTAATTTGTACCATTTGACGTCAATCACCTTCAAAGGCAGCCAATGTCTCAACCATCTTACTAAAGACATTCCTATGCCCCACCCAGTTTATAAAAAGATCTAAAAACACATCTTTGACACTTAACGGGCTAAAAATATAAATGTATTGATTATTTGGAAAGGGAAATGAAACAACTTTTTTTTCTCTCTGTAGATGTTTGGAAACTGGACCTTTGGGACACTAGTCTTTACAGTGCTGGTCTTCACAGTTACATTCAAGGTATACATCTGAAATGCAATGCAAATGCACGTACCCATCCACTCACACGCCTTATTACCATGACTTGTCTGCCTTCAGTTGGCTCTCGATACTCACTACTGGACATGGATCAACCACTTTGTCATATGGGGCTCGCTGATCTTCTTTGTGGTGTTCTCTCTGCTATGGGGAGGAATCATCTGGTACGCTTGACATGTTTTTCCCCTTTCCGTTTTGTTCAGTATCGATGAGCTGTTCTCTCTCTGGTCAACTACTCAGCCCACATGTTTTGTATACTGCAGGCCCTTTCTCAACTACCAGAGGATGTACTATGTGTTCATGCAGATGTTATCCAGTGGTCCAGCTTGGCTCAGCATAGTATTGTTGATTACAACCAGTCTGCTCCCAGATGTGCTTAAAAAAGTCATTTGGAGGGCTCTGTGGCCCACTACAACTGAACGAATACAGGTGAGCTTTCCTATGGATCTCTTCTATCTTAACAGGGTGACCAAACCCTTTTGCAACACTCACCAGATTTACCTCCAGCATTATAGATTTTATTTAAAGCTTGGTAAGACTGTGATAGTTTTGTTCCTAATTGGTGACTATGGGTCAGCAGACGTACGCAGGACTCCGCTACGTTCCTGCTTTTGTGGATGTAAGTCAGCCAACCTCTCGGCGTGCCTATCCATATTCTATTGATTCATTTCAGAACGTTGGAATTGAAGTAGTGCTTGCACTCAGGTACCACTTGGAAACTGTAGAAGCAATGATTTGAAAACGTCTTCCTAATTTCATCCGAATCATTTCAGCTTTTCCTTTAGTAGGTAGTACGCATCTTGAGTTGGATCTGCGATCAGAACTGATCATCTTCCTCGACTTTTAGAGTGTATCTAGTGATCTGAGACAGTTTTCTAAGACTCTTATCTAAACTTTTTGTAGCTCTCATTTCAATGACTCTACATCTTTTGATTGATCTTTTGTGTTTTAACCTTCTACTTCTCCCTCCTTCTCCTCACTGTCCTCTGACCTCCTGGTTGCTTTCTTGCCCTGCGATTCCGCTCCCCCCGGCAGATGAAACGTCAGTGCCTTGCCTCTCAACCTTCCACCATCTTTATGCTGTCTCAGACCTCCAGCAGAATCAGTTTTTAACCCTGCCCTAAGAGGTGACCCGTCCGCTGCTTTCCCTTTTAGGCCGCTTACCTTCTTCCTCTTACCTGCCACAAATTCCTTTTGATGTGCTCATACTGCATGAAACTCACGTCACCCCTGGATTACCTTTTATAAAGACAAACTGTTTGTGTTTGTGTGTCTGTGTTTGTGTATGCGTATATTCGTGTATGCAGCATGTGACGGATAATAGCGCTTACGAGGAGGCCGAAGCCTGCTTGAGTTCTGACTCCTTGCTAGGTGGGCTCGCTGCCACGGAAGCTTGAAGGGCTTCAGCATGGTAAAGCTTATCTCGCGTGCGTGCGTGCGTGCGTGCGTACGTCCGTGTGTGTTTTTGTTGGTTGAATAAAGGTGATCGCTCTGCCTTAATGAAACATGGATCTGATTATTTGGTGATTATTTGGTGGTTGTGCATGTATCTGGACTTTCTGGGTGGTTTGTTTGGATCTCTAGAGCCCCCTGGTGACCAAGTGCATTCTCTTTACCAAAACCTCTGTGGGGCATTTGCATGATTTGTTTTTGGAGTTTTTAAATCTTGAAACGGTCAAACATCCCAGTTGAGAAATTGGAGTAAAAAGACCAAGTGTTACCAATAAAGGCAAAACAATGTTTAAAACAATGAACCCAACTGGGATGTTTGTGTTGCTTCTCCGTAACCTCTCATAATGCCATTTTTTTTTCTCGCCCGTGATTTTCACACAGGAAGCTGATAAACTGTACAAGGGTCAGCTTTCCGAGTTTACCCCCCTGTCCTCCATCCATGCCACTGCCTTGGGTGGCGCCCCTCGTCGAGGCTCTGGCACCTACAGGAACACGCCTAACTCTACAAGGTCTGAACCCCTTACCAAGAAAGCCATGTTGACACGTTGGCATAGACCACTGGACTATTGTACCTTTACACCGCTGCTGGGATTCACTAATGTCAATCATAGTAAGGCGGGGCCAGAGACCTCAGTTTAATTTATTAATTGTCCAAAAAAAAAAAAACATTCAGCAGAACTAATGGAATACTGCTCTAACCGACTAGAATCTTCAAAGATGAGCTAGGCAATATTAATTTGGGGATGTCGCACCCAAATGGCAGGTAGTGACTGTCAAGACAACACAAAGCCTTGTGGGTTGCCGATGAAGAAGACAACATTCTGATAAGGGCTCAGCATCGCAGCTCGACTTTATTATTGGAATCATGCGCACTGGCCCTTTATTTTTCAAGTGCAATTGGACTTTTTAGGATGTGCTCCTCACTGTCAATGTCCTCTGTGTCTTCATAGGACTAACTGGTCATGCCTGCGGGCAAACACATTGTCCCGAAACACTTCATAGGACACACTGCAACAGTGTAAGAAAGATGTCTCAAGAGGGCCTACAGGTTTACATCCGACACTTGTAGGCTTCTCCGTGTATCTAGTCTTGCTAGCGTCTAGCACAGACCTGGGCAATTCTGTCTTGGAGAGCCACTGTGGGTGCAGGTTTTTGTTCCAACCAATCCAACACAAACAATTGAACCAATTAGATTCCTGCTGAAACAAGAAGCACCTGACACCTGATTGTATATCTAACATACCAGATTGGTGGAAAGGTTTCCTCTTATGACTTGGAATGAAAACCTGCAACCACTGCGACCCTTTGTGAAATGAATTGCCCATCCCTGGTCTAGCATATAGACAAAACTACTGTGGATACTGTCCTTTCCCTGTGTACCGTAGCTATTGTAGCATGTTTACCGCCAGCACTTCATCTGTCCTCCCCCTTTAGTCTTTATTTTTGAAGAGAATATTCTGCTCGCAGTGGTAGTTGTGTGACAGTGTGCCAGCTGTCTCGTCGCCTTCACGTTGTGTTGTGTATACGTCATTAATCATATTTACCTGCTGGTTTGCGAAAGAGTATTTTTCCATACAGGAAAATGGAAACGAATCTCCTCATGTATTCCATCGTCACGTGCCACTTTCAACTGCCTGGTCTCCTGTCTTCTTTCTTTCTGTTTCCCGCGCATTATCTACCAGTTGTTGTCACTGTGGCAAATGACGCTGGCGACGTTATGGAGACCGCGTGACCAGCGCCGTCAATTTTTCCCACTCCTCGCCATGGCCTGTCATTGGCACTCCAGTACGCGACTAGAAAAAGTAGAAAAAAAGTGTTGGTGTCTTTTTGTCATCTCTGAACCAAAGCCTTGTTGATGCTTCAGATCTTTGTAGCTGCTTCCTGTTTAGGTGCCTTGTGCTAGTTGATATCTCTGCAATGCAGAGTGCGAGTGTGGGAGCAGGCCAATGTACACATATCTATCTGTAAAGAGCACTGGAAACGGATCAAAGATCAAGATGTTGGACCATTGCTGTAGGATTTCATTATTTGTATGTTGTTGTTTATTTTTTAAAGATGTTTTATACACTGGACCTGTGGGAGGACTTATTTAAATGCAGTCGACCAATGTTACAAACTGACTATTTTTAACATGTATTTCTTACATGAACATCAGTATCTGGACTTGTGTTGCTGTTAGTTTATGGCAGTAATTTTTCAACATTTTTTCTTATTTTCCTCACGTACCTCTTGTTAGGATGTGATTATTTGATTATTTTACGATCTGGCGACAGTATTGGACACCAATAAACTGAGTTTGGATGAACATCATTGACTATGAGCGTGTGCGAGCATGTTTTAGAATGATCTTAGCAAGTATGGTAGAAACACACATGGAATTTGCTGTAGCTTAGTTGCTTAGTTCCGGACTCTGCAGAAAATTGTCCTCATTTGAGGATTAAGGCTTCCAAAGTCATTTTGCTAGAACGACTCAAATAGCCCATAACACAAAGAAATAATAAATGACACGTTTCTATGTGTACAAAAACGTTTTACAGTGATAGCAAAATGTATTTGTTGGTGCTTGAACAGTGTATGAAGTGTCTTACTTAAGTTAAATAGTATATACAGCAAGAAAAACTCCCTTTTTTATTTTAGATATCAATTAAAAAATCAGTATTTGTGCAGATTTTATTTGAAGGTAAATTTTGTGGAATTGTACTAGTATTTTATATTTCAGTACAGACAGTTCAGACATTTACAAAGAGTAGATCAGAGTATAAAATAAAGTAGCTGCTCTCAAGTATTGAACATTTTGCCACTTTTTAGTAAAAAAAATGATTCACATTGGGCTTTATCCAACTCCAAATGCATTTTATACCCACGGGTGTGTCTTTCACGACAGTGAGGATCCACCTAACTCAAATGCCATTTCAAATACTGTGTTGATTCTGCAATTCACCTGCTTTCCACTAAGGAGCAGCACAGTAGTATTGTTAGATTTAGGGTTATAGTATACATATTTAAACTATTCCATGTGATACACAGATAGAGAGGTAGTCTTTGCATTCTTTCACAAATGGAAAACTACTGGTAACAGTGTAAAACATTGACTGATGCTATTAAACATGGACATCATGGCATAATGTCATATATTTATAACAATATTGACCAACACAAAATAGACCCCCAATAGCAAAAAACAACTTTCCATGGTTTTTTTAAACGGCAAAGTGAGTCATTTCACTGCAGGTAAAATATGGAGGGGATTATGCAAATTAAGTTTTGCATCGGTAAATAATTCAAAAGAAAATGAGGGTAAAAGAATAGTATTCAAGTGGACTTTCAAACCTGGGTGTTCATGGCATTGCTTGTAAAATGATTAGTAGAAAATTGTCATAACTGACGCGCTGTGGAACAAAGGCTTGGAAACTTAGTTCCAATGATTCTTTAGGGTGTTTTTCTTTTTCTTTTTTTCCCTCAGATATAACAAGTGGAAAATGTCTTCTTTACTGTTTTATAAGGATCCTCAGCCTTGGCAATGCCTCATACAAGGAAAATAGTGCAAAAACATATTTTCTTTCATCGGTTCAAGATAGCCACGTCTTCAGCATGCATAAGTCTTGACACACAATAGACTCACATATACCATACCGGCTAATCTTGAGTCTGAAGGACATCTATTAAGTTAAGAGCTGAGGGTGCTATCCAGTTTGAACAATGTACACTCACAAGGCCGCCAATGAATTCACACACTGAAGCTCCAAATTATTTCATAAGCAACCTTTTATGAAAGCATAAAAAAACGGAAGTTAATGTTTTTTGAAAAACTTCACTCATTTTCTTATTACTGTATGTCCATACGGATAATTTTAGTATGGATCAATTTGATTGGAATACATATTTAAACTTGTGGTAATCATTAAAATCAGGGTGATTCTTTTATTTGTAATTTATTTTTTTGCTTGTTTTTTGTTTCTTTGTCTCTGGCTACAATCATTTCAAATGGATTTGATGCCTACTAACAAAAATGATAACAATTTAGTATTTTTTTCTTACATTTTTAATATAAACAATACTCTTGATAAATGTTATTCAACAAGGATGGCTGGTTTGTTGAACATTCGACTGTTTCTACAGCCCGTCGGATGTTTAAAGTAATTTAGAAATGTGTTTGTGTGTGTGTGTGTGTATAACTGTACTCTATCAAGCTGGAATTCACCCATTTGAATATAACTAAAATTACTATATAACAAGTGCTGATATTGGTGTGCAGGATCTTCCTGTAGAGAGCAACATTTATTGTTCCATTAATAACAGCAAGTTGTCCAGTCCATGAGGTAACAAAGTATCTACACTACTAACTTTGCCTTTTGACATTTTGTCAAATATTATGTATTTATACTTCATACCTGAAGCAAGACTTAAAAAAAAAAGCTATTTCTTGTCATTTACCAAAATATTTTCTGAAGATTTGATATAAAACCCTGCTTAAAGACTAAACCAACTACTTTTGTAGTCTTCCAATCCAATGCCACATCCCAGGATCATACCAAAGTCTTTGGAAATAGATAGTGTTTTTTTCTTCTTCATTGTGTATAGGTTGCGGGTGTTTTTCTTCACTGTAACCTGGAACGTCATCAAATGTTAACCTTCTCAAGCTGGAGATTTCTTTGATCATAAGAAGGTATTGATGGAGTGTTAATCATAATTCATCACTTGCTGTCAACATTTTCTACAAGCTTCCAATGAGTTAAGTCAAAGGCTAAAAGGTCAAATTTGAAATGTTTGTTTTGTACAATGGCTAAGTGGATCAATATGTTCTTTCATTGTCAGAACCCCTTCTTTGAGGCAAAAGAAGACTCACTGAATGTGAGCGGAATTTCTCGATATTTTGGTAAATACATATGTGAGATCAACCTGAAGAAAGGCACAGAGCAAGGACACATGCTACAAATGAAAAACATTTTTCTAATATATTTTTACCACCTTAGTGCCACATCCGTGTGTACCTGGCTGGTAATAAACGTTTATCCCTTGAATAAAACACCTGCACATACTGTTGAACATTCAACTACAGCCCCTGCACAAACGCTGCCACACAATTACCTGATCGCTATGTGTTTACAGTCAAATAGAAATACATTGTGAATCATTGTAAACTTCCATGAAACAAAACATATTCAATGGACAATCACCAATTTTTGTGCTTATGTGTACAGTTTTCCCCCGCTACTTCATGCTTCAGTTAACGCGGACGCAGAGCTTCGCAGATTGTTTTTGGGAAAAAAATACAAATATTAAATTGAAACAACATATTTTACAGTTTTTTTTGTTATAACATGAATTTCACTCTCTCTACCCGTATTGTATATGGTGTACTGTATACAGGGGGGTAAAAAAAAAAACAAGACTTGGGAGTTAAATTCAAATTAACCATTTTGGAAGGGGAATCCCTACTTTGCAGAAATGCACTTATCGCGGGTGGTCCCGGTCCCCATTAACCGCGATAAGCGAGGGAACACTGTACTTTCAGATTTAAACATCTACAAAAATAGTTCTGGTGAATTACTATTTTGAAATCTTTTACTGCAGATAACTTCATTTCTTTTTTTTACTCAAAGCCCTTGTGAATCAATGTGATCAACCTAACTAATGTTTGCCAACTCCACCTTACAGCTAACGTTATACTGAGTATGTGATATACATGACATTTTCAATTCATGTTAGCATTGAATTTTCTTGTTGAAATGACGCTCTTTTTTTCTTAATTTAGTTTGGCTGAATTCCAATTGGCAGTACTAATAATTAGCTTTTAACCTTAGTTGATGAGGGCTCACTTGTTTTACTGCTCCTAATTTTAAAGTGATTTCAAACACGTATCACCACCACAATGCTCCGATCTAGTTTGTGCTGGCAAATCAAAGCAAGATTTCAGCCAACGGGCGATTGCTATCAAAAATAAATGAGTTATGTATTACATTTCCTATGGAAGGCCCAGTGGGCAAGTGTTAACTGTGTCGGCCTAACAGTTCTCGGGGTGAGGGTTTGATCCCAAGTCGGTCCAAGACCAATCCCTAACAACTTTAGTGAATCCTTTTGAACACACCAATGTACGTCGATTGATTGCGTCTCAGTAAGAGAAAATGTACATTCTGATGGTTAGAAAATTGAGAAAGATTGTTTGAACTGTCTAACCAGGTAAACCACAATGATCCTGCGGCTACTTGGTGGACCACTGTAATGACTACCACAATGTCTTCCTGTGGGGAGAGAGATAGAGAGAGACAGAGGGAAGGAGAGATAGAGAGAGAGAGAGAGAGAGCTGTTGCGGAAGAAAGGGAACGAGGCTTTCTAGGGCTTCCTTTTGTCATTTGCCCCGTTAGAGCTCTTAGTCTTCGCCTCTGACCTATTGGCCTAATGGCCACATGGAGCGGTCAGTGGAGAGGGGTGCATGAGTAGGGGGGCTGCTGATTGGTACTGGAAAATGTGGACTTATTTTAGAGGTCAAACCTCCAGTCAATTTTTTCCCACCGCGTCCCCTTTCATTGTAATTATTGATCTCCTTTGCAATGCTCATTCACATAAAATGGTTAGCCGCAGTTCGGAATGTTTTTACTGAGGCTCAAGACCTCGTGTTGTTGATGTTGTTGGTGGTGTGTATTCTATCCTTTTTTATCTATTTGTGGTTGGATCAAGGAACCGAATTCTACATTTAAACTGCCACCTGGTTTCCCTCTAAAGACATTTTCAATTTGAACGCTGATGAATTTCAATTAACTTGTGTTTCAATGTGATGGGTTGATTCTGAAATGAAGATAGGCTCTTGTGATCCCACTTTTTTTCTCTCATACTTTTCTTAACTTGCTGTAAAGGTGGTACAAACTTATCATTTAAAAAAGGTTGCGTTGACTTTTTAAAGTAAACCCACAAGTTCAAAATCAATTCGGTCATTCAAAGCTATCCTAATTTATGCCAACGCAGTCATTCAAATATCCAGATTTGTAATATCATATTTATATGAAACGAGCTCCTCGTTTCATTTCTCCCGAAAGTTGCATTCTTGTATAGAACATCGACATATACAGTATATGGGCTGAAATGACGGCTGACAAAAATACACATGGATGTGGAAAATGCGCACAGTTGAGTCATTGGCATTTGCGTAAATAGGGACGCTCTTGGCTGCCATCCTCGTAGCTCTGAAGGCTTTCCAAGCTCTGCCGTGGCAAGGTGGCGTCCCGGACACTTTTTCTCGGCTGCCTCCACGCTTGATTACACGGCTTATTCTTTTCATCTCGCCATCGGTAAGCGCGCTGATGCAACCATCTGCAAGCTGGCTCTGGCTCTCGCCCGCCTCCTCTTCCTCATCTGGCTCGCCCCCGACTTCACCTTTGCTCCTCATCTCTTCACGTGTCCTCACCTTCTTGCTGTCCCCAAACTTTGGAGCGTCCATAGTTTTTCCATTGGAAGGTGTTTTCATTCCGACTTCCTGTTTGTCTGGCACTTCCTCTTTGCACCTTTTTATCAGTCATGGAATGTGTGATGCGCCTCCAGCTAATCCCATGCCTAAAGCACCTTAGCAACGCTCACTAAGAGAATTTGGTGGGAGCCGTTCACACACATAAAGACACCAACACGCTAACGAGACATGCACAAAGCGGAGTAAGCAGCCCCCTATTGGCAGCAAGTGGCTTCTGGGTTGCACTAATACATCTTCAAATGTGCTTTTTAAAGCGTCTCTGTGGTCGGATGATAACACCCCAGCAGTTAAAGGACGGATGCTCCCATTGTGTCTGGGCATCCCTCTCCTCTTTCTACCACGCTGCATACCTCCACTTCCCCTTCGTCTTCTTCTCTACTTAAAAAAAGTTTGTGTTGCAACTAGCTGTCATACAAGTGCAGAGTTCCCCTGTTTGGTATTAAGGTCACGTGTCGCCAGATAGACAGTAAAATGTACTGTTAGCATGTACATTTTTGCTTTGAAGTCACTTACTGTTGAATCGGGGGCGTTTCAGATCACTTCTTGTTGATGAGTGACATTCTGGAGTCACTTCTTTGTTTCAATGTATTTATTTATAAATATTATATATGTATAGAATAAAAAATAATATATATATATTTTTTTTCCTCCATGGTCTGAGGTTCAAGAAATTCGATGGTCATTTATAATCGGCTTTATCTGTCATTTGTCATCAGTCATGTACATCTATGTGTATGTATATATACATATATATATGTATATGTATGTATGTGTGTACATATATGTATATATATATATATATATATATATATATATATATATATATATATATATATATATATATATATATATATATATATATATATATATATATATATATATATATATATATATATATATATATATATATATATATATATATATATATATATATATATATATATATATATATATATATATATATATATATATATATATATATATATATATATATATATATATATATATATATATATATTTCAGCAACACACTTATTTATTTATATATCTATTTATGTCTAAAATGTCTTTCCTGTATCTGCATGCTCACCCTCTTGTTACTGTGAGATTGAAATTTCCTACTTAACATATAACCTTAGATGCAATTGTATTAGAGGTGCATGACAAGTTCCAAGAATTTCATTTTAAAGCAGGGCTTTGTTAAAAAAAAAAAAAAACTCATGTGAATGGGCAGATTTTTTAACTACTAATCAACGTTCATTTACAAGAAGTCCCTTGCAATCCCTTGTGTTTTTTTTTCAAATGGGATTGAGCACACACAAGTGGCTGCATGTCAAACAGCAAGCACTGTAATTCTTGCACGCTTACCAGTGATTGGCACTAATTGAGCTTTGTTTATTACGGCCAGAGCGATGGGAGGTCGCAGAATCATGAACCGGGTCCCACCTGTAGTCTGTAAATGAGGCAGATCCTCACCGCATTGGTGCTTTGCTGGCCTTTGGGCCGGCAGGAGACCTTTTAACTGCAGTGATTTGGCTGAGCCTGAGTTACTGTGATAATTATGTTAGTGTTTCCTGTTTCTCTTTACTCTGGAGCTTTCTTCTCCCTCCCCCTTCTCTCCAATGTGTCTTAACCCGCCAAGGAAATGTTATTAGAGATAATTGCTCCTGCACTTAGACATGGCTTTGAGCTCACCTGCAATGTGCAATGTTACACTGTCTCGTTGAGGGCTTGTTGACACCTCTACTATAGCCAATTTCCAAATTCAGTATTACTTTCTCAAACCTTTGATTGTTGTCTTCGAAATGGACGATGCAAGGCTATTGATGTGACAACTTCATTGTCAAATCCATTCAAATGTGAAATGTGGAGCAAATGACATTAAAATCATACATGGCTGCTATCTATCAAACCATCTATTTTCAACACTGCTTATCCTTGACAGGTTCACGGGGTACTGGAGTCTATCCTAGCTGACTGTGACCAAAAGGCAGACTGCACCCAAAAATTGGTTGCCAGATCACTCGCAGGGCTTATACGCCACCACACTGGCAATGCGTGGGAATTGATTCCATGCTGAAGTCGGGCTAAATCCCCACGATGACACCAGTGTCTAACTACTATCTAAAAATGCAAATTTGAAACAAGTACTTTTGAAATCACCCCAATAATTTTCCTTGCTTAAACTGTGAGCATCTGTTATTCATTCATTTAATCCTTCCTTTTCAGAACTACTCATGCTCAGACTCAAACCTAGGATCAATTTAGAGTGTCCAATTAGCCTACCGTGAATGTTTTTGAGATGTGGGAGGAAAATAGAGTACCCGGAGAAAACCCACACAACCTAAGGGAGGACATGCAAAATCCACACAGGTGGACCGACCTGGATTGGAAGCCAGGACCCCAGAGCTGTGAAGCCAGTGCACTAACCACTCAAAACATTTAACAGGACAGCTTTTTTCCAACTGCCATTAGGACTCTGAACCTGCAGTAGCACGACACGACAACACAAATCCTTTCTATGGAATAAATTCGAAGTGAGGTAACAAGAAGGACGTTGGGCTTGGATCTGCCTTCTACTGGCTGACTGAAGGTAAGTCAGAAGACAATGAGAGGTAAGTGATCCATTTTATTCTTTGTTGGCATCGGCGAGGCAACTTGCAGTCGCCTGGATTGCTTGGTTGCGCTTAAGGGACGATAAGATGTATCCATTGTGGCGGAGTGCTATCCAGTCTTAAAAATGTCGTTTTTTGGAGGGCGTGCTTGTGGAGAAGCACTACCAATTTCGTCATATGCAGCTGGGTATGATGACAATTAGGCTTTTTGTCAAGTCAATGTTGCCTATGTCTGATTTTATTTATTTATTTATATATATATTTTTAAATCAAAACTGAGGTGGACGAGTGGTTAGCGTGTGGGCCTCACAGTTCTGGGATCTAGGTTTTGATTTCAGTTGGCACTTTCTTGTGTGCAATTTGTATAGAGGCACATCATTCAGATTCGCATGCGATCGGCTGACCACAGATCCAGGGTGTCCCCTGCCTCTAGCCTAGAATCAGCTAAAATAGGCTCCGGCAACCCCGGCGACCCTAATGAGGATAAAGCGGTTCAAAAAATGAGATGAGATACTGCAGTGGACAGAAAGACTGACAATAAATCTACACACACCTCTAGGATCCCAGTAAAAACATCACATGGATAAATCTTTAAATGTGATCTGTAATCTCCACAAATCAATAGAAAATAAAGGCATATAACTAAAAACGAGCAAGTGACATAATGTGTTCAACCTTCATAGCATGTGTTTACACGTTAGCGCTGGTTTCAGCCATTGGTTTATCATTTTGCCTAATATTTTTTCCCTCGGTAATTTAGTAGCATTCTTTTGGCCCCATCGGGGCTCCCCGCTGCCATGTAAGCAGATGGGGCATGATGATTATGGCCCCCCTGGGAGATCTTGGGGGTCCTCCCTAATTGATTGTCACGAAAGCTCTAATTGAATTGAACAACCTGGTGGAACAACACTCACTGCGCTCCATCTGATGTTTGCTGACTTAGTCAAAGCAGTCAAAGTGCAAGGGAGACATCAGTTCCCGGGATTGGAGCTAGTAGGGAGGGTCTCTGATTCATTCCAAATCAACACTGATTTATCCTGGATTCCATCAGACAGGTTGGGGTACTCACACAGTTTAGAAAGGCAACCAAACATAGTCTGTGGTGTCAAACCATGAGAAAAGAAAGTGAAGCATCAGGCTAATTGAGGTAGTCAGGCAGCCAGCAACACCAGTGGTTCCCTTCCTGGAAGTGGGAGGGGGCTCTCGGATTAGGAGGCAGAAAAATGGTTAAAACGTGTCAACGTGTAATTGCACGATAAGGCCCTCTCGTGTAGAATTTGTCTGCCCCGTTGCTATTTTCAATGGCGGCCCCACTAATCTCTCTGCACCACATTCGGTCTCGTGCAATCGGCCCCCCCGTAATCTCCCGTGACAGGACCGCGTCCAACCTCGGAGGTGAAGGCTTTTATAGGATGAGGAGGGGGGGTATGCGTAGGCGTGATAAACTGACGGCGATTATCCCTGTTTAGGACACTAGGAGCATTTAGGAAGGGGAGGGGGTTGTTTTACGGTCCAATCGTGAACTGTAAAATGGTATGGGACGAAATGTATGGCATTAGTTGACAACGTCATGACTTCCTTATCACTGCAAAGAATTTTTCCCAAATGATGACAATGAATTTATTTCCAATCTGATCAGCGTACTGGAAAACAGTAAGAACTGTCATAGGGGTAAAAGGTGCTGTTTAGCTCTTTATAGACTATTTAAAGTCATGCCAAATGATGTGGCCAATACTGACTGATAAGATAACCATCATGTTATTTAATTTGAAACTTTGATGACTACATTTGTTTGACTGGCATATTTGCTTCACAGTTCCTGTGTTTGAATGTTCAGTGACTGCTTATCTATAAAAAATTCTAAAAAGTAGTAATGCCTTTTTTTTAATTCAAAAGCTGTGGTTTTCAAAGGCCATGATTTTGACCATTGAAAATACAGATCTATCTCATTATGAAAAATATTAACCTGTTTTTTTTTTAATTCTGCAATTGTTTAAAGCTTCCTGCAAAATAGTTAAAAATAGTCAAAATAGTTCAATGATGTTTTCATCCCAGCAATTCTCATTCTTTCATTGGATCATTGTTGTGAAAAATACTTGTCAGTTGACTAAAGGATTTCCTGTGTTGAAACTAGAGAGTCTTTCACTCAGGTGTTACAATTTGAACGATGACCCGGCTTTTCTTCTTCTGTGCCTTTGGAAATGGATAATTGGTGGGTGGGGCTGTACAGACACCTTTTAAAAATCCACTCACAAACAATATTCGTTCATCTTTTGAGCCATGTATCCTCACCAGGGTCGCTCGCGGGTGTGCTGGAAACTCACCCAGATACTATGAGTTTAAGATGGGGTACACCCTGAATTTGTTGCCAGCCAATCGCAAGTCACATGAAGACTAACAACCAATCACACACTCCTACCGACATGCAATTTAGAGTGTTTAGTCAGCCTACCATGCGAGATTTGGGGATGTGGGTGGTGAGTACCCAGATACAACCCACGCAGGCACAAGGCAAACATCCAAACCCCACACAGGATTTAACTTTCAATTTTAGAAGTATCAGATAGATTCGCTAACACAAAGAAAAAGTACTGATGATTATTTTTAAAGAAATATTAGAGTAAACTCTTTGTCTGCATATGTATTCATTTAATTGAACTATCGTACTTATATTTTGGCGTGAAATTCATCAATATCAAACGTGTTTGTAAGAACTTTTCCTTAAATGAGAGAAAAGAATTACTAACATTTATTGTAGAGATGAACCATGCAGGTTTCAAGTGGAAAACAAATATAGTCAATACACAACAGATAACAGATAAATTAACCAACAATCACACTTTACAGATTTAGTATCATTTTCAAATAATATCCATACAGTGAGTGAAAAGTATGTATACAGTAAAGAAAAACAATCAACTGTCAAAACTTTTTTCCATTATTCTGACCCTTGATTTCTTTGTTTAACTACTGTACACCTACTTTTGCACCCCATCTCGCATCACATAATCTTTTCCAATGCTACTAAATATTTTGCTCAAATGCTTCCATATCAAAGTATTTAAGTGGGAGAAAAGCCCAAGCCAATCTTAACACAAAACTATAGATATTGTTTTTAATTTGATTGCTTTGTTGTTCTACTTCTTTCTGAAGTGTACAAATTGAAATGGGCAGGTATATACCACAGATTTTTTTAAAATCTGGATTTGAATAGATGAATGAATTGCTTAAATTATCTAATCCTTCGTAATTCGTGCACAATATCTCTGTAAAATTGTGAGGTAGATTTTGAGGATGTATACACAGATCTTCTTTTTTTCCCCTCATTGTTGATTGATGACATTAATTGGGGTATTATTGTTGCCTGTAGTCAGTATGAGGCATGCACACTCTTTGGTTGTGCTTTTGAGTTCTTTAAGCAAATGAGACATTTAGGGAGCGAACCGTATGTTTGTAGTTCAATTTGAACTTGTTTGTCAAGAAAATGTAGGTCATCATAGTAAGTATTTCCTAAGGAAGCTTTTTTGGGGGGGAGGTGGGAGTGCATGGACGACGATCCTGCCAACAACCCCCCCCCCCCCCCCACACACACACACACACACACACACACAAACACACACACACACCATTCCGGGAAATTCAGCCAAAGCCACCACACTTATCCCCTTTCTCATCCAGACAAAACACTCCTGCTCCATTTAGCCATTCAAGCAGGCCTCTATAACCTGCCTGGAAGTTTGACTTATAAAAAGAAATAGCTAAGATGCAAGTTTGCAACATAATCTAGCAGATACACATGGTATTTGATTACTGGACTTGTGACCATGATGGCACCGATTGAATATAACCAATATAAATGAAATTAGAGGTGGATTAATGAAGGGATGAAACCACTCTCTTTGTAATTATGAAAGCTTACAGCAACTTTACCAATTGCTTTAGTTAAGCATTTGAGAAAATATGTACGTTTATCTCCAGTGATACGTTTTAGCAGTTTGGGCACTGACGTAAAAAGAGAAAGTGAGTTTTTAAATGGGAAATATTTTGCGTGTTTATAGTCTGGATCTTTTATGGGTTTAAAAAGGGAAACATCACTAAGTGATTTGAAAAAGTTTTCTCTTTTGTAATGTTGAGAATTAATCAAATTGAGGGATATTAAAAAATGCATTACAATTAGTATTGTAATGATGACATGAAAGCTCTGTCTATAATAAAATAAAAGCTCATGTTGATTTTTCAAAGATGATAAAAAATGATTGTAATGTGTCATACAACAATAATTTATATGCAATTGAAAATGAATTTGTCTATTTACTTCCTTTATATAATTAAAACAAAACAGTGAAAAAATGTGGCAAATAACCATTTAGCATAGGCCTGCAAAAGACATCATGAGGGAAAATATTTTACAGCTGAAGTTCACTTATACATTTCATCACAAAAAATAAATATCTCAATATTTATAGTCACGCTTAGTGAAGTGAATCGATCGATGTTCGCGTTCATGTCCCTGTGTCACATCATGTTCTTGGCTGAAGATGTTTAACATTTTTGGAATTGCTAAAAAATAAAAGGTATCCCAATAATGTAAAATTAGGTTTGTGTTTTCTTAGTTCCTGACAATACAATTGCATATAACGCGTTTTCAATAATAGGCATATTTATTCACCATGAACAACACTTACAACAACAAAACTCAAATTACAGCGACAGACTCACGGGTTTACAAGCTTTAAAAATTTAAATCAATTTATATTGCTGCATGGGAAACTTTTTCAAAACACATTTGCACGCCTTCCTCCTTTGCTAAACAGCTAGAGCCGTAAATTCCACGCAAAAGTATAAATGGGGGCAGGGAAAAAAATTAAATCTTAGAAAAAAACCGCAGAACTGGAGGATTATAATTTAAATGGAGTTTTTAAAAAAAATGTCAAACTCTTTTACTGAAAAATCAAATAAATCACCGTGTCGTTGTATCAAGCACGGGCAGACAAAAGAAGCAAACTTGGAATTAAATGGGAGGTTATGGGGGGGGGGGGGTTGTTTAGCTCAAGGTGATTGCATTTTTTTTTTGGCTTTTAACGCCAATTTTCACGCGAAAAGCAGCGGCCCACCTCTCCTTTGGAATATTTGGTTGCTGTTTAGTGCTTTTAAAACATTGACTGCTATTAAATGTGCGTCAAGGGAAGGGTCCCGTTCACGTGGCCGCCGCCCCCCTGGTAGTGCTGCGCGTGGAGCATATGCAGGCGCCCCTGCACGGACGAGTCCCCCGCTGCCGCCGCTTCTCCGGTGGGCAAGTACATGCTGATCATGTCCCGCAAGTCCCCGGAAGGGCACTGTTGTCTCGCCGTGGACAAAGGGGGGCTGGCGCTGGGCTCTGACTTGACCAGGGAACCCCCGAGCGCCCCTGACAAGGGAGACAAGCCGGCGCCGTGATGCTGATGCGTGTACCCGGTGATCCCCCCGTAGCCCGGGGGAGAGCCGCTCGCGTAGCTCTGGCAGTTCGAGATTGGGCTGTAAGACAAGGCGCTCATGTCGTACCTGTGCACGGGCGTAGGGTTGTGCGGGTGAGAGTGCGGATGAGCGTGCGGGTGAGCGTGCGGGTGAGGGCCAGCCGGGTGTTGCGTGAAAGCCAGCTGCGCCTCCTGCATCATGGCGTGGGCGGCCGCTGCAGCCGCCACCTGTCCCGAGTAAGCGCCGTTGGGCCAGCCGTTGACGTGCGCCGTGTAGACCCCCGCGTTGGAGCCCAGGTGGCCTCCACCGGGGCTGTCCAGTCGCGGGCCGACCACGGCGCCGCCCATCCCCGCCGCCGTCGCGTTGCCCAGCAGCCCAGCGGCCAGCGAGTACTTGTCCTTCTTGAGCAGTGTTTTGGTCTTCCTCCGCGGCCGGTACTTGTAGTCCGGGTGCTCCTTCATGTGCATGGCCCGCAGCCGCTTGGCCTCGTCGATGAAGGGCCTCTTCTCGGCCTCGGTCATCACCTTCCACTCGGCCCCTAGTCTCTTGCTGATCTCCGAGTTGTGCATCTTGGGGTTCTCCTGGGCCATCTTTCGCCGCTGGCCGCGAGACCACACCATGAAGGCATTCATGGGTCTCTTGATTCTCTCTTGCGGGACTTTGCCACCGCCGCCGCCGCCACCGCCGACGACGACCCCCCCAGGGGGGTTGGACGGGTTGCCCTGCTGCACGGCGGGGGAGTACAAGTCCGTCTCCATCATGATGCTGTACATTCACTTGGCCTCTCGGCGGAGGGGGTTCGGGCCGCCTCGACGCCCCGAGGATGCTCGAGAATAAAGAAGAAGAAGAAATGGAAAAGAAAAAATAATAATATAGAAAACAAAAACAAAAACAATTAGAAGAAGAACGAAGGGTGCTGTCCGAGAAGGGAAAGTTGATCTTCAGCTCCCCTGGGTATACTCTTTCCCTTGCTTGCTGTCATCCGTCAGGACGGAGCTCCCGAAGGCGGCAAGATCCCGTGCGCGAGCCGGTTATTCGCCGCTCGGAGCTGCATGCGCTGGGAAAAAGTTACCGAGCGTGCCCGGGCCGCGCGCGCCCACAGCCGCTAAATGAGCGAGGGCGGCCAATGGAGACGCTCGAGCGGGGACGTCATTTGCATGAGCGGGCCACAGCGGTGACGTCACAGCCACTCTGCAAGCCCGGCTTGCTTTTAGCGTCAAGATGAAAACGGACAATATTCAAATATACGTCTCTTTAGAACTTCCTTTCCGAAACCCTTTAAAGGCGGACGTGTCAAACTCAGCTTGTCATTTCCTTCACAAGGTCATCAGCTAATTCACCACGAATTGATTAACAATGGAATCGACCTAAAAACGAGCTTTTATGTTTTTGTTTATTACCATTTTTATTATAAAACACACACACACACACACACACACACACACACAAAGAAACAGAAAACATTTTTAACGTAACTTGTTATAGAATTTTGGATTTAGAAAAAAAACAGGAGATGCTATGGAGTTTGAGTGTTTCAATGTCTGCTTCGCAGTTTTGATATCGAGAGTTCAATACCGCGCCACGTCCTTAATGTGTAGTTTGGATGTTTAAGAAAAGTGTCAATGGAGTGTCCTCCCATATCATCAAAATGTATTTGTAATTCTCCATGTTGTGGATGTTTATTTGGCCTGGGATTGGCTGCACTAGTTCAGGTTTTGCTTCAGATAGGCTCCAACACCTCTGTGACTCTTGTGATGATAAGGGGTATATTGATCAAATTACAAACATATTCCTTACAATTTGATATAAAGGGCGGTGTGATTTCTGTAGTTCTTAAATAGATGGGACGTCGATTGCCAGCAATAGCAGGGATCAATGTGGTATATTGAAACAAGACGTTAGAATTACCATCGCCGAAACATGTTTTTAATAAATAAAGACTAAATCCTGGCGCTTTCGACAGTTTTTTTTCTCTTCCATTCAGAGCCACAGGTGCATTTCTGTTGTCTGTTGCTAGGAGACGGTTGACTGACGGCGCAGAGCACGTGCCATTCAAAGCGCTCTTTTGTTTCCTTCCAGAGCCGTGGTGAACATGAGAGAAATATGTTTAACACAGAGAATAACGGCCATCTGCCATTCCTAAAATAATAACACAATCTCCTGCGTTCTTCTTGACCTTTATGAACTTTATTGTCATTTATAAGAACAACTGCGGACAGAACTACATTTCAGACAAAATAAATATATTTAATGAATTACAATCATATACTTGTGAAGCAGTCCTTCAAAAATATGGAAAGAACATCAATATTCTGCACCATCATTACCTTTAATTGACAAAATAGAGTAAATGAAATTGTCAGATGTAAATACATTACAACTTTCATATCTATATAAAGATATAGATATATAGATCGAGAGAGAGAGAGAGAGAGAGAGAGAGAGAGAGAGAGAGAGAGAGAGAGAGAGAGAGAGAGAATTTTGAGTGATGACATAGTATTGGGAAAGGGACTTTTTAAACAAACAACATAATGCAGATTCTACAGCTCAAACCTAATGAAATCAACCTTAAGTTGAATCTGATTGGGTCTCTCAGCTGCTGTCTGTCAGCACTTCCTTTCTTGAGCTCCGTGGCACCTGCTGCTTGTTGAGTGGCTGCACGGAGCAGCTCGCCGCTCGTCAGCTTGTCGCATTGTTTTGCTTCATCTTGGGCATTGTGACAAAGAATTAAACCAAAGTTATTTCATGCATGAGCTCTGAGATTTGGCTCTCATATGGACCTGTTGTTGACTTGCAGCCAGACTTGTTGTTTCAGTCTCCATAAAAAAAAAAAAACAACGTGCCTGACAGTCCCACACACATCAAGACATTTTTTTTTGCTTACATGGTTTTGTTTTCGCAATGTGTTTTCGAGGCAGTGTGTGAAAGACTCTTTAGTGCTTTCACATTTGATTGTTGCACTGCTGGGGATTTTCCATTTTCTGGGACCCTTCGTTCACTGGCCTTTAGAATCACCATCACTTATTTTTATTCCCTGTACAGATTTTAAGTTTGGTAAAGATCACAAGATACGATTATGAGGCGATGTGTGCGCTTTAATTTTTGGGTGCGTTGACGTTCTCATCCATGATCCAACATTTGTAGAAGCATTCTATCTGTAAAGGCGGGACTGGAACTGGGGAGGAAAAACACCGTTCTGTAACAACAAGAACAACAATGACAAAAAGTGAATTAGAGGTGTGTCTCATTAAAAAATAGGATCAGATTGTTATCAGTTTTTGTGTCTCGGAATTACTTTGGAGTTGACATTTTTTAAACCACATGAAATTCCACTTGGGCATTTGTGTGTTGATGTTACTCACAGTGAGAAAAACCTCTAATGTAAATGTATGTAAACCTCTAAGAATTTCATTAATTTCCGCATTTTTAAATCTGGTAGATCCGAATGTCAAAACATCAAATCAAAAATCAAAACATTTGCCATAATAAAAGAAAGTGCATCATTAAATTTAGAAAAGAAGAATTTTGGACGTGTTTCAGTCAGATATGTGAGATGAATAGTATTAAACGAAATGCCACGTTTATCCAAAGAAACAACTAGTCTGTAATGAGTTTGATAACCCTGCTTTGAGGGCTGGAGTGATCGATCACTTGTTAACAACAATCCATCAGACACATGCTTCAAAGGCATATCTGCTGTGCATTGACAAGCCTGAGTGTGGAATCTCTGTCATAGCAAGCTGTCAGCTCTTCTGGAGCTCAGCGCGTAGACACGCGCAAACACACCCCCCATCCCTCCAAATGTCTGAACTCTGACCTGTGTTTCTTTTTCTTGTGCTCGTTTTGACCAGGTTGATGCTACAATCTGTACAAAATAGAGTGGTTTTGATGGTTTTAAATGATAAAAAAGCTATATATTTTAATGTTTGTCATTTAAAAGTGGTAGCAGCAATCTGTGAGGTACCTTTTTACATCAGGTCTCATCATGTCATTCCAAAATGATGCGTTGGAATTTCTGAATTTGAGCACTTGAATTTCAAATTGCTAAAGTTAACACATTATAAAGACTAAGGTACTGCCTGGTGATGTAGAAAGAACTACAACTAGAACTTTTTAAGAAGCTCTCGTCTGTTCCGTCTCCCATAAAGTGGTAAATTCAAAAGACTTTATTGTCATCATCCAAAACGTGACCGGACGTTTGGTCGCCGGTCTTTTGGTCCCTTTTGGTCGCCAGTTTTTTGGTCGTCAGTCAAATGTACTTAGATAGTAAACAGTACTTAGATAGTAAACTCTCTCTCTTAGATATTAAACTCTCTCTCTCATTAATATAATTTTGAGAGCTGGTTTCAACAGTAAACTTTCTGTCACCATTTGACCGGCGGCCAAAAGACCGGCGACCAAACGTCCGAGCACCATACAATCACAAACCTCAGTTTGAAAGTTTCTAAACTGTTTCACATTATGACTACATATTTGTCAGTGTTGATTTTCTCCTTCTTTGTTATATGGAAAACTATCTGAACATTTTTGACTCTTAATAGTTTCTTTCTCTGAAAATAGTTCCTTTAGCGCAGGGAGAGGGGGCAAATTATTCCACAAAGGACAGTAATGGGTGTGGGTTTTCCTTCCAAACCATAATAGAAGACATTTTTTTTACCAATCTGGTGTCCTACAAGTGCAATCAGTGGATTGCATTGAGGTGCTTCTTGTTTTCTGCAGAGAGTTTGAACTGCTTCTGCTTTTTTTCTTCTCTCACCCTACACGCTCACACACATGCCTATTTTTAATTTAATTAGTGCATGCTTCTCCGATGAGTTGACTCAGAAAGGTACCGTGGTAAGCACTTTACTGCCACGCCTGCACAAAAGTGGGAAAAAAAACCCTCACAAACAAACAGGGTTTTATCATGATCTGTGAAATAATGATGAGGGAACAATTGGCATAGCTTCAGATGCATTTATCATTTTGCAAGGTTTTCGAATAAACAGCAGTTAAAGAAGCAAAGAAAATAAAGAATGGGGTAAATGCTGGAGGAGAGGGGGGAGGGGGTGGGGTCTGTGGAGAAGGAATGAGTGATGCGGAGGGTAGAAGTAACCCCAGCGAAAACAGATTAGTCGACCGAAAAAAGGATTACTAACGATGATAGTCCCTTTGAGGGACTGAGAAAGTCGGAGACAATGCATGGATGGTATTACACACACACACATACACGCACACACATACAGCACAACTGTTGAAAATCTAGTAATTTTATGGTTATCAATGACAGACACAAATGTTTGTGGAATCTAAATGATTGTGTTTTTCAAGTAAACTGTTGCATACTTGATACCCAATAAATTGTATAAATGCATGTTGAAATTAACTGTCGTAAGATGTTTTATCTTTATTTAGTACAAATCTAAATTTTAAACAATCAACAATCTACAAATCAGTCTTGTGCTAAAAAATAATCAGACTTTACCTTTGTTGATTTTTTTCTCTCTCACATTTCTTACTTGTTAGTTCACGATAGATCCACCATACAATGGCGATAAAATAAGAACTTTTAAAAACACAAAAAGGTAAGTTGCCTCATGAGCCAAAACACATTTTGACATGTTAAATTTGAATAGGATAAACATTTAAAATGAAAGACGACAGAAAAAAAACTGTTTGATGGTTACACCAGGCATATTGTTGATGGAACAGCGTTCATTGATTTAAAATATTACCTAATTGAAAATGCATTTTTATGCTAGTGTATTTGTAATTGTATGATATTTTATTGATCTGGTTAAAAATAGGGACAAATAAAACACAGTCATGCTTTAAAAACTGTTTTGTACAACGCCCTTTGGGTTGTTTTTGCACGTGACAGATTTAAAACTGATTGTATCGTCTGGTGGATTTATCATTATTTTCCCGGCTTCAGAGTTTGCATGTTTTGTCCATGCCCGCCTGGCTTTTCTCCGGGTAATGTGGTTTCCTCTCGCATCCTGAAAACCACGCATTGGCTAGCAGCCATTTCCGGATTGATCACCAGAGTTGGCTGGGATTGACTCCAGCACCCCCTTGACACTCTCCAGGGTAAGCGTAACGGAAGCTGCATGAATAACTAATACTAAAAGTTCCATTATTTTAAACCATTTCCTATTTGAAATCATTCAGCTTGAATCATCCAAATTTTGTCAGGATTATTGAGGATGTATTGCTTTTGTATTTGATCATTTTCTTAACCATCAAATGAAGGGGCAAAAAAAAATCAACTGTTGCAAGCTTCCCCCTGTCAAATGTCACATTACAAGGTTTGCACACACAAATAAAATTCCCTAATGCTTGTGTTCTGTGTGACATTTACCATTGAGTTTTGATGTTACACCCCCACCCACCTAATAGAAGGCTGAGGGTCTTCCTCTTTCTCGGCTCCCTGTCTCCTTCCCTTCCTCCCACATGCTAAATTAGGCATTTTGCTACTGCTGCTACCGCGGCTGCTGAAGAGGAGGAAGAATGAGGACTTCCTGCAGAGGGCCTTTAAGTGCAGGTCTGAGGAGCCCCTACCCCTTGGAACCCCCTCTTCCTTGAATTGCTCCAGAGCTTTTCTCTCGCTCATCCTAAATGGGGTCAAGCTCCCAGCCAAGATCCCCTGCTTTCAAAGAGCCCAAAGAGCGGCACCCCTCCAACTGCCCTTTTCTTCCCAACCCATCAGCAACCTTTTTTTTTTTTTTTTAAACCCGCTCACTCACTCACTCACTCACTCAGTCTCACATGTGCTTCCTCCTTGCCCCAATCCACTGCTTATTTGACAAAAGCTGCCAGGGCTGGCTTGATGAAGACACTAGAAACAAGAGTAAAAAATCAAGCCTGGGTGCAAATAGTATTTGGGGGAATTCAGTTCACATGACGTGTTTCTTCTGTAAAGTCTCATAAACTTATTGGCTGCCATTGATGTTAAAGTTCAGGGAGTAACTCTTCTTAATAAGTTACACTGAAAGTTCACACTCTTCGACAGCATGTATTTGTTCAGCCAATGTTCAAATGTCTGTTACGCAATTTTTCGCACAGGTAGTGCCAAATTTCAATATTTAGTACAGGATAGGAGATTTAGGAGAAAAGCCTCAGTCTCTCAGGAGTAGCAACATACCTTCCTTCTCAGCGGGCCTCCGTCACCTCGTTATCAGCGCCCCAATTTTGGCAGGACAGCCACAAAATGGCTAACACTATTTCCACAAAGCTGCGTCACATCTGCAGTTTGCAGGGCTGCAATATGAGCGACCTTGCCGTCTTATTTGTATCACTATGGGATAAATCTTTCCCCTCCCGTTGCTTCAGAGAGATCCTCCTGAGCCTGAATGCCATGGCCGAATGTCAGTGAAACTCTAGCCCTCCTCCGACCCCTAACTCGCTTTTTATTTAATTTGTCTGTATAATGGCTGTGAATGAAACCCAGGCTTTTGGGAGGGGCAGGCCGCTCAGCCAAAGAGCAACAATAATTTTTGATTGGCTTCCCCCTTTTGGAAAATGACTTTCAGAGTGTAATTTGCCATTGTCGGGGCAGAATAATGCTGAACAATGCAACTAGTGGTAGGGGGTTTAGTCTTATGCACGCAAGCTGATACTGAAGGGGCTTTTGGCCACTGCCGGCCGCTGTGCACTGGATAACCCTGCAGGGCCGCAACCGGGCCCGGGGTTAGTGTCATAATGGGAGGCCTTTTGCAAACCATTGTTGCGCCTGTGTCAACAGAGAGGCCGCTGGGAGTTGGCTGGCGTGGCACGGAGGGGTGGAGACCAAAAAGCCCGTTATGCTTGTCCTATTCTGGCAGAATGGGAAATGGAAGCGCAGGGGTCTCCGAGTAGTTTGTCTTGCGGTGGCAGTGCTGTTTGTTATCATTTAAATCTGAATTTTGGTCAAATGTTGACAATAATGTTCTGGGTTTGATGGATCGTGAACTTTTATATAGGGGTCAAGCAGGATCATCAAGGTTTGAACTTCCAGTCAATGGGACGTAGTACAAATAGTTATAGTAAATTGAAATTTCTTAGACCGGGAACGACGGAGAAAGTCCTGTTCAAGCACACACAAAAAAAAGGCCACACCCTATGGGCGCGGCCATTTTGTGACATCACTTATACCCACACAAATACACAATCATCACAGGTGCATCAAATAACGGGTTACGATGACATGATCAGGAAGAGCAGGTAATTTGAGATATTTGCATTTAATTGGCTATGTCTGCCCAGAGGGTGAGTGGCCACTGTAGGTTTTGTTTACATTTTTCACCACTATTATCCACCAGAAAAACAACATTTTATGAGGGTATTTTTAAATTTTAAGCATTTTACTTTTCTTGGGGCAGTATCAATTGAGAAAATAATGTTTTTTTTGACTAAAAATGGCATTGGTCAAATGGAATAGGTCAGTGGGTATTACTGATATCCCAGTAAAGGGGAGGCAATTTTGGAAACCTGCATTTGATTGGCTGGAATAATTGGCATTGCTAAAATGTTCTACCTATAATTTGGACGGACACATCCAGAAATGACTGTCCTTTCTTGATGAATAATTCCCTGTTTTAATCTTTATTTTTTTTAAATCCGAAAACATTTTTTTTCTTCTGGGAGGCACATGATGAAGGTGTCACCTTTCCTTTTAATGCAATGGTAGTTGCAATGCATTCATCCATCCCACTCTGACTCAGAGATTGTTTGCCATGGATTCTGTTCCCTCTGGCGAGCACATCCACACAAATATACTGTGATGAGGCAACCTTGAGAAAAAGAAAGCGAAGCTGAACAAATACTGACACCGACACACGCACACGCCTACACGTGAATGTAAATACACATGCTCAGGGCACCAACACTTAAACAAACACTAGCCAAGTGTCTCTCATTACCAGCTAGCACATTATTGCCAAACACGCACATCCGGTAAATAATTTCTGCTATCTTCAATTAATTCAAACTGGTGCGAGAATGAATTTCTGATGTATTTTTGTATGCCCCGGGTTTTTTGTTTTGTTTTGCAACCTATATAGCGTACTACAACTCACATGCAGTGCTATAAAAAAAATGGGTGTTTGGGTTATTTTTTTAAGCGTGTGTGAGTGGACAGCAGAAGAGTAGCCAAACTGGCAGAGCAGGTGGACGCCACTGGATAGTGTTTGTGTACGAGGGGTGCAGTGTCAGCGTTTTCGCTGCTGCGGATGGTAGACGCAGCACCCGAGAGAGAAGCGCATGTCAGCATGGAAAGCAACAGAAGGCAGGAAAAGGTCAACGACTGTCTGCAAAAATTTTTGTGGAACAGCGTGTGGGCGTGTGTGTGTGTGTGTGTGTGTGTGTGTGTGTGTGTGTGTGTGTGTGTGTGTGTGTGTGTGTGTGTGTGTGATTGCCATGATGCATTTTAGAAACAGCACCCCAAACAGTTTTGCTAAAGAAAATAAAATGTACCAGATGGAAAAAAAATATATGTACAACTTGACAAAAACACAATAATAATATTTATTTTGGAGGCAGTTCATTTTTTCCAGAAGGGACCAGGTAGCTATTTCAGGTTATCTTTGGGTGATACTTTTATTCACCAGTCCCTTGTGAAGCAAAGCAACCCCTATATATCAAAACCTTAGCCCTGTTTCTCTGAATGTAATAATTTTAACTTTAACTCTTTGTTTGATAATTAAGAAGGTGGTTAGTACTTCTTTCGCCTTTCACCCCACAATTTTCCCCATCCTAATCAATGTTATCACATTGTTTATGCTTGTGCATCATTATTCAAACTAATGTATATTGAACTTTCTCGTATCTGGGAATTTTACTGAATGAGGTAGCACACACAGGTGTTTTCTCCTAAATTCTTTGAAGGGATAGTTCGTTCACTATTTGGAAACTCTGAAAAAAAGTCATGACCAGAAAAACCCACATATCACATCTAGCAAATAAAAAGAAATTTTGAAAATCCAAATAGGCCTAAATCAGGAATATTTAGTCTAATTTCCTGACCAATAGTGAGGAAGGAATAAGCATTTGGTTTTTGATATCGTAAACAGTTTGTAAACTTCTGTTTTGCGGTGTATGTCTCGTGTCATGCTCCACTTTGAGTGCAATCTCATCACACTGATCATTAAAGACTCTTTTTATCTTGTGTACACATGTACACACCTCACTCGCACACACCTCTATACACACAGCCAGCTAATGACAAGCCCCCTCCCCAACTGACACCCTGACCCTCATCAGAGCCACAAAAGAGACAGATAGCAGTGGCAGGACAATAAGATGGAGAGGTTGCTCTGGGTGACGAGATAAAAGCCGTGACACTGTGACGATGGTGCGATCAGGAGTGTGGCATGGAGACCAAGCGGAAAAGAGGGCTGGAAAGAATGCAGTGATGGCTTCAAATTCGACTTGATTTAATGAAGCGAGCACAGAAGGCTATAGCCACGAGTCTCGTGCATGGGATAGCTGTCAGTCAGTGGCTTGATAGCAAGTATATGCCTTAATCATGGAGGTAGTTTCAACCATATCAGCTCTTCTAATTAAAAACAAGCTTTGTTTGTCCAGCTCCTGCTTGTGTATACAACAAGAAGTTAGCTAAAAACTTCCTGTCGATATGCAGACTTCACTCTCTGTGTATTTTTTTCCACCCTACATTTGGAAGTTCTCCTGTTTTTTTTCCAGTTAGGCAATAAAAGTTGGTTTCTGAAGAGGACATTCATGAGTTTATTCTTATATGTTATGTGACCATCGTACAATAAAATATATCATTTCTAAAGTGGGAATAATAACACAATATTAATGAGAAATTACTACCGATTGAAAGTAGGGGCTTGTGTGAAACAGATTTCCCAATTAAGTTATTCCTCCGTACTTTTTCTTTTCATAGGTCTGTCATACCTGTCAATTGTACCACAGCTTGCCCAGAGCGCTTACACAAAAGCATCAATCAAAACCTCGCTAGCTGCATCTTGCTCGGTTGTCTATACCTTTACCCTCTCACCTCCCCCAAGGTCCCAAGAAATAATTACAAATAGCGCATAGCGACCTAAAAACATAGAGACTGCAACAAGGCCATTCACAGAGACCTTAAAAATTAATTAAGGTCAGCCTCCCAATGTGCTTTCACATTTGCTATTCAAATGTCTCCATAGCTTGTTTGCAGCTGAGGGTCTCCACAAGGTCGTATGAAAGATTGAATATGAACCTTTGAATCTAACCTAGTTAGAAAGTATTAGGCTATTGAGCACCAACAAGCACCCTACAAGTACAATTAGCTTTAAAATCATTACTCTTTGGACATTACTATATTTATTGTATTTTATATATATATATATATATATATATATATATATATATATATATATATATATATATATATATATATATATATATATATATATATATATATATATATATATATATATATATATATATATATATATATATATATATATATATATATATATATATATATAATGGTTTTTTTTTAAATCTCTCTGCTTTCCCATTTATAATACAGCAAAATGCTTCATTCTGGACAAAAACATGCCTTTAAATGTACTTAAAATGTAACTACTGACACACCAGGACCAGTACTAATGACCATATCACCCTGCATTGACAGGTAAGGCAATCAGTTGCCACTTGGCGATTAGAAACACTCTCCTGAGCAATCAATACATTGGCTCTTTGAGTTCATAGTGTCACTGTCGTGATGTCAATCATCTGACTTTGCCACCCATTTGTTGCCCACTGACATCAATGTATCGTTAGTGCCAAGTTGACATTAACATGCGCACAGGCTGACAAAGGGTGCAAGAGGAGGTGATGTTTATCAGTCACAATCGGAAATTAAAAGGATGGTCTGGCGCTAATATGCAGATTGATGAGAGCTTTTGCACACACAAAGATTATTCAAATAATTAGAGTAGGCAATGTTAATAGATGATCGTTATATATTGTGAAACCAAGTGACACAATATCCATATCGTGGCATGACATTCAGTTTCCAATACATTGCTTAACATTTTTGGGGAGAAATACAACCATTATGAAGCATTTTTTTTTCTTCCTCAAATTTCTTACAGAAGCCATCATATCACGCAACGTTGCAGGTAGAAGTCGCGTTGAATTTGGCTTTCTAGACGCGCGCCTACAATCATCATCATTTCACAATTTTTTTCAAAAATGACTTTCCCACTGGCCTCCTGAGGCTGTATGTCAAATATCACCAATCAGGAAGTTAAGATGTGTTGCGTGCAGAAAATACTCCCGCCGACTCTCATCTAAGGTGTGTTTTGATGTGGCGTTTCCCAAAAGCTATTTCTTTAGCATCGCTTCTGTGTGAAGCCCAACGCCAACAAGAAATATCTCTTGCTCTTTCATGCGCAACATTTCTTTTGAAAACAAGACACCGGCACACGAAGCCAAAACGAAACGCGGATGAACCCCGGAATGAAGTTAAATGTTTGGATTCAGAGTTGAGAGTGCGCAGAAAAGGATGTGTGGTTACAGTGCTACGATTACAGGTTTACTTCAGGTTCCATTTATCCACAGAACTTGCCCTTTCAAATCAGATGATCCTTTGACGAGCATGTGTTATTGCAGGTATTAAATGAAATTGCCATGTTAGCTGGAGTGGGTTTAAGGTGCTTTTGGGTCAATACTACCTCTGAGCTCTCTGACTCTCTAAGCCAGGGCATAATTAGGCTGTTGTCTGTCAATCAAAACGCGTAAATACACATGCAAGTAAATCACAGAACCATTCTATACTTTTGCGCGGTAAGAATAATGGTGCATTTAGTAATATAGCCAGGTCTTGTTCACTTGCCTGCCACTTGTGCTTTGCCTATGCAATAAGATGGATTTATTTGATGAATGATTCAAGAACTATTAGTTCAATATTGTTTTTTGCCCTAATTTGTGATTATTTCTGATATTTATTTTAAAAAAACACATTACCATGAACTTTGTTTGCTCGGTTCTTTTTCTTAACTGCTTTTCTCAATAATATCCTCCTCTATTACATTCGAAATAAAAGCAGTGCAAACTGCCATGATGACTTATCTATTTTGTTGTTTAGGTGAAAATTACTGAAGATGAACACATCTAAACATTAAAATAAATGATTTCTTAATTAAACTGATGAGGTGCCAAAAAAACAACAACAAAAAAACAATTTTGCTAGGAGTGCATCTCATCTCATCTCATTTTCTGAACCGTTTCTTCCTCATTAGGGTCGCGGGGGGTGCTGGAGCCAATCCCAGCTGTCTTCGGGCCAGAGGCGGGGGACACCCTGAATCAGTGGCCAGCCAATTGCAGGGCACGCTGCACAACCATAGCACACACCTAGGAGCAATTTATAGTGTCCAATCAACCTACCATTTGTGTTTTTGTAATGTGGGAGGAAACCAGAGTACCCGGAGGAAACCCACGCAGACCCAGAGAGAACATGCAAAGTCCACACAGATGGACCAACCTGGACTTGAACCCAGGACCCCAGAGCCGTGAGGCCGACACGCTAATCACTCGCCCCACCGGGCCGCCTGTTAGGAGTGCAATGATGCTATAATGGGCCAAGATGGGCGCACTGTCAACCCTGTGCTCACAAGCAGCGGTGATTTTCACTTTACTTTTGTGTGCATTAATGAAAAAAGCCGGCGCCTAATGGGATTTGGTGATAAGAAATTACCAGCAGCAGGTCGTTGTCTTTTGTCTCTCGCTCGGGGAGTTCAATGGCTCAGCCGGCAAGAGGGAACTCAGGGCCCCAGTTGCCTTAGAGACGGGAGAACACAAAGGTTTGGTGTCGCCATGGCGAATGGAGGGCTCGTCAAAGTTCTTTTTACACACATGTGCACCACGTACATGACTGCATTCATACACTTTTTACACACAAAGACACAGCATGACGAGTAGTAACATGCCCGTGGTTTGTAATATATTAAAACTGGGTATATTGAAAAGAGTTTTTAGTCAAATCTCCCATACAAGCATAGACAAATAATATCAGATTCAGAATATAGCTTCCTGGTAGTCTGCTTTTTCGCCTGAAGTCAGCTGGGATAGACTCCGGCAACCCTTTTTTGTTGTTCTTGTTTTATTTTCAATCATTAACATTCAGCGACAGGTCGAAGTAGAATGTTTTTCCTGATCCAATCCAATCCAATTCCTGCTTTAAGTGTCCCAAAAGGGGTGAAGTTTGAAGAGAAAGTGTCCGAGGTGCGAAAAATTGTTGATATTACTGCGTGCTAACCTCAGGCAGCATACATTCATTTATTCATCTTCTGCAGCGCTCATTCTCGCAAGAGTCACAGGGGGTGCTGGAGCCTATCACGGTCAACAATGGCAGCATGCGATGGACACCCCAAATTGGTTATCAGTACTTCCTGTGTGTGGCTCCAGTTTCTTACCTAGGTCTTCAATGTCTTTTGTGCCTTGTGTCTGTTTTGCTACTGCAACCAAGAAATTTCCCGAATATGGAATGAAATAAAGTTGTAATCTAACCTGACCAATCTTAGGGTACACTAAAACGGACAAAAACTCACGCTCACAATCACACCACCACCAAGTAAGAATAGAACCCAGGCTGCCTGCACCAAAGTCAGGCAGAATAACCACTGCATCCTCAGGTGACTCCTCTGACAGCAGTTAACCAAAATGTCCTCCAGAGATGGAAGAAGACTACCAGTCAGTCTCTGGGTGATGTTAATGACTGCAGACTTTGCCCCACACACTCACAGCTACTGCATTAACACTACACAAGTCTTTATTTAACCTAACACACTTTTTTGGAATGTGGACCTAAAGAAAATCCACATATGGGCTAGAGCTCAGATCCAATTTAGATTAGATTAGAACTTTATTTCATCCCTTATTCAGGAAATTTCTTGGTTGCAGTAGCAAGACAGACACAAGACACACAAGACATTGTAGACCTAGGTAAAAAAAATATATAATTGTGTGTTTTTAATATAAAAATATAAAAAATATATATTAAATTTAATATTGTGAGATGTACAAGTCAAGGGGTAAAAATCATGTTATTTAATGAATGCTGATGTTATACTGAGTTCCAGCAGGCCACACACACACACACACACACACACACACACAAACACACACACACACACACACACACACACCATCACTGAATGGGAACAAGCAGGAGCGCCAATAGGAAAAGAGCAAGAGAGAGAGAGAGAACGCAGCAGTGTGTCAGCTCAATGGCGGATTGCAAAACAAGCAAATTACAGAGCTCCAGTAAAAGAAGAGTGGCCTTGTCATCCCAGGCTGTCGAAAAGGATTTCCTGCATGAAAATAGGGAGCATCGCGGGCTGGCTAATCCGACCCACCGCACGATTTTCACTCCAGGGACAAGACTGATGATGTCTTTCTTTGGTACGGAGGTCACGCTGCACTTGAAGTCAATATCTTAAGAAATCAGGCCATGAAATAAAGGCACAGGGACAATTGCGTCCAACTATGAATCTTGATGCCGCTTTCAAAAGACTGCCTTTGATAACTTACATGATCTTTAACAATAGAGACAATAATCACCTGGAAACAGTTTGCAATGGTCTTGTTGCGTTCAAATGCAGCCATAAGTTGTCCTGCCACATTTCTTGCATTTTATCCATGCCCCAAATCAAGATCTTTTAATAACTGCATAGTAAATATGATCAGTCGTACAAATGTCCATGAATGGAAACTTCGCTGTTACTTCTGTACTCAACAAAAAAGTGGTACAGCATCCAAGTAGGAATGTTTGTAATTTTCCTTGTCGAGAAAATGACAAACACACACTCTCAGGCGCTCACGCTAATGACATTTAAATGGCTCATTTGAAGATAAAAGACGTGCTGACATCAATTGAAGCCTTCTTCTGCATAATAGCGAGAAACTAAGTAGAAATGAAGCTTGCATTAAAAGGGTTGCGTTGCGTGTCTACGCAAACAATAAAGACCAAAACAAATATTGCCGCATGGCAAAGCAAACAGTTTATGGTGAAAATGTATTTATTCAGCAGAGAATTTATACAATATGAATATCGGTTCCTGCCAAAACATCTGCTCATTTTTAAATTACAAAAAAAATGCACTTAGACTTAAAAAAAACACCACAAATGTCAACAACAAGAAAAAACTGTCCATCTTATTTATTTATATACTAATATAATTTATTGATTATTTGTTTGTGCACTTCATGGTGAAACTTTAAATCTCTTTATACTTTTATAATGACAATAAAAGTATTCAATTCACTTCTTACACTACCCATATAGTTTGTTACTTGTGACGATGATGATCAGGAAAAGTGATTTTTTTTTTGCACTAATTCATTCTCCAAACTGGTTATCCTCACAAGGGTCGCGTGAGGTGATGGAGCCTATCCCAGCTAACTATGGGCGGGGGACACTTTGAATTGACGGCCCTAGTATTCACTACTGTTTCTCATAAGGAAAAAAGACGAACAAAAGAGGCTATTCCCCCCACCTCCAAAAAAGGCCTACACTGTCAATTTTGACCTGGTTTCACTTCCTCACTCACCTCTTCTGATTTTTTTTTCTCTCGGTCGTGTAATAGTCAGGTAATCTGTCCCCGATCTTGTGCGCCTCCAACCCCATTACCAGGTAGTGCATTAGTCCCTCTCTGCACCATTACAAAGTTAGCAGTCCAACCTCTCCACTTACAGACAATCATTGCATGTGCTGTCCCAATACGCTTGGGAATTTAAAGACGACTCAAAGCCACGTAAAGTAGCATCCCGTTTGTGAGTACGTGAGAGAGAGAGAGTGCAAGATCAAGGCAACGAATCGTCTTAAAAGCTCAACTCAGGATATATGATGCTATTAAGATTTTTGGTGTACCAATTACTCGAGCGCAAGCTTAAGTGGCGCTGCTGCCATTATGAAGATGGCCTCCTATATCATTACCTTGCCTAAGTTCCTCAAAGTGCAACTTACATTTGACAGAATTGGCGCGTCTGGCAGTCCGGTCACTTTTTCTAGGTGCGGCATTGGCACTTACGTGAGGTCCGCCAAGTGCTGCAACACATTCAAATGACCAGTTTACATACAGTGAGTGTTTTGGTAACACTTGATCTTATTATGCAATGTCATAAGAATGTCAAAATGGTGGTAGGAGACCTGTTATGAATGCCAATGAATGCTTATGACAGATGTCATTAACTTTCTTTTAGTAAATAGTGGCATATTTGATGCAAAGATGACATTGTTTCAAATGTCTTTGGGCAAAAGTTTAGAAAAACTGTCAGTGTTATTTTGTGACATCAAACTCATTCAAATTCTGTGTTAAAAAGTGTTTTTGAGAAGTAACAGTAATAACATTACATGATAAGGTTACTGTTAAATTACAAAGGATTTACATTGTTGCTTCAATAGTACACAGCACATCCAATTTTCATGTCATTCTGTAAAGACAAGAAGTCATTTAGACGGATCAATACCTTTTTTAGAATTATGCCATACAAAATCTAAATTAAACCCATGAACAGATTCCTAGCTGGTCACTGTCTGATACACATAGTGGGTCTGTGCCCTATAAATATGCAACGTTGGTCTGATCACTACCTGCACACTACACTGCATGCTGGTTTGTGGTGTTATTTTTGTTGTTGTTTCCTATTGTGTTTAAAAATGTACACAACTGAGCGCTGCTGGAAAACTTTGTCATTGTACTGCATACCGTGAAAGAAAATCTTTGAATCTTTTGAATTGTTGAGTGTGACAATCATCCAAACTGTGACAACCCAAACCAAAACTAACAGGTAGCAGGTTGAATGCGATTCAACTTGTAGCTTTTTTCCCCCCATACATTTTAATGGTAGCATTTTCAAAACTAGAAACTATTGATAAAAAGCTCAATATTAACCTACCATAATTTCACGACTATATGGCGCACTTAAAAGTCTTAAATTTTCTCCAAAATAGACAGTGCGCCTTATAATCCAGTGCGCCTTATATATGGAAAAATAAGAAAAACAAAAACAAAAAAACACCACTGTCAGATATTAAAAGAACACAAATGCCTAAAGTGAAACAATACTGTTAAATATGCAGATGTTTACAAAATCTTCCATCATATAGCTCCTCCCCCACTGCAAGATTTTATACAAAAAAAATCCAAAACATCAACAATGGCTGGCTCTAGAGGTGACTGTGTAGTGAGTGCTTCATACCTGGAAGTCAATAGCAATTACCGTATTTTCACGACTATAAGGCACACTTAAAAGTCTTAAATTTTCTCCAAAATAGACAAAGCGCCTTATACTACAGTGCGCCTTATAATACAGTGCGCCTTATACTACAGTGCGCATTATATATGGAAAAAATGTCATTCGTTGAGGGTGCGCCTTATAGTGCGGTGCGCCTTATAGTCGTGAAAATACAGTACTGTGTAAGATCGCAAGAAAACAAACCTTCAAATTAAACATTTCACGTAGAAAAAAGCATTGCTCATAGTCATTCTACATTAAAAAAAAAATCCAAAAGATTTCTTATTGGCACAATTCTCATCAATTCAGTCTTGATATTTTGGAACCCCACCCTTTGGTTATTGAGTTATAGTAGGTGTGTTCACCCTTGTCACGACCAACCCCGTTCTCCCCGATAGGAACAAGATTGCACACAGTGAACACTCTCCTGTGGCAGTGTCACTAGGACATTGTCAGTCCAAACAAAAGGCCGTATCTCCCATTGTACATTCGGTCTGGGTGACTGGCAACAAGACGTGTAAGTCACCTTGCTATCTCTGTTCAAGCCATGTGGATGTGTGCATTTGTGTATACTACATACTTAGGAGAGATCTACATTTATATGTTGTCCAAGGCCAACAAAGTAGTGGAAAACGTCCTTCCATAATGAAAATGGATGAGTACAAACTGACACAATGATCTTATAGTATAGTTTACTTCCAGGTTCCAAATAAGTGTTCTTGGACACTTAAACCTCAATTGCTGCCTGGTCAGCCAAAGTAATTGGTTTCCAAATTTCTCACTTTTGTTTTTTTAGAAAGATTTTGTAACTTGCTCCAACTGTTGAGAAAGTACCATATAAACTCATTCACTCACATTCATGGTAGACTGGTTGATCGTTTGAAGGGAGTTGGCTTTTTTTCGCTGAACCTCTTCTTTCTCGCACAAACTGGAGATTCGCTCGTCTACACCAGGGTTCCTCCTCAGCACTAATTGAAGGATCATTTAAGCCACTGGATATGGCCTGAGTCACTAATCAAGTCCTTGTTAAAGTTCGTTAAGGGACAATTGCTCATAATTTAGCAAATCTGCTGGATAGTTCATTTAATTAACCAGCAATTAGAGACTGTACAGTGGAAATATTCTCTCCTCACAGATGCTCTCTTTCGTTTTAGACCGCTGTTCTGTATCCTTAAGAAAATTCGAAGAACCGTATAGTCGTACCCGAGTATAACTTGCACCTGCCAAAAAGTTTAATAAGAGAAAAAACAAAAGTCATACTTTCCATCTTATAAATCACATTTTGAAGCGCAATTTTCAGCTTCTGTTAAGATAAAATTGAACTTGTTATTCAGATAACTACTGTACAGCTTAAAGAATCTAACATAATTTGATTACTGGATTTTGTGACATTTAGTCAAGAAATGCGAAACTCTGTATGAGTAGATTTTTTTCTTTGATACATGAGTTTGATTTCTGTAGCAAAAAAAATGGCACAAGTGAGACGTTAGAGTGCTCCTGCAGCAGGTGGGAAATCTATTACTAATGTTTCTTAACGTCACTCAGTGCAAACAATTGACGGCTGAGATGAATTGGGGGGCAGGATAAAAAGAAAGTGCAGAATCAATTAGTTCTGCAAAGTGTAAGTTCAGCTCACACACACACACACACACACAGACGAACACTCAACCCACCTGCCGTTGCCCCTGGTCCTCCCCTGCAGAGGGCCACCCGCAGTCTCTGCACCATTACAAAAGACCCCCCCCCCCCCCCCCCCTTCGTTGGACTCAACCCACCCCAACCCCAGAGTTTCTTGAAAGTACAGACTTCATCAGTGCCCCCCCGCGGGGATCATCTATCCACACACTAAGGCACACTGCGGGTTCTTTTCTCTTTCTTCTAATGCTAATTAGTGCTCAGACTGCCTGCCCAATTTTTACCAGCCATGCACTAATTAGGACTTGTTTAAAGTGCTTGTCAATTAGTCTTTAACATGGTTGTCTGCCAGAGCATGTAGCACCAGTTAGAAGTTTGAGCTTCTCGTTCGTGGAACTGTCCATTATACAGCGTAAAGCTTTAAAAAAATGTCAACGGCTCATTTTTGGGGGGGAATGGATTTCCATTCATTGACCATGACACAGATGTCCAAGCCATTTTAACTGGGAGAACTGACAGCAAATAGTTGCTGGCAATCCTCCCAGACAGATTGATCAAATGCGTTAGTAAAAAAATTGCAATGATTGATTTAAAAAGGGGAAAATCAGGAAATATAATGTACATCTATAATCTTCATTTGAATTTAATCCTAAAACAGAAAGTCAGGACTCATGATTTACTTTCTCGGGCCACACAAAATGATGCGGCGGGCCAGATTTGGCCCCCGGGCCGTCACTTTGACACCTGTGATGTAGACCATGACATGCTTATGCTTGCGTCTGTCTACTAAATGGAAAAGTGAGGCTTTAGTTATGATATTATCTTCAGATTCGAGTGAATTTATTGGATCTATTTTCCTTTTGGAAAATGTTGCCTTGTTTATCGTCTGTATAAAACGGACTTGGGGCCATTGACAATTGTGTCATTCTGCCTTATTTTGATCCATTTTTTGGAGAAACTTGTACTTCACGTTCGTCTTCAATCTTCAAAAATAACGCCTGTTTAAAAAGCTGTTCGGGAACATGACATCTCTCACCCCATTGAGGATTTGTGGTGCAGCAGGCACATTTTGAGCAGCCCCGAAGCATTATTTCATGAAAAGAAAAGTGGATAATTAAATCAATGCGCTCTTCATTACACCATCTTTCCTTCCTTCCTTACTTCCTCCCTTTCTCCACTTTCCACCCATTCACAGCATCTACTTCCTCCAAACACATTCCTCCCCTTGCCTTCTTTCTCACAAAACTCTAAAAAGCTGACATGCAAATGGGCCTTATTAAATTCTATTAAGCCGTCTATCAGCAGCCAGCCAAGAGGGAGCGGGAGTAGAGAGGAGGTGGTGATTGTAGTTATGATTGGCGGTGAAGGAAACGTAGTAGTGGGGGGAAAAAAGTCATGTTGAAATGAGTCGAAAGTACTGGAAGATGATCCATTCTTCAAACTGCCAGGTCATAGGCCCCATTCATGTCAACATGCTTAGCCAAGTTATCAAACATATGCAGAAGAATCAGCTGGCCCTAAAATATGTCACCGTTTGAGTGCATTTTTGAAAAAGGGTCAATGTAGTCAGTTACTTGCATGATAGTTTCCTTTTGAAGTTTTTTGATTTCAACATTTACACATTTCATTTCCTGTTAATTACCTTTATTTAACATTTTAATGTCATCTTTCACGTACTTAAATGTCTTCTCCTGTGTCTGTATTCTCACCCTCTTGCTACTGTGACAGTGAAATTTCCCAAATAAGTGAACGAATGTCCACTGTAGTGACCACTCTCCCCATGAAAGGACCTAAACCTTGAAAAGACATGAACAACTGGTCTCAAATAAACAGCACGCTTGGTGATGTTATTTTTTTGGTTAACAAGCTCCGCCATTTTTGTGACATCAGTAAATTCTATGCAAAAAAAAACCATAGATTTTGATGGATTTTTACGATGTCATAAGAAAGGGCCGGCAATTTGGACTCCTTGCATTTCATTGGCTAAAAGAGTACAAACATTGATAAAATGTCTGCCACTGTGTTGGGGGTCGCTTCCTTGGCTAAGTAGCTTTTGTTGTTGTTGTTGTTCTTGTTGTTTATCCTTTATTCTACAATTTAAATAACACACTTTTATCAGTCCCTTAAAATAAGGTAAAATTGTTGAATAATAAGCCAAAAACAGCTCGTGACAGGATATTTTGCATCTCCTTTCCCTGCTCCATAACTTCTCCTCCTCTCACGCTTTGATTTCATTTTTCAGCGATGAGACTGAGAAGATGACGGATGCCTTTCTCCTGCTTGTCAATTATCCTTGTCTGTCTCTCTGTCCACCTTAATTGGCGTTCAGGAGATGCACGCAACCATCCCAGTGGGCTCGGCCGGGACAATGGAAGTCCCATATTGCTGACCGGCTCGCGACTCAGCTCAAATTGGATTGGAAATCTTCCATCTTCTCTTTAGCATAACAAAGGTTGTTAGACAAAGCTGCCATTTTAATGGGGAAAATCAATCTTGCAGAGAAACGGCTCCATTGTCTCCCATCAGCTGTGCAGGTGTGCCCCCCCACCCACGACGGCCTTAATCGGAGGTAGCAAGGGAAGCTTCGGAATATCGGACCGGTACATGTCTATTTTTGCAGGGACGTAGCACAGCTTGGCAAAGAAGCTATTGCGTGAGTTCAACAGATGTGTCAAAGCTGGTCTCTCTTTAAAACAATCTATAAAAACATTCATTCATACTACTCAAAGTCTGATTGGTTAAAGCAACAGTCTTATCGACGCGTGTTTAATGCAGCAGAGCCTTCAGAACTGATTGTGAAGGCCTTGAGGCAAAAATCTGACCCTGGCAACAAATAATGGCTGAAATATGATTGGTTAAATGCTTCAATATGAAAACACACATCTGGAAGCAGTGCAACCAGTGAGAAAGCAATGAAAGGAAGCTAACAGATAATTTGGAATTATCTCATGAGTATTGATGGACAAAATATATATATATATGATTCAGATATTTTTTTCGGCCAGCAGAGAAGGCCTTGAAGGCCCTGACGGCCCACCACTATGTTTTTGGGATGTGGGAGGAAACCAGAATTCTTAAAAAAACAGGTAAGAACATGCAAACTCCACACAGTGAGAACCCATCTGGAATCGAACCCTTGACCCAAGAACTGTGTGGCCGACACGCTAGTTTGTTTTAATGGGAGTGCTAGTACACTAGGAACTGAAGTAAAGCCAGACAAGCATTTGGAGATACTTGCAAACTTGCCAAAGCTAGACTAGAGTTGAGATTCAAAACTAAAGCCATCTTGCCGTGAAGCCACAGTGATAATCACGGCACCACAAACCTGCCGATACGGTCTCCGACGGCTGTGCGACATACCTTTTTTTTTGTCCAAAATGATGGTGTGTTTGGATGTATCACAGTGGTGAAGCAAAACTCCTTCATTTCTGTGTATTTCAATAATGTGAGTGCTTGTGTTTGTTTATCTGTGCACAAGCAGCCTCTTGCGCATTACCATGAGAATGGCCTAAGCCCTCGCTTAATCCTCCACGTCTGTTGTAATAAATGTCTTCATTCACACATCCCAGGGACGACGCTCCATCGGCAATCAGTAGTACATCACCAAGTTGCAGCATTTCTGTACCTTTGACCAAGTAGATGTTCTCTGGCCTTTGCAATCAGGCATTTACATGTGTAAGGATCAGTATAGCACAGCAATTTGAGCAGTCGTGCTCACTTTGGGTTTGACACTATGCAGTCTACCTTTGCTCCTATCATTTTCTTGCCTACCGTTTCCTGGTCTCCCTCGGGAAGCAACCCATCCCAAGGTACCCACACAAAACAGTCTATTAAAAAGCCTTTATCGGGGTTATTCCCTCTGCAGATGAGGAATGGGTTAGTAAAGGCTAATGTAGTTGTGTGTCTGTGTGTCTGTGGGTGTTTGGCTTGGGGAGAGGCGTTTCTGCGTATGTGTTTACGTGAGGAAAGTCCAGCCTTTCTGGCAAACCAGCTTATTATCCTCCCAGGGACAGTGGTCACTACAGTGGACAGTCATTCAAAGGTTAAACCTTAAAAGGGCAGGTGGTATTTTTGGTCATTTAAAAAGCAAACAGAAATATTAGCAAGAACTGTTATTGTAGTGTCAAATTATTACTCTTGATTGTATTTGTTATATATATATATATATATATATATATATATATATATATATATATATATATATATATATATATATATATATATATATATATATATATATATATATATATATATATATATATATATATATACATATACATATTTATATTTATATATATATATATATATATACATATATATATATATATATATATATATATATATATATATATATATATATATATATATATATATTATATATATATAATTTGACAATACAATAACATTTCTTGCTAAGGTTTCACAAAAGGGGATCTATTTCGCTCAAGACATTTGAAATATACACAGTTGGTCTTATAACCATCTTTTGTTTGAAGAAGATGAAGGGTTTAGTGAGGATAGACCCCAAGATGGACAACCTCTTCAACACCTTTGATGCTCAAATGGCAGCCGGAGATCAGAGGGGTGGCAAAAGGGAACACATGGAAGACTGACAACCCATTGCAAAGATTTGGATGAAGATCTTTGGGTGATGGGAACACTGTTGACAGGTGCGACACTAGATGCTTCCACCACGTAGATCGGGGGTTGGCAACCTTAGGGTCTATTGCGGCTCCAGACATATTTATTCATTTATTTATTATTGGAAGTTCAATATGCTCATTGAATATTGTGGGTTGCCATAGAGTCAACCATCATTACAGGGCAACAATGATATTGCATATTACTTGGTATCTTCCTTCTTTGTGAGTTGTACTTTGTGCACTTCAAAATTGGCCCTTCATCTCAAGAGTGATAAGTTAGGTTTACAAACTTCTCAGATGAAGACTAGTCACCCACTGCCTCTTGGCATTTGGGTCAAATTCACAATTGTATGACAATAGCTGCACAATTGGGTGTTGCTAACATACACAACCTTCATTCACTTTTACATACACTGTATACACATAAGTTTGTATGGGATGAGAGATGGATCAGCAAACATTGAGACATGACAGAGTAAACAATGTCCTGGTAACCAGATGGCCTAACACACGCACGCACCATTCATCAATCTCATCCTTTGTCTATCGTGTGACATTAAAACAATTTTCTGATGAAGAATATAAAATAATAAAGCCAAACTCAAGGGTTCATCTGTTATTTGAAGTGTTTAACCTTATGTGCGTTCATGTCCGTATTCTTTATCAATTCAAAAATAGGCCGCATGTCTCATGGTTGCATCGTTTCTGTTGCTGAAGCTTCAGCACCACGGCCAGCGACTGGCACCCAAAGTAGCAAAATACTTGCACTATCACAACTGCTCATTTGCAATTTTCACACACACACACACACACACACACACACACACACACACACACACACACACACACACACACACACACACACGTAGGAAAATTAGTGTCACAAGTCCATTCATAACTTCACCCTTGAAATGTGCTTTGAATACTAAGACCTTATTGAATTGTCTTGATTTCATCTAAAAAGTAGTTCATATTTTTGCAGTATATGTAATGTTTGGATAAGAAAACTCCTGCGACTCTCACAGGGATAAGCAGTAAAGAAGATGAATGAATACAATGTGCTACCACAATGTTGACAATGTTGTTAAGCTGTAAATTGAGGACTTTTTAAGGTTTTTTTTTTGCCAACACAGACTTAGTGATAACTTCACTGCAATGCTTGTGAGGATAAGCACTCTGGAAAATGAATAAGTTAATAAAAAATGTTTTTAAACATAATCTTTTGACCAAATTTCTTTCCTTAACTTGACAAATGAACGTGAAAGGATTTCAAGTTGTGTTTTGTGTCCTTTAATTTTTGTATTTATTTATTTTTTGGCCCACAGAGGAACAAGTTTTCTTATTGACAGGAAAGGCTTTCAAAATAATGAATTGGAAAGATTAGATAATACAGTTTTGCTCTTATTGTTTTACTAGTCAAAACCAATCACACACGCATACATAAAAACGTGTACGATGGTGTGACATCTTTGTATTTGGAGCCTAACCTGCATAATAGGTGTCACATGAGCAAGACAGCAAATCATTGGTGAGCCTGTGCTCAGCAGCTGCACGCTTCTTTGTTGTCTCAGTACTCACTAATTAATATGATAAATAAGATACAATTTAATTGGAGAGAGCCATGATTGGCATGGGAGAACAAGTAAAGATTAGCGGGCTGTTTGCAACCGTTTCCTCCCCACACATAAACACACACACACACACACGCACACAGACACTGGATTTTCAGTTTTGGATCTGTCTCAATATACAGGTGCAAATATAGATGCAACGCAAATAAATGTCTTTGGAGTGTACCCCTCAATGTTCAAGCATCTACGGAGCATGAAAGTCGGTCATAAAAATGACAGCTTTGCCTCAAGCGTCCATGTAATTGTATAATAGTAGCAATGTGCTGTGATCTTCTCATCCTCAGATAATCCCAGCTCCATCTGGATCCCAACAAACAGCCCACGGGGGACTCACTTCTGTTGTTCTGCGCCACCTAATCCCCCACTCCATCATTCTCAAATACCGCTTGTGTCTGACAAGATCAACATCGCTACAGTGGAGGAAAAAAAAGAAGCGTATTCAACACATCCAGCAGATCTATTTTGTCTGGCTGGACATTCCCAACCTGTCCACACAAATGCTGTGCCTCCACAATGATATTCTTCTTCTGGCACGAGCCGCTGGGCATGAGAATGGAGCTTAGCGAGCAAAGGAGTGAGGATATGAGAAGAGATTAGCGCTTGAGAGGAGATGGAAGAGAGTGGTGAAAATGAGCATGCAGGAAAAAAAATGAAATTTACTGGAATTTATTGGATTCTGCGGTTTCTGGCAATTTGGCTGCGAAAAATGGGAAAACCGTCAAATCAACTTGCAAACGTGGTCAGTTGAAAAAAATGGTCTTTAGTGCCTCTTGAATATATTGATAAAATACATTTTAGGTTTAGAAAATCGTTTCCTATAGGGAATTGTGGGTCAAGAATCACGATAGTTGTGTTCATATAGCCGTGGTCAAAATGTTTTTTTTTTGGAGTTTGTGATTAATTTGAGACTAAAGTTTTTACAGTTTTACACTTTTCTAACAGTACAATTCTGGGAACAAGTATTAGTATTTTATTTATTTTCATTTTTTTTGCGTCATGAGCTACCAAAACATTGCAGTACTACAATTTATAGTATGTAAAGCATACATAGAAACATCATTAACCGAAACACATTTTAATTGAATTGGAAGTTTCTGCAAGTGAAATGGGTAAGAAAATATAAAGAAAAATTGCCACATGTTGAAAAGTGCAACAAGTTGTCAGATCACACGGTGAGTTTGCTAACAAGGGTGTGAGCAGTTGAAACGAGGGTGCAAAGGAGAATGACAGAGCCATTTGTAGCAATAATGACAGGCCATGGAACGATAAGAGACTCTGCAAGCTAACAGCTGTAATTATCCAAACTCCACTCTCGCTACATTGATCTCGCCTCCCCCAACCGCCGGGTCTTCATCTTTTCCCGGACACGATATCGTCTAGTGACAGAGCAACGTCGTCGGAGTGCGGCCCACTCAGCACAAGAGTTTTTCAATTGGCCTGGAGAGCACCACCGAGTACCCGCACAAATAGGTGATGCCTGCAAATCAAATAAACTGGTGCATTGGTGATATTCTGCCCGCCTTCTGCGTTCAGTTTGAAGTGCACGTGTGGTGTCTTGAGCTTCCCAAAACACTTCATTTTGGAGAAATGAGTCACTGATAAGAAAAGCTCCTTCTATTGGTGACCTCAGACCCCCACAAGGAAACAGTAAGTCTGCAATTAAAGAATAAAATCAGCCCTGACATAAAATTATTGAGAAATAGACCTCAGAGGATCAATATTTTAAAATCCTGATTAAAAAAAAGACTGACTTTTTGGCTTACCCCCAGAAAAATAGTCGATTCGCATGAGAAATTTGGTTTCACGCCGGATACGCATCCCAACACAACCAACCCAAGCCGTTCAAATTAATTAGTAAAAGCCATTTTAGTTATGGAATTAATTATTCTAAATGATCAGCCCTAGGATAAACAAAAATGTAAAACGGGGCTCAATGTGTGGAATATTTGTATCTATCAAATTTCATTCAAATCTGTCCACAAATAACAGAGGAGTAGCGATATCAATTTTGCGATGAATTCAACTAATGAATCACCCATGAGACGACATATAAAAAAATCAAACTACACAGATAAATGTGTGTATACAAACTTTGAAAATACTTGTCAAATTTGAGTCAATGAATAATGGAGGAGGAGAAGCAGTTTTAGTAAGTGATCTCCCCAAGAAAAGCTGAGTTATTGCAACTTCTTCCACTCCGTGCAGTCCAAAAAAAAAAATGGAAGGGCCATTGATTTTGATGTTTGTATGAATTGGATTTTGTATGAAGTAGAGTCTTTATAGTCAGACGTAACAGCAAGTTATTAGCAACATTGCTTCTGGTTATTGTATATTTACAGGGGAGCATTTTGTTTCTAGAGAGTGGGAGTGAAAGTAATACTATACAGTTATGTTTGTGTAAACTGGAATTACTATAATGCAATAAATACTTTGTATTTTTCTATCTCCAGCATCTTCCACCTTCATTGACGATAAGGTGAATCACTTTGCTTCTCCTCACTTAACCACAGTGGCGCAAAAACAATGACACCTTAATGGTGGAAGGAGTGGGGGCCAAAAACACTCATAATAACTATGATTAGTGTGCAATAGATGGACAGTCTTACTGTGACAGAGACCTGAGAAATACTGGAGTGAAATTGAAAATGTCAGGACTCTACGTGTGGACGTTAATCAGACAAGCTGTCATTAGAACAGCGAGGTTAATAGCGGTTGGCAGCGTCACCTTCAGCCACCCAAAAGCCAGCAGAACATTCAAACCACATTGGCCTTCCCCTCAAACACGCAGACTACATAATAAATGATTGTGTAGCCCGGCGATAAGAGAAGAGGCATGAAGGAATTCCAACATTGACGCATCTCCGTCTCCGCCATGCATGCAGGCTCCCACCGTGCCATTGAGTTGGGGGGGGGGTTTACAAGTCACTCCGTACGTAGACCAAAGCCCTCTTTTGTTCAGCCGTCACCTGTTCCAGATTTATGACAGCCAATTACAAGCAAGTGTGCTAACAGCACTCCCCATTAGCCTATCAAATGCTTTAATGCTTGTTCCCTCAATGGGTTATCTGGCCTTTCAGCATGGCCATAGCCAATTTACGCCCCCCCCTCCTCCTAGACCATGTGAACAAAGACCTCCATGGCTGCTTTTTGTTTAGTTGCAACTTGTGACACTCACCGAGACAGGTAATTAAAAGGGAAAGAGTTTCTGGTTAATTTGTGAGATAATTATCTAAATTAAACTGCTTTCTCTTCGTATGGCGGGAACGGATATGTGTGTGTGTCTAAGGGGGGTTTGGGGGGGGGGGGGGGGGGGGGGTTATATCCCACTCAATTTCTCCCTCGCCTGACGAGAGCGCTTACAAGATATTGCTGTGCTGCGGCAAGAAAACTGCTAATGACACCATCCCCTTTTGCGATATTTGTTTTCAGCGCTTTGTTTTGCCTGTTCCTTTATTTGATCACTCACAAAGGGAGAAGACGCCATTTTATTTCCAGGTGTCATCTGCTTTTTCTATATAGCCCAGAAAAGAGCAAAAAACTCTTGGTGCAAAAAAAAAAAAGATCCATATTTTGTTGGACATTACAATTAAGATGAGCATGAAATATAACAAATGTCAACATACGAAATTTTCCGGTTGAAAAAATGTATCAGCTTTTGTTCAATTATGTGAAAAAAAAGTTTAAAACAAAACTTCAAATCAATTATCCCTCAAAATGTAAGTGCACTTAATGGTTGCAGTATTTTTTATCAGAACTGGTTTGATAGTTACTTTCTCATTGTCTATATCTCTAAACATCACTTTGGTGCACCACATTACCGTAAATTCCACCATTTTTTATTTACATTGTGCAAGAACACTAGATATTTTTGAAGATAACATATCTATAAATAATAAATAGATAGAACAATAAATGGATTAGTCACCATGTTCAGGAATCCCTAATGTGCATTTGCATGAATATGGCAGTTAGTGTCTGTCTGACTTTGTCAGGCAGACCCCCTCCTCGGCCCCTACACACACACACACAGGCAAGTGTACAAATACATATAGTATGTTGAAGGAATGAACGTTCACTGTCAAATGTGGTGGCACATTGCCATCAGGCCTTGACAAGAAAATAGCACACTTCAAGGAAAATAATACACTCATTCGGCTGTCGGCGCTCTGACTACGGCTCGCAGATGATGCACATACTCGTGTGTGCATTGGTCTATGTGTGTATGTGTGTGTGTGTGCGTGTGCGTGTGTGTGTGTGTGTGTGTGTGTGTGTGTGTGTGTGTGTGTGTGTGTGTGTGTGTCTGTGTGTGTGTGCGTACATAAGTGCATATGTCTAAAAGCCCTCATTGCTGCAGTCTACACGTGTACAAAGGGTCCCTTTATATGATTAGTTTGCATCTCTGAAAAACATAGAAGACAAAAAGCCCTGCCCTCCTTGCCGCTCCACAGCAATTAATAGATTAAGAAATCATGTGGCAAAACGGCTATGATATGAGGCTGTTGTCTTTCCTGACAACCCGCCGGCCCAATTCTCACTCAACAACTTGGGCTTGGCTTACTAGCTCATTGGCTGCCATTGACACTGCCAGCCCCTCCCATTCCAAATGGATTGGACGTGCATTGCCATCAAATACATCCATTGAGTTTCATTCCTTCATTCATTTTCTGAACCGCTTTATCCTCACTAGTGTCACGGGGGGTGCTGGAGCCTATCCCATCTGACTCCACACAGGTAGACTGACCTGGGTTAGATTAACCCTAACCCTAACCATTTTGTATTTGAACACACCCTAACCCTAATCATTTTGTATTAAAACACACCCTAATCTTAACCCTAACCATTTTGTATTTAAACACACCCTAATCCTAACCCTAACCATTTTGTATTTAAAAACACCCTAACCCTTGCCCTAACCCTAACCATTTTGTATTTAAACACACCCTAACCCTAACCATTTTGTATTTAAACACACCCCAACCCTAACCATTTTGTATTTAAACACACCCTAACCCTAACCATTTTGTATTTAAAAACACCCTAACCCTAACCATTTTGTATTTAAAAACACCCTAACCCTAACCTAAACCCTAACCCTAACCCTAACCTTAACCCTAACCCTAACCCTAACCTTAACCTTAACCCTAACCCGAACTGTGAGGCCAACGTGCTAACTCAAGACGCTGGGCTGCTATGGAGTTTATTTATGACATAAGATGAATGGTGTTAAAGCAGCAGCAGTAATTGTGTAGATGTGTTGGAGTGTTCTACATATTAACACTGAGGCAAAGTTAAGTTTTTTTTTTTTATCACTTTCAATGGCGACCGATTAGTCAAAGTCAAAAGGTCCAATTAGAATCACTTCAAGATTCCATCGGAAACATTCCCAAACATAAAAGCTACATTGAGAAGAAAAACACATTATAAAAATAATCATTAGTACATAGTAACTTCATCTAGAAAACAAACTTCAATTAATCTCATTAAAAACTACTTTTGGTGCATCAGCTTGGCATATGTTGACTTTCCTCTATTCTTCCTTGAAAAAGCATCCAAATCTGTCAGGTTGTGAAAGTGTCCCAGTACATTTCAATACTTTCTTTATACGTCAAGCGCAATAAGTTTTCCTTCCACATTTAACCGAGACAATTGCAGCCTCACATATTACATTGAGTAGAGAGGGGTTATCCATCAGATCAACACTCCCTTTCAGGAGAAAAGACTCCCGAGGCCAAAGATTCAAATATTTATTCGCGATTTGAAAGTCGCCAATATCCAATTGGAGATATTTCCAAGCTTTGTCCTCTCTCGAGCCAAAATACCCGTCCACTTCAGTCGGCGTCCCTCCCACGGAGGAGATCGATCACCTCATCCGGCTCGAGCCGACCTCGCTGACCTGGTCCGCCTCGCCCGCCAACGCCATTCGAGAATAGCGGTATGGTGGCATTCCGTTATAGCTGTAATCAGTGTTAATCCTACCATCACAAATCCACATCTTTGGCGTTCCACGTACACGATCTTCGACTTGCCTTCCTTTGTGGAAGGACAAGCAGAAGAAAGTAGAAAATGTGCATCTTTATTGCAGCATATGCTGCAAGCAAATTGACTAAATATTCAGACGGTATTTATGACTCTCATTTAGGGGCGAGTGCATCATCTCAAGTGCTGCAGGCCAGTGTTTAGCGCACGGCGGATGAATGTAGGAATCACATCCATCACATTAACACACTTTGATACCAGCGAGGCACTTTGAGGCAGCTTAGTCCACAAGAAGGCAATGAAATCTCACCGGCCCTGGCATTGAAAACATTGCACGCCACTTATGTCTTTAGCTCTGCTTAAAGAAACTATTTCAGAGCTGTGGAGTGGGTGGCAGATGTGAATGTTGTTGTCTTTCGTAATTTTTTTTTTTTTAGTCTGGCTGTTTGTTTTGGCATTTTTGGCTTTTGCTTTTTTGCTCTTTTGTAAATTGACTGTAAAAATACCATTTGATAAACATATTTAATGGTATACAAGTGAACTATTTAGGAATGAAACTATTTTAGCCTCTAAAAAAAATGATAGGAAAATTTATATTGTCATTTGAAATTGTGACAATCCTTAATAAGGATTTCAGTTTGAGTAGTAGACATTATAGTAGGCATTATTAAGAGAATGTTTTATATTATAATCAACTATACTATACAAGACAACAAAAAGTATTTTTGATGTGATCCTGCCAGTTATTACAAAAAAAACTATACTGTGTTATTTAAAGGTGGCATTTGAACAATTTAGAATCTAGTAATTGGTAAATTGATTATAATTACCAACTGCAATTTAAGCTCAGGTGTGCTGGACCATTTGTGTCCATGATAAAATATGTATGAAAAAAAAACATTCCAAATAGGAATGGGTTGTCTTTATTACAAAATAAAGCTTCCGTGAAGCAAACGCCATTTGAGCAGAAGCAGTCGTCAAATATTTCTATAAATCCATTATATTTCTTTGAACAATATAAATATAAAATATTTAATCATGCTGGTGTTTTAACAACAATGACAAACCAGTTTCATCACTTAAAAATGTGGTTAATCGATATTCACATAACCAAACTAACTGTAAGAATGCATTGCACCAATCAATGTATGCATATTAGTAAACTCTAAAAGAGGCGATCCAGTCATTTTCCAATATTTTAAGCAATTTCTTGCCTAGGATTTGTCAAAATGGGAGTATGTATATCCTAGTTTAAGTGTGTTATCTGTCTATTTTTTTTTAACGGACGTTCTGGGCACTTTTGAAACAACACTTAAATTAGGTTTACGTGGAAAAATAATGATACCAATGTAAAAAAAAAAATGCCACTTTTAGTTGTCAGCAGGTAGGCACGGTAGGCTGATTGGACACTCTAATTTTGTCCTTGTGGAGAGTGGATGGTTGTCCGTCTCCTGTGAGACATCTGGGATAGGCTCCAGCACCCCCCGCGACCATAATGAGGGTAAAGTGGTTCAAAAAATGAATGAATGACTGTATTTATAGGATTTTCCTATAAATATATTCATTCACTTTATACGCTATGATACGAAAACTAAATGGAAATATGAAACTAAAACCTTGTCCTAAGGATCTCAATGTGTTGATTGAAGTTATAATACGTCAAATTAAACCCCTGGAATATATTAATGTATGTATTAATGATACAGAGCTACAAATGAGATTTCACAAGTGACTAAACTAACACCTGTTGTGACCCTTTCCGAGCTTTAAGGGCTTTGAGTGGAACTCGATCGTCCTCTTGTGGCCAACTTTCTTAAAACAAAGCCAAAGAAAATGTAAGCCTCCATCACTTTCTCTCGCTTTCTTATGACCCTTGAAGTACAAATTATTCACACATTTTTCCAACTTTTAGCAAAATTAATAACCATGATATTACATAATGCACAAATATGGCAGTGATTACTTTGCTCCCATTTAAAAATAATAGGACGTTTACCAGCATCCCTTCTAGCCAATTTTGCCAGTTCTAATTTTAATAGTTAGCATAAAAATGTTAAAACAACACATGTTAAAAACAAATAATAAATGTTCCAACAATATTCTACAGTATTTTTTTTCATCTGCAAATATAGTCCAATTAAAAAAGTGACAATTTTGTGCCCACTGAGATGTTGATGAGGTGGTGCTGCCATCTATGGGATAATTTAAGACCTACCAACCTGGCTTTTTATTGAATTCAATTGAATTGGATGCTGTTATTGTCATTATACAAGTATAAAGAGATTTAAAGCTTCCCCATAAATTTCACAAATAAAGACAACAAATAATAAAACAAACAAATAATCATTCATTATAGTAATAAATAAATGTGTAGTCAACAACATAAATAAGTAGAGACGTGCACAAATAACTACAACAAACAAACACATGAACAGATAAATAATCAATAAATAATAACCAAATAATCAATGAATAAGTAATAAATAAGTAGTCAACATAATAAATAAGTAGAAGTCAACATTGATAAATAGGCAAGATGAATAAGTGGTCACATAAATATGTACAAAAAGTGACTAAAGTGGTTAGCAGTCTATGGAGTTTTAGTGCAAGTAAGTGCAAATCCGTCCAAATCCATACTTTCATGCTTTAAAGCGTTTTTACCTTTTGCTCGTGATGACCTTTGACTGGTGTGAACTTTGATGTAAAGACACAAGTATTTCAACTCCATTCAATTGTCCAAAACTAACATGAATTCATGATGGGAGGGGTTTGTAAATCCGACTGAGTAAAACATTCCCACCGTGACCCACTCCAAAGGATTCAGTTTGATACCTGTCACCACACCGCGGAAATTGTGGTTTTGAATCTTGATGTGCCTCCCCAAAATGAATGGCCTAGTTTGGCCAGTCCTATGAAAAACATCTCTGAACAAGAGCCATTTCCATCAAACTTGCTTTTCACTATTAGTGAGTGTTGTATAGGTGATAAGGTTATAAGTCCTATATAACATTTTAAAGAATGTGTCTGGCTATGTGAGGTTTTACAACTAAATGAAGAATCCAAACAGCCACTCTTACCAAATCCACGTCTGTTGATATCCAGATCAAATGAAAGCAGCACCCCATGTAACTTAATATGAAATTTTCCCAACAGATGACAGGGAGGAAAACTACATCCTTGCTCACGTTCTTCCCTGCTGAATCAAACTTTTTTTCTGAAGTACAACATCCAGTAATGTAAACTTCAGGAAAGGTTCCTCTCTAGTGCTCACGGCTTGGCTGTCTGCCCAACAGGTTTCCTCTAATGAATTCCATCCCCTGGAGCGTCCGACTTTCATTTTGTCGTCACCTGTCAATGTTTTCTGGGAGTGTCCTTCTTGTCTTCAAGAAAAATGACCATGATTCATCTTGTGTGTTGACAAAAACGGACATTTCCAAACAGTTTTGTGTCACTCATCATCCATGGACCAACTAGTAGCCTGAAAACAAAAAAAATAAAAGCTCTGCACAACCTTAACTTTTCTGGAGAGAGGAAGAAATTGCTGTGAGTGTCAAAAGGCTAAAAGAGAGAGCGATCTTGTCGTCTCCAAGCGAGGAGGATGAATGAAAATAGTATTCCTCTGCCTCCTTTTATACTCTCCTCTGTTCCAAAGGCACCACAATACGCTTCAGTCTGAGCACGCGCACGTGTGTGTGAAAAGACTGCTTTCAGAGAAGCACGAATATATTATAGCGCAAACAAAAGGGGGCAGCTTATTGTTTATGAATTACCAGTGCTGTAAAGCCAACAAAGAGCCCCATTTCATTACCAAAAAAAATAAAAAAACACGGCATTTTCATTCAAGCTCCATTTGATTACCAGAGCAAAAGAAAATCAGGCCTTCTCAGACATAGAACTCCCCCCCCCCTGAGGGATTCATTCTTCCTTCCTGGACCCTTTAAAAGCTACTGAAAAGGTTTCTTTATGGCCTTCTTTGCCGAGCTGACGTCAATCGGGCTTTTAGGAGTCAAGCAATGACACAAAAAATAATTGCCTAGCTATTTTGTACAATAACTTGGGGAAGAGGAGCGTATTTGTCGTGTCTCCTTTCAGGGAGTGCGGGAGAAAATTGCAGTGGCTGGAAATGAATGACATGTTTTCAAAAGGGGGACGACAAAGAGGAGAACACAATGTTCGACATGCCACCAGAAATTATTAGTGCAGATTTAACACAGTAGACCACTTCTCAGGTGAAGCTTAATACTTTCATTGGAGAAATGTGAGCACTATAATAGATGCTTTTTGGAAGGTAAATGCTCAAAGAATGTCAACAAGTGCAAGTGGAACACATTTATTTGACATTTATAGTTGTTTTCTTTCTTTCTTTCTTTTTTTTTTATTTACCTGTGCGATTAATATTTTGTCCTGACACAAAAGGTATGCCGATCAATTCCTTCCGCTTGCTGTTGTGAAAAGCCTTGACATTTGAGCTTTGCAGGCGACATCTGCAAATTTATATGCCGTCCATTGTGCTGGGCTCTCTATCAAAGGCTGTAAAAGGCCTTGTCAATTTAGTCAGGATAACTCAACAAAGACGCCTTTCTCCTCTGTGCCCCTGTTGTTATGGGAACAATGCGCTTCACCGGCGTGGTGCCAATAGCTCCTATCAGCTGCGGTCTTGTGACGTTATTGATTGCATTGATAGCACACGCCTACCATGGAAACCATCAAAGTCTCACTGATATACACTTTGAAATTTTGCACGACCTAGCAACTATGAACAATGGAGGTGAAGTTCAACATCAACTTTGGAACTGCTGACTCACTCCAGGTGTAGTACTTAAATACAAAATACATTGGAATACTAAGAAGTTACCTGCAGCATAGGTTAACTTGCACGGTTGTACTTAGTTATGGTGTGAACATCAATGCCTGTCTGTCTCCATGTTCCCACGATTAACTTGTTAAGTTGGTGCTTAAATTGTGACAAATTTTGTGGTTATTTGTGCATTTCCTTACTTATGTTGACTACTTATGTTGACTACTTATGTTGACTACTTATTTTTTTATTTGTTGATGATTTATTTGTCAGTTTGTTTGTTGTTGTTATTTGTGGTGAAAGCTTTAAATCTCATATGTTGCATTCAATGTAACACTTAAGGCAACAGTGACATCTAGTGGTTAGAGCTATAATTGCAAAAGATGACTGAATCAACAAGTGTTTGTGACATAACATGATTGGTTGCACTGTTGACTGAAATTGTGAGAAGCTGTCAGATGGATTTGGTTAATGGGTTTATTTAAACGTTTCCATGAGGATGTCAAAGCTATAGAGGTAGTTTATTTTGGAACTGTTGACCATGCCAATATTTTAGACTCATTTTGTGATTGTGTTTTGTTTAATAGGAAATGTCCTCTTGTTGTTTAATCTCAGTTGCTTGGTTGTTAAACAACGGACGAAAGAGTTCTATTTATTTTTTTGATTGTTTTTCTCCCTCTACACTGTACACTACAGCTAGAACCGGAAGCCGTGTAAGTGTATTCCGGAAAGCCCTAGAGTCTCAAATCGCCTTATGGTTGTTTGGACATCAACGCTTTTCTATGTTGATTGGAATTTGCTTGTGTAAACGGGATAAACACACGAAGACGGAATCGCTGCGGAGTTTTTTGTTGTTGCACCGATTACAAATTGCCACGCAAAAAAGACGCCCGGATCTCTTTCCATTGAAGACATACTTTCCCCCGGTGAGTTGTTTCACAACGACGAGCTACTCAAGTTTGATGCAATAGCGGAAAACCTCGTGTTCGACGCCTTTCTAAAGTTGAATATTAGTGCGTGAGGTATGAAATGGAACCGGCGACCGTACGTTTTTTGTCTTTATACATCGAAGCTCGGGTGGCTGACATTTTTTTCTCATCCAAACTTGACGTGCATATACGGGGCCGTCTTTTGACTCGTCCCGTTATTTAGACTACACCCACAAGCTAGGAAATGTTTGTCTTTCCAAGATGAAGTTGTGTTAAATTTACATTATTTTCGGTGGAAGGCCCTGGCGTAAAGCTAAAATAGAGAATACATGTTTCTTTCAGCGGTGTCAGCCGAGAGCTTTTATTCACTACGTATTTTTTTCCATCGCGGTGTACTTTTTCGCATGACATTGAACGCCTCAACTGAGGTGTTTTCGCTTCTTGAGGTACATCATGGCGATGTCAAGGACTGTGGGAGAAACGCAGACTGTACTAATTGCTCATGAACTAAAAGTGGCTCTGTCTCTAAGAGTGGACCCAGAAGGCACGTGTTGAACCGCCACGCTCAAACATGTTCTTGTGCCTAGTACAGTCATCTCCCGTGGTTCCGCTTAATGCTACGTGGAACTCGTGTGCTCTGTGACGATTTCTTCTTGTCGCCATGGTGCGTGAACGCAACGCTATAGGGCCTTGAAGGCAGCAACGCGTCCAACTTTGGACTTTTCCGATTGTCTTTGAACATTTGATCAATGACCGTTTTTTTCCTTTTAAGTAGATTAATGATTTTTCCAGTGGCTCCCGTGCATTTAATGTATTTTGCGTTTACGTTGAATCCCTGTATATTCTTCTGGAAACATTTTTGTGCACCCTACCTCTGTCGGGCATGACATGACGCTAGTGCAAATCCAATGTAATGCAGAGATATTTTTTTGTGAAAATATACCAAGTTCTTGAGTGCTTCTCCAACAACATGTTTGTTTTTGCAGGTTTTTTGAGAAAGTGGTTGTTGTCATCCTTCAACTGGCTGTTTGCTTTGAGAAGCTGCAACAATGCCGAAACCGGTGAGATCAATGAGTGCTCACATATAAAAGATGTAACCAGTTATGTATTTGCCCAGTGATTGGCTCACAACCAGTACGGAGTGTAACCAGCCTCTCACCCGTGTTAGCACACCCGGATTCTCATTGAGGATAAACAGTATAGTTTGCCATAAAAATTTAGAGGGTTGCCTTTGCAGTTGATATCTCAAGATAAATCCATGTTTCAAGTTGTGTAACTGAAAAAGTCTTACGATATCATATCTTTGAAGATATGTCTGCAACACTGATCAAACTATGTTGAACTTAATAAAAAGTAACAAAAAAAGAAAAAAAAGTCAGAGGCACTGTCTAGCCAAAGTTTTTAAAACAAAGAATAGTGTTTGATTAGGCGAAAGTAAAGACTGTTGTTAAAAAGAACTTTACTATGAGGACTTGTATTTCTTGAAATTAAGTTAGTATCAGTTATAGTGATTTGGTATTAAATACCATGTTGATTTCCTTCTGTTAAATTTTAAAATATTTTAAACATTGCAATGCAATAGTGCGTCATCTGTTCATCCATTTCTATTTGAACCAGTGTTAAACATTTGAGCAGGTCAACACTGATCTTTCACAAAACGAGCAGTAAAATGAAGGACTGGTGTGAGCACAGACCAGCGAACACTGGTGCGTCGAAAACACCTGGTCTGATACCTTGTTGAACGTTTTGTACAATGATTGAACAATGTAGAATGTATGGGTTTGTTCTCATCCTTGGATTTATCTAAACATTGCTATGTGGAAAGGAACCTCATTAACCAAAAAAAAAAAGGTATTTGGGACAAACTTTGGACTTTCCGATGTGAATAAACTCAATAAGAATTGATTTATTTTCTGGCAAGCATATTTTAGCTCTACTTTAAGGTTGCTTTGGTTCCCTCCATTAAGGCCTCTTCCAAGTAAACAACTGCCAGAGTGTGAAGTGTCGAGGCCACCAGCGATGGAAGTGCAACACTGCTGCCATTGTTAAAGCATAAAGTGAATCCCCAATGTCCTCTGATGTGAATGCTACTAAACCCAAACCTGTTAGATATGGTCCCTTGTTTAAATGTCCCGGCCCTTACTGCAGTCGCACCCCTTGTTTCTCCTAAGCAGACAAGGAAACGGATCATGTTTGCACTCACGTTGCACATTCACACATTGCACTGTGGTTGCAGCCTTTTTCCTGAACGGGAAGTGACCTGGTTTTAGTTGCAATAGTGTCCTCAAATGCTACTACAGTAATCCCTCGCCATTTCGTGGTTTAACTTTCCCTTCTTCACCACATCTCAGATTTTCTTCTGGGGAAATTGTTTTAAAATTTGTGTGTGTGTGTGTGTATATATATATGTATATATATGTATGTATATATATATGTATGTATATATATGTATGTGTATATATATATATATATATATATATATATATATATATATATATATATATATATATATATATATATATATATATATATATATATATATATATATATATATATATATATATATATATATATATATATATATATATATATATATATATATATATATATATATATATATATATATATATATATATATATATATATATATATATATATATATATATATATATATATATATATATATATATATATATATATATATATATATATATATATATATATATATATATATATATATATATATATATATATATATATATATATATATATATATATATATATATATATATATATATATATATATATATATATATATATATATATATATATTTTTTTTTTCTTCTTCAGTAACAAGCTAAACACAGTTGCTTCCGCTTGCAAGTTTCAGCGTGGATTTTCAAATTCATATTTCTGAACTAAAAAAAAACTAAAAAAAAAAAAAATATATATATATATATATATATATATATATATATATAATTTTTTTTTAGTTCAGAAATATGAATTTGAAAATCCACGCTGAAACTTGCAAGCGGAAGCAACTGTGTTTAGCTTGTTACTGAAGTTTCAGCGTGGATTTTCAAATTCATATTTCTGAACTAAAAAAAAATTATATATATATATATATATATATATATATATATATATATATTTTTAGTTCAGAAATATGAATTTGAAAATCCACGCTGAAACTTGCAAGCGGAAGCAACTGTGTTTAGCTTGTTACTGAAGAAAAAAAATAAGTTCAAAATGTGTAAATCCACACTAAAATTTATAGAAGCCATCCTTGCTACTAGTACTCAGCACTGAAGATTTTTTTTTTTTTTTGAAAGGGGTGACCCTACCCCTATCTTGCAGTTTTTCAATTATTACGACCATGTCTGGTCCACATTAACCGCGATATTCGAGGGATTACTGTATTGAGATAGAGGCCCGCTATTCCGAAGCGTGAGTCTGTCTGTAACCAGGTATGTAGGTGAGCGAAATTCTTGTGAAGTAGTCCTGACAGGCTTTTTAGTTTCTAATTTATAGTAGGTGTTTGCTGAAGAGGATGCCAGCTGAGGACATCGGGGTTTTACACCAATGTCAACATCCTGCATAAATATAAGTTGTTGAAGACAGTCAGGTGTTAAAGGGTTGGCCGTAGAATACAGGAAGGTAAATGAATGAGACAACATTTATTGGACACATTTGCCGCAAAGTTTCAGTCCTTTTATTCTATCATGTTTCATGATGACCCTTCACCTCATTTACTACACAAACTGACAGGCTTTGTCGGGGGCGGTTCCCTCTGATTATCTTTTTAATCCCCGTGAAATCAACGGAAGTTTTCCACGTCCTGCTTTTCCGCAGACCTCAGAATCTACCACTCGTGTCTTTCTATGTAGATATGACTCTTCTGTTCAATAGCTTGCAGTATGGCCTTCTTTTCCTAGCGGGGGGTTAATCAGGGGGGGGGCAGACAGCTGCTGTGTGCCCAGAAGGTTAGATTAGTGGCCCTACTGATTGAAGTGTGTGTCTGTGTCAAAGGCCTTCTTCAGCAAATCTTTGATAAACAGCTTATAGCAACAAAACCGCTGCACATTTAACAAGGGTCTGTCTGAGGGGCGAAGTTGTTTCAGTTACTGAAATGGAAAGGTGTACTCGGTATGGCACATTGTCGGACTTTGATGAAGAGTGTCTACCTCTATGCAAATCATTGTCACTGTTGGACAAGTATTTTACAGAGCACGCCTGTGGTTTCTGCAAATGAAAAAATGAAAATCAGACATAGGCATTGTCGTCATCATTGACTGACAAAAAAGCCTAGTAGTCATCATACCCTCGGCAGCATATGACGAAATTGTAGTGTTCTCCCCAAGTTCGTCTTCCCAGGCAAGACACATTTATGACATTTATTTATGACATATTCATACTTGTTAGCTCTCTGCCTTGAGCGCCATCAATCCGGCGACTGCAAGTTGCCTCACCGATGCCAACAAGAATAAGATGGATCACTTACTTAATCTAATGGTTTGTTCTTGCGCAAAGCCGAGTCACTGACAGTTTTGTCCGGTGTGCCAGACCGGCAAACTCTTTGAAGAATTCCATACAAGAGGCTAATCAGTCACCTGTTCAAAGAGAAGGTGACAGCAGGCAGTGAGATGTCAGGATAGGTTCCTTGGAGACATATTTGATGAACTGTGCTATGTCATTGTTTCGCCCAATCCCAGTGTACAGCACAAGAGGGGATTAACTGACCGTCTGGTGAGCCCAGGATTCCCCCTGGCATACACATACACTCTGTCGGCTCTGATTCGGAATACACGGCCAAAAGGCTGGGTCCTCAATGACGATAAAAGAGTTTGTTGCACCTAAATTTCCCTCGGGCTAAATCTGGCAGAATGTTTGCGCTTTTGAAATCGGTGCGGTTGTGACGCCATAATGCCCGACATCAGGAGAAGAATCTGGACACATTTCAATTTTATTGACAATACATTGAACATTTGTTTGTTATTCAATTTTTGGACATGCTAGTTTTTTTTTTCAACATTCGGTATCCTATAAAAATAAGCACTCGCAATACTGCAGTTACCTTCCTAAATTTGGTGAGTCCTGATTTCCTGGAAGGATGCAAATGCGGGTTGTAATCTGCTGGTAAAGAAGCCAAGAGTTTGCGTGTACTGTGACAGCACGGGGGAAATCCAACAACTCTTCTAGTAGCCACTTCCTTTTGGTTGTCAAGCAATTCACAGAGCGTTATGAATGTGAGAAATGGAGGAACATCACATTTATCGCAACTCAGCGCTTATTTTTTTTGCTGTTTGATTGTGCTGCCAACAACGTTCATGAGCTTAGAATAGCCAATGGCATCTTTGCTACCCCAACACTTGCAGCTAACATTGGAATCTGGTCTCCTTGGTTTACTTTAAGAAGAAATAAAAATATATAAAAAGGTGGTTAGACTAGGGGTGACCCTACTTTGCGATGTTTCTATTATCGTGTCCATGTCTGGTCTACATTAACCGCGATATTCGAGGGATTATTATTGTATTCTATCTGGGTGTGCACAATGAAGGTGTTGTCTCTCCCTTTTAAACCCACTGATTATTAAAGGGAAGTATATGCCTGCCTTGCACATAGCAGACCTTCAATGGCTGTTTGTGAAATGTCTTTTTAGATTAATGTCCGTGTGACCACCATGGATGCCGAACTGGAGTTTGCTATTCAACCAAACACCACTGGAAAGCAGCTCTTTGATCAGGTCAGAAGATCGATTGTTCTTCTCCCTTCATACGATTGAAAGAAGTGTCGTGATCAGACATTTGTTTCCAAAGGTGGTGAAGACAGTGGGGCTTCGGGAGGTGTGGTTCTTTGGCCTCCAGTATGTGGACAGTAAGGGCTACATCACTTGGCTCAAACTTAATAAAAAGGTCAGTGTCCTCCGCACCCCCCCAGAATGCGATGCCTTTATTCTTGTTACACATTATTTGCTATTGTTGTCCAGGTGACCCAGCAAGATGTGAAGAAAGAGAACCCACTGCAGTTTAAGTTTCGAGCCAAGTTCTTCCCTGAAGATGTTTCAGAAGAGCTCATCCAGGATATAACTCAGAGACTCTTCTTTCTACAGGTAAGCTTCATCAATCTCCCCGTGTTGAAAAGACCGTCAGAGAGAAGATGTAACCTCAAGTCCTAATTGTGTCGCCAGGTGAAAGAGGCCATTTTGAACGACGAGAACTATTGTCCGCCCGAAACAGCCGTGTTGCTGGCGTCGTACGCCGTCCAGGCTAAATATGGAGACTATCTCAAGGACGTCCACAAGCCTGGCTACCTTACACATGACCGACTGCTGCCTCAGAGGTTGACGATACTTTTTGAACGTGTCGCGTTTAATGGCGCAGAGATACCTGGCAGCCCATAAAAGAATGAATGAATTAATTGTAATCAATTGTGTGTTTTCGCGCGTTCAGAGTGCTGGAGCAGCACAAGCTGACCAAGGAGCAGTGGGAAGACAGGATCCAGACTTGGCATGAGGAACACAGAGGAATGCTCAGGTCGGTCAGATCAAGAACGGCTTTGCGTCGGACATGTTGTGTCACGTACCACAGGAATGTGTGTTGTGCACTTGTCACCAAAGTATTTCTCCTTCCAGAGAGGATTCCATGATGGAGTATTTGAAAATCGCCCAAGACTTGGAGATGTATGGCGTCAACTACTTTGAAATCAAAAACAAGAAGGGCACGGAGTTGTGGTTGGGTGTGGATGCACTCGGTCTTAACATCTACGAGCATGAAGACAAGTGTGTAGCAAATTTATTAGCAGTTCCTTTAAAAAATAAAACTAATACTTTGCTGTCTCTGATTTAGGTTGACACCAAAGATTGGCTTCCCATGGAGTGAGATTCGAAACATCTCCTTTAGCGACAAGAAATTCGTCATCAAACCCATTGACAAGAAAGCCCCGGTAAGCGTCCGCGCCACGAATAGTTCAGGGTTCAAACACGTGCCGAGCAGCTCTTCTCCATCACGTGCAGGACTTTGTGTTTTACGCTCCACGACTGCGCATCAACAAGCGCATTTTGGCGCTGTGTATGGGCAACCACGAGCTCTATATGAGGAGGAGGAAACCCGACACCATCGAGGTGCAGCAGATGAAGGCTCAAGCTCGTGAAGAGAAACATCACAAGCAGATGGAGAGGTACTTTTGGCTTCTTCTTGAAAAGGTATCAAGTTTTTCCCAAGTTGTTCACCACTGCAGGGCCTATTGGCGCCTCTGTCAAACTGACCTACTCTACATAATGATGTCGCACTGGAAAATACAGAGAAAACAAGTCGCAGATAAAACCAAACTGAATGAAAATAAAAGTGGGACTTGGAAAAAGCTTGGCAGAGATGACGGAAGCACCATTCCCAGTGGATGTTTACTGTGCAGAGAAGAGGGGGAAAAGCAAATCATAGACAGGACAAAACATAACTCATATTTAATGACAACTTTGTGGCTGTAAGAAACACAAAAATAAATCAAGAGGAGCTGCGGTAGGAACTTTTATTTTTTTGGGGGGGGAAATGGGAAGACAATTTGGAATCACTTATGGGGAAAAAGACCCGGAATTATCAAGATAAAACCTACTTCATGGACGTAAGGTGACAAAAAGTGATTGTTTTAATTAATCTGACTTCAACTTTATCCGAATACAGTTGTCAGATTAGTTTTGCGTGTTGGTGTCTTGTCACAGACCATTGAAATTCAACAGAGCAACATCCTCTGATACCACTAATGAAATAATTAGCATGAAATACTGAAGCGCCTAGTGTTGAATTTTCCCAAACCCTCCCATTAGGTGCGTTATTAGATTTTGTTTTTTTATTCACCACCACTTAAATGCATCAGGGCTCAGCTGGAGAGCGAGAAGAAGAAACGAGAGGCTGCGGAGAAGGAGAAGGAAAGGATCGAGCGCGAAAAGGACGAGCTCATGGAGAGGCTGAGACAAATTGAAGAGCAGACCGGCCGAGCCCAAAAGGGTAGGGAATTGTTGCGGAGGGGATAAAGTCGCATTGGAAAATACAGTGAGCTCAAAACTTGTCTTCATCTGTTCTCAGAGCTGGAAGAGCAGACCCGTCGGGCCGTGGAGCTGGAACAAGAGAGGAGAAAGGCGCGAGAGGAGGCTCTCAGGTTGGAGAAGGAGAGACAGGCGGCCGAGGAGGCCAAAAACCACCTAGCCCAACAGGCGGTGGACCAGCAGAAGAATCAGGAGCAACTGGTGCGTCTCGACGGCGGCAGCGGACAAAGTCGTAAAGTCGTGTGAGCGACCTAACGACGCCGTCTGCTTGATTTCAGGCGGCGGAGCTCGCTGAATTCACAGCCAGGATCGCGCTTCTGGAAGAAGCCAAGAAGAAGAAGGAAGACGAGGCCACGGATTGGCAACACAAGGTACGGCTCGTCTCCGTCGGAGCCAGCGTCCACCCACATTGCTTTTCCTCCCGTAGGCCCTGTCGGCCCAGGAGGACCTACAGAAGACCAAAGAGGAGCTGAAGACGGCCATCACGGCGCCGCCGCGTGAGCACGACTACCAGGACGAGAACCACGCCGAGGCCAGCGCAGAGTTGTCCAATGAGGGCGTCAGCCAGCTAGAGCTGCGCAGTGAGGAAGCCCGCGTCACCGAAGCCCAGAAGAATGAGCGTGTCCAGAAACAGCTACAGGTACGCAAAACCCCACCCACCCAACTCACTCGCTCGCATCTTTCCAAAGCAGATGAGGAATTTCCAGCAATGACATGCCACCTCTTGCCCCTTTCCCCCTTTTTAGACTTTAAGTTCTGAGTTGGCCGAGGCCAGGGACGAAACCAAGAAGACTCAGAATGACGTCCTGCACGCCGAGAACGTGAAGGCGGGTCGGGACAAGTACAAAACCCTGCGTCAGATCCGGCAAGGCAATACCAAGCAGCGCATCGATGAGTTTGAATCCATGTGAGGAAGAGGAGAAGCTTCCCGCGCCCTCACTCCCTCCTTCCCTCCCCGATGTTTTCCTAAAAGACCTGCATGGCAAGCCCTCTCAAGGATAACTGATGCAGCTGCCGCCTTTAAGCCAACCCTCCCCCTAAACTCGAAATGACCTTTTACTCTTGCCGGCCCGCCAAAATTGCACTCCCGTCGGGACCTCCAACCCTGGGTGCGGGAATGATAGTGTGTCACACCAAAGGGGAATGAACACGCTGGCTTGTTTGCAGCTCAAAATCCCAAAGGCTTCTACACTCTTTTTGATCTCGTGTCTTCAGTTCGATAGGCCTAAGATCTTACTTTTTTGGTTGCTATTACCGCTAACGTCCGCTTTTTTAGTCCACCGTCCCACACTTTGGAACCGAAGCCTCGTGAGATCACGCGGTGGCGTTTCGTTTAAAAATGTGTTCCAGCAGTATTTTATTTTTTTTCCTTTCAAACTGGAGTCCTGGCGGAGACTTGAGTAGATTATTTTCCAATTTTGTCGGGAAAGGAGACACCTGGCCGGGGTGTCGATGGGCGAATGTAGCAAAGACGACAAAGGGAAACTGTTGCACAAATGAGCCTTCCAGCTTGAAAGTGTTAGCAACGTGCGCTATTTGATGGTTACTTCCCATCCCAGTGTTCTGAAAGCAGCTCCCAAAGGTGTTCTAGGTGTGGTTTCACTCCAAAAGATGGACTTTTCAACTTGGTATGACTGAAGTGAGGAGACTTTAATTTGCAAGATTCACAATGGTGCGTAATTGCATTTTAACCATTGTGCTTACCTGTTACAAGTGGAGGCATGAAACAAATGCTTTGAATTCGAGGTTAACATGCTCTCCGCACCGACAAAGTGCTGTGCACAATTGAAATACCTTTTTTTTTTTAATGAACAGAACAAAATTGTTGTATTAACTAAATGCATATTTGTTACTTCTTACTTGACAGCTGGGGAGGTTTAGTTCATTTTAAGTAGTTGGCGATTTTAAAGCACTTGCCTGCTGTTTTTTTGTTTAAATGGATTGCCATTGCAGGAAGAGGAAGTAGTATGTGCTGCCAGACCGTTGTGTTTTTTTAAGTTGCATTCACAAAGTCTGAACCTGCCATTGGTTTCATTGAGAAACCTCTTAACGGACTTGAGGTACTTGTTTTGGCCTGCTCAACTTAGCAATCTTGTCTATGATCGTTTTGGCACCAGCTGTCGCAGTGTACTGCTATTTTGTTCATTTCAGAGTCTGTATGTTTGATACATGGTTTGCAAACCTTTGGGTTCAATCACCAATAAAATATTTTAAATGTATGACAATTGACTTGCGAATTGTTCTTGTTTTCACAAAAAAAATTCACATTAAATGCTATGTTTCAAAAAGCAAACATCTAAATACAATTCAATATATGTAGGCAGTCTACATGAACAGGAAAATAGGGATGGATTTATCAGTACTTGTATGCAACAGTTCCTAAATACAATCAGCAGTTTTTCGTGGATCATCTGCTCACAATCACACAGCCCGGTGTCATAATTGTAGTCTATAATTGACACACGATTCCAACAATCTCTGGAAAATGCATGTGGCGATACCACATTAAAAAAGACTAGGTTATTCAGTCTTTCCTTAAATAAAAGCACCAAATGACCATATATATAGGCTGGCCGCCCTGTGGTCTAGTGGGTCAGTCACCTGCCTCCCATGTTGGGAGGCAAGGGTTCGAATCCCGGTGTCGCCAGTCAACCAAAGGCCAAATGAAGGCTTAGGTGGGAAATGCACAGCCTGACAATATAGTCATTGTATAATTGAGACTAAAAACTTCAACCAAAAAAAGCCCTTTTTTTAAACTCAGCAGTACTCTTTAATGAACAAGCACGGCTACAATTCCAATAGTAAAATGACTAAAGAGTCGTTGAAGTGAACTCTCGATGCCTCAGTCAAGTTTGCACATATACACACGCATCGATCAAAAGAGGTCGGAAACATGCACAACAGTGAGCTGAACATAGTTCAGAGTATCGGCTGTGTCGTAAGCACCATGCCATGTAGAGGCATTACTTTTGGCCCACACTCGGCTACCACGCCGGCACACGGTGCCAGCGGGCTCGGTGAAGGCGCTTCTTTTGTTTCATAAGCTCGCTTCTTTTCCACAGCATCCAAAAAGCTGCAAAAAAGGCAGCTTGATTCTCAGCACTTTGTATTGATGGAGACCGAGCGCACCCACTCCTCTTAGTTGAACTTTCTTTCTTTTCGACAGAGATGCTGCAGAAAATAAGCGGTCAAGAACCAAAAATCCCCAAAGCATTGAACCTAAACAAAGTAGATCCACAACTGCCTTTGTCTATGGGATTTTCCCTCCACAATCGCACAAGAGCTGAGGGACATTTTTACTACCTACATCAAGAATGTGAGCTACACACAGAGTTTACACACCTGATACAATTTGTATCAAACTTGGCTTATCGGGGATTGTTTGTGAAAATCTGCTACAGATGACTATTTAAATATATCTACAAGAATCATTAACACATGTAGCAGATTCCATTCAACCCAACAGAAAGGGCCACACAAATCTATATAAATAAGGGTCTTTTGTGTGGTACACAGTAGTTTTTGTCGTTTAGGTACAGTTGAAAAGAGATGTTTACAAAAAAATAAGGGAAAAAACGTGTATTTTCCTCCCCTTAATAAATTGCTAAAATATCAAATCAGGACTCCATTGAGAATCCTTACAAACAAGCGATTCAGATATAAGAATAAGAGATTAGGCCATCCCTCAGAGTCAATAAAGCCAATTTCCACTGTTTTGTTCAATTCTTCTTCCGTATCACTATTCCACAAAAGTGGGTGCTGGAGCCAATCCCAGACAACTACGGGCAGTTGAATTGCTTGCCAGGCCACCGCAAGGAAAAAGGAGACAGTCCTGTAAATTTGCAAGCCTTATTCACCAAAAACATGCTATGTTTAGTCTGGTTCGACGTTAGACGGAGAAGAAAACTTTCCGTCCTTCCAAATATACTTCAGTGTACTACTGTATGGAAAGGTCTGCTTTTAACTGCATTTATGGCAAACGCAATAAATAAAGGTGTCCCTTACTAAAACTAAGGTACATTTCACGGGGTGGCCTATCTCCACCGCCACAATGTGGGTCCAAAACGCTCCTCTAACAAGATCACAAACTTTCAACAGCGCGGAAAAAATGCTCAACGACACCAAGATGAAACAGACACGTCCTCCTCACCATCCCATCTATATTCTGCCATCCTTTGGCTTTCCGCCCTCGGCCAAACATTCCGGATTCCCGACGGTGTGCCGATGTGGCGGCCTTAGAATCCCCTCTGAACTTTCTCTGCTAGAATGGCAGCTGCCAGCTGCTGGGGGTCCGTGACGTGGGGGCTCCTGCCCATCACCCGGCTCACCAGCTCCGATGGGAAGATGTTGCACAGGTTGGCGTACGTTTTCTCCCTGGCTTCACCGTAGCGGCCGCGGGCGGGTGGCTCGGGGGGCTGCGCCGCATATGAGGGCGCTGCGAGGTGTAACGGAAGAGGAGAGTGCGCGGGGGGTGGCGGGTGACTTACGTACGGAGCCGGGTGGAGGGCGGGATGAGAAAAATGGCGTGGCACGCAGCCATCTTGTGCCCACTGAGCCGAGTTCCACGAGGCCTGACACGCGTCCGACGGGCTGTGATAGACGTCGTAGCTGGGAGGTGCCGGGGGCTCCCTGTAGTATGTATCCCACGAGGGTAAAGCTTTTACCCGTTGGTGGTGCTGGGATAGGCACAGGTGCTCGTGAAGACGAGATTCTGAGGCGCTCTCCGCTCTGGTACGGGCCCCGCGGCGACCCATGGGGGAGTCGGGGTTGTTGGATGCGGCCAGCGTGTGGTAGTCGGCCGGGCAGCTGGAACGAGTGGCGAGCGGCTGGTGCTGGAAATAATGGGGTAACGGATAGAGAGGAGGGCACTTTTGGGAAGCATCGGGCGCCTGGTTGGGATCCCAAATATGCCCCGCCGCCGCCGCGCTTGTTTCGTAACCTTTGTTGGCTTTGGCGTAATCCGCCACATGAAAGGCGCACAGTTCGTGGCTTCCGCCGCCGGGTCGGAAATGCGGCTGACAGTGGAGGGAGGCGTAATGGGCGCCGTCGTCCATGGGGCCGTCCTGGCAAGCGTACGATTCACAGCTGCTGCTTTCGCTGCCGCATTCGGAGCCGGCGGACCCCACGGAGCCCAGCCGCAGGTCTGTGTCGTGGGGAAAACGAGCGTCCGGGCTCTGCCTGGACGAGATGCGCAGGCTGCTGTAGGCGTAATAGCTTAAATCCGGGGATTCGCAGTGCGGGTAGAGGTCGTGACAGTGGGCCGGGGGGACGACGCACTGAGGGGTGCCGGCTCGGGACTGTCGATCTTGCTGCGGCCATCCCGAGGCCGCCGCCGACGGCGTCCCGCTGCCGGTCGCGGCGCGGGCACCACTCCTCTGACTTTCCGGCCTTTCTTTTGCTGCCAGCTTCTCTTCCGCGTCGCTGTAGGAAAGCGCTCGGACACCGGGCTCACATTGCCGCTTGGCCGCACCTTTTTTGGCCTCCAAGATGCCGGCTGGAACGCTGTGGCTTTTGACCAGCCCCGCATCCCCCTGGTTCTTGGTGAGCACGCAGGTCTTGGCGATAGCCCGCAGCTCATCGGCCACCGCACGTTGTGGCTGGGAGCCTCGTTCGGGGTGGTAGTATTTACACTTGTGGCCGTAGGTGCACTTTTTTCCTGAAGAGGGATGCAAATCTCGAGTCAGTCAACCGGCTTCTTAAAACCACCTTGGTGTTATCGGTTTTTACCATATGGACAAGGCTGTTTCTTTTGCTCGGCCACCACGGGTCTTTTCCTCAAGAAGTTGTCCAAGCTGGGACCATGTCGGCCGAGGGGGTCATCTGGTGGCATGAATCTGACAGGCGAGGAGGAAAGATTAAGTTGTGTGTAAACAATGAAACGGGTACATTCCATCAAAAAAACTATAAGCAGAGACATTTAACCAATTACTGTAGAACACGTGGCTCCCAGCCAAAATGAATGCAGCTCTTTGCTTATGGTCATATATTTTGTATATACAGTGGCCATGTCTCTCTTAGTTTTATTCTTTCTTACGACACACTGAAATTCATAAGGGCCCCTTAATTTTTTCTTTTTTTATAAAATGATATCAGTTTGGATTTTTTTCATGCTGCTTCTGACCCTGGCCGGACGTTTGGTCGCCGGACATTTGGTCGCCCGGACATTTGGTCGCCCGGACGCTTGGTCACACGGACGCTTGGTCACACGGACGCTTGGTCACACGGACGCTTGGTCACACGGACGCTTGGTCACACGGACGCTTGGTCACACGGACGCTTGGTCACACGGACGATTGGTCACACGGACGCTTGGTCACCCAGACATTGGGTCGCCGGACGATTGGTCACCCGGACGATTGGTCACCCAGACGATTGTTCAAGTACCCTTCTGACAGTATGGCTCTTTGACTCTCACTTTCAAATTTTGACTCTTTGTGTCTAACTTGTTTCCCACTGACTACTTTAACCACTCTAGTGACTTCTACCCAGAGATCAGAGAAGCCACTTTTTGAAAATTCACTCGGGATGTCGCCTTCTGCAATTTTCAATGGACAAGTGCCGAGGGTTGTTGCATTTGTGCTGTTGACCTACTTGTCATTAACAAAGGAGTACATGAGTAATCTCTCATCGATGAACTTCTTCCACTCAGGTTTCTCATTGGCCAGGTCTCTATAGTTGTCGTTGGACACGATGATGCCGTCCGACTCGTAGGCCAGCTTGACGATGAAGCGGTCATCGTAACAGACCACGCGCCGGCCTTGCACGCGGCGTGAGGGGGTGAACACGAGGATTTTCTCTTTCTCCAAACGCCGCAGGATCTCTTGGTCTGCAAAGAAGGTTAACGGCAATGCCAGGTGAATTTAATCTGATTAATCTCCCACCAGGATGTTCGAACTGACCTGTAATGGGGGCGTCCGGCCGAGACTGCTCCTTCCTCCACGCCGGAACGAAAACGGTGATATCCTGGTGGCCGCGTTCTAAGAACCAATCGACGGCCAGCGAGATGCCCTGGCAGGAGAACACCTCCTTGTTGCCATGGCTACGCAACAAAGGCGCCATAAGAACGGTTAAGTGGCGGCTTTTTGAGCGTCGACTATTTGACTTTGCTCACCTCATGGCTACGTTGCTGCCGTCCACCACTACGGGCCGCAGGTTGTCTTGGTCACCGGGAGGAGGTTCTTGCGGGCACGGAGAGTCTGATCCCAAAGTTGTGGGTAAATCGGAGGAACAAGAGGACGACGTGGAGGTGGAGAAGGACGAGCCGGCCGGCTGCTCGCTTTCTGAAGATCCTCGTTTGACCAGCTCTCCCAGTATGTCATTGATCAAAGTTCTCGGCCCCAGTTTGGACAGCACGAGGCGCACCGTCTCCTCAGAGTAGCCCAATTTGAGCGCAAAATCCAGTTTGGCCCGATATTGCCCGTCGACAACCAGCTCGGATTTTGGCGCAGTCTCCTCAGATTTGGAAGGGTGATGGAGCAAAGCACGGCTGTCATCTTGGGCCTCTGATGAAAGTTGGACCGGCGGCTCGGGCGGTCCTTCGGTCCCCAAGTCCACACATTGGGTCCGGCAGAGCGGCTGGTGGGCGCTTTTGCACTGTGCTGCGGCACCCTCGCCTCCATTTGGGCTGAGGTCAACGGCGAGTACGGGAGAGAGAGATTCCCGTAGCTGGCGCTCTAAGTCGAGACGGGCCACTTCCTCCGCCGTGGATGCAAGGGGGTTCGGGTTGGTGGCGGTGTGGCTCTCCCCCCGCCCCTCCATGGCAGGAGGCCCGGCTGCGCCGCCAGCCTGCCGCTCGGCCCCCGCTACGTGGAGGTACTCCAGCTCCAGTTCCTGAATGCGGCCGGCTTCTGCCTCCGCATGGTTCTTCTGGCCCATGGAGCTGTCTCGGACATCCGGTCGATTGCAGACACTTCGCAGTGCTGGACTTATTAGTGCCTGAAGAAGAAGAAGAAGTAGAAGGACAACTTGTGATGACCATTCGGGTCCTTTGTCTACCTATTACTGTGGCCATCTATTCACAAAATGCACTTAAACACACACAAAAGTTGATGCAACATCTGGCATTAATGCAATTTATGTCATTTTATCTTTTTGTAAAATCGCAGACTTTTTTTCTGCATAGCATTTTTGTCGTGTTTTGTTTGGATCACAACATGGTCTTGTATGGAGGAATCAGAAACCATTAAATCAACAACTCCAGGGCATTAACTGACAATTTTTATAACTAATTAAAAGTTTACAGACCATGTTAAATGAAAAATAATATTTTCAGCGCTAAAGTGAGTCCAATTTATTTGCCTGTTTGTTATTATTTGTGCACTGTGTGGTGAAAGCTTTAAATCTCATTATACTTGTAAAATGACAACAAAAGCATTCAATTCAATCAACAACTCCATCAAATTAACTGACATTTTGGATCATTAATTTAAAAGTTTACAGACCTTGTTAAATGAAAAATAATATTTTCAGCGCTAAAGTGAGTCCAATTTATTTGCCTGTTTGTTGTTATTATTTGTGCACTGTGTGGAAAGCTTTAAATCTCATTATACTTGAATAATGACAATAAAATCATTCAATTCAAAATAGTAAGTAATACAAATTAAAAAAAATCCCAAGAAAAAAAATCCGATGTCGTAAAGCCGCAAAAAGTTGAAGCCGCGATATTCGAGGGATTACTGTCCTTCTGTCAAAAAGCGTAATGGTACTGAAAACAAACTACTACTGGATAAAATTCCATCTTGTGTCAAAATACAAGTGAAGTTGCTGGTTGTTTTGGTTGGGGATATCGATGATAAGATCTGACTTGTCACAGTTCAGTTTGTGGAGGTTGAAGAGTGAAAATCCATTGATGGTCCACTCGTGTGTTCGTCCAAATGTTCCAAGAGAAACAAGGACAGAAATGTGACAACAACAACTCGTCGAGTTTAATAAACATAGTGCTATGTGACCGTCAATCTGATACAAACAATGGCTTCTATCTCATTGAGGGTCAATATGGGAAGAAGAGGCAAGCTTATTCAGGGTTATCTTCATGCTGACTCAACCCTTTAACAGCTGCGGAGCCGCTGACGCTGTGGTTATCGGCAGTTTTGCTAATGGTGATGCACACTGGGCAGAGTTTTTGTAAACCAAATGCTTTTATGGTATTGAACTTTCTTATGTCTTCAAATGCACCCTTTGGGTTTTCAGGGTATCCAAGATCTGATTTAAGTGACACAGTTGGTCAGGCCGGAGCGTTGAGGATAAGGAGTAATTGACCAAGCACTGAGACAGCTTGTGACTACAGACAAGTGGCAGAGGGGCAGTTATTTATGTGGTCCTTTTGACCTATGTCCTAATTCAACCCATCGGTTGCATCTGATGGCGTTTATGCCCTGCGAGGAAAATTCTAAGAGACTGTCCAGCCACTTTGACGGACACATTTTCTCAGCACTGTTTTTTTTTTTTTTTTTTAATAAGGCGACATCTTTAGGAACACAACATTGGGACTGACATTAAAAGTTGAAACACTACTGAAAATGAAGAAAAACAAATTGTACGTGGAAAAAGATACTATGAGATGAACTACACAGGATTTGCAAGAAGAAAGCTTGACTCTAAAATAGTTATGTGGATAAACCGGTGGGGGTGAGAGGGAGATTAAGGGAGGGACTACAGGGTGCATTTCATTATTATAAAAAAAGGGGGCTACCAAGCAAGATGGACACGCCACTGTTGCTAGGATACAGCTGTTGAAAGACAAAGCCCTCTCAAAGCATCCAGACAAGGGGGCGGGGCCCTCAGTGGTTTCAACTATTACACTGCGCTAGACAGAGAAAAATATATGACAAAATACAGAAGCGTGTGTATGTATGTATGTGTTTCTATCATAGGAATAAAAATTTTGCCAAAAAAATCTAACTTTTGTGGTAAATACACTGCTCCATGAACATTTTTGGTATAGCCAAGAAACAAATGCCACAGGTAGGTTAAGCATTGGTAGCACAATTATCATAATCATTGCATCTGCATAACAATTTATATCATCAGAATCAAGATGAAGCTCCAGCGCCAATCGACTCTCATGAGGAGAAGCGATGTGGATAATGAGTGAATGAATAATCAAGATTAAGCTTCAGCTTTGCGCGTACCTAAACGGGCTAAGGGCTGTTGAAAGTGAATAATCAAGATTAAATCCCACTGATCTGAATTGAACAGTGAGTAGCATTGTGCCACGCAGAGCGGTTGCATCTTTCAAACTTAAGCGGGACCCCTCCCACCAAGCTCAACTCTCATTTTGGCGGTTGAGATCGGGAGAAGTTGGGGGGGGGAGCTTTGCGGGGCTGTTTTGCCCTGATGGGACGCGGGGACAGACGGGGGACGTCTGGCATAGGTTTGAAGCAACTTAGATATGGCGCCAGGATGCTTGGTTTTTAAATGGGTGAAGCAAAATCACACACATTAGAAATAGTCAGCTCCCTTCCTGGTTTGTATATTTTCAAAATGACTTTTTTTTTTAGTTTTTCATGAATGATGCTATTATTGAGGGGGGAAAAAAAAATCTTAATCTACATGGCCTGGGATGAAAAAGTGATTCCACCCCAAACCTAATAACTTCTGAGTCACCCTGGTATTAGCGATTATTGCTATCAATTGTTTGCAAGAACTTGTTGATGAGTTCTTCTTGCAGAAACTTATTTGCCCGCTGGTCTTTACAGAGTTGTTGTAATTCAACCACATTGAAGGGGTTTCTATCATGAAGTATATTTTGAGTATCAATAGGTTTTGGGTCGGGATTTTGACTAGGCCAAAGTGCTTATTTAGCTTTTCGCTGCCAATTAAAAGTTGAACAGATGAGTAATTTTGAACTATTGTCCTTCTGCAAAAGCCAAATTCAATTTAAGGTCTCACAAACAAATGGCTAAATGTGATACTTTAAGCCCTTTGAGAGAGACAGCAGAATTCTTGGTTCACATCAAGTCTTCCAGGTGCTGAAGTTGTGAAATATTCGTCTTTGCTTTGTTTATAACTACTCTGTTTTTGCCATTTGCGCTTCATGGCTCTCTCTCTCTCTCTCTCTCTCTCTCTCTCATGGTGATCCTTTAGAAATGGCTTAAAAAATCTCATATTGATATATCTGATTTACCATGAGTTTCGAACCATAAGGCGCGCCATTATTATAAACCACACCCACCAGATTTAAAAATACAGGTGGCAACATTGTATTAGGAGATATTTTCATCAAAATAGAATCAATAAAAAGACACCAGCAGGGTTCACAGCAAAGGAAATGGCATCTTAAAGTCAGAAAATGACTTAATGTACTTGCTTTCATATAAGTTCATGATTATCCACGCTTATGGGTATCTGATGAGTCAGATTTGAAGAACTTTTGATCTATATCACTTTGACGGGCACGTGCTAAAAGATGTGGAAATTTCGGGTCTGAGAAACACAGCTATGATAAACAACAGGGCCACGTCAAGTAGGTTTGGATTTTTTTGTCCCCCAGCTAATTAAAAAAGGTAAAATAAAACACAAAGTTCATTTTATGTTGACTTTTGTTTTGAGTGAAAAATATTTAGCTCATTTATGAATGGCAAATGTAATGCAAAGTGTAAAAAAAAGAAAAAGAAATGAAAAATAGGCCAAAACCTATTCAACACCTTTTAAAAGAAAAGCCTAACATTATCAGGATGCACAGCTTTGCAACATGAACATTAACAGCTACATTATGTACCTAAATGTGAAAACTGAGTACTGGGCAAAATTCGGATATAGGTATTGAAAGTAGCTACTTACTAGCCTGGCCTCAGCACCACTGTCCATCTCTAAAAGTGCCAATTTAGCATTATCTTATGCCTTCACATCTCTAAACTCATCCCAAGCAAATACTCACTTATTGTCCCATCGCTGCCTCGGCAAACAAGTCACGAAAGAAACGGCCGAGCGTGTTTCTACATGGTTGGAGCCTCAATGGCGTTGCGCTGGTGAAAGTGAAGAAGTCCCAAACAGTACTGTTGCAGATCCTCGTTCCTCCGTCAAGAGCACCTTGGACAGTGAGAAGCAGAGCAGATGGAGGAACAATGTCAGCCATTCCCTGGTTGAGAGCGCCCGTGTCTCCGCCAATCGCGACGAAGGCAAGAGACAACGGCAGGAGGAGTCCGAAACGGCGCCACCCGGTTTCCCCAAGGCACGCGTAGTCAATGCATTCACAGTATATACACACACACACACACACACACACACACATTTGAATGGGTGTCCCCCGTGTGGCCAATGAATCAACGAAAGGCGGGAGCCCGCACAATAGAAACACACAATGGGAGGCCGGCCAGCGCAGCTGTAGGGTGAGGTTTGGTGCTATTAAAGCCCGGGGTGGTAGTGGAGAACACCTGGCTACGGCGCGCTCCGCTCAATCCATCCTCTTTGTTTGGGGGGTCGGAGAAGGGTGGGGGTGGGTTGCGGGTCAGGCAGAAACAGACTAGTGTGGCCTTTGCAGAATGCCAGAGTAAAGAGGAGAGTGTGGCTCAGCTCAGATGGAAGAATGGCTGTGTATGTGTGTCGGAGGGAGGGAGGGAGGGGGTCACTTCTCAAAGTTTTAAGTGGAGGGGTTGGGAAGCCTCCTTTTGTGGTGGCACACTCCAGGCAGATGACTCGGAAGCACATATTCTGCCTTTTTTGTTTGGTGACTAACAGGATTTAAAGGGGACAAGTTCTGGAAAAACGGCCTTTTGGTTGCTTGTATACAAAGTGTGGGTCTTAGAAGAAGCTGGCCAAATAGGAATTTGGGAAATTAAACAGCCGAGATCTTTTTTTATTTGATAAAAATAGGACTTTGGTGTTGTAGAAGTGGGACAACACAATTCCCAATTGACATAACCACATAAACTACAAACTTGAAGATCTATAGCTCTGCTGAGCTATCTAGTCTCTCAAGTTCCACGATTAATGATAATACTATTTCTAATATTACATTGCCAAATGTCAGTTTCTGGCTAAATAGTCAATTTTTTCCCCTCATTTAAATCCCTTTGCCTTGCGCCATTTGAACATCATTCAATACGCTGCTATACAAGTATTTGTTTACATTTATGAAGGTAACCATCATCATTTCAAATTACAAAGTGCCCTCTGTCAAAGGTTTCAATAAACTTACTACCAAATGAGCAGCAAGGACCGAAAATACCGGATCCCAGACATAAGGTTGCGTACAAATGAGCTTAAGCCATAAAAAGCATCAATTCAATTTTGACAGGTGACGTCAAAAAAGGTGTCACTCTGGGAGTTGAATGTGTGCACAATGACAAGCAGCTGTTGACCTGAGAGCACGCCTCCCTGCTTAGATGGGGACCTCTCGGACAGATGATTGGGGTCAGACACACGCCATCTGCCCTCAAAACACAGGCTTGTGTTTATTACTTTTGAACTCTCGTACTAAAGTCATGACATTTCTCCCCAAAATATGAAGCAAAGCAACTGATTAGGCAACTTGCTCACTTGTTTGTTCACAATTTTTCAATATGCATTTGCTTTGAGACAAGCAGAAGCGGAACACATCTATATTTGTGTGTGCGTGTGTGTGTCATCTCATAAAGTTATATATTATTTTTTTACTGAAAATGAATGTTGGCTCAAAATAATAATAGTAATAATTGGTATCGGCCCTGAAAAACCCATATTTGCAAGAAGTCATACAATGTAATATACAAATTATGATGAACGAGAGAGAAAAATTAACGTGAAAAATCAAAATATGATGAACAAGAGAGAAAAATTTACGTGAAAAATCAAAATATGATGAGTGAGAGAGAAAAATTAACATGAAAAATCAAAATATGATGAACTACAGAGAAAATTTAACATGAAAAATTAAAATATGATGAACATGAGAGAAAAATTAACATGAAAAATTAAAATATGATGAACGAGAGAGAAAAATTAACATGAAACATTAAAATATGATGAGCGAGAGAAAAATCTAGATATAATGGATGAGAGAGAAAAATGAACATCAAAAATCAAAATATGATGAATGAGAGAGAAAAATGAATATGAAAAATCTAAATATGTGATTAAAAACATGACATAACTTATATTTGCATCATTCGAACCGGACGTTGTTCACAGTCCGCAGACATCAACTTTTTGGTGACATTATGTCATGTGAAATTTTTGATTTTGGAATAATTTTGGATGTTTATGTGATTCCTGCTGATAAAACTTTCACTAGAATGGCTATTCTTAATATAGGCGGCATCGTTTTAAGTGAAAAGATTATCAGATGGTGGTGTGCATTGAGATTTTTTTCAATGCTAAAAAGTGTTCCGCAACTCAAAAAAGTTTGGGAAACACTGCCATAGTTCTTTCATACTATACATATCTATAAAGATCCCACACTGTGCGTTCATAATGTGCTTATCTATAAAGATCCTATACAGTTCATATGTAATATCCATAACATAGATCAAAATAAGTCTTTGACCTTTGCAATTCTTCAAAGGATAAAAAGCCAAGCCTTTGACAATCCTCAATGAAAGATATACCGGTATTGAAATTAATCACCCAGTTCTAGTAGTGACCAAAAGAAATGTGGGTTAATTCAGACATATCTCACTTATTCTTAAAAACTTTGGTCCCTCAAGATGCATTGATGCAGATCTGCACTTCTTATCCTAAAGTTTTCAACAAGTATCTCTTATCACATCAACACCATTTTGACTACTTGCAGCCGATAAATCTGCTTCTTAAAAAAAAATATCGACACGATTATCAGAACAGATGCCATGAGAGGAAAATATGTAAATATGTACAATTAATCGCCGGGGTTGACGGACACAACTGCATCCACTTACCCTAAATCAATCGCTCACATCCTCTGGGAGTCGAACAGCCTCGTGGGTGCTGCAAAGCAGAACATAGACACCAAAGGGTCAGTATTGAGCACAAATAAAAGACATTTCAAACTCTTTTCGCTGGTGCAAAATCAGCCTGTGGTGCAGTCGCAGCAAAGCAACGCCGTCACGACTTGCCTGCAGCCTTCCCAAATGGGAGATTAACAACAGTACGCGCGTTAGGATAAAGTGGCAAAGGCTCACTTACTCGCTAGGTGGATGCCCGGGGGTCTTTCGCAGATTGCATTCATGTGGCGTCAACATAATAATACTGTCACATTTGTAGCCACGCACTAGACATCCGGCTGGCAATGGAGCGTGACCCAGCAATAGCGGAAAAAAGGTCGTCCATAGTAAAGCTACATCCAGCGTTCAAAGTAACTTTCAAAATAAATCACGGGACGATAAACTGTATGAGTTAAACAACTGATTTAGAATATCTTTTACAAACAATGCCCATAGAATACTGAGAAAGACGTGAGGATTTGATATTAAACACTTGATCGATGGAAAATTGTCATGTTGTAAATGTGACAGATATTTTATGTTTGCAAAACCGGAAATAATATTTGAGGAAAGCATATAAGTCTTTAGCAGCATCGGGAAGGGATTTGCTGTTATTTTTGTCCAGGCCTGTCACATATTTTCTTTCTTTCTGTTATGATTAATTTGGATAATTCTGTTGTACCAGAATGCAAAAGCGAGTTTTTATTTTGCATGGTTTATTTCAATGACAATTTGAAGTTTTTCCTTCACCACTGTTGGTAATCAGAGGGGGTTACTGCCCTGACACACCCACCAGTTGCTTAAGTGAATAAATTATACTTTGTCAGGAACTGATTAGAGCAAAAAAAAATCTTGATTAAAGAGAAAAAAAATATGTTTCCAATGACTTAGAATGAAAGAAAATTGGAAATAAAGTCCAGTATTTCCAGGTAATGCCCACCCACATGGGGCAGGCATTTTACCGATAGGCCTTATTACCCAAACAATGGTTTTAAACACCAATTCCTACATGATCAGTGGTCAAGAAATGTTTAAATTGTCATACTTTAATACATTGAGTAAACAATGCAATTATATTAGGCATTGTCTGTCTCTTTAAACTTGACTGCATAAGATGTAAATTAATAATGGGGTAGGGGGGAAAAAATTCCAACTAAACAATGTAAATGTTGATTTATTCAACGGAAAGGACCTTCTGGAAATAAGAGTAATTCCCATAAAACACACAAAGGACATAAATTAAAGAGGCAAATAAAAAAAAAAAAGTCTGGGAAAAAGAAATTGAATCCACACCGCTCATGGCACATGAGCTCACAGAATGCAGAATGCAGAAGAATCATCAACCTCTGGATTTGTGGTATTCATTGTGTGAGCAGTTTCTTCTCCTGTACATGAAATTGGAAATGATAGTACAAAAAGGAATACAAAAACAGTAAACTGCCCTCAATTTATCCATAAATATTCATATTGATGCACATTGGTTTGACAAAACAATGACTTTTGTAAACATCTTCCACATAATGTGTAAATTTCTATATATAAAAACACAGCAGTCGCATAGTTATCTGAAAGGATCCCATGACAAAGACTAAAAACTAAGCGCAGGTTAAAAATATGCCAATTGTTTTTTGTTACCATCATTCTGATGTTTTCATACACGGCTGCAAGTCAAACCCCATTTTTGCCACACAAGATGGACAGTGGAGTCCGAGGGGGAATGCAGAAAATGTAAACATTTACAACCACAAACACGGCTGTAGAATGTGGCTATTATGAAGTTAGGTGATAAATGACAGCAACTGTGTAATATTAAATGAGATGGGGGGGGGGGGGGGGGGGTGTTAAGAAAAAAGACGTAAGATTAAAAAAATGGTTAAATTAAGGTCCATTAACATCATGTCATTGGTTCTCACTAAAGCCTTCCTTCAATATTTTTGTTTTGCTTCATAGAACCAGAATTTTCAGCAGTTGTATTCCACGAGAGACGTTACTTATGGCAACCTGAACTTCACATGAGCTTAGAATGGCACTCGCTCATATCCTGTCAGAAGTTTTGTTATTTTCTGGTCACTTGTAAATCTACTGAAATCTAATTCACAGTTTAGCCTCTGCCTGAAAAGGAACCACCCACCAAACGGCGAATATACATTTTGGGTCCGTGTTTTTGCAACGGCAAAACCTTCCTGCTATTCACGTGCAGCAATCAAAAAGAAAATATACAGTGTATGAGAAGTCTGAGCTACTGGGCAACTTTGGACCAAATGCAACTTGCTTGGCAGCATGCTCTAAAACTAAGAGTTGGTAATCCTGTACCCTGTTGTTATCGTTACCGAGGTCCTTCAACGTGTAATAACGAAGGCATTAAAGTGTTTAATTTTCCATTGGTGGAGGAGCTCGTGCCACCTGAACTAAAAACGGCAACAAACAGTTGGCGTTTTCGTGGTTACTCCTCTGTTTTCTGCACCGCCCTTGTGCCCACGCACAAGATGTGAGGTTGCTCGAGGACAAACAAAGATGTAGACATTCCACAAAGGTCAAAAAGGGCGGGGGGAAGTTTGCCTCAGGGGATTTTCGGTCGGAATATAGTTTAGTAACACGCACACTTTCAAAACGCAACGCCCACCCGCCGCTGGCTATTAATGACGCCCGACGTGTAAGAAAGCGCGAATGTCTTATTGGTCACAGTAGTCACCGTTGGTCACCGCCGCATAGCCGCCTTGCTATCTCGGCTACCAGCTCATGAGAGAGGTGCGTCCTAGGGTCATGAAGTACACCTGGCTGGCACCTCCAGCCCGCACAGAGGCAAAGAAGACCTGTAGAGCAAAGACATCAGTTTGGATTTTGTCTGTCGAGTCCTCCTGAATTTGCGTAGACAAAGGACCGACCTTGTCATTTCTTTCACACAGGAACTTGAGTCTCTGCGCTCTTTTGTGCATAAATACGCCATCGAGATGCCCAGTCTCCACTGAGCGAATTTCAATGGCCTTTTCACCCCATCCCATGATCTGGTTCGACCTAATGTAGGCTTCGTACAAAGAGAAAAGAGAACTGTGTTAAGAATAATGAATAAAATAAAGAATTACCAGTTGAAAAAAAATGAAATCCTTTTAATTGCAAGTCATCTCAAAACTTTGCCAGTGATTGAATGTCACCAGAACATTTGCCTATTGGCTGTCATTGTTAAACCACTTACCCACTGAAGTTGGCATTTCCCCCCACTGCAGCACCACGTCCTTGGTGATGCGCCCGTAAGTATTAACGTAGACACCCTCGTCCTCGTAGCAGACGAGCAGCTCTATTCCGTCAGTGTTGGGCAGGATGATGATGGCGTGACACTGAATGCTAGTCTGGATCTAAAAAAGGTGAACGATAGACGATTTAGGGAGGGCAAGTCCAACAACTGAGCATGTCATTTACATGAGTGGGCAGGTAAATGTCGTAGACTGCGCCAGAGTCCACATCCACAGCATGGAAGCCTGAGCAGGAGCCATAGATGACCTTTAACCTCTGACCTTCCTCTACAGTCAAGTCCACCAGTAAAGGCTTATGCGCCAAGTCGCCAAAGGACTGAAAACAAACAAGGATTGTGTTATCGCTTGGGCATCAAATGACAAGAAGCAGCCCACATTCTCTGCCTGCTCACCTTGAAAGCCATGAACTTGTGGTACGGTTTAGGCGCCCAAGCATAAACCTCCACCGAGTTCTTTAAGGCCAGCACCAAGAATTTAATCCGCTCATATTTTACTGAAACATAGATATTTAGTTAAAATGAGGACACAAATCTTGGTCTCGTCGGCAAGGGGGGGTTCACGTACCGACGTTGTAGTGGACGCAGCCTTCCAGGTCTCCCACATTAACCCAACCTTGCTTTTTCTCTACCTCCGGGTCATTATGTAAAATCTTGTTCCGAAGCCATGATAGGTAATAAACTCTCAGCTTGTTCTTTTTGCCTGGGAATAGAACAAACCAGCCATCTTTCCTCAATAAAGATTTTTCATGTGACATCACCACACTTTTCCCCTACTAAGGTCTACATTTAGATGAGAACTTTACTTCATCCAGTATTAGGGAAATTTCTTGGTTGCAGTAGCAAGACAGACAAGACACACAAGACATTGTAGACCTAGGTAAAAAAAAACTGGAGCCACACACAGGAATGTAGCAATGTATAGACAGCTAAATTGGCTGAAGGCTCTTGTTGGGTTGTAGCAAAAATTGTGATGTCAGTTTAAATAATAATAAATAAATCTTTATGAGTTCAATGCTGGTACCTGAAATGGTAACTAAAACGTTAAGCCCCTCAAGGACATCCATCTGCTGGATACGGCGCCGGTTGATGAGCGGGTAGACCTTCCCTTGACCGCTTCGGTCCAGCAGCATCAGGCCGCTCTCCGTGCCCACCAGCAGGTTGACCCCTGGAGTTACAAGTGTAACGTTGGGGCTCTTGTCTCAGAGTGTATGATGAAATTAGTTACAAACACTTACCCCAGAGGGCTGCGCATAGGATTTCAGAGTTGAACCTCTTCTTGTATTTGCGGATCTCTGGTGTGTCACTTGGCGGGCGTGTGTTGACAGGATTGACATTGACCACAGAGCCTTTTCGGGACGGGTCAGACCTTAGCGGATCGGCCAGACGGATATCCCGACCGAAATCAGCTGTGGGCGGACAGTGCAAGATTTTTTCCCACTTCACACTATTCAACAATTGTGAACAAAAAGCATACCCTGCACTTTGACTATGTAATTTGCCTACTAAACAGCAGATGTATGACTTACCCATGTTGTTGAGGGAACTTCCACTGGAGGGGGAAATCTGGAGCAAGCGTGGGTCGATAAAGGGAGTAAAGGAGGAGGATGACTTGTGTTTGGACATAGAATTGCTCTCTGACTGGCTCTGTGCAAGAGGGCAAAAATAAGGACATGTTTGTACTCAACTGCAGCTTAAGGGAGGACTGCAATACAGTTAAGGTCATGGTGCTGCCGGGCTATCTTGTTATTTATTGAGGCCGATCTTCTCTATTAAACCTAACAAAGACCGGCATCTTTACTTTACTCTGTACTATTCTATTAACAATATTGAAGCAATTACTAAAAAAATGTGTTTGTTATTATTGAGGTTTATATTCCGATCTCATTTTAACTGTGAGTAAACTCAAAATGGGATATGCCAATACAGTCAGAAACTACAACCCTCAGCGCACAATGGTTTGTGTTTCCAAGAAAATATTTTTGTTGAGACACACCGGTATTACAAAACATGTAGCTGGAGTTAAATACAACCTTGAAGTTAGTAAATGCAGAAAAAGAAAAACAAACAGGAGCAGAAAAGATCAATTGAATGGTAGTATAATAATGGCTGTTGTGTAATGTTGACAGAAGAGGATCCTAAATCCATCACCAAGATGCATCTGAATTGAGGCAGTAGTAGCACCTACGAGTACAATGCAATGCAGAGACGCTTGCTTGTTAGTTGACCCCAAGCTCCAGTGGGGTTCACCCCATGCTATGAACGTGTTCTACCCCCAGGACGCAGCCATGTTAGTGGGAGGTGTCAGCTAAGCCAAGGAGCAAGAGGAGAGCCAGAGTGAAGCAGCACAATGGAGTCAGAGAAAGCACATCTGCCTGACCCAACAACCAGGAAGGTACTACAGGTGTTGTACAGGCTCACACTAGATATTTCATGTACTAAAAAAAAAAATAATTAAGAGCAAATACAGTGGAACCCCTAAGTTCAATGCACCGACCTTGTTGATGACCAACCTCCACACTTGCTGTATAAAACAATGACAATTGTAATAATATGGAGGTAATCCAAAGTAAGCCGACTCGTATTAAGAATCCAAGATTTGTCCAGCATGACTGAACTGATGAATGCATCATTATTTGACGTTCAAGTTAAAATAGAGGATAAATGCAGCACATATGACTTATGACAGTCAATGCAATTGTACATTTAATTTGTACTTGCATCTGCAACATGAATCAGCCTTCACATTAAGCCTCCTTCTTTCTACATTAAAGTTAATGCTAAAGTTGTGTTTCTATTTACTCAACTCATTGGCTGCTAGCTTCTCCTGAATGAATTGGATTGGACATCTGTTGTTGTCCGAGACGCCTTCTATTTTTACATGACAAGAAAATATTTTTGTCAATGGTATTGGTTGAACCAGAGCCGGAGTTGGACTTTCTATTCTCATAATTTCCTACGGAAAAAAATAGTGGGGCTGACCGGCCGGCTGAAAGTGATTCCATTTGCCTACAGAGGCTCTGCCGTAACCCAATCTTACTGCTTTTTGTACGTTGAGGTTAAAGGTTCCACTGTAGTTCAGTTTAGCTGCTAGGGGAAAAAAACAATTGTACCAATGCTGGGCTGGCAATCTAAGTGAATAGAAGCTAAATCAACTGGCTGCCTCGGTTTACGAGCCTGAACTCCCTGCAGACCATTCCCGCCATTGTCGGCCTCAGCCGAGGGAGGGCAACGTACCTCGACGACAACAAGCTTGTCCAGGGGATTCAATGGGGACATGGCCAGACTGGCATTGCTAGAAGGTGATGAGAAGGAGGAGGAAAGCATGGATGTGGAAGAGGAAGGGGAGTGATGGCTCTGCTGGATAAGGTCTGGTAGGTGGCGAATGTAGCCAGTGAAGCCATTTTTCTCTTGGAGGCTGTGGCTGGGGGTTTGGGGCTGGCCGTAAGAGGCAGCGGGTGGGGAAGAGGAGGAGAGATTGACCAACCGCTTAATGTCAGCGGTGCTCTGCAAGCAAGAACAGGCACACTTTTGGCTCTAGTGAACAGGAGTTAAGATGATGCACTCTGTAGTCTTGTGTTTTTAAGATCCTCTTCTTCCAACAACAAAAAAGCATGATAATACACTAATGTTCATTTCAAAGAAAATTGGGGTGCAACGCTGTACGATTGGACATGAAACCCCCACTGTGCCGGTGTTTTCTTTTGACTCGATAGTGTGCACAAAGGAGGTTCTATGCACTGTGCTACCTACCTGTCTGATGACCAGCGTGCCGTCCTTAGATGGTGTGGTGGCTTGACTACTTTCAGAGTCTTCAACAAGCATGGTTTTGGCAGACCCGCTCTCTCCATTGCTCAGCCTCCTGTGGAAGCCATGAGAAGACCTGATGGGCACAATCAAAATCATTTTAACATCAAACACGGACTATACAAAGTCAATACAAAGAAGAATAGTTTCTACCAACCCAGAACGGGAGTCCTCAGCTCCCGATGTAGACTCCTCTCCCGCCTCCTGGTCTACTTCCTCATCGTCCTCCTCATCAGTGGTGCCAGAATCTTCACTTGAGGAAGAGTAGTCGGTCACCTTGTGGGGAGGTCGCACATCATCCACTGCGCGAAGTTCCCTGGCGAGGGCTGTCAGGTCCTAAAGAGTAGTGAGTGAGAACATTTATGAGAGGCCACAGCAGGTGAATGAGCAGAAAATGTGAAATATTACAACACTTACTGCGGGTCGAGTAGGTCTGGCCAAGATCTTTTCATCCGTTTTTTTGTGAACATTCTCGGGGCGCTGGAGAGGTGATCCTTCAGATTTGGAAGATGCTTGGTAGGGTCAAAAGAGGAAATGAGATTACAAAAATGTTTGTTGGGTTTGAGAGTTGGCAAACAAATAGGAAATAGGCGAGGACACTGCCACAAAACTCACAGCGTGGCCGGAAGCGGTCCCCGGAACTGGCCTGGGAGCCGGAGTTGGAGGAGCCAGAGGAACTCCCGCTGCCAGGTCGAGGCTGCAGCTTCTCCACACGGTCCCAGAGGGGGCGCTGCTCCACATTGCTGCCCGAGAGAAGAGTGCTTTTAAATCACACACAATACCACTTCAAATTGTCACCATTTATTTGCTCAAACAACTTGTCCACTCACCCTGATGCGTTCCTCTGGCCAGCAGGCTGCAACGGCAGTGGAGATTCACGACGCGAGAGGACTGGCGATCGGGACGTTGTCCTTACGGGTACCTGGACGAGTTGTACAATATTTTTTCTCCTGTTAAACCGTCAAGTAAACGTTCACGTCTTTTTCTAGTCTTCTAAACCATTTTACATGTATTGTACCTTTAATGACAGACAGATATGAGTGAGGATACTTAAGGAAATGCACTAGGGGAAAAAGGTGGGCCTCTACAACTCCTTACCTTGGGTGGCACTTCATCACTGGGATGGGGCTGGTGGAGGGGAGGTTGGGGCTGGGGGTCAGTGCGTGCAGGTGATGGGTGGTGGGGATCCTGGGAGCGTAGGTGAAGTTGTGCAAAGCTAGTAGTAACACCACCAGGCTCACTGAAGGACTGGGAACGGGAGACCACGGGTGGAGGAGGAGGAGGAGAGGGAGCGGCGTTGTTGCTGCTCTTTAAAGCGGCAAGGTGGGACCACTGGACCTTTATGGAGTGAGGGTGGATGAGGAACAAAGTAAGAAATGAGGGAAGATGAGTGGGTTACATGCATGCAAAACAAAAAACAAAAAAAGGCGTATTCGCACAAGTCCATTGTTCGCTTGCTTTGGTCCGGACGAAATGTACTTTGGTCCAACATTTTTACTTACATACTCCTAAACAAACCGGATTTTCCACGCAAGTCCAAATAGGTGCGCGATTTCAGGTGTAGTCTAAAATGCGGTGCAGGCCTTTGAATACTGGTTACCTGAGGCTCCATGGGCCTTTGCATAGCAGAGGCCTCAGCTGAGCTGCTGCCGTTGGAGAAGGGTTCCGCAGAGCGAGGAGGCAGGGGAGGTTGCTTGGGAGGAGGGCCAGTCTGAGGAGAGCCCTGAATATTTTTACGATACCGCTCATCAGCCTGCGGATGAACAACGAGACAAACATTGACACCAGCCCGGGAAACGGGGAAACAAGGTCGAAAGTCCCAACACTTTTTCCACTGCCTACAGAGACAACCGACAAGTCATGCTTGAAGCTTCTCAGACATACAGGTAAAAATAGATTGTGTCAAAAATTGAATACTGAAAGGGGAGTAAAGATTGTTGTTAATACAAACGTGCCTCACTGGTCGACTGTTGCATGCTAATTTTGGCTTTGGCCATTTACATGCAGCTTCCCAATTCACATTGGCAGTGCAGCCATAACTCCTCATCATGAATTTGGAAAGGAACTTTGTATTGGCAGCGCAATCTCCGGCGCTGTGGTCAAGGTGGAAGAGTAAATACAAAGCGAGAAGATGGAAAAAGCAGGCGGCAGGGTAGCCAGAGTCAATGAGTGGGTTCACCTCTCTAATAGGCTGAGGAGGAGGAGGACTGAGCATCTTAGCATGTTCTCCCTTAGGAGGTGTCGTTTGGATGGGGGTCTCTGGACGAAGGGGACTGGTAGTACAGGAGGCCAGCCTGAGGCTGACAATCTCCTGGTCTTTTTTCAGAGTGCCCTGAACTTTAACACCTTCTGGGTTTATCTCCTGAGGCGCTCCAGAGTTTGCAGCGGCGTCTCTCAATACTGCTACGGCACTGTTGAGTACCACCGCTTGTGGCGTGAGTGTAAGGATTTTGTCTGGGGGCAGGGTGGTCTTCAGCAGTTTACTAGTGTCTGAGGGGAGTTTGGCCTCGTCACTCTGTTGCTGACGAGATGAACGCTGGAGTGACAGCAGCTGTTCTTGCTGCAGCTGCTTGTGAAGCCGCTCGGCCTTGCGCTGTTCCTCCAACTCACGCCATTTGAATTCCTAATACAAATTCAGGGGGGATTCAAGGCTGTCGCTTCACATTTGCGGCAAAAACAACTTCTACAGTCTAATTCCTTAACGCCAATGGCCCCAAACCCACCTGCCTCCCTCTAAAACATTAGAGAAAGACCTGCAGTCCGTTTAAATGACGAAATGTGACAAGACTAACAAAAAAGACACCACGCGTTTAAGGATAAGTGGTTGTGTGACTGACCAGTAACATGGCCTGTTCACGCAGGAGCTGCTCTTGTAGCATCTCCAGATGTCGCTGCTCTTCCTCTAGTTGACGCCGGATATACTCCTATCAAAGCATAGTACTGAAAGTTACAATTCATCATCATGTTTAACCTATTTGTTGTATATTAATTTGCAGCTCTTAATGCATGCTTTAGCATGATTCGAATGATACCAAGGTCCTAATTCTATTTTTTTAGACTTGTTTTATGTGCAGGATTACATACTTTTTTTTTTACTTTGGGATGAACTAAAATTTAAATCTAATCTTAAAATAATCAACATTGTAAATAAAAACATGATTTTCTGAAAACATGACTAGGTAAGTTACCTAATGGCAAAGAAAATCACATCCTAAATCAAGTTAAGAAAAGTGTAATTAAAAAAAAAGGGAAATAATAGTTGTTCATGGGGGGTCTCTTCCTTATTGGTTCAGCTCTTGGCCACCTAATTTACTGGACCTGCATTGTTAAAAGCTTATTGGCTTCTCAGTCATGAGGACTGCTTAAAGGAGCACTATCTAAGAGTTCCACATCAAATATTCATTAAATGGCTCTAACATATTTCAATAGATATTAAAGTATAAAGTACTTCACAAAGGGCTAAGCCAATATTTTCCCATTTTAAAAGTCAATTCTCAGCCAGTAGTTATTTGGATACTGCATTTACAACGGATGCCGCGCCCTCCACTGATCAGCCAATTAAGAAATGAATTCCACCCCATTTGTGTACACCGACCATAGAACATAGTTAAAAGCAAAATATCCATATGTGAAAACCCAGTTTTACAAAATACTAATTTCATTGACCCAAATTGCAGTAAATGAATTAACAAGACTTTGTGGTTGAGGCCTATATGCCTTAAAGTCACAAAGCAGACCTGTTCACGATCATTCCTCCTCTTCTCATCCTCAGCAGCACGTCGACGCTCCTCCTCCTCTTTGCGCCTGCGATCCATCTCTTCCATGCGCCGCTTTTCCTCTTGCTCCCGCCGACGCTGATCGCGCTCCTGCTGCCGTCTCATCTCACGCTCACGTCTCTGTTGCTTCAGTGTCGAGACAAAATATGAAATTTAGCTGTCAAGTAAACAATTGTTTGGGGTTTTTTTTTGTACCGATATAGGTTACACATTTAACTCATTCAGAGTTCGATTAGAGTTGTGTTTGATCTGCTAATAAATCCAACCTCCTCTAGGCGCCTCCGTTGCTCCTTCTGCTGCTCAATACGTTTCTGCCTCTCGGCCAACAGTTGTCGCTTGTATTCTTCCTGTTCGCGAAGCTGCTGCTCCTGTAGGAGTTGCTGGCGGCGAAGTGCTTCCGACCTCTCCTTGTTCTCCTGCTGCAGGCGGATGAAGTCGCGGCGCAGTGTCGACTCGCCCGGCACATTAACAATGGAACTACACCGTGACATATATTAACAGGTGTTAACTGACGGCACATAGGGAGGAATAGTGCTGCAATCGAACCTTGGTTCTCCCTCCTGCTCCGCTGGATCCTCTTCCTCTTCTTCGCTGCCACTATACTCATACTCAGTCTCATCTGTACATAGGATACATACAAAAAAGTCAGGACAAAAGTCACATAACAGTATGTTCTTTTCAGAATTGAGGAGACAGATGGACCTTTCTCGCCCCGCTTCTTTTTAGTGCGATCGATGTGGTCTTTCAGCTGAATTCGAACCTGTCTCTCGTTGGGCTGGTCACGAATGAAGGGATGTTTCAGCAGCTGTTCTGTTGGCGGTCGCTGCGTGTAGTTCTTAACCAGGCAGCTTTCAATGAAACTGAAAAACTTTTTGGACCTGCAGCATCCACCCAAAAAAAGTCCCAGAGAGCACAAGCGGAATTTAATTCATTTACAAAGATGCTCTAGTGACACCCCTCGCAATTCAAATTATGAAATGCCACTAAACTCACTGCTGACAGTGAGCAGGCGATCAAAACTAGACAAGTTGGCAAATACTACGCAATGCATGATGCGAGTAATTTATTAACAGCTATCAGTGTGTTGTTGCCTTGACAAAATGAGTCCAAACTCTGCAGATGAAGATGAAACCATCTGTATTCAAAAGGGGGTCAATGGTAGAGTAAATGTAATTTTGGTTCGGTTTCTGGAAGGGATCTGTTCAGTTCATTTTTGGATCAAAATTGAGACAGTACACCAATGTAGCGAACCGAACACACCAAACATACATCCTCATGAACCGTTACACCTTTAGTTTTCAGTCAAGAATACCTACGCAACTCACCATTTTTTGGATTTGAGTCTTGGGGGTGGGTTCCGTGGAATCAGGAAAAGTGCTCTCATGGGATGCATATCACAAAGAGCTGCAAGTAGGTACATCATAACACATCAGAGGCAATCCTACACTTTCACAAAGATGGTGACAAGAAGATAAGCCCTTACGTGGCGCTCCTTCAGCCATCTCAATTGCCGTGATGCCGCAAGACCATAGATCGCTCTGCAAAAAAAAAAATAAGAAAAAATGTCACCGCCTACCTCACCCTACGCAATCACCCACCACCACATGCATTTCTTACTCGGTAGTCGTATGTTGCGTCGGGATTCTCGTCGCAGGCGATGACTTCAGGAGCCATCCAATAGGGGGTACCAATAAAAGTGTTTCTCCTGCCCACGGTCCGATCGAGCTGGGCACTTACACCAAAGTCCACTAGGGGGATTTAGGATAGTTTGACTGATAAGTTTAGGGCTGCAGGGTCTGCTTTCAACAAACAGCGGAGGTTTTCTGCTCACCTAATTTGACTTCAGCATTCTCAGTCAACAGTACATTCTGGCCTTTGATGTCGCGGTGGATGACGTGATGGGCATGTAGGTGAGCCAGACCCTGCCAATGACAGACAGCACATGAACTCGCCATCGAAAACATCAGCAGAGCTCCCGACCTCCGTCAACCCCAGTTCAGGAGTACTCTTGTCTCATTTCCCCAAGTGAATGCAATTCCCGCAAAATCAATATAAAATTTAATCAAACTGTTATTATCATTTTTTTACATAAAATGAGCTATTGTGTTTTGGAAAACTATTGAAAAAGTACAGCATAATGAAAATAAGTTTCGTCTTTGTGTTTGGGTCCTTCCATGTGCGTTTTACAGTCACTAATTCCACCATGTGTCATGCTGAAGTCCAACTTGCATGTTGTGCAAACGTCAGTCCATTTGGAGACAGCTTCAACATGGGATATTTCATCAATTAAGAAACACTATACTTCTGTGAGTGTTTGGGCTTCTTATTAGAAGTTTCATACAAATTACCCTCCATTTTGTGCTTATTCTGAGCAGGCATATTGATAAGTGCTGTTTATTTCTACTTCCTTAAGAACAGTTGTCCCCAAACTATTCTAGAAAGGGCCACAGTGGGTGCTGGATTTTGTTCCAACCTGTAAGGGGAAACCTTTCCACCAATCTGGTATTCTAGATGTGCAATCGGTGGATTGGAGTCAGGTGCTTCTGTTTTCAGCAGACAGGTGCTTCTTTTTTCAGCAGAAACCTCATTGGTTAAATCATTTGTGTTGGATCGGTTGAAACAAAAACCAGCACACACAACAGCCCTCGAGGACCGGTTTGGAGACCTCTGCTATAGAACAACCCAGGAATGATAGGATTTGTTTCAAAACAAAAGACTGGTGGTTTAGGCAGCCTTAATAATACTTACTTTCCTTATGAATCATTTGTCAGAACTTGCAACACAGATGACTCACAATGCACTCGTGTTACCGAATTTCCGGTTTACAGTGCAGTTGAATCAAGATGCTGGAAGCCGTAGCAGTGGTGTGAATTTTGTGGTATTTCAATTGGAAATTTGGTACTTTTGAGAAATGGTTGCTTAAAAAAAAGTGATAATTTCTTTGGATTTTTTTTAGAGAGGCTGTCTGGGATCCCGGATTTTGCATTGCATTTGCAGGTAAACCCCGGAAATTCCGGGGTAGTTGGCAGCTCTGCATCTATCACCTAATCAACAATTTACTTGTACAACACAAAGATACCGTTTGCGTGTCATATACCAAACTAACCAACCTTTATTTAAACTTAAATACAATATGTTGCAGAAAAGGCTTGATAGATGAGATGAATAAGAGTACTTACTCTGAGGATTTCCCTTGAGATGTAGGCAATCCAGTCTTCCTTCAGCTGGTTTCCCTTTGTATTTTTTACTAGGTCTGTAATGGAACCAGCTCCACAGAACTCCATCACCAACTAAACAAAAAAATGTTTTAAAAAAAAAGTTAACCATAATGAGTTGATAAACCCTATATGATGGTCTGTCATCTAAAGATGGAATATAATGTGGATAAATATTATTTTCAATTTTGTGTTACACCTGAGGCCAGATGTCAGGAATCTTTTGACAGAGAGAGCCATAACAAATTCATATTTTCAAATGTTATATCTTCAGGAGCCATATCCACAATTTAAAAGTAAAATCACATGAAAATGAGCTTTTTTTCTCATTTCACCACTTTTAAACTACAAATAGCCTCTAAGTTATTTTGGCAACATTGTTATGCTAATGCTAATCAATGAGTATCAATGGGAGCACGCATGCAGAGGAGTCTAATGAAAAGAAAATTATAATTAAACCAGCACTTGAGCTCATGTCTATGTGACACTCCTATTGGTGCTTTGGGACTCAGCTCTCTCAGAAGCGGTTACCATAAATTACCTCAGAGTATGTAATGCAGAGCCATATGCACCCATCAAAAGCCATAGGTCCCCCCCCCCCCCCCCCCCCCCGTTATAATTTGCCTAAGCCTAAATGACTTACCCAAAGCTGGTCATCATGTCCTGGTGGACTCTTTTTAATAAAAGCACCGTAATAGGTGGCAATATTTCTGTGGTGGGAGTACTTCTTCAGCATGTTAATCTCCAGTTTAATTTCTTCCTCTTCATCCTACACACAAACAAACATTCAATTTAGGTAGACAGAGAGTAAATGACTGTATGAAACAGCTAACAATTGTTTTCCCCTGAAATTGGCACAAATTCAGGATGAGTAATCTGGGTATAAAAGATCGTATTTATTTACCCTAAAATCAGGAAACATTATTTCATTCTTAAACTTTTTATTATTATTATTACTACTACATGTCATCACAGTATGAGCACTGCATTAATTAGACAAACTTGTTGTTACGATTCATGCATAAGATGGGTGGAAATGGAAGTGCGTCCTGGTTCAAATGTCCAATGTTTTTAGTGGGATTGCATCGCATATCTAAATGAATTTGTTGTGGTAGTTTTGAAACTGGTCGCAGTGTGACGTCACAAGGTGTCTCCTTTGCAAGTTTCTTTGTTCGTCCTCCACGCCTATTAATATCCTTTTCTTTAATTATAGAAGACCGTGAGAAATCTTTTAATTACAGAAGACCGTGAGAAATCTCTATGTAAATAAAGCTAAAACTAGGGCATCATAACAAGGACTAATCATCAAATGTATAAAGTATTCTACTTCGGAAACTAGCTTGCCAACTCCATTCTGTTGCAAATTACCCATAAGACATCCATACAAGTCCATGATTTATGTTTCTTAAGTTCTTAATGCTGAACAAATGTAATAAGCCCAAAGAATCAGGTTTTACCTCTGTGACATCCATGACCTTGATGGCGGCCAGCTGTCCGGTCTTGACATGTCTTCCCTGTGAAAAAAAATGGCATACAGTGTCATAAATCTTACAAAATTTACCAAACCCTCAACTATAAAATAGTATGTCATACACAACCATTCAAACTGACAAACACAAAATTGCCCAGTGTTTGATTTTCATTCCAAAAATAAACACACAAGCTTGGAGGTAGGAAAAATGGATGAGAGGGACACTTCCATCATGAAACCACGCCTCAGTGATCCCAGGAGAAGCTGCTAGCATAATGAGATTGCCATCTTGGCTAACATACAAAGCAAAAGCTGCTGGTACCAATTGGCACTAGAATTCAAAAACACTCATCAAAATTGATGCCTTTTTTTACCCTGTGCCTCAGTAACAACTTTGCAGGAAATTCAAAAGTGGCTCAACACCATCATTCAACTTGCCTTAGGATTGGTATTGGTTAACACAAGCAGGGAGTAAATGCACTTTTTTCCCTAATAGATCAGCCATGTGCATGTGACCTTCCTTGGAACCGAGAGCTTTGAGACGAGATGCAAAGCCACAACAATGTGTCTCTTAGTTGCATTATGTGATGCAAATTGCTTGAAGTTAAGAAAGTCTCTATTAAAGTTATATTACTGAGCCAACAGAAAGTGTGGAACAGCAGAGTATCGTGTGTCGCATCGCATCAAACCCTTCGTCGGCGCTGACCAGCATTCACCCGAGCCTATCCCCGTGACCTGCACTGAACTTTCTATGTAATCAGGTCCCACAATACTTCAGTCCTCATTCATTCTAAACGTAGCATTAGCACAACACAGGACTCGTTTAAACATACTTCTTATTAGGGCAACCGTCTTTAAACAAATCTTATTGGCAGGTAATGCATGCATGAGTGAATCCTATCTATCAATTCTAAATTTGTGTTAACAACAACACAACCGCATAGACAAAAGAAGACAAGGCAGAAAATGTGATTTTTTTTCTCTATAGGTTCAGCAATGCAGATAATGCCATGGGTCTTGTGACACCCCTTGGGTTGAGGGTCACCAGGGGAGGAGATGACCCAAAAAGAGATGTGTAAGCTTGATAGGCTGAGAAAATAATGCATGTTTTGCATGTTAGTGTTCTGCATTCCCATTAATAGCATGTCATGGAAATAGGACAAAAACGCCTGCAGTAAGATTATCCACAGTCATGCATCACTGTCTTAATTCTTCCATCCAGAGTCAGGGAACCTGAGATAGTGGACTATGCCAGCTGTTTTACACTAGTTGATAGTGAGAAGAAAAATAAGGAAGCTAAGGAGTATCTTGGAGGGGAACATGTCTCACTGTTACTTTACTTCAAGATCATTTTCTAGTTCTGAGCATGTTCCTCCACCAGGGTATAATTGAAACAAAACATTTTCCATCATATGTAACATTTCCTCTGAATAAAAAATATAAACAACAGAGATTAGATTCAAGCAATTCTAGTCTTCATTAACGGCAATGAACGGGAAATGTAAACATTTCATTGTTGCCAAATGTGGAGGAAAAAAAAGCGGTTTGTTGACTTTGAGAAAAGGAGAAAGTCTTGTTAAGGCAGAACCGCCCACACTCCTGAGGGGAGTGGGGGGTGCTCTTCTGCCACTTGAGCTCCTGCGCCGAAAAGCACACCCCATCACTGGTCACATGACCAAACAACTATTAGCGAGCATTAAATATTGTATACACTACAATCTTATTAGGTGCCTTTTCAATTCTAGTACAATACATAAAGACCTAAATATTAATGAATATTTTTTTCATTCTTTAGGACCTACGATTAGTTTAAAAACTGTTTTTGTGAATGTTTGAGATTATATGGCAAAAGAATCTGAAACAATTATTCTGTAGTGGGTCATCCTGCCCAAATTCCCCACCCTAAGCAGTCCAATAACAAACAAGTGGATAAATTGCCTTAATACTATACTGTAACTCAACAGCGCCCCATGCATCCACTCAAACGGCCGTTGCCTCGATATCTTGGGCAAACCGCTATTGCCATTTGGACCAGTTATGGTTGGGCATGCCAAATCACCAATCTCTAGATTTTCAGCACTATAAAGGGGTGGATCAGATCAAGTATTTTCTCTGCTCACTGGAGGGTCTATTCATTTTAAATGACATTTACAAAGAAATACGTAGTTTAAGCCCCCGAAGTCATTTGGGTTCCTGGTGTCTTATCAGGTAGAGGAGCAATCTAGCTAGCTAGCTAGAACCACAACTTCACCTTGCAAGAGTGTTTTACATTCCCATCACAAATATAATTCTCATTTGCACTCATTATGGTTGACTTTCCAGTAGTCACTGCTGCCTCTATGTGAATATACCAATATATTGTATACATATGACTCATCTCATACGCTGCCACTGGTATGTATGTCCCATCCATTTTAATTGGGATGATCATTGTCAGTTAACAGATATAATACATCAGCATTATTTTCTAATTATAAACTCAGATCTGTAGTACTATAACTTTAGCCAAATTGCTCTTGCGTGCATATCGTTATTGTTGATGGAACAAACATATATTCATGTCTCGCGTCTTCATAACAGTCAGTACATTTCTACAAGAGAAACATGACACCAGCCATTGAACTGCCAGTGAGTAAGATTCCTTCACTCAACTGGACTTTGCTCCGATGAGAGTAAAAAATAAAAATGAGTCAGCAATGAGAGCACTCTTTCGTCATTCATGCATTCTCATCTACTTTTTTCAGACAGGTGGGTGATGTCAGACTGTCTGATTCACTCTGTGAATTGAAGCTCGCGTTAGATAACAGCACCAATTCGGGATCCGACTACTGGCTCCTAGACAAAAGCGATGTGTGATGTTTCTACATCGGCAAGGTTTCATTTGCAAACATAAGACGTCGAGCTCTCACGGAAGAGCCCAATGGTGTAAAAATGGAGGAAAACAAGCCATTGGTAATCATCTGTCTCCTGTAGGACAGCGAACGCACTGCGCCTCCAACCAACCTTGTATACTTGTCCGTAGGTGCCATTTCCAACCACCTCCACCAATTCAAATATCCCAGCCGGGTCCTGAAAGAGAAAAGACGGAAAGAATATTACTAATCCGAATAAATGTCGGCTATTCCGAGGAGCATTGTGCGCGATGAGCCAGCTGTTGCGCCCTGCTTAAGCCTCATGTGCCAAATACATGTGGAACAAAGGAAAAGCACACAGAGGCAACACCTCGCGGCAGATCGGCGCTCGTTTTCGCCGCTTCTCCCGAGACAAGGAGACTGAGAAGGCCGATTTCGTTAGTCACAACACCCATGTCGATCTTTGTTGAATACAAGCTAAGAAAACTGTGGAAAAACACACAGTCTCGAGTCGGAAGCACCCACCCGCAGTGAAGCCAAGTCGATGTCTACTAGACTTTTAGCTGGGGAGTCGTTCGCCATCTTTCACCCAAAAAAGGCCGCGTTTCCCTTTTCGCCGACTAAAGTGCCCACTTGTGTCTCATCAGCAAGGACTTTTGTGGATTAAAAAATGGGGGGGCGAGACGTATTCCGCTCTTGGGGTCCGCTTTCGGCAGTGACCGCTGGGCTCTGATTACTCCATGTTGAGGTGGCAGCAGCGGACTCCCTGTTGGCCGCCCTCGCCGGAGCCGCTGCCCTCAAGCAGGGTTACTTACTTCCGCTAGCAAATTTTCAACGTAAAAGCCGCTCGTTTGTGAAGCGAGGTTTCAATTCATAGCAATCCGGCTTCCCGTTATAAAAAATGTTCACACTTCCACAATTCACCATTCTTGTTTAAATATCCAATAAAAGAGTTTAATTCCAAGTTTTTAACAAGCCGCTACTTCCAACGTTCCTTGAAATGTGTTACACTGAAAATATATGGAGCCTGTTTCCGTTTATTTGTTCTTGCCCATGTCGCTTGTCGCAATTTAGATCCCCGGAACAGTCAATTCATATTTGGGCCTCTGCACGTCTTTCATGGAGAAAAAAAAACATTTTCATCCTACTATTTAAAAAATGCAAACTTAAGAGCGAAGCCGAACTACAACTCGGCCACAAAAAATGTCCAAACCGAGCACAAGCGTGTCTTCATTCGAACGAAAGACTTCATTGTTAATGTTGGGTGTGGCAAGTGAGGCGACTCAGAAGTGATGCTCAATGTGCATGCCAAGCACCATATTTGTTCAAATGGGGGTCGAAATGAACATACTAATTACATGCAATCATTTGTAGATCTTCACATGACTACAGAAAATAGGTGACAGGACAGCTTGACACTTGTAAACAATCACATAAGTATTAAATCCAATCCCATTTATGGTCAATCTTTAAAAATACAATGTAAGAGTTTCGGTACAGAAATATAAATAGTTATGGACTATATCCTGATTTCTATGTAGGCCCAGGTATGATTTACAGAAAGTAAAATCCCAGCATTGTGTCCGAGTTCTAACTAACACTATTTTAAAACCTTGACCCTGGTTTGAAATCAGATTTTGGAATACGAATCTAAATTTGAAATCCTAGTTGAAAACCATAATCTTATCTTGAAATCCTTTTCTGGGACTCCAAACAAACTAAAAAAACTTAATTTCAACCTATAAACTATCTTGAAACATAACCCTAATTCAAAATAATTTTGAGATCTTGACATGTGTATTTGACTCTTTAACCAAGAGTTAAAGCTTAATTTCAAATCCTAACCCGGGTATTAAAAACAGTCTTGGAAGGATAAGACTAAATTGAAACTCCAATACTTCTAAATCTTAACAGGGGTTTTAAAAACAAAATTGGAAAACAAACATTTTTAACTCTTGTTTTTGAATAGTATACATTTTATTTGGGTCCATTGCCATTCAAATGCTAAAGTGTACTATAGATAATATAAAATATTAATCACTCTAGAAAAAAATATGTGCGTCTGGATTATATCTCAATTTCTATGTAGGCGATTGGATGATTAAAAAAACTGGAAAAAAACCCAAGATGAACCATAAAATATTTGCACTATGTCTGAGTTCAAGCTACTGTCACAATATGCAACATTCATTCATTTTCCATGCCATCTATCTCCACGAATGGCCCAAAGGTGCTGGAGCCTACCCCAACTAACCAAGGCCAGCAGACTGGGTACACCCAAAGGGCACAATGATACAAACCACCATTCACACACACATAGCAAAACCTTGCAGGCATGGGGAAATTATGCAAACTGCAAAAAGAAAGCTGGAGCCTGAGAAAGAACTCTTGATCTTATAACTAACTGTGAGGCAAACAGTCAAACCACTTGTCCACCATGCCATCCTCAAACAGTAAATCCATTGAATATTAAGTTTAGGAATACGTACTACCAGAGGGGTAGAAGCCCTACCTTACCTCTACTATGGTGCTTGAATCAGCACAATGAAATCATAATATTACTCATAGATGTATACACCCCTGCTGGCCATTCAATCAACAGTTTTGCAATCAAGTACGTGCAAAATAGCTTCCTTACAGACACATTTTCAAAGTACAATGAAGTAAATATTTCCTAGATTGTCCTTTGGAAATGACAAACAATTACAAATGACCATGACATGTGTATATATACTAATAGGAATGTCCTCTTTATTAATGTCAGTTCAATAGAAATTCAGGTACCGGGTATCCAAATATGGCAAAGTCCCCCTGATAACGTTCATATATCCCTCTGTTCTCCCACTTGCTGGTTCCTGAGAAGTAACGCTGCACCTTGGTCTTGTTTTGATGTACAAGTCCAGGCGAGATGCTTGGAAAGGACACCTGGTTCTCATTACCTGCTCTGCTCAGAATGTAGTTGACATCTTGGGCCAGCGTCTCAAAGTGGCTCACAAAGTCATAGTGGATGTCGCACGGTGCACACAAATCCACGTAAGTTGCCCAGTGACTGATGTGGGGGCCAACCAACCAGTCTATGGATTGCCGGCCTTCCGTGTCCCCCACGTAACGAACAAATTCATTAAAGAGTAAACCAGTATTAGAGAGATAAGGGAAGCCCTTGCGGTATTTGCGGATGATGGCAGTGCTGATGGTGTACTTGTACCAAGGCTCAGACGGTTTGGTAAACAGAAACTTGTCCTCAAATACGGAAATCAGACGCTCCAATGGATTCCTCACGATCAAAAACTTGAAATAATTTTCCAATCTGTGGAACACATCACCCATGAATGCGTTGTTGAAAATACTTTAACAGCTATAACATCCAGCTTTTAAAGTGAGTGACACCACACAAAAAGGATTACAAATTGGCAGCTGTCTTATACAAAACCATCACCACTTACTCTGCTTAGACAAAATATCTGTCGTAGTACCACCACCAGCCAGTGAGAGGCCACAATGTGCCACTGATTCGAGATGCTCTTTTCAGAAACCCTGAATTGGTGGCTAGCCAATCACAAGGCACAATGAAACGGTCACTCATTCACGCTCTCACTTATTCCCAGAGATTCAACCAGCCTCCAGAGTACCTGGAGAAAAACCATGCAAGCCCAGGGAGAACATGTAAATTCCACACAGTGAGGACCCACCTGGGATCAAACCCTCGACCCCAAAGATGTGAAGCCAACGCACACCCCCACTCCCAAGCCGGTTTTATAAAACTATTAATAGAATCCCTCAACTTTGATTGGAAGTGTGCAATACGTTTTCATTATTGGTATTTGTGCAAATCCTCACAATATGTACTAATGTCAATGATATTGACCGGAAAGTTCACTTTGATTTACCGGTCTGTTATTTCCTGGGAGGTCAGGGACGAGAGCTGGCGCAGGTTGTCCTTCACCTGGTCGTGAACAGGTTTGTCTGAGTTTCCGTTTACATTCGGAAACCCACCTGACAACAATATAAAACAAATATAATTCATCAAACTGCAGTGAGATGGGCAGTATACCTGGGTGAAAGTGTCTTTATATACTACTTACCACTTGGACCGATGAGTTTATACCATTCATTGTCACCCATTTCCGATGTCTGGCAGAACAACACTTTGTGTTGGTCGGAGACAAAGATGTGGTCCAAGGGCAACTTGGAGACATGGGTGATACCCCAATATTTTTTGTTCTTGCATGCAGTAGTGAGTATATGGCTCCTTTGATCAATCATCATTTGCCAATTAGTACCATTCATGGTCTGAAAGCAGTACAAAACAATTGCCTTTTTTTCAACTGCCCTCATTTCTGTCAATCATGATGTTACACATAATTGCTACATTATTGGTGTTACTGCTGCGGCTCTAACAAAGTGAACTGTTAAACTACGGTATAATGCATTTTCTACATATTTATTTGCCTGTAAAATATGACAAATCTGAATTTAATTAAAAGAAGAAACACATGTAATGGATTGAATGACTTTTCAAGAGCAACACAAAACAATGTATTTTTTAAAATTATATCTAAAATTATATATCACCCATGTATTCATGCATTCATTTTCTGTATCACTTAGCTTTGACAAGGGTCCGGGAGCTGCTGGAGCCTATCCCAGCCCAGGTGGGGGACATACTGAATCGGTGGCCAGCCAATCACAAGGCCCTACCCATGTATTTTTTTTTCCTCATCAAAAAAATAGTATTTAAACAATAATTGTCTTAACTTCTAAACTCACTGCACAGTAGCTCATACAAACCTCATTATGGGAAATATGTGGGATTATAAAGTCAATTTCTAAGAAGAAAATAGAAACATAAGAGTAGTTAGTTGTTGTTTTATATTTGTCGATTCAGATTCGCTTTTAAATGAAAACTCACCTGTTGTATTTCTAAGGCTAAAAAACCTGCCAATCATCAGGAGGATCAGCAGCAGCCAACCGCAAGACACGACACGCCACAGGAACCGCATTCTTGAATTTTCTGGGATAGGTTCAAATGTATTCATGGAGGAAAGGCCATAACAACAAAAAAAACCCTCATTTTTAACTAATCAAATTCAAAGCAAGTGTAATACGGGATGAATAAAGTTATCCAATCTAATCCAATATGAAAAACATTATTCATTAATGGATGATATAACCTTTATTCAAAGTGTATTATTTGTGTTAGAAATAACAAAGTTAAACAAGGTATCTTTCAAAGAAACATTTATAAAACATGCTTCCTCAATGACTTTTCTTGTTTTGTAGTCAAGTCACTTGGTTACATTCCTTTGCATGTCGTAACTTAGAATATTGTCTCAAATCACGAGAAGTGTGCAATTATTATAGTTTTAAATATTAAACACGTTCATCATTTAAGATTGTGGTAACGCACCAAGTTAGACACATTTGATCGAGATAAGATTGTATAACACTATTGAATCCCTGATTTTTTTTTTACTTTACAATTTGTGGTAGGTGAGTAACACATTAAAAGTCTGTCCTAAAACATTGAGCCAAACTAACCAGGTTAAACTTAGGTATTTAAAGCAGATCATCTTACCTTCTGTTGGCTTGAATTTTAAGTTGCATTTGCCTCAGTAACACAGGCACAGGTGCATACATACATACATTTCCAACAACTAATGAGAAATTGAGCCTGGGTAAACTTGTTAAGCAGGAAGACAGACTCAAAATACTACTACAGTTTCGATGATGATATCAGCAGCACTATACATTAGTCTGCAGCTCAGGAGGCTTTAATTGTCTTCATTGCAGTTCTACAGCAACTATTTAGGGGCCAATCCAGGTAACTAGTGTATGTACCTTCTTTTAGACCAAGTCAACTGTGATATGCTGGATTTCACCTTCAACGGTTGGGTTATCTGGTGAAATGTTTTTTTAATCGGTTTATCTTTACTCTATTTTGATATAAATGATCGTATCCGCCACATTGTCTTGCGTTACGGCGTTTCGTCTGGCAGTTTCGTGCAGTTGTTGCTTGCAGTTGAATTCACAGCTAATCCATCAAAGATGAAGAAAACTGGAGTGTTTTTGTTACTTCCATGTAAATCTTCAATACACCGTCAAATCAATTAATCTCTCTAAAATTCTTAAGAGTTCAACAAAACTCTATCACAAAAAGATGGAATTATGCAGAGTGAGAATGCATCAGAACTGAGGAAACCATAAACCACTCTTTTCCTCGTTACTTTATTCGTCTTCAGCCATTTCACCTCAAGTATACAAAATGGATAAGAACTATTTCATGAATCAAAAAAGGTCATTCTGATACTGACGCTCAGACCTTGGGACCCACACATTGTTCTGAAACAATTTTGCCATTGCAATGACAGGAATCAGATTTGGGGAATTTATCTGATCGTTAACTATATGCCACTGATTGTGACGGGATGACAGGAACAGACGTCCAACCCATTAAGACTGACGGCGCCAGTTGAAGGGAATTAGACATGTACCTAGTAACAAACTCATTTCAATTCACCGCAAAATGATGAGCACAGCCACATCTTGCAGGCCCCCTAGAAATGTATCATCATGGATGGCACTTAGAGATTTAGTTTCCGACACAGTACGAGTTAGATTCAAACTAAGTCAGTTGTGAGACACAGAGTCAGCTCCAAAGACTGGCAAGTGATTCCATAATTCAGAATAATTCACGTCAGTTGAGTAGAAAGTAAGGTTTCTGGTATCCAAACAAGTCAAAGTCCCCCTGAAAGCGGGCGTACAGGCGCCTAATGTCTCGTTTGCTCATTCCTGAGAAGTAATGCTCAATCTTGCTTTTGTTGTAACATGTGATCCCAGGAGGAATGTCCGGGTAGGAAACCAGGTGCTCAATGCCCGCTCTCTTCAGGATGTAGCCGGCGTCTTGTTCAAGCGTCTCATGGTGACCAATCACATCGTAAGGGATGTCGCAAGGTGCGCACAACTCTGCGTATGTCATCCAGTGAATGATGTGGCCGCCGAATTGGCGATCCAGACGGCGCCGGCCCTCGACGTCCCCCAGGTAACGGACAAAATCCTCAAAGTGCAAGCCGGAAGCAGCACGCTCACCATCACGTTGTCTTCGGCGGTACTTGCGAATGATGGCGGGAGCGATGTCGTGCCGATACCAAGGCTCGAAGCGGGGATTCTTGACAAACTTGTCACTGAAGGCAGAGATCAAGCGCTCGAATGGATCCCTCACAATAAAAAACTTGAAGTAACTCCTCAATCTGTTGAGGGAAACAACCATTGAATACTGAAAAGATGGGGAAACATCACGGCGGAGGTATTTAAAAATGTGATTTCACTTTAAAGCCATAGACATATAACCGTAAGTCACCTGTGTGTAATTTCTTGTGGCGTCAGCGACGAGAGGCGAGGCAGGCCGTTTTTCTCGTGGTCGTGGACCAGGTTCTCTGGGATTTCCTCGACACCGGAAAAGGCTCCTGACAACAACACGGATGACACAAAACTTCAGCTTATGTGTTGACAGGTGCATAACTCAAAGTCTGCCTGGCGTACCGTTGAGAGTGATGAGGACCTTCTTCCATTGTGTGTTACCCACTTTGGGGGTCTGGCAGAACAAGATGTTGTGCTTGTCGCAAACAAATATGCGGTCCAGGACAAACTTGCTGATGGGGATATGAGTCAAATTCCTGAGGGTGCTATTCTTGCATACGGTGGAAAGCAGTTGGAGTCGCCTCTCAACAACGGAGTCCCATTCATCCATTGTCGGGGCAGCTGAGGACTGAATGAATCCATTCAATAAGTGTTTTTTTTTTCTTTTGTCTTGCTGATTACCTGATCTGGTTGCAGGGAAACCGTTTTTTCTGCTGTGGGCAGCGGAAACTTCCTCGCTGTGCGTCCTGGAACAGTCGAACTCTGACCACCATGTCTCCCATCATACTCTGGAAAATGAATAACGGGCGTATGTCAAGACAACAACAACAAAAATGGACACACCCCTGACTGGACTCACCATCGACGGCTCGGTGGCTAATGATCTTCGTGACAAAGCCGAGGATGAGCAGCACCCAGCCGCAAGCTCCGAGGAACAACCAGCGGTGCCGCATCGCTGCATCAGCCGCAGGCGGCGGCGGAGGGGCGGCTGCGGCCCCCTCCTCAACAATGTTGACAGCTAATCACTCTTGCCCCACGCTAGCCTACTCACATGAGACGAAACGTCCTCAGCAATATGCAAAAAAAAAAAACAAATGAAAAAACAACAACAACAAATAAAACACTCACAACAAGGGTCAATTTGCACTGGACTCAATCTCCTATAAATGACCACAGCTAACCAGCGACTAGCCTAGCTGTTAGCCCCAGTAGTTGATGAGATGTTTGGGGGAGCTACTATAAAAATTCCGTGGGTAGAGGTCAATGACCATGATGAAGTTGTCCTCCGTGAGTGCTTCACGAGAAGTTGTATTTGTATTTCCAGGGCGTGGTGACAGCGGCTAATCACTTCACTTGGCTTTTTTTTCCCGAGTCGAAAGATGGGAGTTATCTGATCATCTCAACAGCACCGACAACCGGGTCAAGCCACCAAATCGAGCCCCTAGCCAGTATCGAATACTCCTAAGAACCCGTTTACCAACTCATCTTACCGTTTTAAGTGACCAGCGGCGCAGTAATTAGTTATATTATCATATCTCAGCAGCATCTTTCCCAGCATTTTATTTATTTGGGGAGGTTTCTCGGGGGTGAGCATTTGCCCGAGACCATTTCAAAATAAAAGCCTCCATTTCAGGGGATACATTTTGACTCACGTGATTTATTTGCTACGATAGTAGAAAACAATTATTCCTCGTTAACTTATCCCCTCGGTTCAATAACATGTGGTTACAGTTATTAATATGTACCTCGGGTTGATCACATTATGAGTAGTATATAGTTAAATAATCTGAGCCCAGATATTGCAAAACTGGGTAGATTATTCATTCATTTTCGGAACGGTTTATCCTCACAAGGGTCACGGAGGGTGCTGGAGCCTATCCCAACTAACTACGGGAACAGGGCAGGAGACACCCTGAATTAGTGGCCAGCCAATCACATGGCACGTGGAGATAGACAACCATTCATACTCATACCTGGGGCAATTTAGTGTTCAACCAGTCTATTGTTACTACATTGGGTATATCATATCGCATAGCATAATTTATGAGACAATATACTCTTGTATGTAAATATAGTTATTAAAACAGGCCTATTTGGAACTCATTTTGCATCCATAAGGTGTTTCAGAAAAGGCTGTTTTGATATTCTTTGGAATATTGGCCTAATACTACAATTCTATACTGCTAATATTTTCATATTATTACAATGACACAAGTTCATTCTTCATCTTACACTGACTTGTTTGGGAGTGGAGCCACATGCATGAACCTAGGCACAGATAAGTCTATGAATGGGCAAATCATTTATATGATAAAAAATGGATGGATGGGATGTTACATAACACCTGCTTCATGTTTCGTCAAAAAAGTCCCTGCAAATATGCAAGCTTTGTGTACATCACCATAACAGCACGTGACAGGCATACAAAACATTGGCCACTGCTGACTTGTCCCTCTGGCAAAGAAAACTATAAAACAATCAATAAAAATAGATGGATGCAATTATACACCAGGGCAGTCACAATCTTGACAGCTCTATCCAAGAGCACATTGACTTATATTCAAATGCAAGGTTTTGAGCTGATTTAAGAGAAGAAAACAAAGTTGATATACCATCAAAATTTCTTTTTATTGTTTTTTCCACTCATGCAAGTTCAGTTTTCATCAACATTGACCGTCTGCAGACCTGAAAAAGATGAGAAACATGGAGGTCAAATCACCAGTTGCTCTGCACTATGAATATAATAATAAGTTTATCCTCACCTTTGCATGTGGTGACTGGCACATATGTAACCAGCGTGTAGAGTTTGTTGGGGGAATCCTCATCCTCATTACGTTTCCTGGACAGTCGAACGCGTATCCTATACGGCACGTTCCTGCACAAATATATGGTACAGTTGAGATAACATGCTAAAATGAAGCAGGCAATCACACTGATAGGTCAAGTAAACAAGACATACAACATTTTAAGATATTTTTAAAAACACTATACACTGTCACACCTGATCCCTTTGCTCCACACTGCTTTGTTGAGGCGGGTGTCAATACGGACATCTGGAGTTCCCATCTCTTTCACTGCAAATTTGCGGATTTCTTTGATGGCACGGGGGGCCCTCCTCTTGAAACCTCTGAAAATACAGTGGGATTATTCAGTCGGACTGAAAAACTAAGAATGGCCAACAGAGAAAAGAAAATATCCTGGTGGACAACTCACATTCCATGGATGCGTTTGTGAACATTGATAGTGTACTCTCTGGTCACCACCTCGTTGATGGCAGAACGCCCTTTCTTCTTTTCACCCTTTTTGTTTGGGGCCATCTATTAGGAATAATACGACAATTAGAATCGAGCTCCCGCGTTGTTGTTTGTAGCATTGCTATCCGTATTATCCGGTGACAAACGACGCTTTAAGGTTGCACACACCAAAAGATAGAACTACATCAAATTGTCAATTCATGAAATACTCGTGTACAATGACAATTGTCTAAAACTAAAACGACCTCGCATTTAGCGACCAACCAACCAGTGGGGCAAACCACAGGTCCGCTTCAAATGCTATTTTAACCATTACACGCAACCATACCCAATTCTATAGGGTCACATGTTAGTTGTTAACTCGGTTCTTTTCAAAATGCGAATAGTTTATGTTCTTTGAACAAAGGATGGTAACAGATTGTGCCAATGATTTTTGTGAGAAAAACACTAACCGTCGCAGATTGCTGAGGCGGAAGTCGGAAGGAAGGAATGGAATGCGTGCATTGTGGGTAATGAAAACAGGTCCGGGTTCAAAAGATGTCCGCAAGGAAACGAGTGTAGTATTTTTGGCCCTTTCCCCATAAAATAACAAAGACATTCATAAAATACATATCAAATCCATAGTTTGAAAAAAATATATATTCGTTCCCTGCGACAATAATATAAATATTAGTGTGGTATTTCTAACAGCTTTGAATTCGGTCACTTGTGTCTGGAAAATGATGTTATGTTACTATTTAGCATTCATTCATTTTCTTAAACGCTTTAACCTCCCTCGGGACGCAGGGGGTGCTGGAGCCTATTCCAGCTTACTTCGGGCCAGAGGCGGGGGACACCCTGAATCAGACAGCCAATCACACGGCACGAGAATACGGACAACCATTCACGCTCACACTCATAGCTGGGAGCAACTTAGACTGTCCAATCACCCTACCATGTGTGTTTTTGGAATGTGGGAGGACACCGGAGTATCCAGAGAAACCCCATGGGAGAACACAAAAACTCCACACAGGTGGACCGACCTGGAGTGTAAGCGCAAATGCTTGTCTGTCTCCCTGTGCCCTGCGATTGGCTGCCCACCAAATAAATAGTGCCCGTAGTTAGCTGGGGCAAGGCTCCGGCACCCCTTGAGACCCTTGTGAGGATAAAGCGGTTCAGAAAATGAATGAACGGTGGAAGAGTGGTTAATAAGTCTGCAATATTTGGTCACATTCCTGAAAAAAAAGCAGTCCCCAAGTATTGCATTATATAGCTGATATTCTATAATATGATAAACATTATTATTGCTATACCAGAAGTGTTGTGATAAAATAAGGAGGTAAAACATAAAACATCTTGTGTTCAAAAACTCAAACCTACCAAGTTATAAATTGATCATATTACAGAGAACCAATACCCATGTTTAAATACCCAATTTTTTTTCAATTTGGTTGAATTTAAAACAGCAGAAACCAAGTAAAAACACAACTGACAACCCCCCTTTGCCTATCTTTAGCGGTTTGAAATCCGGTGACTGAAATGGAATAAAAAAATAAAAAACAGGATGACATTAAATCATCTGTAGTGTGAATCTAAGTAGTGTGAATTTGTCTTGAACATTACTCACTATGTAGGTAGAATTTTGTATAAACAAGGTAGTTAAAAGAGAATAAAATGGTGGATGAAAAAAAAGAGTAATTTTTTTTTAGGTGTTAGCTTGAGCGTGACTGAAAAGTATATTAATTGGAACATCATCTAGTATATCCGTCTCTAAAACACATGGTAAAACCTGTTGTTGCCTTTGTATAGTAGACATTGGAATGAGTGAAGGCCGAGGGTGAACTACACCATGGAAGCAAAATTGTTATTAAAAAAAAAACAGCTTTAGCATTGTTGGTATAAATTAACTAAAGCACTTATTCAAGACAGAAGAGCAGGCATCATCAAAAAGTGTGTGTGGGTATCTTGGAAACATTTGGAATCAACCATTATATGATTAAAATACGGAAAAAAAGCAATGCTCCGAGGTCAAAGTTGTAGCATGTTACAAAATCACAGTTTATTGACCCCAAAAATAATGATGGTAATGTAGATCAGAGACATGGATCAATCTGGTAGCTATTCATCAAAATCCAGGAAGTAGCTGTCATTACCAAAAAGATTGGCGGTTAAAAACCTTTACACGCTACGATCTGTGGTCACAGATGCAATGCGTTGGATTTAGTGTTCACTGGTCAAATGTTTTTTCTTCAGTGGAAAATGTTCTGGTACCTCCCGTCATCACTGTCCATTTGGAAGTAAAGCACAATGAAAGCAAATGAAAATGTGAGCTTAACTGTAGTCAAATTTCCCCCCAAAAATCTTTCTTGCATGGTGACAAGAGCACACATGTAAAGGCAAACCATCGTCAGTGTAATTCACACCGATTTGCAGTTTTGCAACCTAACTTTATTTATGGCTAGCGAGTTGTGTCTGCTGTGAATTGAGATGCATAGAAGTCAAGGCTTCCAGGCATTGAAGTTCATGCACTTCCTGAATAGAGGGCACCTCGTTGGTGTCTCTCATGACACGCAAACCTCTGGCTGTCCCGCAGCGACCACGCTGCCGCTATCCCCTGGTGCATCTTCAGCAACTGTATCCGAGCCGCTGTCAGACCTTTCTGAGACAGAAGTCTGACCGGACACGGTTCTCCTAAAGAGACGCATGCTCATTTGCAGTAACTCGCTGTCCACCACAGGGTTCATGGGATACTGTTTGGTGAGGCCCTAAAAGGAGAGGAAGAAGATTTACAAGAAAGACCCTCATTTCACACGTCCAAGGGATGTCCGAATTTTACCTTATCATTTTTCAAGAGCTGCCTGCGAATGCTAAAATCCCTGCGGGCACACAGGGCCTTGCAGCAGGGCCCGAGGTTGCTGAGTAAAGCTGCTCTCTCCACCCGTCTGTTCAGGGCCGCCATGTTGAGTGCCCCAAGGTCATGCTCAAACAGCTTGTCGGCCTCTGGAAAGATGCGTAGCGTATCATGTATGTTTATCGTTTACCCTGGCATGCTCATAAGGATTTGCAATTCAGGACATTCATTCATTTTCCACACCGCCTACACAAGGGTCGTCAGGTGGGGGGGGGGGGGGGGGGGGGGGTTATATAATTTGTATTATACATTGAAAAAGGGAAAGCTCAAATGCAAACTCTCACCTTTGGGGTTGTCCAGCTCTGTTTTGCACACTTCTCTGACCTTTTCCATGAGATCAGCCCCAGCAAGTCGCTTGGAGACGCCTGCCCTGAGAAGGAAGGCCCCCGGGGTGAAGCGAAGCAGAGCCGCCCCGGCCGCTCGGGGCTCGGGCTTCTGTTTGGGCATCAGACTGGACCAGTCCACGTCAATAACATCCAGAGGACCTGACGACACACGGAAGGAAATCGGTGAGCATACAGTCAGCCGGGACGTCTTGTGGAACAGATCATTTTTCCTGCAATGAAGTGAACCGGTGTCTTCAAACCTGTCGCTTTCTCTTCATCCTGCTGATCCTCCTTTTTCTGACTGTCAGCCAAAATCTCATCCAGCTCGTCATCACTGATTGGTTCATAGTCCTCTCCTGCAGATGCCACCGACTGGCTGTCATCTTCTTTTCCATCATCTTCTCCTGAGAACACGCAACGTAAAACGTCAGTGTGGCGATCATTTTGATGAAAATTGGTGCATTTAAAAAAAACTATTTTTTTTTTTTTTTTTTTTACCATCGATGCTGTCCATCCTCTCCATTTCTAACTGCTCGCCGGCAACCTGGTGGCTGTTGCCTGGTTTATCGGCTTCTGGCGGGCTGAAGGCTTCTCTTGGCAGGAGTGGCTCGTAGTCGCCTCTGTCTTGCCGCATCAGTTCCCCTCGCCCCGCAGCTCTGGAGTCGCCATGAGGGGCCAAGTCGAGCATCATCAATCGCTCTCTGTCTCGATCGCTGCCCCTTTCACCCCTGTTGTCTCTGTCCCGTTCGCGTTCCCGCTCTCTTTCCCGCTCGTGTTGCTGAATGAGTGCCTCGGGTAGCAAGCGTTCACGATCCCGGATGTCCCTCTCCCTCAGAAGCGGTTCGCGGCCGGGGCGCATGGGTGGAGGATCTCGTCCCCTTCCCGCCCAGTCTCTGGATTCGGGATCCCAGTCTCTCGTTTGTGCCAGTGGTGGTTGTTGAAGCAAGCCCTGTTGTTGGCGGAGATCCTTTCGGTCGCGTTCGCGATCAAATGGCTCCCTGTCTCGCTCTCGTTCTCGGCTGTCGTAGGAGCCGGCGCGGGATTGGGACCTGGCTTGCCTTTCAGAATCAGGTGAGCTACGCCTGGAGCTGTGGCTGCGGGAGTCCTGTCGGTCTACAAAGCAAACACCATTGGCGTTAGTGTCGTTTATAAATTTGTCCACGTGCAGCCAACACCCTTTGAAAATTGTGAATCAGGTGGCGTCGTATACAAGAGAAATCGTAAAATTCAATGATTTTAAGGCAATTTTAAGGGTACGGCTTATGCGGTCAAGTGTTTTAAAACTTTCAAATGACTTCAAGGAACACGACTGGGACTTTGAGTACTGGTGGCTTCAAGATCATTTTCAAGCTATGCCTTACCTGAAGACGTGCTGCGGCTTGGTTCGCCTCTCTTCAACTGGTCGATTCGAGATTTTCTCTCCGCTCCTGGTGGGTCATTCACTCCCAGCCTCTCTCTTTCCCGGTCATGTGGTGCTGGGCCCTGAAGACGCCCCCTCCGGGTATGTGATCCCTGGAGGTCGTCTCGGTGGGCCGACTCATTGGAGGGCGAGCGTGGGCGCCGGGATGACGTGCGGCTCTGGTTACTGCCCATGCTGCTGCTGCGCGTCTGCTCTGAAGGAGGTTTGCGAAGAAGGGGTTGGGACATGAGGGGCTGTGGGGTCAACGTCTGCAACAGCATCGGAGGATCCTGCAGAAGCAGAGGGGCGATGGGAGGGGGGTTGCACCGATCTCTGTCGCGCCCCAGCCTGGGAGCTCCACCTCTTCGAGGAGGCTCGGGTGGCGCTCGTTCGGTAGAAGCAGAATCGGGTTGTGCTACTCGATCCGAGACCTCCTCATCGGACCAATCGCTGAAATTGTCCATTTTGGGAGGTTGGGAAGAATCGGTAGCGAGACGTTGACCCGGTCTCAAAGAGGGAGGTGGCGTCCGCGGACCTCTCTTCCTCTTATTATTGGGCTGGCGTGCTGAAGAATCCTCCTCGGACGCCTCCGAGTCTCTTTCGCGTTTCCTCTTTCTCTCGGGCAATTTCTTCTTTGCTCCCTTCTTCGGTGAAAGTAACGATGGAGGAGCCTCTGGCACAACCGGAGCTGGGGGATCAGGGTTCAAGTGGTCTGCTGTGGGACCTTTGACACCACGAGCTGCTTCTTCATCTTTACGCCCTTTCTTCAAGCCCTTCCTCAGGGTTTTGGTCTTCTTTTTGCCGTCTTCTTGGGGTTGTGAAACAGCCACATCTCTGTCTACACTCTCAACAGCAGAAGCAAGAGTAACGGCAGGCGGGGGGGTGGACTCCCGTTGGTCTCTGCCTCGGCTTCGAAGGTCCGGTTGCGGATCTGACGGGTGATCGGCTGGCCGCTCAGCTGCTCTGCTACGTTCCCCTCGGGTCTCCGGTTCCTCATGGCGGCCACGTGCTTCCCTTTTATTCGGAGCTCCTCTGCGTTCTTCCTCTTTCCAGTGGCTGGGCTTGTCATCAGATAACGCAGTCCGTGATGGTGAACGCAACAGAGGCTCGACGGGGCGCACCACCTGGCTGAGGACCCGATGCTTATCGGCACCTGCAAATGAATGGAGATAGCACACCCAGGTATGACTTTTAAAAATCGAAGGAGGAAAATAAATAATGAATAAAAAATTGAAAACAAATCAGGATCTTAAATCCTCATTCCCAAAAATGAGTGTGTCCTCTCTAGAAGAAATCCCTACTGTCACTTGGAGGTGGACACACGGGGCTGGGGAGGAGGGGCTGTGGGTGAAGCTTGGCTGGCCCTCGGCCATTGGGACGCTCACTTTTCTCATCTGCACTGTTGTAGCCGTCACTGTCTGGAGGACTGTGGTCGCGAGGCCCTCGCTTGGGCGAAGGTCGGGGGCTCGGGCTGGTATCCAACCTGGCTCGCTTGCGGCTGCAAGGCACGAGGAGAGAGGTAAGACAAATTGAATTGGATCCAAACAACAAATACAATAGTGATTCATGCCTGGGTTTGCGGTCGTCTCTGGTCTCTCGAATGGCACGGTCGTCCCTGGCATCTTCTCGCCTCTCCCGTCTTTCCCGCTCTCGCTCCTCCCATTCTCGCTGTCTCTCCCGCTCGCGCTGCTCTCGCTCTCGTTCGCGCTCCTTCCTTTCTCTCTCCCGCTCCCGTTCTTCCCGCTCCCTTTCTCTTTCTCGCTCCCGCTCCCGTTCACGCTCTCTTTCCCTTTCTCTCTCTCGTTCACGTTCTCGTTCCCGCTCTCGCTCTCTGGTGCGTTCTCTCTCTGCTTCCCTCTCTTTTTCCCTCTCTCGCTCCCGGTCTTTCTCTCGTTCCCGCTCCCGTTCTCGTTCCCTGTCTCTCTCTCGTTCTCTCGTCCGGTCATCTCTCCTATCATCCCCTCTGTCCGTCCTGCGCTCATCCCTCCGCTCGTCCCTCTCGGATTCCTCCGATCTTCTTTGATGGCGGTTTGGGGAAGATGCCCTTTGATCTAGGAAAACAAACCAGACATACACATTGTTATACTTTCAGGCAAACTTTCATTCAGACGGATCGTAAATCTCGATCTATCTTTTTCTCTACCAGAATCGTTATAATTCTGATGGTAAAAAAATGGTCTCTAAAACAACAGTAAGTCGCAATTTGCAAACAGGAAAATAAGAAATGATGTAGTAACTCCCACCTCTATCGCGGTAAAAAAATGGTCTCTAAAACAACAGTAAGTCGCAATTTGCAAACAGGAATATAAGAACTATTATATATATTATATATATAATATATAACTCCCACCTCTATCGCGATTATCTCTGCGATCTCTTTCGCCATGGCCTCCTCCTCTCCTGTCGTAAGAGGAATCTCGCATCTGCTCTCCTCTTCTGTCTCGGTCTGAAATTCTTTCCCCGCCGCTGCGTTCTGTGCTCCGCTCACGTGCGCCACTGCTACGAGACTCCCAGTTGTCATGACTGCTTTCCGGCTGACCCCTAGAGTTTCTGTTTGAACCTAAAGGAGGGGGAGGGGTTAAAAATTGACCTGATCTGTGAGCCTTTGTAATCCCCACCCCACTGAGGAAGTCATGTCTTGCCTTTGTCAGATAAATCCCGTCCTCTTCCACGACTGTCTCGGTCTGTTCGCGTTTCCGTCCGTCCGTCTCTTCCTCCGTCTTCACGCCGATGAGTTCTATCATAACTGCGGTCATCATGGGAGGCTTCTTCCTTCCTGAGGGTGTTCATCCTATCCCTTTCTTTCTCCTTTTCCCGCTCTCTCTCCCGTTCCCTCTCTTTCTCTCGCTCGCGATCACGATGTTCCAATGATTCCCGAGTAGAGCGTGTCTCGGTTCGGCTTTCCCTAGTGTCCTTGACATCCCTGCGGTCCCGCGGCTCTCTGGTGGATTCGCGTCCTCGCTCTCGGCCATCCCGTCGATCCCGGGCTTCCCTGGCCTCTCTGTCGTCACGGCTGTCCCTCGATGAAACGTGCTCCGAGTCTAACTCCCAGTCATCCCTGTTATTGTCCTTATCACCTTTTCTGCGGCTTTCTGTTAATCACAAAGAGAGAAAAAAAAAGGATTATTGCACTTTCAACAATAGGTTGCATTTGTGTATAAGTCAGATTTGGGTCATTAGAGACCAACAATAAGCATACTTTATAGTAACAACAATGAACGGATATGGTTCCAAATGTCTTGGCCAAAACCTGTGATGGCTAAGCAAATTATTGTCTGCTGTGGACACAAGAACAATCTAAAATGAAGAAAGATGAAACGCCTATAACCATTTTGGTTATGGCGAAACTATCAAATGTGAACATAACGGTTCTATAAGGTAAAGCACTAGTAATTCTCCACTTCTGCCAACTAGAGCATAATAGGCAAGAACCCAAAATATTTTTACCATCTCTGCGCTCATGTCTGCTGCGCTCCTGAGTGTGGGGACTTCTCTCTCTGTCACCACGGCTTCTGTCGCGACCTCTCAAGTGGTGCGAGGTGGGGCTCGATCTGTCAGATCGGCGGTGGGGGGAGGACGCGTCTTGAGAAGTGGCGGGAGAACGTGAGCGCTGGGACCGTGGTGGGGAAGAAGCTGCGGCCGTGGAGCTGCGATGATAGGCGGGAGACGAGGAGCGGGAGCGGCGTCGTCTGCGAGGGGAGGGCGAATTCCTCTGGGGTGACGAGTCCGAGCCGGAAGAAGGAGAGTGCCGGTTGGGTGGCGTTGGTGTGCGCTGATGGCGTGGAGGGGAGGGAGAAGATCTATAAACAGTTGGGAGAGTTAACTCATTGAAGGCATGATCTGTGCCATCAAAGATGCGCTGACCTGCGAGGGGGAGTTGGCAGAAGAGCGGCCTTATGAGAAGAAGCTTTTGGAGAGGTAGACTTCTTCCTCGTGGAGGGTGAAGGTGAAGCGCTCCCAGATCGCTCCTCGGAGGTCACAGAACGCTTGAGCTTATGAGAACTATCAGATCGGTCCCTATTGAAAAGGGAAACATTTTTTACATCAAAAGTACACCGTCTGCTCCAAAATGATTGAAACAATAAGTTTAATGATTCATTTGATTTTGCTACATACGTTGTGAATACAGCACTAAAGTTTATAATTCCAGCTTTTATTCTGTAGTGTTTACATTAACAAGTCTTAAACAACCCAGGAAAGATGAGCGCTTTTTTTTTTAACCCATCCACTTTTGAATTGAGGAAACGCACTAGGACGGGTTATTAAGTGGATTTTAAAGGGGTGAAGTGAGGATAAAATGTTTACCTGCGTTTCTCTTTCTTCTCCTTGTGTTTTTCTGCATCGCGTACCCGCTCTTTCCCTTCTTTCTGTTTCTCCTCGCACTTTTCTTTGTTTTTATGCTTGCCTTTGTGCTTTTTCACAACCACAGGAAGGTCAAGTGGCACTGGGGGTGGTGGACTGGGGGTACGAGGACCTTTCTTCTTACTGTGAGATCCTTTTGACACCCTGATATAGAAAGTTACAATAGTTAGAGAGCCACAATGTCAACCTCATGACATACACTTTTCCACCAAGGACTTTAGAGAAATGGATAATGGTTAACTTTATTCATTCGGGAAATTTCAAAGTGAATTGTACAATATTGTCTGATGTAAAAAGATCTACAGACACGTACTTGGCAGTTTCTGTGACAGGTGAAGAGCCGGGTGCCTTCTTTTCTTTTTTACCCAAGCCTTTAACTGCACTTTTTTGTTTTGGGGAACCAGTAGACTTTCTGGGCCCAGGGGAATCTCGAGCTGGTAATGGTGGTTCAGGAGAGGTCTGAAAATAAAATAAAAAATCTTAAATGATAAACAGGCCAAAAAAATGTCACCAGCTGGTAGAGAACACTAGAGGCACTTGCTCCTTACTTTTTGCAGCGCCGTGGATTTTGATTTGGTGGGCGTGCCTTCTTTTTTGATGACAATTTCTTCTCTTTTCTCGGAATTCTCTTGCTCAAGTTTCAAAAGCTCACGCTGGATCTTCTGTCGCTTCATCTCGAGGGACAACTCGTAATCGTAATCACCAATATCAGAATCTGCAAAAATCCACCAAAACCACACTTAAAAACAAACTCGCAGACTTTCCGAAAAGTAAAGACTTTGTACCAAAACAGGCCACGTTAAAATAAGCACATTCAAACCCTTACGTGTTGTTTCCCACTCTATGGGCTCTTCTTCGCTAGCAGGGGTGCGCTCCTTAGTAATTTTGATATCCTCTTTCTCTCTGTGACGACCTCTGGAGGAGTCTCGCTGCTGTGATTTGGGACAGGAATGCAGTACATATTTACAGTGAGAAAATATTCTTGCTCATTTCCCTATCAGGATGACTTTTAACACTAAACTGCTCCAATTATGATCAATGTAGAGAACTCACTCTTCCTGTGGGAGATGCTGGCTCATCCAATTCACGCTTTACATTATCTGTGTCATTATCCTGTCTTTTATTCTTCATCCTCTCCCGCAAGTCGCCAGTTGGTCTCTCGGCTGACCCACTGAACAATAGGACATGTAATTCACACATTTTGACAGAATAACCCAATCGTTACCCATTCAGACAAAAAAAAACACGTATTTTGTGTGTATCCAAAGTTTATGTTGAATGAGATTATGCATATATATTAAAAAAAATTCAAAAGACTATATTTACACACCTTTGTGTGGACAGCCAGTGTCAAAACAGGGCTAAAACAGAACAACGTACCGGCTGAAATTAAGTCCTTTGCCTCGTGGTTGAGTTCCATGTGTGTAGCGACAAGTGTTGCCGTAACTGCAGTTTCCTGTCTTCAACCAATTTCTACAGTGACTCTGAAAGGCACAAATGAGCAACTGTGGAAGGCACAGTAAGATGCCCAGAGATTATATGGCATTGCAAACTGTTTGGTACATACATCAGCAGCATTACTCCCAGTGCTCGGGCCGAGTCTTTCAAACACGCTGGGTCGGCGCGATGGGGCGGCAGGGTTACTGGTGCTGCTGGATGCGGGGTTGCTGCTGCTATCAGATATTGTTTTTGAATTCTCCACTGTAACCTTCCGCCTGATCTTGGACATTCTGCAGGGCTAGAAGAACCATGAAAAAAAAACGCTTATTACATGATTGTAATGTTAATGCATTCGGTTCTTTTGTATGATCTTAATTCATGTCTTCCTTAAACAACACTGAACTCGTATTAAAGAGCACTCGGGAATAAATATTAAAATAACATATCAAGTCTATTTATGGTACAAGAGATCTTAATTTAACACGGCAGGGTAGATCAATGGTCAATATCAATCAAACATCAGATAGCCATCTTATGGGATAACATTGGACTGAAAAAAAACGGAAAAAAACATTTCATTGTCAGATAAGAAATGGTTGAATGTTTATTTGTCGAGAGAATCATGTTCCATATCGTGTAATAATAGACATTCTATTTTTCGGACGATTGACGATTTTTCTTTCCTCTTGCCCTGCAATTTGTGAATGAAACGAGCTTCGGATATTTTCGTTGAAAAAAAAATGTCATTTCATTTTGCTCTTTTCATCAAAGTCTAATAATAAATCATAAAGAATAAAACAGCCCCAAATTGGGATATGCATCGTTTCTTCATTTCTTGTGGGAATAAACAGCAACTCTACCTATAACCACTGAATTATATTTTTTTCATCCAGAACATAACATTTTATTAAAAACAACCTAGTTTTAGCTTCAATCTCTTATCGAAGTTAACCTCGTAGCAACCCGTGTTTAAATTTCTAGAGAACACAAATATTTCTACAAATGATCAATAGAGCTGCATTAAGAATCCAAGAGCTATCTTGATGTAAAAACAAACGAAAAAATCAAACTGTTGCAAATCGTACATATTAGACTATAAATAACCATAAATGGACATTTACAAGAGTGCGCAGTGTTGCTACAATAGTGAAAACAAATGAACGTAGAGAAGCTAAGCTAGCCACAAGTGTTTTCATTGTACGCAAGGCCTTCGCTTTTCCGAGCGCGCGTGCTGCACGATGGACAAAAATCAAATGAACTCACCCGGGATCCTGAATAGGTGTGACATCTACTGTTATCCAGATACAACACTCATTTACTAAACAAAATAACATTGAATCTTTAAAGCAAATTCTGACACTTCCCCAGCAGTCCGCATATTGACGGAGGATGTGCAATTCAGTCTGGGCCCTTCTTCGCTGGGGGCGAAAGGAAAGGAAGGACACAATCATCTTTGGAGCGCCATCTAAAGGTCAAATATGTATTTTTCTACAATGCAATGTAGTATTACTACAGTATACTACTGTAGTGTAGGGCCTACACTACAGTAGTATACTGTAGTAATACTACATTGCATTGTAGAAAAATACATATTTGACCTTTAGATGGTATAGTAACTTCATAGTAACTTGTGGCCTACACTGTAGGCTACCCATATGACATATGGGTATCATTGTAGTTCACATTATTATGTTGACTACTTATTCATTACCTATTTATTGATAATTTATGTATTATTATTTATTGATTGTTTATCAGTTTGTTTGTTTGTTGTTGTTGTTATTTGTGTACTTCCTTGCTTATTTAGGTTCTTGACTTGTTACTCATTGATGTATTACTTAATGATTATTTATTGTTATTCGTTGTTGACTATTTATTTGTCTGTTTGTCTTTTATCGCTATTTGTGTACTTCCCTACTTATTCATGTTGTTGACTACTCCTTTATTACTTATTATTTATTGTTATCAACTACCATTGAGTATTTGGTGAAGCTTTAAATCTCTTTACACTTGTATAATGACCATAAAGGGATTCAATTCTATTCAATATCCATCAATCTTCCCTACAGCTTATCCTCATAGGCTTGCGGGGGGTGCTTGACCCTATCCAAGTCAACTATTGGCAGCAGTTTGGTGACACCCTCAATTAGGTGATGGACTATTTAGAGTGTTGAAGCAGCCTACTGTGCATGTTTTAGAGATGTCGGTGTAAACCGGAGTACCCAGAGAAAACCTAAGCAGGCCTGGGGGTAACATGCAAACTCCACACAGCCACCCTGATTATATTTGTGAGAGCCAAATGAATTGATAACACACAACTCATCACATTTGCTAGTGTACATACTTTTTAGTTTTAAAATTTCATTGCTACATTGACTCAAAATATCAACCCACATAAATTAATCACCCCCACAAACCAAAAGAAAAAAAAATCCCTGAAACGATTCTACCAAATTTCTATCACCTTGTAATGTTGATAAAACACAAGCTGACCGCTGAGTCATTTTGATATTTTATCAATGTTTTCTGGAACTTTTACTCAAACGGCTGACGCTTGTGTTTTTTCAATGACTCTTTTTGCAATGGTCTTCACAGCGAGAAGAGCTTCATTGGATGCCTTGGAAATGTGAGATGGTGGCAGAAGAAAGCCATAACGCCCACGGTCCTGGAGCTCAAATGTGAACGAGTACTTTATCCCGAGATTGTACGCCCAGTCATCAGAGCCACCAGGAGCCAGATCTGCAAAATAGGTCTGCGTCAGTGTTTTGAATCGGTCAAATGAAGTTGAATGCAATCAAAACTTTCTCACATATCGTCTGTGCTCCTGCGCCATATTTGTAAGTATTTCTGTAATATCGCCTGATATTTTGTGAAGCTTCTTGGGCCATCTCAAGCTGAAAGTACAAATGCAATGTATTGTTCATTTTGATGATGATCGCCTCTTTTGATAAACTGCAGTACATATACTAAGCTCTCACCAGATCATTGTGGTTGTGTGCTTCATCCAAAGTACACGAGTATGGGAAGAGCAGCATCTGAGAGTAGGCATGGATGCTGAGGTAGAGCTGGATGGTATCCTTCTTACTGCGCAGAAAGTTGGCTACAGCCTCAGATTCGGGTTCTGATTCAGGGAAGGCACCGCAGTAGATCTCACTGCAGGGATCATTGGAAGCTCCCTCCGCTGGTGGTCAACAGAGACTCCAAATATCAGCAAATCAAAGGCATGGAAAATTACGGTACAGATGCTGTGATGCATTTGAGTGTACTATGTGTATAGACGTATATATAAATATATAAATGTGTACTTATGTACATCACTTACTGCACCAGTTAGCGTCAAAGTTCCTGTTTAAGTCAACACCCACACAGGAGTGCGGACTGATGGACCGGTTCTTCCTCCACATTCGGTTCTGAGACACATACAAATACACAAATGAAATATCCCCCATAAATAATTGTCCGCGTCTGCAGATAGCATTTTTTTTTTACCGTAGTCCATGTGTATAAATAACCATCGGGGTTCATCACAGGAAGGACATAAACGTCCATGTTGTCCAAAATGGTAGTTATGTCTTGGTTTTTCTTGTAAAAAGCTAAGGCCTGCAGAAAGAATAACATATTGGGCAATTTATTTGTGTAAAAAACAAAACAATGTCATAAAAAACGTTTGAATCAGATACTCACATATTGCACAAACCATAGACAGAATGCAGGAGAGATCCACTCTCTGGCATGAATTCCACAGTCAATCCACAAAGCTTTCTTGTTCTCACTGTTAAATGACAACTAAGAGCGGAATTGAATATTATTACAATTACACAAAAAACTGATCGAAAACCTTTCACATAGTTTGTCCTTGTGCAACTACTCACGGATGTAGCCATATTGTTGGAGATATATTATAATACACAAATCATAAAGATCCATCAATTTCACTGGAGTGGCATATCCATCATTTCCATTAAGGATGTTTTGGGGTGAAGGTTAGGGTAGTTTCCCTGGAGAAAACCCACACAGGCCCAGGGAGAACATCCAAACTCCACACTGAAGGACTGACCTGGATTTGAAACCAGGACCCCAAACTGTAAGGCCAAAGCGCTAACCACTCCTCCACTGGGCTGGCCGCCTTTGAAGTAATTGGAATATGAATAGTCACACATTCACAGTGCATGACAAATTCACATACAAAATGCGTATTAGCAAACCCATCGAAATTGTGAACACTGCCTTAGTAGCAAGGATGATTACTTCACTTCATCACAATAAGACGACAGCACAGAGTGGGATCTGCGATAATCTTAATGAACAACCCAAATTAAACGTGTCCAAGATTTGATTTACAAACCCAGAAAATAGCATGTTTAAAATCCATTGGATTGATGCTTACACCATCAAAGTTATTGGATAAACATGTGCACCTTAAGAGCATGGAGTGGTCGCTTCTCATACGAAGAACCTATCAGAATTGTTTTTATGATGTTTGGGTGGTCCTGAGCAGTTCTGTTGATCCAATAATAGATCTAAAGCAGAAATGATGAAAAACAAGGTGCAGGTCATCACTGGATTCTGGGGGAAGTCAGAATGTTATGATCGGCAAATACATCTTCCAAGCTGTGATATCGTTCATAGTAACTTGTGGCGCTTCTTGGGTCCGTGGAGTCGTTCTTTGTTTGCATTTCAATCAGGCTATTTGTGTTGTCCAGCAACACTCTAGAAAACACATATCGACAGGCTTAGATCGATGGAATAAGAGCAATATTGTATGGAGATGTAGTAATTACTGTGTTTTTAAACAGGCAACATACTCATGTGCTATATTGTATCGTTGCAACAAATCTTTGACCGTAGATGAGCTGTTTGCAGGAACGAAAAGGTGAACTTCAGTATCTTCTTTGATATACTGAGAGTGGACGGGCTGCCATAATGCAGTCTGTGGAAATGTCACATGGACACAATACAGTAGCAGTAGATAAAAATAAAGGAAAAGGTATAACTGCAAGTCTACCTCATATTGACTGGAGATGTTCTTCACAATCCCCACTTGCTCTAGTGTTGTCGGTGTAATTGACAGAATTTGGTCACTCGACAAAAAAAAATGTTACAACATTATTTTATATTTCACATAATAGTGCAAAAGGGCAAAAATCCCAAACAACTTACTTTTTTTCAGAGCATTGCCCTGCATTGAGGAGTTGTACCACCAAAACAAACCAAATCGTGATTGTCTTCATGGTTGAAACCAATTTTTATTTTCAAACTGTGACAGTCGGGAAGTGCTATTGATTTAAGTGTTTATTTAGAAGTTAAACTTTTGCCTGTTCATGGAATGAGGGCATAGATCGATCCACGTGGTTACAAAGGAGCAGTACAGTGAGATTCTGTCCCATAAACATGTATAAATTATCAACAAAAAATAAATTTTCGTACTCAGTTTTTGAATAATCATATCTAATTGTCACTCAGGAGTAAACAGAAAGAAGCTGTTTAGATGCAGTTATACCCCCTGACCTCTAGATGGCGACAATCAAATGTAAGCCATTACAACGAATGACAAGTTGAAAGGTGACGCGTTCATCTAGTGTTTGTTGGGAAAATGTCGGCACACGCAGAACTCGTACTGTGTTTGGGGTATGTACACTTCAATATCGCAACACGTTTACTTGCGTTCAACTCTTGATGACATCAATTACAGTCCCCGTTTCCTTGGAATTATTTTTGGTTCTATATTATTCTGCCAGTACACACAGGTTCTCGATCTGCGGCGGAATTGCGTTCCACCGGCGACTATTTAACGTAATAGTAGTTATAAGTAGAGTCAATATTTTTATTAAAACACGCGCATGTCATAAAACCGGAGTTAATTTAGGTTGGCTCTTTATGCAGAGCTATTTACTTTTTCCATTTGGAAATACATTTAAAAAAACGTTACAAAATTAAGAATATCGGTATTTATCATTTTTCCTTCTTTATTTAGAGAGCAATATCTATCAAACTTTCAGGGAAGAAGAGTAATCATCCCTGGTTTTCATCCCATACATATATTTAAAAAAATGATAATGGTAATTGTAAAATTTATGTATCACTGTCAAATACCCAGACATTAGAACTAATAGTAAATGTTTCTGAACCCGCTTTTCCTGACAAGGGGATTGCGGGGGGTGCTGGAGCATATGGTCATTTGATTTTCGTGTGGTTTACAGTGCTGTAAAACAATACTGGATCATGATGGATTTTTGCAGTTACTATTTTTATTTTACACTTTGTAGTACATTTGTGGTAGCGGGCTGGAGGATTATTTCATTTAGAATACAGCTTGCCATGGTGGCGCAGTACTTTATATTATTTTTGTAAACTCATATAGCATTGTTTATGCACGGCATGCTGATGTGAAATTTGTGGGGTATTGTGTTGTAGATTTCTGTGGAAGTTGCTGTTCCACCTGCTGTTTGTGTGTCTACTACTGTTTGCTCTGCTGCTCCTGCTGATTCTGGCAGTACGTTTATGGCTGAAAAGTAAAAGGAACACCCGGTTTGCAAGAACCGGACGTCCTGCTGTGGGGTTCTTCCACCCTTACTGCAATGCTGGTGGTGGGGGAGAGAGGGTACTGTGGTGTGCAATCAGGGCTCTACAGCGAAGGTATGCTTCATGAGTTAAGTGAATTATTTTAGAGTCCAATAACACGTTTTTTGTGATCCCCACAGCTATCCGAATGTTGACATTGTGGTCTACACGGGTGACTTGGGCGTTTCAGCCCATGAGATTGTTGATGGTGCACGGCGCAGATTCAACATCGTGCTACCACGGTCAATTGACTTTGTATTCCTGAGGCTCCGACTTCTTGTGGAACCCAGCCTTTTTCCTCATTTCACCCTACTTGGGCAAAGCCTGGGCTCCATCTTTTTGGGATGGGAGGCACTCACAGAATTTGTCCCTGATCTTTACATTGATTCAATGGGATACGCTTTCACCCTGCCCCTCTTCCGTTACTTGGGAGGATGCAGCGTATGCGCTTACGTCCACTATCCCACCATCAGCACCGACATGCTAACAGTGGTGAGAGAACGCAACCCCAGGTATGCCTTTACTTGCAAATTCCCGTGAAACTAATGTCCCTCTCCTAATTAAGAAGCGTTCTCATCGCAGGTTCAACAACCCAGGTTACATTTCCGACAGTCTGATTCTGAGTGCCTTCAAGATGCTCTACTATTGCCTCTTCGCTGTGTGCTACGGCATGGCCGGCTCCTGTAGCGAGCTGGTCATGGTCAACTCCTCCTGGACCCTTCAGCACATCCTGTCGCTGTGGCACTCCTCCAATCGCACCAACGTGGTCTACCCTCCCTGCGACGTCAGTGCGTTTCTGGATGTCCCTCTAGAAGAGGATGGGGACCAAAAGTGTCACTCCATCGTCTCCATTGGACAGTTCCGTCCCGAGAAGGACCATCAGCTGCAGATTAAAGCTTTTCGGAAGGTGCTGGATCGGCGGGAGGAGGCCGGTGGGGGCAGGGAGGCCCTGAAGCTGGTCTTGATTGGAGGTTGCAGGAATCAGGAAGATGAAGACAGGGTACTGAAGTTACGTGGCCTGTGCCAGGAGCAGGGCGTGGCTGACAGGGTGGAGTTTAAACTAAACATACCTTTTGAAGAGTTAAAAAGAGAGTTGAGCCAAGCCACTATTGGACTGCACACCATGTGGAACGAGCACTTTGGAATTGGTAATTGATACCGTTGATCTTTTTGTTTCCGTGGAAATTTGTTGACCTCTATATACTCGACCTCTCCTCAGGTGTTGTGGAGTGCATGGCGGCAGGCAAAGTCATCCTCGCCCACAAATCCGGTGGCCCCCAGCTGGACATTGTTGTGCCTTTTGAGGGAGGTCAGACGGGCTTTCTGGCAGATGGCGAGTACAGTTATGCAGAGGCTATTGAGCAAATCCTCAATCTGACCCCTGCTAGCCGCCTGCAGATAAGGCGCAACGCTCGCCAGTCAGTGGCTCGCTTCTCAGATCAGGAGTTTGAAGTGTCTCTCCTGGCCGCCATGGAACAGCTGATGAGTGCACTTGAACGATGACGAGGATGACGTGTGTGTGTGTGTGTGTGTGTCAGGGACAAGAGCTTTTGAAACTTTGCACTTGGGGGACCTTTGTGGCACATTCCAAAAGTGTTGTTGTAACACTTTTTAAAAATAATTTCTGATGCAGAAGTTATTTGTCTACACCTGTTTCATTCCGACAATAGCAACATAACTTGAATTTGTCATTTGCAATGGGCCATTGTCAATTTCTAAATAATGCTATTACATTTATTATTAGGGTAAATTTTAAGATTAGAAAAATATATATAAATATAGAATTGTTAATATGGCAGTAATTGAAAATGCCTTGCATCATGTGACCTCTAGTATTATCATTATTATGTATAAGTATTCTTATGCAAATCGACAAACTAGAAAAACTATTGCGCATGTTGGCACTATCTTTAACTGAGGACCCCTGGAATACCAATTTTTTTTTAAAGTCCATGTCTTATGGAATGTGAAAAAAGGAATGTCTCCTTTATCCCATCAGATAGCAATTATTGGATGTGAATTTGTAAATAAAATGTTTGCCAATAGTTTGTAATTTGTCCAGTTAAAGTACTTAGCACATGACCCAATCCAATATACACAAGTGGGGTTTTACCAATTTTATGAAATGGTTTAAATGCATTGGAAAAACACCAGACATTTTTATTTTTATTCATGTTGGTCATGTGCAAAGGAATGCTTGATGGGACACAATAAAAAAAATAGGGGAGAAACCTTTTTCCTGCTCAATTTGTTATGAAATATTCACTGAGAAGGGACAATGGTGAGAAACATTTTCCTGGTTAGCTGGTGGTCAAAGATTCGGTGAATACATAAGCTTAAAAAGTCATGTGATAACACGAGAAACCTTATTCCTGCTCAGTTTGTGGAAATATTCTATAGTGAGAAGACAGGTAAAAAGTCACACAAGAATACATGCTGAGAAGCCTTTTTCCAACACAGTTTGTGTTCAGAGATTTCTTTGAAGGCACCAGCTTAAGAAATATGCATAAGGCCGTCATCCATAAAGGTTTTGCCTGCCACGCAAGTTGGCCTCATCAATTTGGGATGGTGTACCAAATGTGGGCCATCTGAGAGAAAATAGAAATTTACCTTCTTTAAAACATCACTAATGGAAAATATACTACAAAATACTACTTTTCAATAAATCACCATGTTCTGTTATGGAAAAAAAGATCCTTTTTTTCTGTACTAATGACTTTGGTGGTGGATTGGTGTAATGTTGGCCTCACAGTTCTGGGGTCAAGGGTTCGATTCCCAGCTTGGTCCTCACTGTGTGGCATTTGCGTCTGCTCCCCGAGATTGCGTAGGTTTTCACTAGGTCATCTGGTTTCCTCCCACATCCAAGAAACTTGCAGAGTAGGCTAGTTGGACACTCTAGATTGCATCCAGATATGAGTGTGAGTGTGAATAGTTGTCCATCTCCTTGTGCCCTATGATTGTCTGACCACTGATTCAGGGTGTCCCACTGCTTGGTGCCCATAGTTAGCTGGGATAGTCTCCAGCACCACTCACGACCCCTGTGAGAATAAACGGTTTCGGAAAGTAAATGAATTGTCCACGGGCAGGAGTACTCCTGTAATTTTGTGTCTGTTTACTGGAGTTGGCAGTCAAAGATGGCCGACCCATTGCGCATGCGTAGACCGTATCGTGCAGGCGGGACAGAAAGTGTACTGAGAGTGAGAGATTGTGACTCCCACTTGACTTCCTTCCTCCGCGGGACGCGCACGCACCATGGCGGCAGCGGCGGCGGCCGCCTGCAGCCAGCAGGGCGCCGCGATATCGGCCGCGAAAAAATCGCTGACACGCGAGCAAATCCGGAGGAACCGCGAGAATTCAAACCGGAGAAGGGCCGCTCTTTTGTTCCTCACCAACATCTCGCTGGATGGCCGGCCGGTGCAGAGCGGCGCAGCCGAGCGCGGAGCGACGCGGCGGGGCACCGAAGGCGTCCCGGAAGGCGCCCAGCTCGCTTCGGTGACAGTCCTGGAGCCACAAGACGACGACGGGGCGCGTGCGTCGAATTTCCCCGCTTCCGTCAGTTGCGTGAACGTGAAAAGCTCGGCGACGATGCCTGCCGGGAGTCTGCTGCCCGTGCCGCCTATCGTCGTGCTGCCGTCCGACGCGGAGCTGGTGCTCGGGCGCCGCCGGGACTCGGCGCCCTTGGTGGCCAGCGCGAACCTGCTGTCGCCGTTGCCGTCACCGTCACCGTCGCTTTCGGCATCCAACAGCAGCCTGCACCCTTCGCCCGTGGGACCGCGGAAGTCGTCGACGTTGCTATCCGTGCAGAGTTGCAACTCGGTGTCGTCCGACTTGAGGCAAAGGTGAGAGAGAACGTCACGTCTTTATTTTTGAAGATGAAATTGAACAAATATATGGGTAAAAAAAACTGATATTTTTTTATGTAAACTGATACATCCTATAAAAAAAATAATAATAATATCAAATTAAAATTATATTGTAATAATTTGACATGTTTTTAGTTTCAAAGCATTAATAAATGCTTAAGATTTTTTTCCTGCTTTTGGCTTTAAAAGGCAAATTTTAAAAAAATGCTAAATGTTATTTAAATTCTCCAAGAAGTAATTGAATCTCTTAAATTTATAAAGAATTTTGCATGTCGTAAAATACTCTAAGTGAAAAAAATATTAATGGAAGTTCTCAAATTCTTGTATTTTTATCCCATGTTTTGTTAATTTTCAGTGGAATGACATAATTTAGGTCGCTTACACGTCCATAATCTGCGATCATCTCTAAGATTTGTGTAAATCTTTCCATTCTTTCATTTAACACTTGAGAGAGCCAGCCAGTGTTTTCTCAAGACACACATACAACCAGGAATGAATAACAACCAACGCTTAAATCAATTTTTCCAATTTAGTTTGAAATATGGGAAGAGAAAGCAAAACTGCAAGGATTACTGCAACAAAAGAATGAATCATTTGACAAATTATGCAATTTGAAATGAAACAGAATGTTAATCGGCAATTCAAATTCTGTCACACAACAAAACATTCGCTTGATTGAGTTCAACATACGTTGTATTACACACTAGAAAGTACAAGTGTTTATGCTTCCTGTCATTTAAAAAAAAAATCACACCCTTCTTAGGCTCTTTTGACAGAAGTTGTGTTTTGGTGAGACAAACTGTCAACGAACGTTTGACGATGGTTTGTTGCCCGTGCGGCTGATAACTCATATCTGTAATTCAACAATTGTGGCAACAAGTTAATTTTCTTTATTCAGATGTTTTGGATTGATTTTATTTTGAAAGTGCAGTCCATATCATTAGTGAGAATTTAGAAACAACCTGGTGGTGCCTCATGCTGAATTTTAAAACTGGAGCCATTGCAGGCAGGAAATGGGGGAGGGTGACCTGTGATAAAATCCAACAAGCAGACAACCTTTGTTTTTATGTTTATTTTATTTTATTTTTTTTATCACTCAAGCAGGTTGAAACAAGGAATAAGATATGCTGGTTTCGATTAACACAATAAAAGGAAGGCTTTGACTTTATAAGGACACCAGTGTGTTTTGTCACCATTTTGGCAGTTTGTCAACCCCATGGTGCTAAACACCGCTTAACCTATTTCCCCACCAAAACACTCGGTGAAAATGAGACACACTTAATGGCTCATCAGTCTAAGAGTGACACTAGTGGTGAAGTATTTTTCTTGGCTTTCGCTTGTCCACATTTCCTACGCATGATGTGGAATGAAACTTGCTTTTTGCCTTCAAAAGCTACCCTTTTTTTCTGTTTCTACACTTAATTGATTATTTTAACCATTATGTGCTAGAAACCATTATTTGTAAATACAGCCAATACATTTTATGGTACCTAATGTCTAAACTATACAAAGAAAAACTTGTGTTTTTAAGATAAGTTAAAATAAATTGGATTATTGCCACAGTGGACACATTTGCCTCACTAGAAGACAAGGTGATGATGCAAGACACTCACAGCAGTATGCCCGCTACGTGATTATCGCCTAGTCCCCCCTTGACTCTAAACCCCCCCCCCCCCCCCCCCGCCTCCTTGTGTGTGTAGATGTTTGAAGCGCAAGACATTTAATCTGCAATTGGTGCTTGGCCTTTAAGTACATGCTGCGGATTTACTTGACAGTATTTAAGCGGGTGTCTCTCTCTCTCTTTCTTTCTCTCTTCCTCTCTCCAACGTTAATGCGAGCACTTGGAAATGTGAAGACGGCGTTTGACATATTACGTCATTGGAAGAGCAGTAGAAAATATAACGCTCGGCCTGGAAACGGATTACTTCAATGTGTGTGGCAGTTGCTGACGTTTGTGTCCATGTGGGAGTCGAGCATCACTTGACCTTAAGCTTATTTCTCTCAAGATGATGTGACCATGCCCACTAACCACCTTGGAAAAGATCACATTGATCATCTTAATATCTCAGATTTCGTGGACATAAGGCATTTTCCTCTCCAGCGGTGCCCGTGAATGGGAAACAGCTTAAAGTCTCTTAGAAGAATATTAAAATAGTTAAGTATATTGGCACATTTTGGCTATTCCCATTCAGACCTGGTCCATTTCACATTGTTGAATAGCGGGTATCCAGTAGATAATTTATGCAGTTTTTTGATGGCTAAAGTGTTAATAAAAATGGTATATGACAGGAACATACCAGTCCAAGTTTGTCGTTTTTTATGTGACTCACCAGCATCATTGCCCTAGGAAGTCTGTCAAATCTTGGTGCGATTTGTGTGGACATTGCATCTTTGTGTAAACAACAATCCTTGCCCTCAGCTGCACTCCAGAGATTTTCCCATTCCCACAGAAGTTTCCACAACACAAGAAAAGATGACTTCTCATGGGAAAGGCTCATTGATTTGCCACTCAGATACCGTCAATCACAGTTAGACTTTTGTTTATGAAAGCCATGTTAAAATTGCTTGTTGTCAATCTGTCGTGGAGTATAATGGCTAACATACATGGATATGTTACAATTGTGACCATTATCCTACATGTTGTTGTTGTCCAATAAAAATGGAGCAATTAGAAAAAATGGGGAGACTGAGTTGAGGCGGCCCGGTGGATGAGAGTTTAGCATGTTGGCCTCACAGTTCAAAGATTGAAGGTTTGACCCTAGGTCTGGACCTTCCTATGTGGAGTTTGCATCTTCTCTCCGGGCTTGCCTAGGTTTTCTTCGGGGTATCCTAGTTTCCTCCCATATCGCAAAAAAACATGCATGGTGGGCTGGTTAAATGTCCACTAGGTATGAGTGCCAGTGTCTTATCGTGGGATGGCTCCAGCACCCTCCATGACCCTTGTAAGAATAAGCGGTACAGAAAATTAATGTATGAATATTGAGTTTATTTTTAAAAGCTGCCAATGAATAAGTTCTGAATATATAATCTGTATTGAAACAAACAAAAAGTATTGGACTTAAATGTAACTCAATATTTAAGAGTGAGAACAAACCAACAAAATATAACCTAATAATAATCCTTTGGGATTTAACAAATGCACAAAATTAATACTTAGTGTAGAGACCAGAGTACCCAGAGAAAACCCACGCAGGCCCAGGGATAACATGAAACTCCACACAGCTGGACCAACCTGGATTTGAACCCAAGTTATAACCACTCATGAACTTCAACATTGTATTTATTAAACACCCCAAAAAGGACCCGGCAAGATTGACTTGGAAATGTTTTAATACGTTTAGAAATAAGTGCAACATTGAAATGTGCACTTTTGAGTCAGTGTAGGTGCGGCTGTTCATGTTATGCCGATGTCACAAACGTTACATAACAGCTGTGATGTCATCGAGGCGATGGCCTGATTCCGTGCGGCGTTGTTTAAATCCAGGAGGTCAAGACCGGCGTACAATTTACAGCAGATGCTTGCTGCATTTTTGCAAAATGATACATTCACAAGAAGTAACAATGTCCTAATAGTATCGCTTGATCCTTAAACGACGAGCCGCCAATAACCAACCCCCTTCCTTTTCTTTGAACTTTTCCAAAAATATGTGATTAATTAACCACAGTAAAGCACTCAATGCCAATTGATTTGTGATGAGTATTAAACCTTAACTTTACCAACATTTTCAGACCGAATTGATTCTGTGAATTGTTTTTTTGATGTTTCTCTTTTCACTTCAGGACCAGGAACCTCTCTGGTGGTTCTCCTAGGCCACGACACACGAAGAAGATCCACTTTATCAAAAATATGAAGCAATACGACACAAGGGGCAGCAGGTAACAGCTACACTAGTATTGCACCAGTTTACTCAAATACCCCAACACATTGTCTGATGTATTAAAATGGCATTAGTCTACATTTCATTGTTTTACACTACAGCTAATAATGTACTGCGTATGTATAGATTGGGAAGAATATGTCAATGGTAGTATTATAATCTGATTTTGTCATCTTTTTGCTGTTCTACAGCAATAAGGCAAGTCTACATGAACATGACTCTCTTTTCTTTCTGTTTTATTTTAAGTTATCCAGAAATACCCACCAAAATTAGTCAATAAGTCTTTGCAACTAATTTTAGTGGTTTCCTGCTGTGGGAACTTTGTTTGCAATTGGAACATGTCCTTTTCGTTTACCACCAGCCGCTTAACAGACTTTTGACTGAAGAACAACAGAATTCTGTGTTCTCTGATGATCTAATCCCTCATTTAAAAAAATAACAGGCTCTCTTCCTTGGCTGTAATCAAATTTACGACTTTTGTTTTGAAAAAAATATTCTAATTCAGTCTTAAAATATAGATTGGTTTCACTAAAACTGCCGTTTGTAGAAGAATCTCAAGGTGAATAGTGTCTTTGTTAAAGTTATTTTTTGTGTTAGTTGCCTTCTATGAAATGACAAAAACAACCTTCATTTTGCCTTTGTCTCTATTTAGCAATACTAATCATACCCATCATAAAGAACATTAACCCACCAGATGGCATGTCAGTTGCGACCTTGTTTTTTTTTTAATTTATTTTTTTTACTAATGGCCTCTGACATGGCAACTGTCACATCCTTTCCGTCATACTTTCTCATCATCATGACGTACACGTCTGCGTCACATGCTCTTTAGCTCATGCCTACTTTAAAGTACACATGTTTTTGGAGGGTTAGCGCATCGCCCTGGGTTCGAATCCAGGTCGGTCCAACTCTCTGGAATTTGCATGTTCTCCCCGGGCCTGTGTGGGTTTTTTTCTGGGTACTCCGGTTTCCTCCTACATTCCCCAAAACATGCTAGGTAGGCTGAATGGACACTCTAAATTGCCCCTAGGTATGAGTGTGAATGTGAATGGTTGTCTGTCTCCTTGTGCTCTGCCATTGGCTGGCTGCCGATTCAGGGTGTCTCCCGCTTCTGGCCCGAAGTCAGATGGGATTGGCTCCAGCACCCCCCGTGACCCTAGTGAGGAGAAAGCAGTTGAGACAATTTATGAATGTTGTTAGAGTGTCCAAACTTGAGTGACTTCCAACCTGGCACCGTTTCTCCAAAATCTTGACTGATTTAAAATTGATTGAAATCAAATAGAATGCAATGGCAGGCATTTTTGTACTTTTTGGTGGTAAATGAGTATGTACACCCAAAAAAAAATAATTCCAGGAGCAACATTTCCACGGGTTCATCCATGAAATGTGTTCTAATTACTATCTTATATTTAGTTTGTCTTGTGATTTTCCCAGATGTTGTTTTATCCTCTAATGTCATTGTGTTTATCTCTGTTGTTCAGTTTTTTGTCTATTTTCATCCTCTATTGTAGTCAAGTCAACGCAAACGCGACCTCGGGGTCGCGGAAAAAAAGAATGACTGGTTCCGTAATCAGAGACCGAGGGCTGATTGTTCCAAAATAGATTGTGCGATGAGCAGCAGCTGCTTGTAGATCAAGGGCCCGCAGAAAATCAAGCAGAAGAAGTTTGGACTGAAAACTGTAAGAAATGAAAAGTCTACAGCTCTAGTAAAATGCCAGGATAACCAACATTGGACAAAACTTAAACATAAACACCCCCTCAATAAAAAAGAAGAAAAATGCTGTTACTTTCTCTTTTGTGGGTCACATTATTTCCTTTTCTATGAGAAACGGATCCATCCATATGACCTTTGAGTCGTGTGCCATGAGTCATGTAGTCGTTCCATCTTAAAGTAGCGCGGGAAATGTGTCAAAATGACTCTGGAACTCCTCTGCCGTTTTCCTACTCAAAATTCCCACGGATTGACTCATTCTGACTTTCCCATGCGTCATGGGAACTTGAGGCAAATACAAACAGTCTTTGACTGGAGTCGGACAATATTTGTTTCAGCTAAATGAAGGTGGACTGACAATTTTTTTTTTCTTTCCTTTCTTCACTTTTAGGATTGTGTTGATCTGCGCTAAAAGATCCCTGTGTGCAGCATTCTCTGTTCTACCCTACGGAGAGAGCTTTTACCTCAGGTACACAAATACGGGCACACATGTCAAAAGACATTGTTGCCAAACTGTCCTTTTAGGTCACTATAGGTTAGCCTTCATTATTGTAAAAAAAAAAATGCAAATGCATTATAGCCATGCAATGTCATATTCACAAATAGGTATAGTTTATTTTATTTTTTTTGCTATTGTAAACAATGTGTGATCTTTAAATATCGGGCTCTTTTTATACTTTACATGTACCGACACGCTTGTGGAAGAGCCACAAATATGTGCAGTCACATCCTAATGCGCACCTCCCTCTGTATCATAAGAAGGCATGGTTATATCATAAACATTTATTTAAGTATACATCCCCCACAAATGACATGTTTCCTGACAAAATGGAAACTGGGATTTTTATTGTTTTGTTTTATTGTTTAATCTCAAATTATAGTTCCAATTAAACACGTATGAAGAACAGATGCCTATTTTATTGAGTTGTTTTGTTACAGGCACGAGGCACTACTTTGGGCCAACAAAAAATACAAATTCAGTAGCTTCAAAGATAATTCTTATTTAATTTTTTAAAAAATCTGCCAAAATTTACATTATAATCACTACAAATTATGACTAGGGTTGCCATTTTTTGGGGTCAATGATAAATCTTTTTTACCGCGAGTTGTGCCTTAATTTTTTTGTTACGTTGATAGTGGTTTTATTTGAAAAAAAAAAGAAAAGTAAATAATCATTTATTGCTTGCGCAAAGCACATTTGAAAAGAATGTTTTGCCAACAGGTGAATGTTTTTGTTTGTGGTTTAACCTCTAGCGACCCCATGTTGAACCATCCCCGGCGGCGACACTCGTCTGGGAATATTTCCACCTGCTTGGAAATGGGCCTGGAGGGCTTCCACTTGGAGACATACGGCAGGGTATGCCATCACGCGCCGGCGTGGCAATCATCCACACACATCACCCTTTCTCGTCTACTTTCAGTCAGTGTCGTACGCCCAGTTCCTGTATCCCACCCATGCCCTGGTCCGCCAGAAGCCGTCGTCCGCCAGCGACCTGACCCTGCAAATTCCCGTATCCAAGAGTGCGCACAACATGCCGACAAGAAGCTTCCCCCCGAGTCGACTCAACAGCGCCGTGGGACTAGATCTTGGTAGGCGGACACACCCACGCTCTGTTTGATAGGGCGTCTACACTTCCACCATTTGTGCAAATCTTTAGAATTATAAGACGGGGGAAATAAAACACTATCTAATGCATGATTGGTCTAGCTCAGGGGTGACCATGTACAGTCCTCCAGAGCCCCTATCCGGTCTCTTTTCCATATTTCCCTCCACCAACACACCTGAATCAAATCAAGACTGGATAGGAGCTCTGGAGAACCAGACATGGCCACCCCTGGTCTAGCTCAATCATCAACGTTAAAGCTTTTGTGAGATATTTGATTTGCCAGAGTCATATTAGAAAATTCCTTTTACTAATTATTATTCATGAAGATTTAATATAGGAATAATAACAGGTTCGAAGCTAGATGCCCAATTTAAATTAGCGCTTTCATTTGAGTTGGGCGATCTTTTTAGTTTTTTAACTTCATCCATCTGCCGCAAAATGCTTCTTGGCACTGTTTAACAATGGCTAACTTCAATTTATAGCCTGGCTGTATAAACTGTGAAACATGGAAATAATGCTTAATCCGGTTTTGTAGTGTCCATGGTAACTTCTTTTTTTTATGTACGCTAATATAAATGAATTAGGATAACATCAAATTTAAATGTTCGTTATTTCAATGATGGTCTAGCATGACTTTCTTGTCCCCCTCACTACTACTCTTAATGTACATTTTAAATGGGGGACTACTACAAACGCTGGTAGGTTTGTCCTCCACGGTTGACTTTCACAAACAATACTTGATCTAAATTCAGGCAAAGATAGAATCAACCACAGTGTGCTTCTTGTAATATTAATATCTATTTAATTGTATTTTTCTTTTGTCCCTCCTGTTTTCCAGGCCTGGACGATGCGACGGATTACGACCCAAACATTCTCAGTGACCCCCAGTGGCCTTGTGGGAAACACAAGCGGGTCCTGATCTTTGCTTCATACATGGTGAGACCGAGAAGATACATTTAAGCCCTTTTTTGCGTGCTGTTATAATTGTTGACGATGTTTCCAAAAAGGATATGCATTGTACTAAAATATACAAATAGTGGAATTCGTTTTGTTTCTTGTGGTAAATCTCAGAAATGCAACCAAATGTAGGCTCCACTCAAACTACTTGTGCGGGCCATATTCAATGATATTTTGGATATTGTTGGCTGCGGGCCAATAATGATTGGCCAGTAAGCGGGTCATAGTTTGGACACCACCCAATCGTGTCACCTATTGCTAAAATGAACCCGCCAAGGACAGATTGGCGCATTGTCATCGTAGAAATGTTATTGATGTCATGGTCACAACCCTAAGTCCTTCCTTCTCTTCTCTGGATTTTCAGACCACCGTCATAGAATACGTGAAGCCTTCAGATCTGAAGAAAGACATGAACGAGACATTCAAAGAAAAGTTTCCTCACATCAAACTCACCCTGAGTAAGATTCGCAGGTAGTCGTGACATCCAAGCACAGGAATGCCTTCCTTGTGACGGCCATCTGTTGTAAAATAGCAAGCGCCAAGCCCTTTGCTTCTGTTCTGTCTCAGTCTGAAACGAGAAATGCGATCCATCGGCGAGGACTGCAGCCTCCAGCCCGCAACTGTCGCCATGGCGTTTGTTTACTTTGAGAAGTTGGTGCTGCAGGGGCGACTTAATAAACAGAACAGGCAAGTCGATTTTCCTCTTGCTTCACTAAGGAAACAGCAGATGTTGCCAGGTTTTCCTCCACTGGGAATGATGACTTGTATGGCTCCCTCTAGTGATGAATGCTACATCAGCTACAACTAAGAAACTAACTGATTATACTATAGGCATTCATTTGTAATATATATATTAGGATACAATTGAACTCCAAATTTACTTTCTGGTTTTGTTTCCGTTGACAGGAAGTTGGTGTCTGCTGCCTGCATCCTTTTGGCTGCAAAGATCAGCAGCGATCTAAGGAAACAGGAAGTCAAGCACCTAATTGATGTAAGACACACCATAACAAGAGCATTACAAAAAACATACATTTGTGTTCCAATACATTGTGTGATAAGAAAAGCATAAATATGCTACATATGATATTTAAAATGGGAAAAAAACAAATCAACCCACTGCCCTTCAATCAAACAACATTCAACAGGCTTGTTAAATGAGAGAAAAAATATAATTATCTGTTACCCTTATTAGTTTTAAAAGAAATGTTTTCCCACACGGAGAACGTTTGCCTAAGTTTTTCAATTTAGAGCAGGGGTAGGGAACCTATGGCTCGGGAGCCATATATGGCTCTTTCCATGGGTGCATATGGCTCTCCACTAACCTGAGAGATAAAATATGCAAATCACTGGTGAGAAAACTGAAAAATCACACATTTTCATATATTTTTTACCATTTTTTGTGAGAATGGCTCTTAAGAAATAACATTATAAAATGTGAATGGTTTATGGCTCTCTGTCAAAAAGGATCCCGACACCTGATTTAGAGGAAGCAAAAATGGTGCTCCACCCAAAATAGCCAATTCATATGTGATCCTCTGCCCTTACTTTAACATGCTGTATCCCGAGCAGAAGCTGGAGGAACGCTTCCGAATCGCCCGGCGTGAGCTGATTACCGTTGAGTTCACCATCCTGGTGGCCCTGGAGATGGCGCTCTACCTGCCAGAGAGTAAAGTCATGCCGCATTACAGGCGACTTGTGCAGCAGCAGTTGTAACCCGGTGGAAGTCGACACCACCAGTCTCCAACATCTGCACAGGTTGGGGTTAATGAAGACAATTCAGTGAGCTCCTTAAGCAAAGAAGATCACTAACTTCATTTAGATGCCCTTTCTCGCTCCTCTTAAGAATCATTTGTCTTCCCTGTCAACAATTTATACAAAACAGCAAAGTGTGAACTTGAGGATTTGGCAGCTTTGTGTTGTGACGTGCACTGTTTGTCCTGTAAGAGCAACACCTCCATGTGGACACACCTACCAAAGACATCCATAAATAGGACGACGACACAATTAAACTGTCGAACCGAAGAAGCCAAAACATTCAGCAAGAGTCCATTTGTGGCTTACTGAGAAAAGACTCTTTCGGACGCACACCTGTTGTTGTCTTCCAAGCGAAACAACCAAAATGATCACCGAGGCTCCAGCAAAGTAAAAAAAAAGTCGAGCAAATGCTCCGATATTCCCCATGGAGAGCTTTGGCAGTAGCTACAATATTAAAACAAATGATGCTCAATGGTTCCTCTTGACGTCCAATCCAATTCAACATGATTGGTCGCCGCCATCCCACCCAGTCCCAATGCATTCGACGGCGATCGACATCAAGAGCTTCCAATGAGTTAAAAAAACTGAGTTTTCTGCTTACTTGGGTGACATTTATTACTTTATTTTTTGACAACTTTTGTTGTTAATAACAGTGAATGAGTTCAAGTCCAGGTAGATGGATAGAGATGACCAATATTATATTATATTTTGTAAATGCCGGAATGATGGAATGAATACATTTGAGGCACTTTTTTTTCTAAATGATGTCAAAGCAAGGCGGCACAGTTCGGAGATCAAGGCTTCAAATCCCGTGCCTATGTGGCTTTCCTCTGGGTACTCAGGTTACTTCCTACACCCCAAAATATGCACAGAAGGCTGATTGAACACTCCAAATCGTCCGTAGCTACGAGTGAATGGCCCGTTGTTGGCTGGGATAGGCTCCGGCACCCCAGTGACCCTTGAAAGAATGCCTGTTTAAAAGTTTAGTAACATTCCTTATGTTTTGTTTTGAAATGAACTTTGTTCATGTCTGTTTTGATTCAGGCAAAGTAGGTAAATGAACATTGCCTTTAGAAATTAATTTTCTTTTCATTTGAACAAGTAGAAATAATTAGGGGAATCCTAATTTATTTAAAACAGGAGAAATGTAAGCTAATTTCAAGGAATCTGTCTTTTTTTAATGTAAATTTCTAGTTGGCACTGTTTTGATGAATGGGTATTTTGATTTTGACAATTCCCTTTAAAAAGAATGCATCACTCTACCTATAATGTTTGGGATGCTTTAAAAAGGGACGCAATGGAAAGCAGATGAATAAGAAACTTTCTTTTTTTGCACACCAGAATGGATAAAAAGGCACTGATGTTATTTTTATACTTTTGTATGTCAAGTTATCGATATATAATAGCACTTCTTGGCCTCAATATTTTCTCAGTTGGCTTTTCCATTCTTCCATCTTTTATTGATGCCTAAAACTGTGGTTCACTTTCTTTAAATGTTTGTCTTCCATTTATTTATGCACATTTTTACATTTAAGTTAATGTAAGGTTATTCTTCTATTGCGTTTGTTGTCCAACAACCTGCAAAAGTTTTGGTTGAAATGTTTAATGTTGTACCTGTATATTCTGTATTTACATATTGATTGTTGACATTTTGTGACATTCCTTTCTCAAAGTTTAAACATCCCAGATATAAGCGCACAAAAATAATATGCTTCCTGACATTTTTGTTGTTATTATTTGATATTTGACTTTTAGTAGTCTTCCCTAATTTGACTTCCATCTTGACAGACTTTTGCTGCCATTTTTGGTTTGTTCGTTGGATGCTTTTATGCAACTTTCATTTATGTGTTTTTTTTCGGACCCCTCAGCACCCCTCACCCCCACCCACCCCAATTTCAATATGTACATCTTACATTTGTTATTTATCTTAGGAAATAGACCGATGAAACTGTATTTTATTAGAGGATGAATCCCCAACCTCCTCATGATACTGTAACTGCCCACATTTATTAAATGTCTATTTTTGTAAAATAAGCCTGAGTTGACTATGATTTAATGTGATGTTTCTTGTGCAAAAAATGACAAAAACCCTCATAAAATTCTCATTCAGTATCCGGTCAGATGTTGCACCTCATAACGATTTAAATAATAATTTGACAAAATACACATTTCCAGGTCATAGTCCCTCCCCCATTCATGTATTTGGCCCCTCATTTTAGCACACCATTTATATAAGGCTGCTTGCTCATTGCCATGTCTAAATTCTGCCACTAGAGAGAAGCATTGACAATAGTGTTTGTGCGCACCTAATAAAAGGCCCCTTGTTGCAATGGCTGAAATACCCTACTAGAGAGCAGCATCAACAATAGAATCGCATCAAAGCCTAATCAAAATTGTCATGTGAATTTAAAATAGTTTTATGCTATAATAGCTGACGTATTGTGGCATCTTTTCTAATGTTGTGCCACGTTACTCCGTCACCCAAAAGTGCTGCCATTTCAAAAATTCTCATGGAAATGTCATAGTGACCAAAGATTTTGCAAACTCGGCACCAAATAAGGCAACACGCTGTAAAGACAACCACAGCATTCTACAACTGTCACATGCTTTGCGTCTGCATCAAATTGAAAAAAAAAATACAATGACTATACTTGTGTCCATCACATGCTCATGAGGTCGTGACTCATAAGCTTCTGTCAAGCAGGCCAATTCTACAAAGATTCCGTAACTTGGAAGATCCATTTCGATTCAGTAGTTGATCCTGAACATCTGAGAATGACATGAACTAAACAACAAGACAGATGTGGTCAATTGAAAGAAAAAACAAAACATTTAAAAAGTTTTCAGATGACTTTTTGGGAGGATCAGATTGGATGTGATTAGAAGCCAAGGGGTGCCCAACTCAGGTGCTGGAGGGATTCTAACCATTCTGTTTTCCATGTCTCCATCCACCAACACACCTGAATCAAATTATCAGGATCATTATCAAGCTTCTAGAAAGCTTGCTGATGAGTTGATCATTTCATTCAAGTCTGTTGTTGGAAGGAGACATGGAAAACAGACTGGAGGACAGAAGTTCGGCACCCCTGCAGTAAATAGAAGAATGTTTAGGTAACATATGGATTGTTTCAGTCTATTCATTAGTACTGAAAATGCTTTAATAGTGTATTTGAGTACATCTAGAAGTGTTTAAGTCATATTTTACATCAACTTTTGTACTTTCTACACATGATGGTGCAACTATTTGTCAAAGGCGCTATTTGTTGTCAAAAGCTTAAGAAACAATGTCTTAATTTTAACTTTTTTTTTACTATTGAAAGATTTTCTTCAAATTCTGTTTTTTGGTAACTTGTTGCTGGCTTTGTGAAGAGGTCTTGCCGTGTGAAATCCCACAATCTCACGAATGTGACAAATGGCGAGCACTAGGGCTGCAAGATGAAGAGTGGTATTGACAACAACTTCTCTCAAGACAACTCTCTGGAACTGTTTAATCCACAAAACCAGGCTGTCTTTCCATTTGCTCCAAAAGCCTGAAAACAGACGAGCCCCATAGCTGAGGTGGAGTGGCGAGGTCCAACCTCTGCATGAGAGCCAGGTCATAAAACCGAAACATTCCTTTTCACTCCCACTTGTCTCACAAGAACACATATCTGCGCAGTTCGGCCGACTATCAATTCAATGCAGGGATGGAGGAAAATGACAAAAGTTGAATCGTTTCATGTCCTGTCACAGTACTTTTAGCAAATTTCATACATTGGTTTGTTTGGGACAAACGCACGGCGCTGTGTGTGGACGAAAGTGAAGAGCAGCATCAAAGGTTTTGAAGAATGGTTGAAGGAATATTGTTGTATGGGTGTGCTTTGATACTTAGGGGCCTGGACAGCTTGGGAAAATGAAATACTAGTTGGAAGACAAATGACCAAACAATCTGCATGCAGATTCACAGAAGCAAAAGTACCCCCTCACAATCCACTACCCCCATTGCCTTCAAGAACTTTGAACCATTCAACTGCGCAACACTTTCTGAGGCAGACAATTCCATGAATTTTGAGCATATCCAAATCACTGGCTGTTAGGAATACAGTCATAAATCTTCCAACTACAGTACTGCAGATTAAATCCAGATGTTTGAATGGTTGGTATGCAGATCGCATAGTTACAGAGTGGAGAAATCTGCTTCCCATACATCAGAAACTTCCAACCCACACTCCAGTATATAGAGCAAGCTATGAGCACTGAACTGGTTTTGCTAATTTGACATTTGATTCATTGGTTGACACATTGCATTTGTGAAATTTGTCAAAATGAGATAACAATAAGACCCGCTGCCAAGGAAAATTGGAACACAAAACCAGAGTTACTTACAGGTTCCTCTAGAATTATGTTAAAAATGAAGGGTAATTCATTTTCCTAAGCAAACAGCATACCATGGGAGCTTGATATTGAACGCCAGGGGCGCTTATAAACCACAACTGCTCACATGCATAAAAATATAACCCCCCCACCCCCCCACAATTCAATTGTGCCAAAGGTAAGAGGGGTTTTGAGTTCTACCGGCACTAACATGTTCCTGACCAGTTCAACGACATGAAGGGCGAGATAACAAGATCAATGGTGACCCTTGAAACATTTTGCACAAATAACATGCATGTATGGAAAAGCTTTTAGTTATTTTAGTTTGTTATATTCCTAATGTAATATTCGATATTTCGATGCAGAATTGCCATTAATTTCGCGAAGCAGTCCATTACGTGCCATTCGCGTAACAAAAAGAGCCGTCAAGAGGTTTTTTTTCTTTCATTTTCTGAAACGCTTTATCCTCAATAGGGTTGCTGGGAGTACTGGAGACTATCCCAGCTGACTTCGGGTCAGAGGCAGGGGACACCCTGTATCAGTGGCCAGCTGATCGCAGGGCACACAGAGACAAAGAACAACCATTCACACGCACACCCACACGTAGGGGCAGTTTACAGTGTTCAGTCAGCCTACCATGCATGTTTTTGGAATGTGGTAGGAAACCGGAGTACCCGGAGGAAACCCACACAGGCCCGGGGAGAACATGCAAATTCCAGACAGGTGGACCAACTTGGATTTGAACCGAGGACTCCCACTGTGAGGCTGGCGCGCTAACCCGTCAAGAGTTCAGTAAGACATAGTAGAGTAGACAGTAAGCTCTCTTGTTGCTTTAACTCAGTCAAGTGTGTGTGTGGAATCGAAAGCTCCAGCCATCCTAAACACAATTCCATGATGGTTTACTTTTTTTCAGGCTGCGTTGGGCACACATCGCAATCCAAACCAAACAAAATGTGTTTCTCATTAAAAGATGGAGCCTCCCTCCTTTATATTTTGCTTTTACGCTCATTGTTATTGCAATCCGCAGGGACAAAGCAACAGCACAATTTGTGAATCTTGTGGTCTCCTCTTTGTTGCCTTAGGGAGGCCCGAGGACACACTCCCACAACGAAAGGTCATCTGCTCGACGGAGCGGCCGATAGAGGTCACGGGAGCAAATAAACACAGAGGTGTCCATGTTTGAAGCAAGTGAGCGGCGAGACATGGCGTGGGATGACATGGTGGCCCACAGGCAACAATTGTCCTCCGAAATGTACGTGAGAAATCCAAAATTTGGCTTTCAAAAGAAAAGATTGCCTTTAACTTTTATTTTTAAATGTATTCTTACAATCAATAAATACACTTCTTTTTTTCCGTTAAAAACATACAAAATAGTCTTATGAATGCTAAAATACTTTGTCCTTTCTGTACCGCTTACCCTTACAAGGCTCGTAGGGGTGCTGGAGCCTATTCCAGCTGACCTCAGGCATCAAGCGGGCGACACCCTGAATTGTTGGCTAGCCAATCGCAGGACACCAGGAGACGGACAACCATTCCCACACACACTCGTACCTAAGGGCAATTGAAAGTCTTCAACCAGCCTATCATGCATTTCTTTGCAATGTGGGAAGAAACTGGAGTACCCAGAAAATTCCCATGAAAGCCCAGGTTAACGTGCAAACTTCACACAGGGATTGAACCTTCGACCCCACCACTATGAGGCCGACACGCTAACCTCTCGCATTTGGACTGACTAGTGATAGTTTTTTAAATGGTTATATTTGCTAATATTTATTTCTCTTGGAAAGCTGTCAAATAAGATAACATAGCCTCCATGTTTTGCATTAACAAACTATCCTACTTTGACCTCTTTAATCTGGATTACACTTTAGAAGTCACAAACTGGTTGCCTGGCAACCAAACCTGGGCGTATCCTGTTTTCACGATTTCTAGTGTACATTCATTTGCATGTCTAAACAACCGCCTGTGAACAAGTTCTAATGTGTTTAGCTTGTCAAATATTAGAGTGCGGCGCCATCTTTTAGGCCTTACTTATGAAATGAATTTAATGCAAGACGGGAAAGACAAGTTTCATTTGATTGGAATGGAAAGCAGAATAAGTGCGGCTTTGTGAACACATAAATATGAATAAAACACTTCTTCATTGTTTTTTCTCAAAGAATTTTGGGAAGTTTGTTTTGGGCGTTTCTGCTTTTGTTTCTTGTTTGATGAGTCAACATGAATCTCTCTATTACTAAAAATATTACAATTTTTCTTATCTTAATACGGCGGCCCAGCGGTTGAGTGGTTGGTGTGCCGGCCTCACAGTCCTGAGGTCTAGGATTCAATCTTGCTTTCTGTGGGTTTTCTCCAGGGACAAAACATACAGGGTAGTCTAGATGAACACTTTAAATTTCCCCTAGGTATGAATGTGGGCTTGATAAATTGTCCATCTCCTTATGCCATGCGATTGAATAGCCATCAATTCAGGATGTCCCATGTCTGGTGCCTATAGTTAGCTGGGGTAAGGCTCCAGCACCCCCCGCGACCCTTGTGAGTGGTTCAGAAAATGAATGAATGAAAAAAATCCGTGGGTGGGTGGGTGTGGAGCAACGTCACATCATCTCTGATGTCATTGGCTTGGTTTGCTCCGTGCGTGAGATTCCGTCAGTGTTGGAGAGGAGCGTTTACGCGCATGCGCAGTGCCTGTCAGTGGGTCTTCGTCATCCAGTCCTCGTCCATCCACTCAATCAGTACGCTTAGGAGCCAAGCAAACAACTAACCATCCTCCGATCGGATCTTCCTGCGTGTCGATCCCGTCGGACAACACCAGAAGCCTTGCAAACGAGGTGTGTCTTTCTTCCTTATTTCATGCGCGAGACAGACAAAAGCTGCAGCCGCCGCGTGGCTCCCCATCAAGCGAAATCGTGTTCCGGTGAGCCCACCTCGAAGTCCGTCTGCGCTTCGGTGGTGGTGTGATGGATCCCTGGGGTGCTTTTCGCCCCCCCTCCCACGACCCGCATCACATTCCCCGGGGCGCATCTGGATAGCTGGCCGGCGTGTGGTCGGCCCCCGCCAGGCGTCAGACGACAACGCGTCCCTCCCTACGCGCGTTGAATGAGTACATTTGTGCATAGCATTAACGAGACTTCAAATTGATTAAATCGGATGTGCATGCTTATTTATAAGCACCATTTAGAAGCCAATGATCGTTTCTAGCCTGCCCAGTCGAAATGGATTGGACGTCTAGCAACGTCAATGACAGCCAAGAGCTGCCTGGGCGTTCATTTGTTGAACTGAACACTAGTATTTAAAAGGTTATTTAAAAAAACAAAGTATTTTCATCGTATCACCGCGGCGGGCCAGTGCTGCGAGTGGTTAGCGAATCGGCTTTACAGCTCTGGGGTTTTAGGTTCAAATCCAAGCAATGTCCACCTGTGTGAAGTTTGCATGTTCTCCCCGGGCCTGCATGGGTTTCCTACGGGTACTCTGGTGTCCTCCCATATTCCAAAGACATGCATGGTAGGCTGATTGGACACTCTAAATTGTCCTTAGGTATTGGTGTGAGTGTGCATAGTTGTCCGTTTCCTACAGCTGGGTTTGCCTCCAGCACCCAAGCGACCCTAATGAGGATAAAGCGGTTCAGAAAATTAGATGTGTATCATTGCTTTATATATTGCTGTGTTAGTATTAAGTTTTAAAACCTCGGCTTCTAGTCCCTGGGATAAATCAGCACAAAATCATCAAATGAAGTTACGTATTAGCAAATCTTCTCCAGTCTAAAAAGGTCTTTATTTTCAGCCTTACATGGACATAAGTGTTCTCACATGGGGGAGGTCGCTAACTTTCTTCATGTACTCAAAAATGCAAGAAAGAGTGACATGACTTTTACATTTTTAATTTTTTTTTTACTCTTAATACATGTTTCAGTGTTGAAAGTACATCAATTAATGAGGAAAAAAGGCATGAAGCATGAATGGCAATTCCCTTTGCCATTTATACTCTGCCAATGATCCACCCCCAAAAATGGACTTGGCCCCCCGAGTAACAGTTTAGAAGCTTCCGACAAAAAAGTTTGCGTTGAAGGGGACAGATAGCTTACTGACCTTTCGTGTGAGCATTGTGCGACCATGTTGGTTGGATCAATGTGCTAGCCAAGATTATGCAACTCGACACACCAAGCTCAGGAAGTCACTCACTCACTGATCACAATACCGTTAACTCATTGTTTTGTCTGTGCATTTTAATGATTTTTGTCAGCGTGAACACACAGAGGACTCCGTTAATTTCTTCATAACGCCGCCCGGGCAGTAGCGTCATTTCCTTTACTAGACTGTGAGCGCCTACTTTTAATGGGCTTCCTGTAAGTTGCAACTTCCGTCTTCGAATTTGGTTCCTTGCAAGTTGCAGACACTGAACTGATTTTGGCCTGCCATGGTTGCATTTCTGAACCAAGTTTCAAAAATTGGATTCAACAATAAGTTCTTTCATGGAGAAACCAAAACATGAATTGTGCCGAGTTCAACATTACTACCCGCTGACCCAGCAAACTCGAGCATCCAAAAATAGCAACAAAGTTACATTGAATATGAAATATGTAGAGCCCCTCTAAAGGACTCTTTCTACTTGCCATGAATCTTCCCTCAGGCTTCTCAAGATAAGTCTTTTTCTTAAACCCTCAACATATGGAGGTAATCCATGCCTGCAACATATGGAGTTAATCCATGTTATCAAAAAAGAAAGAAAAAATCAGTGCTTTAAGGCTTGAATAGAATGGATTGATGTTCATTTGCAAAGAGTTCCTAAATGAATTGGGCGTCTTGCGCCGTCAATGGCACCCCATGAGTCGTGTCACGGGTCAAGTAATTTAAATGATTTATTTAAATGTTTGATCAGATTTGACAGCATTTAAAGTTCAAAGTGTTTTTTTATGTCGTGTGGTGTTTACATGAGTGCAAAATCAGGATCAGTTCTGGATTCAAATCAGTTTAGATGTATTTTACAATTAAGATAGTAAACTTCTAATTTTAAATGGGCTTGTTTGCATTAAATCTCTTTTTTTTGTCAGGATTACGCTTCAATCTTTGCCTAAAACTACACTTGCAGTTTTCAGATGGTCGATTTTTCAATCACACACACGTTGAGCATTTTTTGCTCATGAAAATGAAAATGAAACTGACACTGCAGTCTTAACACTGGTTAAGGAACCCATTGGCCCGAGAAGAAACACCCCTTTTGCATGGCCTCTGTGTCCTGGCATGAACAAATGTGTTCTTCTTGCCCTTGTGCGTGGCAATGTGTTGCATTTTGGAGTTTGTCCTGTGTTTGTTGTCATGAATGGAATTGTACGTGCATCTGGCAACGTTTCTGGTGTGGTCGTCACATTCTTGTAAAGAACAGGAAGCACTGTCTGTGCCGATTTTAAATGGCTTTTCAGGCTGTGTGGGTATCTGCAAGCCAGCCTCGGTGGACCCAATCCAGTGTTTGCACAAGCATGTGTACGCATGACAGCATTAGATTGGGGGAGTTCCTAATCAACCACGTGTGTGCTGTTTCCAACTTCCTGATGTGGCCTCAAGTGGCGTCTTCCTTTTTTTGTTGTTGCCTAGTTTGACTACTGTTTTATCAAGTCTGTGTAAAGACTTCTATTGGTTGCCTTTTTTAATTAGGGTTCTCTAAAAAGTCTTTGTAATGCAATAAAATACTCCACCTACAGGCCTTTTTTTCCCCCAAATCTTCGGAAATAATTACGTTTTTTCACTTAAGAAAAATTGCTGACCTTTTGAGTGAAATAGGCAGCATGTGTACTCTATGTACTCTTTTAAGATTAGATTTGCAGTTTGTTTTATGGATCCCAGCTTGTGATTCTGAAGTTGTTGTTGCATAAATCTCAACAATAGAATTAATCCCGATAGCTTATGTGACGGTCCAGTCCACAATTGTTTGTCTTGTCTGGTGGATAACTATCGCTTGCGGTCAAAGGTTGATTGTCCAGGTCTTCTGGAAAAGGATTTGGAGTGACATGGAAGACACAGCCGCGTCAACCATATTGGCTTGGAGAGTATCCCATGGAATGGTGCTTAATAGCCGGATGTTATCTCTGTGAAGAAGGGAAGAGGAGCGCATTTAGCTGCCAAGTTAACATGCCCATCTAATGGGAGATGGTCGTCCCAAGACGTAGAAAACAATCACGCTAATAAATAGGCTGTTGTTGTTGTAGCTTTGGGATTGTCCTGTCAGGTGTCGCTGCGGCGAGGCCTTTTGTATGATTGGACTATTTGGCCGACATAGACCATTAGGTAATTGAATTAAATCAAAAATGAAGGCAAAGATAAGAACATTCAAACATGGCTGAATGTTAAGACCAACCATATGTATAAATGTACATTTATGTGTATGTATGTATATTTATATATCTATATATTTCAGCAACAAACGTATTTATTTATATATTTATGTGTTTATTCACTTATTTATTACCAATCTATTTATGTCTAAAATGTATTTTCCTGTATCTGCATTCTCACGCTCTTGCTACTGTGAGAATAGACTACCAAAAATTCTAAGAAAATGATGTGACCCCATAAGACATTTAAGATGTTCTGCCAACTTTGTAGCAGTGTAATGATTGATCAATTGTGGTTATTGACAACTAGATGTGGACTAAAGAGAACATGGGCATGCTTGTAAATGAATAACAACAACATGTTGTCAATTTCAATTTGTTTTATCCAGTTAACATTTGATTGTTTTGTACAGCATTAAGCCCCAACTTTTTTGTCACCATGGTCTAGTAAAGCTCTTCCCTTTTTCTCACAGACCGGGGGGAGGGGTTGTGGGTGCAATTTTTTTTCCTCATTTGCTTAAATTTGACCAAAATGATGGGTTTAATGTTAGACCCACCGCACTGTAGTACTTCTTGCTTCTGTAGTACTTCTGTCAATGCAACAGCACATCAATAATATGTTCGATCTCTTGTTTAGTAGTTATTGAACCTTAAAATCTGATTCATAGATCGGAATACATATTGATTTTAAATTGAATTTTTTTTCATTTATTCTGCAGACAGTTTTAAGTCCAAAACTAATACCTGGAGTGTCATTGTTCGAACATAAATTTGAACTATCGAAAAGACATCCTAAGCTAGTTAGAGTTAGGAGCTGCTTATCTGAAGTTATGTGAAATTAAACTTTGTGTTGATAACATAACACAAATGTATCTAACTTGTAATGTGGTGCTCAACATAGCGATGGTTTCCTCCTTCCTAAATCCCCTCCTAGCCTCCCTTTGCATATTTTCTATCTAATCAGAACGTACCTGGCACCGGGAAATCTAAGCATTAACTGTCTACCTTCCATGTTCATTGAAACTTTCCATCCCTTGTCTGCAGGTTTTTTCTGCTGGAAGATCATCTCGGTCTCCCTGAACAGACATGCCTCCACCATTGGGGGGCCCTGTAGGGTACACTCCACCCGAAGGGGGTTGGGGCTGGGCTGTGGTCTTGGGGGCCTTCATCTCCATTGGCTTCTCCTACGCTTTCCCGAAATCAATAACAGTCTTCTTCAAAGATATTGAGGTTATCTTTGACGCCACGCCCAGTCAAGTGTCCTGGATCTCCTCCATCATGTTGGCCGTCATGTACGCGGGAGGTAAGAGGGGTGCTGGATGAGCATTCAAACAAGTGTACTTTTTTTTCTTTTCACTTGAAACTAGTGATTCTCAAAAAGTGCCCTAATTCTGATAGTAGTCCTAGTAGTTATCTGAGTGGAAAAATCACAAAAAATAGTTATTTTTCTAAATGTGGTTGCATTTCATGGTACAATGTGACAGTGCAATATTTTATTGGGAAATGTTTATTTTTTTTAAACTTCATAGTACCTTTCATTCTTTTCTTAACTGGTAGCATTATGATTGGAAGTAAGGATGGTCATTTGTCTCTCCGTGTGCTCTGCGATTGACTGGCGACCAGTCTAGGGTGTAGTCTGCCTTTGGCCCAAAGACAGTTGGGTTATGCTCCAGCAACCCACGCAACCCTTTCAAAGATGGGCAGTATGGAAGATGAATGAACGAAGGAATGAATGTATTTTTGTAGTTCTGGTTTATTTTGGATCCCATTTCACGTCTAGTCACAGTCAGCGTTTTCAAACTGCATTATGTTCTCCACACGAACCTCGTCAGCCTCCAAAGACTTCCATGTGCATTTTATCAAGGCACCCATAAGTTTAGGGAGAAAGAATAGATTTTAAAGGAATAACAGAAGCCAGATGTTGAATTGCTAGATTTTTTCATCTGTTATCTGCCATTTCCCTTTCCACCTTTTCCTGATTTCACAATTCAATCTGTTCTCTTGAGCCACATCTGATCCGTCAGTTGATGACTCATTCTGCATTATTATATTATTGTCCCTGGCCATCAATCTAGTATTTATAATTTTGCACTTTGGAGTCTTGTTCCAAAGATTGCCCCTCTCAAATTTCAGTAACCTGATAACAGACAAAAGAGTTTTTGTTGACAGTCAGCCGTCAAGTGGGAGTGCCGACCGTTTACTCGTATTTAACTTTTTGTAGCTGGCGGGCAGGAAAGGCCTGGCTTTAGTGTGTGGGAGGTAAGTCATGCTGAGGCTGAATACATTCAGTGTGTCTTTTTCGGTTTTATCAGATTTTTTTTCCCTTAGCTCGGTTTTCAGATTTCCTTCTCGTTTCTTGGAGGATGGACTCCATCAAGACAAAAAGTGATGCACTCCAAAAGAAAAGCGTTATAGACGTGGACTCACTCTCGCAAGTGAGTCAAGTCCAGTGAGATAAATGATGGCAGGGAGGGGAAGCAGCCCATGTTTATATAATCCCTGTGAGAGCACTCCTCACTGGCCTCTTTGAGTTTTGCCAGATAGCGACAAAGAGCTTCAGCGCTCATTTGTTGCTCTGCACACTCTCATTCCGCTCAGATTCAGGCTTGCTGCAAGAGTTTATTCATACAAGTGTTCCAAACCAGCTTCAAAAGAACCTCAATAGCTGAAGCTCATTGGCTATACTAGTCTCACCTGTTCACAGATACAAATTTGGCTCACCACCTAGTGTGTGTCCTTCTGCATTCTCTCATCCATTTGAATCACCCAGTTGCATGGGATCAACGAGTTTCTTCTCATATAACACAATGTACACAATGGATAATAAAATCCATATGGTTGAGCTACGTCACAAACTTGGCGTCTTTAAAAATCCTGGAATGGCTGTAAATGTGTTCAGAGATATTCTTTCCTCTCACGACTCTCATTAAAGTTGTGTAAATAAAGAACGGGAAATGTTACAGGGTTTGTGACTGAGTGGGAGAATTTACTGGGGGAATGAAGGATTTTGGGTGTGCAAATGTTTTGCCAAATACTTATTGGCCCCTCTATATACGTAATTTTCAACTTCATCAATGGTCCCTTTTTGCATTATTCTGGGACACCTTATAGACAAAATCCTTGCCCGGCACTTAAGAAATAGATAATTCACGGCAAGCCATCGTGGCTTGGATTTGTAGCTCCAGTTTCCTTTTTATTTAGTGGTTATGCCGGGCTTCACTTTATTGAGGACGATAACTGGGTCGGCTGCTCTGGTGCTCTGGATTTTCTTCGTGTCAATCCATGTGAGCTTCCATTCATAGCCAGCCCGATAAGCGGCACGCGAGGCAGGCACGAGGGATCACGTCTCTCTCGCCCCCTTCCTCACAGTTTTCTGTTGTTGTGATTGACGTGAGCGTGACTTCCAACCTGACCGAGGTCCATCACAAATGCAAATGTAAAAGGCTTCGTGTTGAAGCTCAGGGTCTCCTTAGACTCTGACGTATGGTTCACAAATGAGAGCAGTGATGTGAAATGATGCAATCTGCACCTGGTCTGCTTTTCCAATTTTGATCACACAACGTCACCCTGTGGTTAGAAGTAGGGTTTCATCATTTCTAATGCTAGATTTCGAATGATTTCGGTAGTTTTCTATTGCTTTGAGCCATAAATACACATCTTTTAATGCAAGTTATACCATGTTGTAGAAAAATTAGGCAAGAGTTGGTGGTTCATTTTTTTGTATGAGAATGTGTTGAGTTAGTTAGTAAAAGGGGGTAATTGTTATTGGAAAACATCAGTTGTATGTTTCTATCGAAGCACAATCCGTTTTAAGTGGGAAAGGCTGTAAATTATTTTTTAAACGCTTTGATATGTGAGGTCACAATAGATTTATAAAATAGTCCAAGGAAAACAATAGTACATCCAAATCCTAGAGCAAAAAAAAAAACACTTATTTAAATCTGTGTTCTTCTTTTTAAAAATTCTAAATGAGTTTTTGAAGTTCATTTTCATCAATTGATTTTATTTTATTTAGTATTGATATAGATTTTTTTTCTTGCTCATGGCTTATTGCATTCTTGAAGTTACTTTCATTACCATATACTATACAATTGATTTGTTTTCATTTGAGACCTACTTAGCAATCTGCTAACAGTCAACAGCGCTGGGACGTTCTAATATGTCAACCACAATTAAAAGCAAATTGTTCCTGTATTTTAACTAGGACTTAGGTAAATGCATGACAAGCTGTTTATTCTATTTACTGTACATTCAGGTCCAATCAGCAGCATCCTGGTTAACCGATTCGGCAGCCGACCAATCATCCTGCTTGGCGGCTGTCTAGCGGGGTCGGGACTGGTCGCTTCCTCCTTCTGCAACACGGTGCCGCAGCTCTACTTCTTCATCGGGGTGATCGGCGGTGAGGGGGCGGGGTTACTATTAGACAAGCACTCATTTCTCCCTGAAACTTTGAATTTAATGTTGGTCACTCTCAATCAGGACTGGGCTTGGCGTTTAACCTGAACCCCGCCCTCACCATGATCGGCAAGTACTTCTACAAGCGGCGCCCCATCGCCAACGGCATCGCCATGGCCGGCAGCCCCGTCTTCCTGTCCACGTTGGCGCCGCTTAACTCGTGGCTGTATGACCAGTTTGGCTGGAGGGGGAGCTTCCTCATTTTGGGGGGACTTCTGCTCAACTGCTGTGTGGCCGGCTCGCTCATGCGGCCCATCGGACCCAAGGCGCAAGCGCCGGTGGCGTCCCCGCCGTCCGAATCGGTCGAGGGGGCGAAGCCGAAGAAGACGGTGCTGCAGACGGTCAACTCCTTCATCGACCTGACGCTGTTCAAGCACAGAGGCTTCCTGCTCTACCTGCTGGGCAACGTCATCATGTTCTTCGGCCTTTTCGCGCCGCTCGTCTTCCTCTCCAATTTCGCCAAGAGCAAAGAAATCAGCAAGGAGAAGTCGGCCTTTCTGCTGTCCGTGCTGGCCTTCGTCGACATGTTCGCGCGGCCCTCCATGGGCCTCCTGGCCAACACCAAGTGGGTCCGACCACGCGTGCAGTATTTCTTTGCTGCCGCGGTCCTCTACAACGGCGTGTGTCACGTCATGGCGCCACTCTCCAACGACTACACGGGTTTCGTCATCTACGCCATCTTCTTCGGCTTTGCCTTCGGGTGGCTCAGCTCGGTGCTCTTCGAGACTCTCATGGACCTGGTGGGGGCGCAGAGGTTCTCCTCCGCCGTGGGCCTGGTCACCATTGTGGAGTGCGCCCCTGTGCTGCTCGGCCCGCCGCTAACAGGTAGGATTGATGCCCGTTCCATTTCGACTGGGATTTACTACCCACCCAACCACTCCGATTAGGCAGGAGTCTGTAGAACGAGTAGTAGTTGTCAAGTTCAGACTTTTTTTTTTTTAAATGTATATTTTTCATCTTTATTTTCCAATATATTCACTTTATAAAAGTAGGAGAAACAAAAAAAATGTTTTTAATCAAAAAATGATGGATAATCTTTCTTTTTTACAAAATCTTTATTTAAAAAAAATGGAAAAGTTCAACAGTAAATATTCTATTATTTCTTTTGTCTCTAATTATATATCCAATTATCCCCACCAGTTCAATTTTTTTCCAGTTTCCTCTATAGTGCCATAAAAATGGTTCAAATTCTCATTTTGGACCTAAAGAGTAAACATTTTAAGGTCAATGGCAAGCATTTTCCAATACATTCACTATGTTAATAAGGCATTTTGTTCATGTTTTCCATGAAAACCTCTCAAGCGTGCTCACGCGCTGCTCTTTCATTTTGTCCTTCTATCACAGGGAGCTTCTACAACTACTACCAGCATTACGACTACACATACATCTCATCAGGAATCATCCTCATCGTGGCCAGCCTTTTCCTCTTTGCTGGCATGGGCATCAACTACAAACTTCTGGCGCGAGAGAAGGACGAGGAGGAGAAGCAACAAGTGCGGTGCCAGCCTCATGAGGAGTGCGCCGCCATGCTGGCCCCCGCCTCCCCCTCCAAGGAGGGCAACGCCACGCTCGAGGCAGGACCTGATGCCAAACCCGACGCCGCAAGACCAGAAGAGGACTCCAAGATGGACGAGAACACAGTGTAGAAGTGAGACAGACTCTACAAGTTGCTCACGCACGCCTTTACAAACACATACTTGATCTCTGCTAAAAACAGTAAGTCAGCACCCATACTGGTTTTATTGTTTATTTCCGCCGTCGACATCAGCTACCAGCAGGGAAAAAGCACTAAACTGGTCTGGATAGTGAACTCAACTTTCTGCCTGTGAAAACTATTGTGTTTGGTATCCTGCTGGTAGCCATTGTCCTTAATCATTCCAGCGTTTTAAAAAAAAGACAACGAAACCAGTATTGAAGCTCATCGGCTGTTGTTGGTGTGTTAGTTTTGTTTTTTGTTTTTTAGCAGGGCACACACACACATTTGTATTGGTCTGTTATAGTGTTTAGCGTATTGACGTGCCTGCAGGGAACACAAATAGGAGAGGGAGGACTGAATTATACTGGTAGGATTTTTGAATCACTCGGAAGAGGGCGTTCTCTCAGGGTCTCCAGCTGCCATAATGCGTGTGCAAGTGATGGATGAGACACTATTTCAACTTGCCATTCACCCAAAGCTACACAAGTGGCAACTAATCATTATTTGAGCTCAATATTTACAAGCAAAATGAAGGTGAGTGTGTGTGTGTTGTTTTTACATGATGCTACAGAATGTGTCAACTATTTTACAGTCACTTTGTCGTTTGTGCCAAAAAATGTTGTGAATCCCCTAAAAGCAAAACCAGCAAGGAAAGGAATTTTCCCCTACAGCAAATCAGAAATTCACCATTTATCTTTTCTTGCTTAATATAACAGTATTAACCAGATTCCAGATGTGAATCCTATTTTTTTTTTTTTTTTAGATTTTTGTCACGTTCAAATGTTTTTGGTTCATTGTTGCATTATTGTTGGGTTTTCCTACATATATTTTTTTAACCAAGGCACATTTGAACCCCCAACCAAAAAAAGTCCTGGTGGCAAAACCACTCAAAATGTATCAATTTTTCTGAACAGTATTTCTCGATTTTACAAAATCTGCAATAATTCAACTGCATTTAATTGATTTAATGCAATACGATTTCCACATTTATGTCAACCATTGACATTTATTGTAGTTAAATAGAAAAAGATACCAGCAATTTTATCGTTTTTGACAACATTATGAAACATTTCCGACATTGGAATGAAAACAATTTCGTCAAATAAAACTTCATCTAAAAGATGACCATGTTGATAGTTTTGCCTGAATTTATTGGATTGGATCGTTGCTTAACCTATCAATGTATCAATGCGGATCAATGTATCATTGAACCAATTGTCTTAGTGTAGAAATGTGAATTTGTCATTGTGTTGTATGAAAGGCATCACACCTTCTGCCATCCAATGGAAGAGCATTTACCATCATTCTAAGTATAATGTACTATTTTATCATATGCCCCCCTTAATTAACTTTACAAACTCCTGTAATTATCAGTACAGGCAAAATTATTTCAAAATGGAAAGCTGCAAGTCTACAATATGGTGGTGTAGGATCGTTAAATAGCTGTTAAGCAGTCAATATTTGCAAAAAAAGGCAGTTTATAGTTAAGAAATGTCGGTAAAGGTTCTGTCTGTCTCTATTCAAGTTTGGCATAGATAAGAGCACTTTTTTGTATTGAATGATTTTCTGATCAGTCTCTGATCTCTGGTTGTTGGGAAGCAATACATTTATTGAGAAAGCCATTTATTATAGGTCTTTATAATATTATTTTTTCAATATTAATGTTTATTTTACCCCATGCAACGTGTCATTAATGACTTTTAGGACCAAATCGCAAAATGAAACCCTTTCACAATGAATGGAAGCACATGTTTAATAAAAATGTATCTTTTTTATTTTTGCTGTACTGCAATCTTTATTTAGAAAAAAAGTACACTTTTTTTTTTAAATGAAGAGATATTTCTAAAAAACACGGCTTTGTTCTGCATTGTGTCATACTAATAACCGTAAATGTGATATTTTTATGACGGGAAAATGCTGAAATTAAAGGTTCGTTAAAACAATTTAAAGTCTATGAGCTCAAGTCAAATTCATTAATCAGAAAAACAATTCTAAAGGGCTTCAAATAGAAATACTTGGAAATAAATGGAGTGCTTACATGCATTCTCTCACTCACAGTCTGAAAACTGATTACGTCTGCTCAAATGACAGGTCGAAAGATCTTCCAAAACAACCAGTCCAGTCACCTCGAGGGAAGATTGGACTACTTCTAGGACTTGAATTACTTTCAGGGCTCTGGCAAATTGTCCCTAGGCACGAGTGTGTATGCATGAATGGTTGCCAGTCTCTTTGTTACCACACCTCCCCAACTCCAATTCAGGGTGTACCCTTTAGCAGGATGGGTTAATATGGGGGCTAATGAACTGACATTTGCCCATATGTTATTCTGTGCTCTTCCTGCTGGTTGGTGGAGAACAAACATTCTGTTGTTGACAATCAAACATCTTTCAGGCTCGTTGTAAAGACGGACAATTGTTGTTGTTGCTCCTCGTGGCCTGCAATTGGCTGGACACCAATTAAGGGTGTTACCTGTCTGGTGCCCGAAGTCAGCTGGGATAGGCTTAAGCACCCCCGTGACCCTTGTGAGGATACGAGGTTCCGAACATTTTTCATCTAATGGAATCCAACCGGAGAGCCAAAAACGAACTCTGATAATAAGAAAGCACATTATTTTGATAGTGGGTGGCACAGTTGGACAAGTAGTTAGAGCATCGGCCTCACAGCTCTGGGGTCCTGGGTTTAAGTCCAGGTCGGTTCTTCATTGCAAACCAAGAGCGACCTCTTGCGGCTAGTTTAACATTTCAGAAGATGCCAAATTTTGTAGTACTTAAAGATTATATTAATCACACCTGAGGATGAAAAAAGTACAACTTATAGTGCGTAAAATACAGAAGTATTTTTTCATTTTTTTGTTGTTGTTGTGAGTTTCAAGCTTTTGAAAGTCTAAGCTCCCTACTTTGACTTGCATACTTGCTGATTGATGGCAGCACAAAAAAAAAGTAAACTTTGACCCGGTGGTCTCTTGCCAGCTTGTCACAGTAAATGTGCAATGGAGCTGTGATGGCGTGTTTGTCAGGAGTCAACTTGTACTTGATATTCGTGAGGGAGAGGGCAATGGGTCAAAACCTCAAGAGCATACTTTTTTTTGTATCTCAGTAAAATAGATTCTACTTCACATGAAGATGTTTAATTTTGTAGGCAATTTTTGTGGCAGCTCGTGAAAATTACTCACCTTGATATTTCTCCAGCATCTGTTTGCATTTTTTTTACCAGAAAGTTGAGAACACGGGTTGAAAACTAATTTTGGCAACCAAAAACATCTGCCACAACAAAATAATCGGCAGTCTGTCTCTCTCTGCTGTATAGTGTTATACTTCCCCCTAATATACAGATCTGCAGCCGTGGCTCATGCAATTTGCTTTCAGTTATTTAGTGGAGCCACCAATGATCCATGGTCACATACCATACATATGACATTTAGTGCCACACAATGTGTGTCTGATGTGTGGAAAGCTCTTTGCAAGACTCCACTTAGGAGTTGAGTAGAGGAAGTATTCATTATTCAGCTGCTTGGACTTGCTGCTGTCTCTTAACATGATTAAAAAGCAAATGAAGTCAGAGGAAGAGCGTGGTCAGGGCGGTGGCATCCTTTATGATCCTGTTTGAGTGCAATTGATATCAATCCAATCAAGCAAATTGGACGTCCATGTGCATCAATGGCAGCCAATGAGTAAAGAGACTCATCTGGGAAAGGTTGTTAAGTGTGTTGAAGTGTCACTTTCCCTTGAATCTTCTCATCCATCTGAAAATCAACGGGCCTTTTAATACCACATCGATGGCCACGGCCCAATGAGGCCTGACCACCTTCCGCAAAAAAAGCCACTGGATATTGCCAGTTAAATGGCAACGTCAATTGAAACATAAAATGCTGTACTGTACTTGTGGTATGATAGCTGGTAGTTGAAACTAACTGACAACTTGTGAAATGACAATTTTCATGTTTTAGCATGGATTTCACATTTTAATTGGATTATTCTAACCCAGGACTGCCATACTCGGGTCCTGAATCTCATCCCATCTCATTTTCTAAAGCGCTTTATTCTCACTAGGGTCGCGAGGGGTGCTGGAGGCTAACCCAGCTGACTTTGGGCCAGAAGCGGGGCACACCCTGAATCGGTGGCCAGCCAATTGCAGAGTACAAGGATACAAACAACCATTCACACGCACACTCATACCTGGGGGCAATTTAGAATATCCATTCAGTCGACCCAGAGAAAACCCACGCAGGCCTGGGAAGAGCATGCAAACACCACACAGGTGGACCAACCTGGATTTGAACGCAGGTCACCCACTGTAAGGCCGATCCGCTAACCACTCGCCCCACTAGCTACTATTCGACTTTATTTAGCAAGGAACATGATGGGTATGAAAGGGCTATGCCAAAGAGCGTCCGCTCCGCTCGTTTGCGTTGTCTGTGTGCGTGCGCGTTGCGGAGCGCCTCCTGATTGGTCGAGCTGCTTAGCAGGGGCGCGGCCGGCCGCGGACCCCAAGCGAACGTGGGCACCGGTCGGCTTTCGGCTTCACTTCTCACGCCGTTGACGGCCGCATCGACATGACGAGAAGAACATCCGTCAAGGGGCACGTCGTGTCTCGGCATTGAAAGATCACTTCGATGTTTGCCGAAGAGGACCATTACTCCGCGGAACCAAAATGATCCTCGCTATTTTTCTTTCTACGTCGACGACACGCCTGTTCTCTCTGGGATTGAAACGCACTTGAAGCTGCCCACGTTGACGCCCACAAAAAAAGAATCAGGGGAATGCGAGCCACGCGTGGCCGTTCGAATCCCACATTTGACAGTAATTAACCGGCTAATTTGCCTTAAACTGGCTTCCCTGACGATGAGGAGCACGAGGATGGGGCTGGTGATGAGGATGAGGATGATGATGATGAGGATGGTGCCACCCCGCCATTAGCATCCGCTAAAAGCTCTTCTTTTTGCCGAGGTGAGTTTTAATGTTGCGAACAGTGCTTATTATTTCCCCCGATTCCTTACCTGTTTAAATGGAGGCAGTTAGGGGGACAAAATGCCCCGTTTCGAAAGAGAAATGTCTATAACAGGGTGGCGACAAAAAGTGTTTAGCGTTCTATATAACGTCACTTCTTTGCCCATGTCATCCAAGATGCTTTTGCCTGTCACTATACCTAAAAGGCAGGGAACAAAGTGTGTTTCTAGTAGATATCATATCACACAGAATAGAATGCGATCGACCAGGCCTCCCAGTTAAAATGGAATGGATGTCTTGTCAAGAAAAGTTTCAACTTTTAATTGTAAAATCTTTGTATGACATCCTTGAACTCTTATTTTAAAACTTTTATTGACCTGCAATTTTTATGCACATTTCCTTTAGGTTTTTGTGTTATTTCTCATATATTTTGTCTAAGCAACATTTAAAAAAAATATTATTTTGCAATCATCTATTTTGAAGCAATCAGCCAAAGACACCAAGTTGAATTTGCCATACTGACTCATAGTTAATCATGCCATTACGTATATTGTAAACCGCTGCTTTGTACACTCACACGAAGGCAGCAACAACATTGTTTACAATCCAGTTGCATATCCTAATAAAATACTAATCTCAGGTGTCATCACAAGCTTCCAAATTGCAAAGCCCTTTATGTGTCCTTTTAAGTTAGTCAAAGCGAATGCCTGTGTTACATCATTTTACCAAAAACACTTCTTAATTTTTAAAAATCTTGATCGGATATATGCTAATGTTAATTGGATGAAAGCGGCAAAATTGATTGGTGATTAACACCCCTTATTGCTGCCACAAATGGATACACGTTATTGGTAGAATGACATTTTATTATTTCCCATGGCGCATGTAATAATTCACATGAGATTGTGGTTGGGAATTACTACTACAAATAGTCTTTGCTTCATTATCCTGTTTTATTATTGTTTAGAGATAAGTACAGGGAACATATTGTTTCTAAAAGTATTCTGTGTACATTTCTTTTACAGATTGTGTAATTGAATCTAATCTCATGCCAGCCTTTTTGCAAGTGTGGACTGGCAACCTGCGTGAACGAGCGAAAGCTGTTGGTGTTTGTCTGTGCTGGGCGTCGTCGGCATGGCAAGTGTGACATGCCAACCTAAGTGACAGCAGTCTCCAATCGACATGGAGCACGACGCTCATCTAAAAATGAATGAGAGGCTGCCGCCAGTTTCGCAGCATGAACTGCAAATAAACGCGTGTGACGGCGAACGCCTCGCCGGGTTGACGGCGAGAGGTGGCAGCGACCCATCTTCCACTTACCCGAAGATTACACGGCATAGGTTCATCAGGAGAAGCCTGTGGTTCTCCGACACGGATGAGCAGGCTTCAGAGGCGTCGGAAGGGGATCGTACGCAAGCGCTAGCGGGCGGGAAGCGAGGTACAAGTGGAGGTGTACCGGAGGACGTGGGCGCTGAGAGTCAAGGTGCGCCAAAAGATGACGTGGAAGAAAGCGCCAGAGGTGATACGGAAAAGGCAAAGAGCAGCAGAGATGGACCGAATGCCACGTGTGCTGAAGGTGCTAAAAGCACCATCAAGGCAGCTAGTGAGGAGACGGAGGAAGAGGCGGGGATGAAGGCAGTGTCCACCTCCCCGGGGGGACGCTTCCTCAAATTTGACATCGAGCTTGGGAGGGGCTCCTTTAAGACCGTCTACAAAGGCCTGGATACTGAAACCTGGGTGGAGGTAGCCTGGTGTGAGCTGCAGGTAAACTACACCAAACAGTTCAATGCAGTTTGTGTTGTGCTAGCATTCCAGAGCCAGTTAGAATCAACATTTATTATTATTATTATTGCCAACTTCCACCATATGGCTTCCAGAATGAATCTTTCCCTATTTAGATCAGTGGTGGCGAACACGTGGCTCTCGGGCTGCATGCGGCTCCAGGCCAAAGTGTATGTGACTCTTTGCTTGTTAACAGTGGCTCTTTGCCTCGTTTCATGTTTTTCCCTTAAAATCCCTCAAATTAGGGCCCATCAAAAACAATTAAATTATTTTTAAAATAATATACCAGATTTTTTTTATATACTTTTTCTGATATAAGGTGTGGGTTTTTGACTAACATTTTGAGATTTTGGCTCTTTGTGCCCGAGTTGTTCGCCACCCCTGATTTAGATAATATATTTATTGGTTAGAAACATTGTTTAATAACAAAAAAAATGTTCAGATTATTTTCTTTGTGCATCTTAACAGTGAATACATGTCCTGATTTCTGTAGTCCTCAATATTTTGATAATTTTCTGACCAATGTTGCAGGTAAAGGTATCGCTAGTTATGGAAAAGTCATTATTTTAATGATATTCAGTAGTCAAACTGAAAAAACATCATTGTTTTTAGGAAATAATCATCAACGTAGAATTTTATGGCTGCAATACGTTCCAAAAGAGCTGGGACAGGGGCATGTTTGCTACTGTGTTACATCACCTTTTCTTTAAACAACATTCAATCAATGTTTGGTTTGAACAGCAGGCTGGGCAGTCTCTTGATTTTTGTTGATTAGTATAAATCAATTTTTCCAAAACTGTCTAGAATGCACGAGAAATTCTCCTACTCTTTTAGTCTATGTTTCAAAACTATAAACTAACAATTATTTCAATACTAGTAGGAGGCGCAAGCTGGGTTGTCATGGCTTTTTTCGTTTCTACCGAGAAACTTTTAAGGGGCCTTCGTAAGCATGACCTGGCCCTGTCCTGTGCTCAGAATTGCTGCTTTTTCAACATTCTGCCTCATATTCTGAGTACAAGCTACATCTCCCAAAATATCAGCATTATATCTCATACATAGACTTTCTTTTCTAATCACACGTATTCCATCTCCTGAATAAGGACGTCAAATGCCATAACAAAACTATTAAATGCTGGAAGAGATTCTAAAAATATTAATGACTGGGATCAGGCTCAGATTAAGACAAATCTTTGGATTTGAAGGTGCTTTGTGTGTACCAATTACCAAAGGACTAATAACTGGGACGAAATAGGTCACTACTGTTGTTTTTAGCACAAGTGTTTAAGCAGTACACTATGGCAGTGTTTCCCAACCAGTGTGCCGTGAGCAATGGTCAGGTCTCATACAATGTAATATTCACGCCATAGTATCTTGAAACTTTGCTGACACTTTTTTTTCTGTCTAATTGACCATCTTTTTCTTGTTTTGTTGTATGGATACGCACAGCTTCAAGGTTACAGTCGGGTGACGGTTGCAATGCTATACATAGATGACATCTAGTTCTGGTTTTGTGATTGCCATGCTGGTCTTGATATCAAGGAGGTGATATTTCTTTTCATATTGCTTACCATAGATTTTACTAGTTGCCAAACAGACCAGGCCAATTCAAACTTTACTATCCTGTCAAAGTGCATTGATTTTGGGGAAAGAAGCTCCTGAGCATGAGATATAGGAATGGCTATTCCTTTTACAGCAACTATTTCTCAAACGTCCCTCCAATAAGTTTTCAATAGGACTTCTATATCCATACTTGTCAACCTCAACATTTTTCCCGTGTTGTTATACGTTATACCTTTCAAAATGTCCGTGACATATAACAACTTTTGCACGGGAAGAAAAGTTTTAAGACGTATGTTTTTTGTAAAACCGATCTCGTCTTCTCCATTTAACTGGTAGCAGATGAAAACATCATCGTCGATTGCTAATGTTGTCATGTTTTGAGGATTATATGCCCACGCGCGTCAGTCACTTCCACCTTTTCACTATATGAATATAGCGCGTCAGCAAGCAATGTACCCAGACAGTCAAGTTGTCACTGACATACAGCTACATCTACAGAATCTTGAATTTTGTCCACTTTGGAAAATATTTTGGACTTTGAAGTGTGCCCTATCTGAGTAAATATGTGCTGCGTTGCATCTGTACAATTTATTATCACTTTAGGGGAATTGCAATCATTAAGGGGACCAATTGACCGAGGTTGAAAGGTATGCATTTCTTATACAAGAATGATAGCACCTTTCTATCCATCCTTGATGTGTATGCCACCAAAAAGTAAGGAAGTGAAGTAGAAAAAGTCGCTATTCCAAACCCCAACATGTAAATGTGAGGGAAAATTGGTAATGCGGCTTCTTTCATGTCTGTATGTCTGATAATATTCACAAAGGCACCAGTAAAGAAAGCGATCATCATGGCCGTGGCACACAAATGAAAAGGCCCAATTGGATTTGCCCAATTTGACACTTGAACAGCTCAGACCACGTGGGAGCGTCTGGAATCTGTCATGCCGACGACGCTCAAGCAAAGACGGAAAAGCAGATTACATTTGTTGGCAAAGCAAAAATCACTTAAACTATTGAGTGCCTTGTCGCAATCCGCAATTATGTTTCACAATCCTCTGTGAATTCTAGGATTTTCTTCCATAATCTCATTTCAGCAATGCAGTTTGTTGCTTCATGGCCAAGTTATGAAGTCATGGGTCTTTTATTTACTTTTGTTAAGCACTCTTTGTCATTTTCAAACTATTCAGAGACCCATGTGAAACAGTCCCTGGTCTACCTTTGTGTTGCACCTCAATGAAAAGTAGATCATCAGAGCAGATGGCTTAAATTGCCACCCTTGGTATCGCAGCACCACAGCTATTCATCGCTAATTATATTTTGCGTGCGCGTGTCTGTTTACATGTTAAGAACATCACCACCAGCTGTCGTCATGTCACGGCTTCTGCCTCTTGCTCGGACCAATATTGCTTTTTTGAACTCCTGAAGCCTGGCAGCTCAATAATAATAAATGTCTAAACAGCAGAAACACTTGCCTACTTATAGTTGACTGCTCTAAGCAGAATTCTGCTTTTACTCCCAGCATTCTTGTGATCTTATTATAGAGAGACTTGAGTTTGGACTATTTTCTTTAACTCTTGCTCTTTGTTTGAGAATTTTTACTTATAAATTGAAACCCATTCGATTTTTTTGATTGCCTTATTGAACACGCACACACTTTAAAAATGACTTGAAAGAGGTAAAAAAAACAAAAACAAATCTACTCCTATTGTTTAATCTCTATTCAAATCAACCCACAGCATGTTGAGACAATTATAGATTTTTTATCTCTCCCTAAGAAACGAGCCATTTTCCTTGTAAAAAATATCACGTTTTATTTGTTGAACACTAACAAAAACATACAATAAATATTGCCACTTTAAACAGTTCAAGTATCAATTTATCCTTATATTCACATTTTGCACTAAAGCTATTTTTGCATTTTTGTCGTGATCTGATTTATGCCATAATTAATACCGTATACTTAAAATTCTTTTTGAACAAAGCAAATGATTCTTGCCTTTTCACTTCAGCTTTTTTACTCACTCAACAAATAACAGCTGTCAGAAGCGCACATTCAATTTTTACCCCTTAACGCATAACTTTCAAATTTCAAACCGTCTGGTCCTGTGGAAAAGTGGGTTAATTCGTATAAAATTCATCTAATGTAAACTGGAGGAATTTGGTAACACTAGTGGATTGTGAATTATCCGAGTTACAAGTTCTGACGAATGATTTGTCTTGTGCGTCGTCAGTGCATATCGATTTAGCGTGAATTCTCATTCACTCCGGATAAACTCCAGAAATTGGACAAGGGTACTCCTGAAATGGGATTAACAGAGGTTGGCAGTTCTGCATTTTGACTGAAGGAGGAAAAAACAACTTGATTGGCATTGTCCACTCGAGTCACATTTGTGTCTGGCTCAACCGTTTTTATCTATTTGTTTGTTTTGTAACACGGACTCATCAGATCTGATGTGCGTCAAGTCACCTTAGAGGAGAAATTGTCTTTGAGGCGTTTCCCATGGGGTTCTTTGTCCTGTTTGGAAAAAGTCAGAGAGCGACCTCTATCTTTGGAGTGTCTAGCCATTCTCTGCCTACCTGTGGTTTCTGATTTATTTAAAAGCCTCACTGTGTGCTGTGAAAGGACACCAATGGCCACGTGTGTGTGTGCATGTAGGGACTATAATTGGGATTCACACTGTGGGGGGTTTGGGGAACAAAAGAACTGGTGCAAGATGGCTGCGGAGATGTCGAGAGGGAGGAGGAGGCCAAAGCGGTAGTTTGGCTCCCTGTGCTGTAATCTGTGCACTGTACCTCCTATTTGGATTTGTGAAGGCCGAGTGCCTGGGGGCCACCCTGCCCCCTTTCCTGCCCCAGTCTGGGTAGATCCAGCCTGCATTCCGTTGCTCAGTTTGCCCCAGTAGTTTTCTGCAGAGGTGAATTATTCATGACTTTCAGAGGATGCAAGGGAAAAACCCCACCCCCGATGAGGCAAGCCACGTTGAAGCACACCACACTACCAACCGTCTTAGCGCAGATGATGATTCACTGTTGGTTTTAAGTTTTTATATCTATCTGACCTTCCGCTCTATTGTGTTGCTTGTGTGTAAATGATCGAAAATGTCGTCGCTTACAGTCCATATCTGTGTGATGGGGGAGTAGGGGGTGTAGAGGGGGGCCGGCGTTCGTTACGTAAGTGGTCACTGGCACGGAGGGAACAAATTGCAGTAAAGCAACACTCGTACGCCTCGCAGGCATTTGGTCGGAGTGCAGCAACCATGAGAATCCCTCCTGCCCTCGTGTGGGGAGGGGTTGTTGCCCACCCAGAAGGGAGTGGTCGATCAGAGGTGGGTGTACAGAGGCGCATGGATTGCGGCGATGGGGGGAGGGAGCTCAAGGTGGAGGATGAGATGGCAAGATATTGAAGGAAATGAAGAAAGATGTAATCGATGACAGCTAGCCTCGCTCTGCAGTATCGAGAGGGTGTGACCACCGTTGGGATGAATACAACACCTTTCAATAAAAAAAGTGCACACGTTCATCTGCAGCATACCTTTTGATAGTGAATTTACTGGTTGTAGTTGTAGTGCAGAGTGGTAGACTGAGCATTTTGAAATGACTTGATGTGATTTTTTAAAAAATGTCTATCTTATTTTTTTTCTGTGCTCTGCACCAAAATAAGATCACATTAAAGGACTATTATAATACATTGGAAAAAGCAAGGTGACATCTTAACAACTTTGTGGAATTTTCTCATACACATAAGTAACATAGAAGGAGAACTTCAGTAAAATCCTGCATAGCACTTCAATTGAAGAAAAGATATAAACAACATCCAGGCCTGGGCGAAATGACCTTAAGTACTTGAAATACATTTAGTGGATTTACCTTGATAAATTTGACTCTTTCACAACTTGAAAATCTAAATAATTCCATAAAATGCAAAATCACTGTTTCTTGTCGATGTATGCATTTACCAACTCTCAATTTGACATATTTAACAATTATACGTTCACTGCAAGTTATTTCTTTGATTTTCTGAAATACTTTTCTCGTTCCATTTGCTGCCCATAAAGCAAAAATATTTCTAGGTACTTATATTTATACTAAATATCATTTACAAACTGTATATAATGATTTGAAAGATTTTTAGTGGTTATTTTGGGGATGTATCTCACCAGTGGGACACATTTTTACCCGTATCTCGAGTTGCTCGTATGTCAGGGTGCTCGTATGTCGAGGTACCACTAAGTCTTTACGGGTGATGCCAATACTGATTGCTGATGCGCAATTGTTTAAAAGTTAAAATTCATCACTATTGTTTCTTTGACTTTTGCCTCAGGATCGTAAACTGTCAAAAATGGAACGCCAACGCTTCAAGGAAGAGGCTGAGATGTTAAAAGGTCTCCAGCATCCAAACATAGTCCGTTTTTATGACTTTTGGGAGTGTCCACTCAAAGGAAAAAAGTGCATTGTTTTGGTCACGGAGCTAATGACATCGGGGACTCTCAAAACGTGAGTAATGATGAAAACTCGAGCTTCAACTTGAACTTGAACATGAATGCGCTCCCTTTCTCTTGTCCAGCTATCTGAAGCGTTTCAAGGTAATGAAGCCCAAGGTGTTGAGAAGCTGGTGCCGGCAGATCCTCAAAGGCCTTCACTTTCTCCACACCAGAACTCCTCCCATCATCCACAGGGACCTCAAGTGCGATAACATTTTCATCACTGGCCCAACAGGCTCTGTCAAGATTGGTGATTTAGGGCTGGCCACCCTAAAGGCTGCGTCTTTTGCAAAGAGCGTCATCGGTAATGTGACGAGGTCTTTATCTTTGTTTTTCCATGCTGAAAAAAGCAGAGAAGCATATTAAAGACATGTTCCTACACTTCTATCTCCAGGGACTCCAGAATTTATGGCTCCCGAGATGTATGAGGAGCACTACGACGAAGCTGTGGATGTCTATGCCTTTGGCATGTGTATGCTTGAAATGGCCACTTCAGAATATCCTTATTCAGAATGTCAGAATGCTGCACAGATTTACCGAAAAGTCACAAGTGTGAGTTCAATTTTGGGAAATATTTTTAAATACTGCATTATAAAAGAATTAGCTGTTGTTCGTTTAAAAAAAATGCTTTATAAGCCACTTTTTATGATCTTTGTAATACGTATCTAAAATAAATCACAATGAGGTATTTTCCTAAACATGCATACTCAACTACGCTATATACTTATTTTTTTTCTGCGTATTAATTTATATGGACTCTCCACCAACTAGTCCCTAGTATGCAAATAGGGAAAAAAACATAGAATTATCAGTGGTCTAACTGAAGTGAAGTTATGATTTTATATAGAGAATGTTGTACGAGTGTTAGTTTTGTAATTCCTGAACATAGTATTGTTCAACATGTTCTGTTTGCTGTCACGTTTGTTTTAGGGAGTCAAACCTGCCAGTTACAATAAAGTCGTGGATCCTGAAATTAAAGAGATTATTGGCGAGTGCATCTGCCAAAAGAGGGAAGAGCGGTAAGCAGTCCTCGTGCTATTGTATACCTGATCATGTTATCTAAATATGCTTGGTGTTTACCTGTTTTTTTACAAAGCAGAAAAAAGTGCCCGTCTGAAAGAATGCTAATCCAGGCTAATATTGCAATTCATCAGCTGTTCTCTATATCATTAAAGTGGCATATACCTAATTAAGTAGATTTTCATTCGGCTGATTATTATTATTATTGTTTTCCGTACACCATTGTGTATTGTATGACACAATTGGGTGGCTTAACTTACATAATAGATCGCAATTTACTGCATTCAGTAAATTATACAGTGTTTAGTTCCAGTGTTTAATAGATATTTAAAGTGTTTTATAATTTTGAATGCCATTTTACCACAGTTGCGTGAGTTAAAAGTGGCCACAATGTCATTTTTCAAATTATTCTAGTTGGGTAATTTTCTTTCCCTTTCTGTTACATCTAAATTCCTCAGTAACATGCTGCTGACTGACTCAAATTTGAATATTCAGTGTTGAACTCTCTTGCAGAATGCACAGTGCAGCCATTTGTGATCAAGTGTTAATGTCATTATCCCTTCAATTAGCTACGGCATCAAGGACCTCCTGAATCACGCCTTCTTTGCGGAGGACACGGGGGTGAGGGTCGAGCTCGCTGAGGAAGATGATGGGCAAAAGACCTCAATCGCCCTGAAACTCTGGGTGGAGGACCACAAGAAATTGAAAGGGAAATATAAGGAGAGTGGAGCCATTGAATTCACATTTGACCTGGAGAAGGAAGTCCCTGAGGTGGTGGCGCAAGAGATGGTACGTGGAATGTGCCAAATTTAAGCTCAGAATTAAAAAATGGATTTCCATTTCCTGTGGAATCAAAGTCAAAACTCAGTATCAATCAAATGACGAAAAAGTTCAATTAAATCACGGGGTTATCAACAATACAATACAAAACAATACAATAAAAGTCACCATCACCCACTTATTTTTAATACAGTATCAACATTTTTGGCTTTATTTATTTTGTGCTTTTCAGAGCACTTAGCAATAGCGAAAGCAAAACTTCACAGTCTGGCTTTTCCTTCCTATCAGGTGGAGTCTGGATTCTTCCATGAAAGTGATGTGAAGACTGTAGGAAAATCACTTCGGGACCGTGTGGCCTTGATCAAATGGAGAAGAGAGAGAACAGTGCTGGCTAGCTCTCAAATGGATGCCGGACATGGGTCCCACATGGTAACTTCTCAGAGCGTGACTTCTCAGGAGGCGCACGCAGGACGGCCCTCTCTGCTAGAGCAGCCAGCAGATGTGGAGCATCAAAATCAGCAACGTACACCGCCGGCCAGTCTCACTTCAGTGACATGTAAGCATGTTTTTGTAATAAGGATAAGACCTACTCTAGGTCCTCTACATGTAAAGAGTCTAGAGAATGTAGCTGCCATCATGCCCAGGCATTCTCCTGTCCCCTGATTATTTTATTTATTCATACCAGTAAACGTTAACCTCTATATGATGAAATTGTTGTTTCTATCTGTAGCAGACGGCACTTTTGACAGTGGCAAGGGCTCAACTGTGTACTCGGATTCTCACAGCAGCCAGCAGAGCGTCCTCTATCAGTCCTTACTGGAGCCCATCACTATGGCAGTACAGCAGGTTTGTATTTGAAATGTACAGACATGCGATGTATCAAACCGGCTAACAGGTTCAGTAGCTAAAACCCTTCTTATCAATGCTCTACCTATGAGACATTCATTTATTTTCTTATTTTATTTTCCTCAGTTTTTAAAAATGCAACCAAAATTGATCTTGTCTGATCTTTTCACATTCCTCTTTCAAGGTTCCTTCTGACAATTGGGATGCTTTAAGGCAACCTTTGACTGTCTTTGGAATATTTATTTTGCCCTTTTTTGTGGTGTATTGCAGATTTCCACTTAAAGTTCACTTCAGTTCTGTCTGATTTAGATATACAGGTCTTGGTTTTATGCTGATATGAGTTATAGTTTAGAAAAAAAATGTGGAAAGAAGTAGTTTGTTACAGTAGAGTGAGGCTAGTTGATGACACTGCACAAGGCGTCACGCTTAGTTGCCTTAGAAACAGATCTATGGCCTGAAATGAAAACTCCCATTATGCACTTGAAGGACACTTCACTGCTTGGTTGTAAGAGAGGAATAGGAACAATAATTGTAGCCAAGTTCCAAGAATGCATAAGTGAATTTCATCTGGTGGCAAGTATTCTTCTCCCATCTGTGTGGATTTTCAAGATGTTTTTTCTTTGTGTGACCTTGTAATTGAGATTAACATTAATTTTAACTGTTGGGTTGCTTCTCACCCAGTACCAACCAAACAAACCTTTTCAGACAGATCGACCTCCCTCCTGTGAAAAAGGTGAAGTATGCAGCCCAGAACCAGCTATTCACTATGGAATTGTTGAGCGCAGAGGAAGTGCTCCTGTTATTGACACTTACAACGTTGACCCTATACATCAACACAGTGCCTTGAAACTCTCTGTGCGATCTGTCAGTTCTGATCCTGTTGAGATAGAAAACCAATGGGAACATTGTTCAGATGAGAGACTTGCTCAGCCACTGTTATCGGACACCATCAGAGACAAATGTGTCACCCCAATTCCTGAAGCCGTCAAAGCAAATATGATGAGGGGCCGAAGACACTCTGACATTAGCGGACTCCCAAGTCTAACATCTCATCATAGCAACTACCGCCGGGGAGGATTTCGCCACCTTGCTCCTGAAGGGCAGCTTAAAGGTTCAAGTGATTGTTCAGAACTCCTGCGGCAACTGCAGACGTCCCTGTTAAATATAATCAATCAAAATGGAGGAACAAGCCGTGCAGCATACGCCCAACATTCCACCATGCAATCCTCAGTTTCCCACTCCAATCCCTTCGCTGCGCAACATGGCAACCATAAAACAAGTGTTTATTTGCGGGAGGAAAAGGAAGCCCCATGTGTCTATGAGGATAGAACCCTCGCAAGGGAGAAGTGCATTCTACGGTCTCTGGGAGCGGTAGGTCGAAATTGTAGCCTAAATGATTTCAACCTCTCTACATAGAGGGTGGGTCTTCTGTCTGTTTCTGGCTTCCTGGCTAGGCTCCCACATCTGACATAATCTTCAAAATGATTAATTTGCTAAAAATGGCTTGTTTTTCCTTTTCTAACAGCCAATCCCCAGGTTCTGATTCCTTAACACACAATCACCCTGCTGATTAACTATCACCACTTCTCTGTAGAATTGACACAGATTCTGGCGACTTTTTGGCTCACCCCTGCTCTCAATTCGCTTTTAGATTTTGTCTAGATCACCCTTCATTCACCTGCTTGTTTTGGTTGTACACTATGAATCTATTAATGTAATTAAAAAATGACCAGAACAATCAAATCTTTCTTGGTTTTGTCTCTTTAGGCCAGTTCCGTGGGTCACCAGACTCAAGCGCCAGAACTCATGTCTCAACAATATCTACAGCCTGGCCAGAGTTACCCTGCTCCTCCATACCCATGCCAACCCAACGTTACACTACAAAGTCAGGCTACTTCATGCTCAGTCAACACCCATCTTGCAGCCAGTGGTTGTTACCCTACTCCCAGTATTTCAGCAGTACCTGGCCGACAACATATTACGCAGTGTTGCCAGATGCAAGGTCAGCAACAACAACATGCGATCTCGGTCCAACAACAGACTTATACTGTGCCATCTTATCAACCGTCAGTGCAAACTGAACCAAGTTGCCCTGTTGCCCACTGTCAAATGATGCAGCCTTCTACTGGTGCTTCATTGCTTCCATCTGGGGTCGAATGGCCCAATCAACAAACTGGATCGTTTCTTAATAGCCAGCAGATGCTTGGTAATCAAGCCCACCAACTGAACCCAATGCAGAATTGTCAAGGGACACAAAATGGGGTGCAGGCGTGCACTCAAACACAATTCCCAATTGTACACCAACAAATATCACAGCCTCCTCTCCATTCCAATAGTCTTCAGTGTGCCGGGCCAGCTTCTCAGCAGCAAAGCCACCACCTGGGGAAAATGGCTCTTCCACAATCCAGTCAGGATGTGCCCCAGTTTGTAGTCCAGCAGGACCAGTCAAATCAACAATATTCTACAACTAGTGTAGCTGATACCTCCTTTACACATTCTGCCATCAATGCTATTCCTGCTCAGGGTCATTATCTGTCCGGGCAGTCATCTGCGACACCACAGACCTATGCAGGACTTCCCCAGGTTAGTACTCCAAGCCAATTGGTCACCTCACAACATAGCCAAGCAACACAAATAACTACAAAGGTCAACTTTGTACCTCTTTTCTACCCTCTAAAGCACTGAATTACTGAATACTATTGTAATCCAAACACTTCCATTGTGTAGTGATAAAATAACATGATATTCTATCATAATACTTGATGATGCAAAGGACAGTGTGAAGTGGAAAATGTTGATTTTGCTGTGGCGGCCCCTAATGGGATAAGCCCAGACTAGTAGTAGTACTGTATCACTGATGCAAATCAAAATCCCACAAAGAAGAACATTATGATTTTAAATTAACAACAACCTAACTGTAGAAATGTCTATGAAGTACTGCATAAATGTAATTAAGCCTTCTCTCACAGTCATCATGTTGGTTTTATTCACATTCCACAGCCTGTGTCATTGGTTGGACCAGAGGGGTTGAACCAGGGGCCGAATCCTCCTCAGCCAGTGTGCAATTTTCCAACCCAGCCAATGTGTGGCCAGCAGCCACTCCTGGAAACCGATGTACAGAAGCAGCTTCAACCACTTCAGCTTTCGACCGCATTGCCACCACCGGTACTACAGTCCTCGCAGGTATTTTGCCCTTTAATACTTCTGTTTGAAGTTATTTCTTGGAGTCAGCACACTTAATCTTGAGACCTAAAGGGAAAAAAAGTTACAACAAGATGTAAACATGGACTAAGTATGAACGTAATAATGATGGAACCTTGGCTTTCTGAAAATGAGGGGAATTTTCTCCCCCCAAAATATAACATTTCAACCTACATGGCCAGGTGTTCTTTAATTGGAACTGAACACAAAATCGCGACTTCTTCAGACAATTTGATTTTCTTCCTACCATTGTTTTTGCTTTTCCTTGACTTTTCTTCACAGTACCCCACTGTCCAGGTGATGGCAGCTGTTACTGACTGCGAACCCCCCCCCCCCCCCCCCCCTCACACTGCCCATCATTCTTCAGCTTCTCTGAACCACATCTTCCTTTTCCCTCACCACAATTTCCCCATGACACCTTCTCTGTCTCCACTTTCCCCAAATCAATTTGAAAATGTGTTCGTTCCATTCGTCCCGCTGTTGCTTAAACCTCCGCCTTCACCTGTTCTTCGTATCACACCACTACACGCAAATGATCAGGTCACTGTGGCTCTGAAAAAGGTTGTCCGAGATGATGCCTTTTTTTTCCAGAGCCCTCATTTGTGTCACCTCCGAGCACACATCCCATATACACACCCAACCACAAATGGCAGCACTCTCACGCAGGTAAATATGACGACTTGGACTTTATGCTGAACATCACCATGTAGGTGTGACCTGAGAAGTACGATATTTGAATTAGGAAAAAAAAGTTTCAATTTAAATTGGTTTATTTATTTACATTGAGACACATTCTTACAAACTTATTTGACTATCTTTCATATGTAATGTATCAATTGTACAGTGTTACACAGTCCTGAATGTCTTTGTTTTGCTTTTACAAACAGATGCCTCAGAACATGATGATGGCCAGTCATGCTGGCCTTGTCCAGATGACTCTTATCGCACAAACCCCACACTTCTCCACATCTGCACCGAACAGTTCAGACCAGAGCACCCTTGCCACTGCAGGCCAGTGTGAAAAGAAGGAAATTCAGGTTCCGTCTCTTCAACTCGCCGAATCTCATAGGGCATCTAGTGGATTAGCAAGTTCCAATTTGACGCAGCAGAATTTCAATGCTGTCACTGGAGACACATGTCCAACTGAGGCAAACACTGAGGTAAATGTTTTCCCTTCTGTTTTAATGGAAGACTTCATATATGGTCTCCACTAACTTTACCAATAATTTTGTATTGTCAATCAAATGTTAAATGCTGTGGTCTGGCCAATGAAATTTTTACAATGTGAAAATCCCATTTGTTGATTGCGGATGGACTATAAAATCCGTAAAGCACCATAATCCACCTGATGGTGTAAGCTGTGCAAAATTGGAGTCTATTGTTAAGATTCATAACGTTCCCCAAGTGGGACGTTCATTAGACATTAAGGCAATCTGCAAGAACAGTCCCTTACCATTTTCTAGTGTTAATGTAATTACTAAGACTAGTAAAAGCCAGAAAAAGTCAGCTCGCATAGTTTTTTTCCTGTAAAATAGTAGGTTTATTTATGCCTTTTCCGGATCGTGTCTTGTCCGTAGGATCAAGCTACAGAAAAACACACTGGTGGTCAAAGCTATGACAGGTATCAATCTCTTTCTTCTACTGATGATTGCTGCCCACATGGCACTTTTTTTTAATTCAATAAAAACAACGAAGCTATTTGACAAAAAAAATGTAATAGTAATAAACCAAAGTATTGTCTTTTCCCCCTCTTAAACTCAGTGTCAACTCTGATGCCACATCAGGGAAAGAGATGAGCGATGGCTGTGATGGTCCCCATGCAAGTAAATGCCAGAGTAAAATCCGCAAACACCATCGCAGGTCGACGCGCACTCGGTGTCGCCAAGAAAAAACGAGCAGGCCAAAGCTCAGTATGCTAAATGTGGGTTGCCAAAATATTTTCACACAGTGATGTATCATGTTCACAATAATTGCAGCAGGGTTTCTTCTGATTTTAGGTTTGTAACACCGGGGACAAGATGGTAGAGTGCCAATTGGAAACACACAACCAAAAAATGGTCACATTCAAATTCGACCTGGATGGCGATGCGCCTGAAGAGATTGCTACTTACATGGTACAAAGTAACCTGCCGCCACATAGTGCATGTGCCATAGAAAGGTGTGCGGTGTTAGGTTTTGATGTATTTATTCATATCAACCATCAGGAGTGTGGACCCAGTCTGAAAAGCAGAGAGTCAGACAAAGTAGGAGAGCGGATGCAAAATAAAGAATCTTAATCGTTAAAAAGAGTATTGATGGGACAATGGTAATTCAAGGAGTGTATTGACACATTACACAAAAGGATTTGGATCTATATTGACACTGCGGTGGTTATTCAAGGCTGCAGTATTTCTGAAATACTGCTCGGTGAACAAAATGAAAATGAGCAAACTCAAAACCTAACTAATAATACTAGTCTTAAAATTGTATCCCACCATTGTGTAATGCTCAAAGTTAATTTTCTCAAGTCTTGAGTTCAGTTGTTTTTAAGGTTTTGTGGGGTGGCATGAATGGAGACAAAATGTTCTAAAGTATGCTTTTTCAGGGTATTACCTTTTACCAACCATGTCCTCAGGTGGAGAATGATTTCATCCTACACTTGGAAAAAGAAGTCTTCATTGAACAGCTCAAGGACATCGTAGACAAAGCTGAGGACTTGCTGAGTGAGGATACAGAGGCAGAGAAAAATTCTGACCAGGCAAGCAGTCCCACAAGTGAAGGAGTTGGCACAGTGGTTGCTGAGGTGAGAAAGACACTCCTACTGCATATGCAGCAATAAATAAAAGGGCATAATTAGTAGGATGATCGATTTAGATGGGTGCAATTAAGCTGAAATGGCCCTAAATATCTTTGTGTGTGTGTGTATTGGGTGTGAACAGCACACTTTCTTCAGTGTATATTCTTCAATCAGCCATCTTTGTTTTAAATCAATGTAATCATCAAAATCTGATGATCTATCTTTGTTCTTCTAACCCTTTTTCTTTTCTTCAGGGAATTAAGTCATGTCCCCCAAGCAGTCCACAATTAGTCTACCAACAAAATGGTAAGTAGCATTGTTGCTCCTGGTGCAGTAATTTGAGCCACAATAACATGGAGAATTGTGGATCCTGAAATTCCCCTTTTCAGATGAAACATAACTTTAGCTTTTTAGCCCAAAATGTGGTACTTGGATGACTGATAAAACTGTGGCCCCAACTGTGTCTTTTCCTTTATTAAGCTAAAATGCAGAGTTAAACTCTATAACTTATTGAGTGTTTATTCTAATTTTATGAATTATATTTTCATATATATCATTGTTTCCTTTTGCAGTACTTCACACTGGCAAGCGTTGGTTCATCATCTGTCCAGTGGCTGATCGGGGTATGACACATAAACATGCATAACCAGACACTGTCCATGAACAAATCGAGCGTTTTAAAGAAGCAATATGTAATATTGTTAGCCAAATATAGTACTGTAACCACAATAAAAGTTTTGAAGTAGAAGATGTCCCCTTTTGCTTTGAGCTGCCAGACACGTGCTTGGCATTGGAAAATAATACTGAGTTATCATACCCATGGCTGTAGTACAAGTACAAGATCCTTCCCATCACAAGCCACATTTTTTCTTATGGTTTTGATATTTATACATCTGTGCTACTCCACGTCTATGTGAAAGCGCCCCAATTAATTATGCATATTTTCCTGTCAGTTTACCCCCTCAAAGTTTATAATGTATTCGTGTGAATGCATATATTTTTTAGGGTAAGCTCAAATGCTAAACATCTGACTTTGACATTTTTCAGAATGCGAAAAGTCCACCTCACTGTCACTCAAAGCCAACAGCACTACGCCTGCAGTGTCGAGCGCGCTTCAGTCTGTCTCCTTGCAAAGTTCCCTTCCAGACCACAAGGCCAGCATGGTTCATGGTTTTTTGGATGATTGTGTCATCCAAGAACAGAGTAAAGTTGTAGGCCGAAAGGAGAGCCTTTCCGTTGAAGAAACTTGCATTTCTGCTGCGTCAATCGTGAGTGACATCCCATGCTGTGCTTTCGCACCCCCGGTTTCATTGGACGTGAATTCTGCCAACCAAGCAGAGGTCACGTTAACCAGCCATCCAGATCAGAAGCCCAGTCCCACCGGAGAAGGCCCCTCCCACCGAGCCACTCAGCAGTCAGTGGTCCTCCAGCAACCCCACCCGGCACCGATACTGCCGGTGTCACTCCCTTCCCAACCTCAGAGTCCGGCGCATCAGACATCTGTTCCTCAAGTGGGCAGTGGGGGCCCGGGGGATTCGGACGGCGAGGGGCCACGCCGTGTAGAGTTTGCCGATCGCACCATCAAGACGTTAGACAAGAAGTTGAGAAATCTTTTGTATCAGGAGCACACTCCCTGTCAGCCGTGTGGTGCCACATCTGAACCTCATGCATCTGCCGCGGAAGCGTCTGGCGCCCTGTCTGTCTCGGACGGCCATAGCAGCGAGGGACCGTTGACCAAGAAACAGGAAGAGCCCCTGGTAAAGCCAAACACATGCATGTGCTTGCATACATTGGGTCACCCCTATTATAACTACCTTTTTTTCCCCTTCAGTGCTGAGTCCTAGTAGCAAGCTATATTTTGGTGTTCCATATATAGATGCTAAGTTAAGCTTTTCTAACTCGTGCAAAGAGCTTTGGTGAATATAGTGGGCACAGCTATTCATGGAAGGGAGCAGAAAGGCCTGATGGCAAAACACCTGTAAAATTTGGCCCATTAAAATGCATTGGAAAAATATGAAATCGTCACCCACTCCCAAAAAAGTGATGCTAGTATATCGATACTAGGCATTTCTCACCGCAAACATGGTGGTCCACTGTAATTGATTTTTGTGAACATGGACAGCAGCAAAACAATGGCGCCCACTACAATAGTCAAGAAAATGTTGTAGCTGTGCTCAGTCTCAGATTGAATTGCGTCTGTACTTATGTGGCAAAGCTCATTGAAAAATCTTGAATCTTATTTTTTTTTTTTCAGATGCAGTCCACTGCACCAATTTGTGTTGAGAAAAAAAGCAACAGTCACAGCACTTTCTCTAGTTGTCCTCAAGGGTCACAAAGTGCTGATAAAAATAACAAGGGCTGTCTTCCTGCGGGCACATCGTCAACTGATCTCGAAAGTACATGCATATCCCGACCCCTCTGCAATAACCGCTTCTCTGCACCGCCAAACTTCTACCAGGCTACCCCCACGTCTAGCCCAGATATGACACCCCACCATTTGCCCCGTGCTGTCACCATTAGCTCCTCGACTGGCCACCCTTACTATCGCTCGTCAGCCCAACGCTCAGACTCGGCAGATGAGGATAGCGTAGGCAGGGCTCTTCCGGCCGCCCGCCCCGATCACCTCACTCGATCCGAGCACGCTGGAAGCCACCTCGTCAAGAGGGCGGTGGCTTTCCTGAAGCGATCGGGTCGGAGTAAAAGCGAGCAAAGTTCAGATTCGCCGAGCCGACGGACATTGGAGATGAATGGCCACGCTCCTTCACCTTCGATGGGACACACGCCGACTTCTTACATCAGCAGTGACAATGACTCTGAATTTGAGGACGCAGACATGAGGAAAGAACTTCAAAAGCTGAGAGAAAAGTAGGATCGCCCACACACAAATGCTCCAAAATTGGCCAGTGATTGTTTTGTTTTTGTAACTGCATGGCAGTTAAACACAATTTATTGGCAAATACTTTTAATTTAAATGTCTAGGGAAGAAACTAAATACACTTGACCAAAAAAAACAGTTTGATGTGCATTTTTTAAACTGAACTGAAGGAAAATCTGCTAATTATGCAACTCCTTTTTCTACGTTTGGGTAGGCACATGAAGGAGATTTCAGAATTACAAGCTTTCCAGAGGAGTGAAATTGAGCGCGTGTACCGAGAGGTGGGGAAATCTTTGCCTCCCAATGTGGGCCTACTTCACGCTGCCCCTCCCTGCGGCGGCCGCCGACGGAGGGCCAGCAAGCACAAAGTCAAAGCTGGAAAATTGCTCAATCCCATGGTGCAGCAGCTAAAAAGTAATCTCAGCACCACCACAGTGGAGAGAAAAGGTGTGTTTCAAGATTCTATTGACATTGACAATGATATAATCTCACCATTACAATTTCGACTGTTCATTTCTTCACACTTCCTTGCTTGTTTTTGGACCAAGTTGAGAGTTCTGGCAGTTCATCGGGATCCCCCGCTAAAAGTTCGGCCATGTCTGACTGCTCGGCCCGCTTCAGCGGCAGCTCCAGCTCCAACAATCAGAGTAGCGCAACCCCAGAACAGGTCCATACCCAGCAGCCATGTTCCATGAAATGCTCATTGTCCTCGGATAACATCTACGCTGGCCAGCACAATGATGGGTTGACCAACTTGACAGGCCGAGGTACACATCACACACACACACACACACACGAGAGCAGTTGACAAATGTTGGTCAGTCCACACTTACCGTTTAAGCGCTGCTTGTTGTTTTGTATGTATTGAGACCACATTTCATCTACCTTGACTTAAACGAGTTCACGTACATTTTCAAGTGCTTTATTCATGTTATTTGTGACAGATTGCAATCACGACTTTGATACGAAAATAATTTGGATTGTGTGACAGCTCAAACATCTAAACCAGGGGTCTCAAATCTGGGGTCTTATTCTGCCCCATGGGGACAGCCTGTGCGCCATTGCCTTTTCAGTTACGTCTTTGTCAAGAAGTTATCTTAAGTCCCTTGAATGAGATGTAATTACAATGAGAGGCCATATCAAAGGAAATGACAGTTTATCATGGCACTGAGTCTTTGGCAAAAGTGCCACACAAAGTTTGACGACCAACGTAGCCCAATTTCAGGTAAAATGGGAGAGAAAAGAACACTGTGACCGCAATGTGGATTATATGAGCAGAAAAAGTGGTATTATTAAACAAAAATTAAAAAGCAGGATTTTATGTCCTTAGTAAACGACGAGACATGCTGAGAAAAGTGTAAAATGGGAGAGAAGGAAGCAAATGTGTGTTGTTGCATTTCTTCACACTTGTAAAGTATTCCCCAGCGGTTCTTGGCATACTGTATAACACACTTGTATGATTGAGACTCTTGGGGATGTGTTCAACCTATTTCTTGTTGTGTTTGTTCCTCCCGTTCATCGCTATTGTTGAATCCTTGTTGGCGTCAAGCACTTCATCTCTGTACTTTTACCCTTTTTCAAAGTGTTTCTTCTCTTCTTCCCTCTTATATTTATTTTTCCAGGCTGGACGGTTTACCACCAAACGTCAGAGAGAGTCACCTATAAATCTAGTAGCAAACCACGCACTAGATTCCTCAGTGGACCTGTGTCTCTGTCCATCTGTTTGTATTTGTTCTTTTCTATTCTCCCACTCTTTCATGATGTCCACAATCCTAATTTAATCTGCCACACTGCCACCAACTGTCATTTCATGAAATAATGACTTTGCTAAACCCTCATCTGACAATGACCGACCATCCATCCCCAAACTGTACACCCATTTTATTTTGGTCTTTTTACCACAGGAGTAATGTGAGAATATGGTGTTTACTTAAAACGCTTTTAAATGATTCTACAGTGTAAACCCCATGCTGCCGGAAAATGTTTCCTTTTCATATCCATGTTGTCTAAAATGGCGGTTGCTACAATAATCTTAACGAGGCTCAATAGAAAATTGTTCTTGCAAGCGCTCTGCCTTTCAAAGAGTCGACAAACCGTGTATATGTCAAATTTTAACTAGGTCACAGATACATTTGGACTTAGTTTGTTATGCAATGGACTAAATTGGTTGTCTGGGGACTTTGCAGTGAGATGATGACAGTTTTGAGATTCATTCTTTTGCACTTAACTCGTCAAAGCTGTCTAAGTGGACCAAAAGAACCGAAAATGGCAATTGAAGAGTAGAAAATGCAATTTGCACAGGGATGCTGAGCTCGTGACTTTGGAAAAATATTGCATGCCTCTTGTAAAATACATATATATGAAATAAAAACTCAAGATTATTTGAGGGTATCAGTATAACTTGACCACTAACCAGCCTTGCCTGCTAAACAGTCATTGGCAACTTGGGTCAACAACATGAATGAGAAGAAAACATTTGTAGGTCCTGCACGTGGACATGGAAGCCCAGGACAGCATTGACATTGAAATTGGTTTTAAACATATCATTATCCCAGTCATTAATTTCTCTCAGAACCACTGATACATTCATAAGAACTATTCTACTCTTAACCGAGCAACCTTTACACCATATATGCAATGCTTCTGGCTTGAAAACAAATCAGCAAGTCCACAAATGCAATGAGACCGTATCTCTCCAAACATGGGATTTTGCTTCTGTCTTAAAAAGAAAAAGTCCCATAGTGTTCATTTATTTAGCAACTTTAACTTAAGCAATTTCAACTCGATAGCCAATCCATTAGCCCCCCATTTATGTGTTGAGGACAGTCATTTAATTGACAGACCACTCACAAAATAAAAGTAGTTTGAACGCTTAATCCCACGTAACACTGATGGTTAGCTTGTATCACACTGCATGACATATTTTCAGGATTTCAACAGAATTGGACTTAATGTCATTATTACAAGTTACTTTGAGGTATTCCATCATCATGTGAGCACCCGTGTCAGCCCCTCCGGTTCACCATTCTCTCTGCCGCTCATGTTTGGACGGAAAAGATATGCATGATGCAATTAGACAAAAAGGCAGCACATGGCAATACTTTGGAGCAACACATTTGTTGCTCCAAAGCAAGGGCTGTATCATTTACTATTTATTTTTTCTATTCTTTTGTTTAGCACTTTGCTGAACTGCATGCTTTTTTCTCCTTAAAATAGTACAGATATTTATATTCTTTTTCTGTTGGGCCAGTTGAATAGGCGTCACACTGTCAAAATGCTCGTTCAATCCAGTCTTCCAGTCAGATGGGATCGTTGCAAATTCCCACTGAAAGTGTCGACGTCGTTGTTGTGTTTTTTTTTTATTCAAACTGAAAAAGCACCAAAACCTAAGATGAAGCAAATCCACACAAATACAAAAACGAAGCCCTTCCTTCCAGTCTTCTATCCTGATTTGAATCCTCTCCTCTTTTTGTCCTCCATAGCTGAATGTGCACATTCTTGTTGTCTTCGGCCTAACTATTTTGTCTTTTGCTGTTTTACTTCTTTATAGGGTCCACTCTGAAACGACTATGTCTAGGCAAAGAGCGCAGTAGTAGTAACTATCTCATTTACTCTTTACAGTCTTTTCTTCCCTTTCTAATGTTTTTATCCTTCTCGTGTGTTACTTTGTGCATGTCTCTTTTAATTTTTACAGCACTTGAAAATGTGATCGTAGTTTGTGCTCCTGAGACTTATCATTTTACTTCCATTTCTTTTGCATGTTAGTGGTCTTTATTGTTTGACTTTGTCATGGCTTGTTTTTCACCAATGTTACACTTGTGTATGACAGTCCTTTGGCTGCTATGTTGGCAAAAATAGAAATTTACAGTGGTTCTTTCATTTGGGATGACTACAGTTAGGTTCATAAATATTAGGGCAAGGACCCAATTTTATTCTTCAGGGCTCTGAATGAGACCACTATGGATTTGAGAGATGGAACAATGTGTGCTAAAGTAATGACAACACATTGTAAAGTGCCTCACATTTTTTATCTTATCCATCTCTTGGACTTTTCAGTCCATTTCTGCTCAAAATGCTTACAATGGTAATAGTAATTTATACCAGGGCTTTCCGAATCATTTTTTCCTGTGGACACCAATCTATATATATTTTTTATTTTAATAAGAAACCTTAAGTCAAGGCACAAAATGATGTGGCACAGTCAAACTGGCCCTTGCTCTTGAGTTTAACACATGCTGAAGTATAAAACTCTTATCATTTTCAATTCTGGGGCAAGTGTCAACATTTTGTATTCAATTAAATCTAAGTTGAAGATGTTTCTAAAATCTTGGTATTCTGTTTTTTTCTATCCATTCTTGATTGGAATTGTGGTTGTGTATTGAAGCAGCCTGAAAATGTGCTAGACATGAGCCAGGTGATTGTTGTCTGGGTTTTGAGTGTTTTTTTTAATTTATTTTTCTAATCAAACCTCTGTGTCCTTTTTCAGGGTCATCTTTGCACACCACCACAGCTCAGATGCCGCCCTCCGCAGCCGCAGCTGCATCTTTGTCGCCGTCTCCCCAACCGATTGGTAGGGTGGCTCAGGTTCAGAGCAACAACAGCAACAATAAGAAAAACACGTTTACCGAGGATCTGCACAAGTTGGTGGACGATTGGGCAAAGGAAACGAAGGCATCGACTGCCTATCAGCCACCACCGTCCTTGAACCAAATCAAAGAGCAGAAGCGCTTGCAGGACCTGGAAAGCAAAGTCCAGTTCTCTCCGCAAGCAACCTCTCAAAAGGTACTTACTTAGGGATCCAGGTAAACCTGACACAATGATTACTTTACCGAATTTTCGTAAAAAGATATTTTGCATTAGTTTTGTCGGCTAGGCCAACAGATTTATTTGTCTGCGATTAATTCCATACCACACATAGCATTCATCATTTGTAAGCCAATTACTGTATATTCTCTGTATATTAGCCGCCTCTGCGTATAAGCCGAAGCCTTAAAATTGCCTTAAAATTGTTGGTTTGGCTTCAATCGCATCCAACTTATGACAGGACCAGTTTTCCTGATACAGAAACAATGTAGTAACTATTTCCAAGGACGGACGACAACAGGTATAAACTTTATATGAAAGACTGTCACTCAAAATATTTAAGTGTGAGAATCGGATATTTTTTTTTTTAGACCTGATAATGGAGAAAATGATCCAAATAACCAAAAATTACTGCTTCTAAGTGCAGCCCTGTTCGGATGTTTATTATACCCCCACACACATAAACACTGATCGACTAAAGCATTTGATTATGGGAATAGATTGACTCAAATAGTACGTGTAAATAAATGAGATTTTTATCGTGACAGGCCTCAATCCAGGTATTTTATTTTGTAGGATGAATCCAATGAAAACCTCAATGTGACTGGGTTTAACTTTGAGTCACTTCCCTTTTAGATGAACTCAGTCTGGTCATCTCTGTCCCTCCCTCAGCAGCCGAGTATGCCAAGTGGCCCTCTAGCAGGCCAACCTGGATACCTTCTGCCGGCCAGCACCTACGCAGGGACAGCTCCCGCCCAGCGGTGCCCGGGCCTGCCAAATGCCATTCCTGGTGGTGCCAAAGCTGGAATCCAAGCCCATGAGACCGAGAAAGGCTCACCCCCAAACTCCACCAGGACTTCCTAATCTGGGAAAAGATTTAGCGCTAATTGTGAGCTGGAAGGCAAGCTTGATGCTCTTCAAACCAAACCGCTACACACACGCGTGTGTGCATGTCACTTGTGAGGAGTGAAGACTTTCATGCTTTCTGACAAAATGTACTTACTTTCATCTGTGCACTTTACATTTGTTTGGGTACACTTAAGACACCACAGTGGAATTCAAATACCAGTGGCTTGAGTTTCAGAAATAATACAGTATTAACGTCGACGGAATGTAGTGCCTTGAATCTTCAACTTTTTCATGCAAGTCATCTTTATTTTTTATTTATTTCACTTGGGTGAAGTCTTTAGTTTCATGCAGCGAGCTACACTCCCCCATTTGATTTTCATTGTAGCACACAGCAAATAATCTTGTTCAGATCATTAAATAACAGTCAAGTCTCCTCCCTATGACAGTATTACCTTGTAATGAAAATCAAAGCACTGTTGCCTTGTAAAAGAAAAGCAAGTTAGTGATAAGAAAAGGAAATAATACATCAGCAGATAACAGCCCCCCCTTGAAGGTGGAATTGTATTACCGGACCCGTTTTCCCCAAATGAAGTAGAAAATGACGCGATACACTGCAGCACAATATGGGCCAAATTGTAATGTTGTGGCCAGATGATGAATGTGGCTCCCAGGTTGGCTTATGCTAGGAATGTAGCCATTAACTCAGGTTTCACTGCCTTTGAGGGGAATAAATGTCCATATTCAAGTCAAAGTAATATTTCACTACTACCCTCCCAGGTTCAAATTGTCTGGACATCCATTGCTGTCAATGGCACTGAAAGAAGCTCATTTACTACCAGCCTTCATGGTTTAAATGACAGTCAATTAATTAATATGAAGGCTGGAGGCATTTAAGTGCAATTGAATCCAAGCACGGAACCACGTTATCCCGTTTAATACAAGTTGGATTTATTTGACGTTTGGATTGTTTATTCTTTTTTTTTTTTTTTTTTTAATGCTGTTGCGTAAAATTTTATTGACGGAACCAGATGTTACCAAATAGCAAAAGTGTTGTTGCCTTTTTTGTGTCGTATCAAGCTTTTATTCCCTCATCTATTGCAAATGAGTTTGATGCCATGGGAGATTTGCACAAAATATACACTCCCATTCTTGTACTTTATGTTCAGCTTTTGTGCGTACTCTACTGTACTTTTTCTTCTTCAGAATCACCTTTTTTTTCTCCCCTGCCAAAAGTTGACTTGTTGTGGGGTCATGCCCTCCGCCAAACATTTAAACGCTTTCAGGACACACATCTTCCCAAGCTGTGAATTGTACAGAACGCTATAGTGTACATTTTGTTCACTTTTTTGTGCGCATTGTTGCTTTTGATGTATAGTAGCTATCAATTCGCTTTGAATTGGACTTTTCTAGTACTTAATGCAGAATCCTCTTCTTGGGGGAAATATTTGCAGTTGTAAGAGATTTCTGTTCTCTGGCATTTCTATTTGGCCTGTTTTTTGTTTTGTTTTTGATTGTTGTGAGCAGAGGATGGGTACCAATTCAGGTTGTGGCGAGATCAAAAGGCTAGCGTTTGCCCTCCCTGCATGTCTCCGGACAACAAATGTTCCCAATCACAATATGCTCCCATTTTGCTGGGATAAGCGGCGATACTTGGGCCTGTCACGCTATATCACTCACTCTACCTGCTGCACTGTTTGACCTTGTTGAGAAATAAATATTTTCAGTCTGATGAAGTCTGATTTTCCATTCATTTGATGATTGATGATTCTTTGCACTCTATTTTTTTGGGGATACAAAGTACTGTGAGGCGTTAACCACTCAACCACCGGGCCGCCCTTATTTAGGTACATTGATGAGCTATTCTATACATTATACTAAAGAAGGACATTTCCAGGTTAAAACAGGCGCCTCTTAGATATTGTAATGTTAATGTAATATAATATATCAATGCACATAAATGTGTGATAGACACTTGTCTGGCGTGTGTAATGAAACAACAATATCTTGAGAATTCAGTGTACTGCAATTTTTGAAACTGATCCCTGTTCAACATGGCTGCCCAAAAGCACGTTGTTTTTGAAGTCTGTCTAGGCTCCATCTAGTTATTTCTCTGTTTTTTCCAGTGGGTCTTGTCCGCGTAAGTCACGCCCCCTAGTGGATTGGCGACCTTCGTTTCGTTTTGTCAACTCGCAGCGATTTTTTTGCGTGTTTTGTTGATTTTTTGTGTGTGTTTTGCTATTGTTGAATTTGCCAGCAACTCATCTCTCTCATCGTTCATGTCTGCCTGGACCACCATTACAACCTGGTGTATTGTATCTCCTTTTCCTCCGGTTGGTGTGACAAGTAACAAGGACGCGGGTATTGCTTATTGATAAACGTGTAGATCGCGTGTTTTTGCGATAAACCTAAAGCTCTAGAAGGAGAAAAAAAGTAGGCAGAAAAGATTCCCGCTCTGTGTCGAAAGTGCCAGCGGGCGTCCAGTAGGACGACGTTGGAGCAATGGCAGCCGCCTTTGTTCAAGGCGAGCAACTCCACTCTCCACATTGACTGAGTGGCTGAGTTCTTCCTCACACAATGCAACGTTTGGGGGACCACGGGCTTTTATAAACATTACAAAAGCAAAGCCCACGCTCGCTTGGACTCGTACGTGAGGGATTTGAAGCCATTCGTCTCAAATCGTGGGAACCTTCGAAGCCTTGGAAACGACGGAAGGCTTCCTTCCAAGCCAACGCGGAGGCGTAAGTGGCCGTTTCTCGCTTGGGTTCGTTGGGGGTAACGCGATCTGCCGCTCGGGTGCGTTTTGGGCATTAATGATGCACGTTGCCTGGGCTCGATTTCCCATAGTAGCGGAATTTGACAAGGAGTTCCCTTGTGGCCGCATGCTAAGCTAATGTTAGCTTCAAGGGAACGCTTTTTCCCCGCTGCGGAAGTTTTGCCGTCAACTAATCCGTAGTAACCGAAGTGATGCTTCGGCAGCGGGTCATCAAAAGCCCCCTTCTCGCAGCAGATGGGCTGTCTTACCCTTCTTCTGCGAGGACGCATCAACGCAAGCTTTATTTGCACGCTCGACGTGCATCCCAAAAATAGGATGTACATATAGTGTACTGAAAGAGAGTATTACACATTCCTTTTATTTGTACCATCTACTTGCATCAAAATCACAAATTGCAGCTTTTCAACGCTATTTTTCTTAAGTCTTCACCATGACTATACTATCAATTATTCTATTTGGAGTATCTGACACTTTGGGGGACAGTGGTCACTACTTTAATAGCTATTCAAAAGTTTATATTTATGACCCTTTATAGGGCCAGTGATTATTTTTGGACATTTGAAGATACTTCAATATTAGCAATTATTTTTATGAATCATTTCCTAATAATTTCTTATAATTGAACATATTGGGCAGCCCGGTGCGGGGAGTAGTTAGTGTGTTGGCCTCACAGCTCTGTAGTCCTGGGTTCAAATCCAGCTCATGTCCACCTGTGTCGAGTTTGCATGCCTGCGTGGGTTTCCTCTGGGTACTCCAGTTTCCTCCCACATTCCAAAGACATGCATGGTAGGCTGATTGGACACCGATTCAGGGTGTCTCTGGCCCGGAGACAGCTGGCATGGCACACCCCCCGCGACCCTAATGAGGATAAAGCGGTTTAAAAAAAATGAGATGAGATGTACATATTAGTACATTGTTATTAAAAACACATTCATAAAATAAAAACAAATCAAAATTACACAGGGTTAATGGCTCTAAGTTACGCTCTTAATTATGTATATATATTTTCATATTACTTAACTCATTGATGACGATTCATTTAACCTGGGAATTTTCAAAGTGCGTTTGGATTTGAAATGTATCTTGTGATACCAGTGCAAGCCTAAAGTCTGCATTGTGACCTGGGTTCCAGATGTAAACCCGAACGGCGTCTGAGCCCGCCGTGGCCATTGGCGTGATGGGGCTGGACTTTGACGTGAAGACCTTCTGTCACAACCTGCGGGCCACCAAGCCGCCCTACGAGTGTCCCGTGGATAGTTGCCGGAAGGTCTACAGGAGCTACAGCGGTATAGAGTACCACCTTTACCACTATGACCACGACAACCCGCCTCCCGTACAGGCCACGCCCCACAAAAAACGCAAGGGCAGGCCGCCTCGCGCGTCACTAGCCGGCTCAATGGACATGGACGACGGCAGTCAAGGGGGAGGGCAGGGGCACGGCGGCAACACACCCGGCAGCCCCGGGCACTCGGATCCCTCGCACTCCCCTGGCCGGGACACGATGACGTACGCCCAGGCGCAGCGCATGGTGGAGCTGGAGATCCAAGGACGCATTCACCGCATCAGCATCTTTGAGAACATCGACGTTGTGTCTGAGGAGGACAGCGATGCCGAGAACGGCCCGCCATCCATCACAGGCGTCCACTCTGGAGGCGTTTGTAACGGTAGCGATGGCGGAGGCGAAACGGGTGGGGTCAGTAAGGACAGATCTGACATGCCGTCTCCCAACGGAGGCAAAGCCACGCCCAAGTCGGGGAAGCATAAAAGCAAGGAGAAGAAGAAGGAAAGTTCATCTCATCACCACGGCGCTCAGTCGGGACCCGCCGTCAAACTTCCTGAGGCCGTCTTTCGAGAACTGGACCAAGAGAGGCCCGACGCACCTCCTCGTCCAACGTCCTATTACAGGTCAGATTCATATTTAAAGCCACCGCCATTTGCCTTTACCATGTGTGCTTGCTGTGTACTAATCTCCGTCCGATTTTCAGAGAATGGCAAAAATCACTCAACAACAAGGCAGAAATATCGTTTTAAAGCTGCCACATCCACTAATGTGAAATTTTGGCGACACAAAAGGCTGACGCTCAATGGCTGAGCTCGCTTACACCACAGGCTTTTATTTACCCCAACCAAAGGAATGGCTCATTAATATCAAATCAGCATTTAAGTCAAAGCGGCTCCTTTATTTGTCGTGCGCTCGCCGACCCCTCCTGTCGCACCAACACTCTCCGACGTAACGTTTCATGCATTTTTTCGCAGATATATCGACAAGTCTGTGGAGGAACTAGATGAAGAGGTGGAGTACGACATTGATGAGGAGGACTACATCTGGCTCGACATCATGAACGACAAGCGGCGGCTCGATGGTGTCACTCCCATTCCTCAGGAGGTCTTCGAGTACCTCATGGACAGGCTTGAAAAGGAGTCTTACTTTGAAAGCCATAACAAGGTATGATTATGAGCGTGGACAAGTGTAAGCTTACTCACCAACGACTTTTGTTCCCTAAGCTCGGTCAATTCTGTTTGATTGTCCAGAAATCCTAGCTGTAAATACATTTGAATATGCTACAACATGTATTTAAAAAAGGCATCACTCCGGTTTATACCAGGCGGACCCGAGCACCCTGATTGACGAGGACGCCGTTTGCTGCATCTGTAACGACGGAGAGTGCCAGAATAGCAACGTGATCCTTTTCTGCGACATGTGTAACCTGGCCGTCCACCAGGAGTGCTACGGAGTACCGTACATCCCGGAGGGCCAGTGGTTGTGTCGCCGCTGTCTGCAGTCACCCAGTCGGGCGGTGGACTGTGCCCTCTGTCCCAACAAGGGAGGAGCCTTCAAACAGACGGACGACGCGCGATGGGCTCACGTCGTGTGCGCCCTCTGGATACCGGAGGTGAGTTTCCACACTCCCCACACCAAGCAACGAGACATGATGCCAACAATGTTTTGTTATAGTTGTGTTTTTACCTGAGATTTTCTCCAGACCAAAGCTTACAGAGATCAAGACTTCTGTTAACTTATGGTGAGAGAGAAAAAATCCATTTTAAGATCAGATTTATACAGGGTGACACCCCAAAAAAATGTGTATTGGCAGACATGGGCAAGTGACAGCGACCTCGAGCAGGTAAACACTGCCATTTAGGCACTTGGTGAATTCAGAATGAAATCATTTTAAACAAATGAACATTTTTAATTGGCTACCAACAAAATGTGTTTCTTATTTGTTGGATTTTTTTTGAAATTTGTCATTGGTAGAATCTTAGTCACAAGACTTAAATATATTCGAAGGAATCCAGTGGTTTTTCTTGATTCAATAATTCACCTTCTGTGTCACTTTTTCTTAACTTGAATGCTCAAATTGGTATTGCATTTCATAAGGCTAGGTTGTACAGTTTCAAACAAACATTGAAATGGCCTTTGAATACTCATCCCTGATAATTTCAAGATGATGATAATTTTCTTAAATTATTTTCACTGCGTTAAATTGGTTTGTAATGTGTTAAAATAATTTAAAAAGTCTTGCCAGACACATTGTAGTAAAATCAACTCAGCTTCATGTATGTACATTAGGCTGTTACAGTGTTCAACAATCAGTGGGTGTTTGGAAATTTGCAAACAAAAGAAATGATAATAATACTATGAGGAAACTCGCACTGACATTGTAGAGTGACACCTGCTGTATGTGCAGGTGTGCTTCGCCAACACGGTCTTCCTGGAGCCTATCGACAGCATTGAACACATCCCCCCCGCCCGCTGGAAGCTGACCTGCTACATCTGTAAACAGCGGGGCTCCGGCGCTTGCATTCAATGTCACAAAGCCAACTGCTACACGGCCTTCCACGTCACGTGCGCGCAGCAGGCGGGTCTCTACATGAAAATGGAGCCCGTCCGAGAAACGGGCGCCAACGGGACTTCCTTCAGTGTCCGCAAGACGGCTTACTGCGACATCCACACGCCCCCCGGATCCGCCCGTCCCCTCGGAGGGGTGGGCGGCACCAGCGGCGCCTCGTCTCCGAGCGAAGGCGAACCAGAAGAGGACGACGAGCCCTCCGTCTGCCATGACGAAGACTCCCGGGGTTGGAGCTCGGAACGCTCCAAGCGTGCCAAGGCTAAGTCTAGGCTAAAGATGAAAAGAGCAAGGAAGATTTTGGCTGAAAGAAGAGCTGCCGCTCCGGTGGTCTCTGTACCGTGTATCCCCCCTCATAGGTAACCGTTACGCCGAACTGACTGCATGTCCCAAAGATTTACAAACAGGGTCCTGAATTGCAATAATACATTAATATATGACTCCTAATGCAAGGACACTCGAGTGTCCTTTTTAAGTATGTTATAATTAGTTTGATGAGGAAGTTAAGTACAAATATTTTTAAACATGTTTTCCTCTTCCTATCATTTAGCTTTTTAATAAACATAAATCTGATTTTTGGTCATTGACTAAGGTCATCAGTTTCAATTTGAGCATTGTGGCAAAAAAACTAATCGTGGGATTAATTGAATCCTTTCACATTAACTGTTGCTGAGCTTGTTACTAGCAGCCATTCAGTACATTTGAACTGAGAGAACTACGCTAGGGCTGGCAGTTAGTTCACCCCCCCCCCCCCCCCTTTGTTTTTTAAATCTTGGGATTGTAAAAGTCAGCCTGTGCGTTTTGGTTTTGCACAAATTAATGTAAAGGCAAAATTCACAACAGAATGTTGACCCATGCATTTCCTCGTTCATTCAAAGTGGCTATTTTTCAGTTTTCCCTCCTTGTACCGTTTTCATTTTAACATGGGATCAAAATGACACCTCAGAAGGAGTAGACAAGTGAACGCTGGAGTTCTATGAGACAAAAGTGCAGCAAACGGTCATGAATAATGTTTTCCTTAGCACTGTTTCCTGGGTCGTTTTTGATGCGTTTTCTGCATCCTCAGGCTCATCATCCGATAATTTGCCGTTTGTGCACTCATTTTGCTCTGTGCCCAGAGCTAAAACGCTGGTGGCCAAGCAAAACACATTCACCAATCACCATTATGAGGTACCATTTTCAACATTCTCTCAAAATGTATCCACCATTCCCCATTATGAGGTGCCATTTTCTCTTTTCAAAGATGGGAATTCGAGCCCATAGTTACTCCTGTATGTCCCATTTTAAGATTTCATTGCTTTCAAACCGGAGTAGGCTGAAGAGCAATTTACGAGGAAGAAAGGCATGGAATTTGAACTGTAAATCTTATTTAAGGGCTCAATAACCTGTTTTGAATTTTGCCATCCAGTTGCTGGCAGAGCATTAATTTATGCAAAAAGGACTGAAAAACTTAGTTTAATCATTTGCGGAGGTCCCGAACGCATTATTTGGTCATCACAACTGAACCGGATGGTCAACTCTTTGTTTGATTTGATTTAGGTTGAGCAAAATCACCAGCAACTTAACGGTGCCCAGGAAGAGCCAGTTCATGCAACGGCTTCACAGCTACTGGACCCTTAAGAGGCAAAGCCGCAACGGTGTCCCCCTGTTGCGCCGTCTTCAAACACACCTGCAGTCACAGCGACACATAGAGCCAGTGCCGCCGCAGCCTTCGACGCAGCTTCCTCTGGTATGTCGCGCCATTTTCCCCTGGCAAGTGTTTATTTATTTTTTTCCCCCAAACAACGGGCACTTTAGTATTTTACTTGGGACCCGTTTCATGTTCACATGTGGTTTTGCTCCCCCCAGAGAGAAGGCGAGGAGAAGCAAACAGTTTTGAAGGAGCAATTGAAGGCTTGGCAACGACTGAGACACGACTTGGAAAGAGCCAGGCTGCTGGTGGAACTCATCCGTAAGAGAGAAAAACTTAAAAGGGAGACGGTGAGACTGCACTGAGAGGGCATCACGACATGGGAAACAATGTGTTGTTTATTCTTTTTAGCTCAACATGTCTTTCTGTTTTCAGATTAAAATGCAGCAGATGGCCCTTGAAATGCAGCTGACGCCCCTCTTGGTACTCCTGAGGAGTACACTGGAGCAGTTACAGGAAAGAGACATTAACAACTTCTTTACGGAGCCCGTACCCCTTGCGGAGGTCTGTGAATATATTCATAAATGTACATACATTCGTTTTCTGTTAAGCCAATACTTGCAAAACTCCACAATATTTTATTTCAGTATCTTTTAAAACTGTTGATGCAATATATAGCATGAATACGATTTTTGTTGTTGTTGTAAATAATCGAGAGAGAAGAACCGCGCATTTGGTTTAAAACTCACTTGCCGACTGTGGCTGCAGGTCCCCGATTATCTCGACCACATCGACACTCCTATGGATTTCCAGACTATGTGGAACCTTTTGGAATCTCATCGATACCTGACCTTTGAGGCCTTCGAGGGGGACTTTGGTCTCATCGTCAACAACTGCCTCAAGTACAACGCTAAGGACACGGTGTTTTATCGGGCCGCCCTGCGCCTTCGAGAGATGGGCGGAGTCGTCATCCGGAGTGCCAGGCGCCAAGCGGACAGGATCGGCTTCGACTATGAGAGCGGCATGCACTTGCCTCGGGAGGCCAGTCCCGAGACCCGACGGGAGCACGAGAGGGAACGCCAACGGGAACGGGAGAGGGAACGGGAAAGAGAACGAGACTGGCCCTTATCGTCCAATGAAGAGGGTGAGCCGGCTGACTGCCGTTTGTAGTTGCTAGGAAGAAAAAAATGGAGTTGCCAATCACAATTGGAATTTTCCAAAACAATGTAAATTGTAATTGACTCCAGGTTGAAATCTTAATGGACCTGAACTTTATTTGACCATGTTTTGATATTCAGTAGTTGTTTCTGTCAACGCTTTTCATCTTGCTGTTAAGCAGCAAAAAGAACCGCTAAATGTAAAAATAAAAAAAAACCCTGGAAGATTAAAAAGGTACTTACAGCACATTAAGAAATTGATTGCACAATATAGGGGTCGAGAGATGACTACTCAACTATGGATTTAAGCCACTCCTTAAAAAATAAATATCTAAATTTACTGAGAATTGTCGCAAATGGGTCGAAACATTAAACTGTTGAATTTGAAAATTTAAGGATTTGGGTTGATAAACATGGAGCTGTTAAGTTTAGAGAGGGTTTCAGGTGCATACCAAGTTTTCTTGCCAAAGCTAAACTAGGCAACCTCTTTATGACAGAACCCGCAAATCCTTTCATCCCTGCTCTTTCTCCACAGAGCTCCTGGTGCCGGAAAACAGGCGGCGTCTGCCTCTGGAGGAGCAGCTGCTTTACGTACAGGCGCGTCTGGAGGAGGTTAGCTCGGGGAAGCACAGTATCGGCCAGTCTCGTCGTGCCAAAGCTCTTCGCAAGGAGCTCAGCATCATCAAAAGGAAGCTGGCGCACCAGCGAGAGGGTGGCTCAGGGGGCAGGGATACCCTCGGAGGCGGGGGAGGAGATCGGGGATCGCTTCCTCATCACACATCTGCGGGCCACCACGACGAAGGTGAAGAGAGCAGCAGTCAAGAGCTGGGAGGAAAAGGTCAGTTGTTCGTACAAATACTCATTGAACTGACTATACATAGACGCAATATTCTGTCAGCCTTGAAATGTCATTTGACTGGTGCTTTTGGGATATTCTTTTGCAAAATTGACTGGCATTTTGTCTAAGCGTTTTCTTATGTTTTCTGTACTACAACAGATATCAGCGTGTCGTCGTGTGCCTTGGCTCCAGAGGTTGGCAGACGGACATCTGTCCTCTTCTCCAAGAAGAATCCTAAAATGGCCGGACCTCCAAAAAGGCCCGGACGACCCCCTAAAAACCGTGACCCTGGCTATGCCACGGCAGGGGTTCTTCCCAGCCCCATAGGGCCCCCTCAGTTGCCAATGCTTTCGCCGAGCAGGCAGAGAAAGCGAGCCCGCAGCCCACATACCAGCTCCACTTCGGACACCGACAGTGACAATGACGACCTGCTGCCAGGTACTGCAAACACACGCAGTAAATTAATTGTACTCTGTTTTTTTGTGGGGTTTTTTATACTCCAACAGTCACATCAAACAGACTTGTGTATTTTTAATCGAATGCTAGATTATTTTCTAAATGTAAATTTAGTAATCTACTTTCAATATTAAAGTTATTACTTTAGCCCACCGAGCATAGATTTAAGAAAGGACTTGGATTTAATATTATACAAGGTAGTTTTTCTCGATCACATATTTTTGCACCCCAGTCTAACTCGGTTAATTTAGAGTATCTGCATAGGAATTAAGGGATTACAAAACTATTTATTGTTGTTTCTTTTCACAATATCCCTGGCCATCTCGATTGTCTTATTGTAATATTTCATACAGTGAAGATGAACAAGGCGCATAATTATAACATTTAAATAAACCGACAAAAATACAAGGTAGCAAAACAAAAATCCTCCTGTGTGTCCTCAGTTGACATGGGAATGTTTAATACCACATTCAATATTTGTACTATACTTTGAGGATCAGTACATCAGTTGTGTTAGAGTATTTCTACTGATCCTTGTTTCATTTAGTTTTATTTGTTTTTTTTGCCTGTCCAAACAATTTGTAAAGGCAACTTGTTGAATCAATCCTGTTTTTCTATTGACTCGGTCTTGTTTGCGCAGGTCTCCCGACTAACGGTTTTGACGGAGGCAACCAGCCTGTCACGGAGAGCTTCCGAGTGTACCGAAACGACACGCGTCTTCCGCGTTCGAGCTCAGACTCTGAGTCGACCACCAGCAGCAGCAGCAGCGCCGCCTCCGACCGGACGAGGTCAGCTGCTGTGTTGTATTGTGGGATCAAGAGAATTACGATTATATGGATTTATTATTTTTATTTATTTATTTATTTAATTTAAAAAAATGAGTCGACACATTTCAAATTGACAGAACAGAAAATGTAAACATATGGTAAAGTAGAGGTACCACTGTATTACTACCGTATTTTCTTCCTTATTAGCCGTGTCCGCTTATAAGCCCTATCCTTAAGATTGCCTTAAAATCATTGAAATTACAATTTAAAATGCCCCTTGATTCACAATTTTCACCTCCATATTCATGGTTTTAATAGGATTACAAATGTGTTACTTTGAAGGTAAAATCTTAAGAAAAATCATTATTATTATTTATTTTTGTCAAGTCTAATTTGTGCGCATACACGCTGTACCCTTGATCCATTTTTTTTCTTTTTTTTTGGTGAATAAGGCCTATATTCGAGAAAATGCATAATTCATTTAAAGGCAGCAACACTGAGTCTAATGCAGAAGTTGGAAGGGGCTCAGTCTTGCTACGTAATTTGTTGATTTTTGCATTTTTTTTTCTCCACTTCCATTTTTGTCGACAGCACGACACCCTCAAAGCAAGGCAGAGGGAAGGCGTCATTCTCGCGCTCAGCCTTCCAGGAAGACAGCAGCGAGGAGACGTCCGGCACGGAAAATGAGTCGTATACTGTGCCAGGCTCCCGGAGTGTTTCGCACCGTGAGTTAAAGCCTTCGAAGTGAAAGAACGGTGGAAAAGTGGATCTGTGTTGATCGTTCTCACCCTTTGGCCATCAGTGGTCCGCGGTCGGGCCAGGTCGGGATGCTGGATGACGTCGGACGATTACTCGTCGTTGGATGCGCTGGACTTGGTGTGGGCCAAGTGCAGAGGTTACCCGTCCTATCCTGCTCTGGTGAGTCGACGCAATGTTGCAATGCCCAGCCGTTATTCGTTTAACACGTTGACTGACACTTGTCTGCAGATCATTGACCCCAAAATGCCCAGGGAGGGGGTATTCCACCGAGGCGTCCCCATTCCTGTCCCCCCTTTGGATGTTCTTAAGCTCGGAGAGCAAATGACCCAGGAAGCCCGAGAACACCTCTTCCTGGTCCTCTTCTTTGATAACAAAAGAACCTGGTAAGTGTTTTGTCTATTTGTTGTCTCTTCTTATTCTGTTGTCATGATGATGTACTTTATACTACGAAGAAATTGGGTGGATGACGGTCTTTTTGAACCAGTTTTGGTCTATTGTGAATGGAAAGTTAATTAGCACGCTAATGCTGGAATCGCGTCGTATTTCAACAGTCAAACCACATCACCCCCATAAGGGGCTTTTCAGAGTGTGTGAACGCAAGCTGCGTGTGGCCCTGCTTTCATGGAAACGGAACAAATCATGAAAGAACATATCACAGAAATAGGCCAAGTGTTTTTTTGAATTAAGTCAAGGCGAGCAGGAGGGGGCGGAACATGAGAAGTTTGTTTCATCGCAAAGTCATTTAGTTACTTGTCACTAGTAGGTGATGTAACAATGTTGCAAAAATCACTCCAATATAATCATGTCATAACGGCAGTCTAAGCTTTTGTAAAAGGTGGGTCAGGGCCTCATGGCACTTGGCCTTCTACTCCACTGAATATTCGAATTTGAAGACTCTTAAGTATGGGATTATTAGCAAAATTACAGTAATTTAAAGAGTTCTGAAGCCCCAATGTTTGTGTCACAGGCTAGAAAGCAGTAACGATACTGGGCTTGGGCTAGTTACAACAACAAGCCTTAAGGATTGTGTTACAGCAAATTCTTTACTTCTCCTTCCTGGCTTAGCTTCTTTGGACGCTTGTAAAGAGGGTGACGCATTTCAAAGCTGGAATGATCAATTCTCAGCCAAGAGGATGCTAGTCGAACTGCTGAGGAAGCTACCGGAGAGGCAAAATGAGATTCTATGATAAAAAAAAATCATGTTAATTACCAGAATTGTAATGATTGATGGTGCTATTTTTTGCTTTAGAGGATTCCGCACTTGTTTGAATGTGAAATCAATCCCTTAAACACAAAAAAAGAAGAAAAACACTCAATGCTCAACCACTGGAAAAACAAGTTCAACGGCACCGGAGCTAAGTTGCCAATCCTCTTTTTTTTTGTGTACATGCAGGCAGTGGCTGCCACGCTCCAAGCTGGTGCCACTGGGCGTGGACCAGGAGCTGGACAAAGAGAAAATGCTGGAGGGCAGAAAGTCCAACATCCGGAAGTCGGTGCAGGTGGCCTACCATCGGGCCATGCAGCACCGCAGCAAAGTGCAGGGGGATCCCAGTAGCGAGACCTCTGACAGCGACTAAAAAGCCACTGCTGTGTCACAGTTGCCTAAAGCGCAGCTGTGTAATCATGGAATTCACACGCGTGGAAACAATCCACGAGGGCCAACTCATCATGTTGAATGAAATCCAAATTATAGTGAAGGTGGCAGAAGATGCAGAAGGCCTCACGTTGGGGCCAACCAAAACGTTTACGCAAACATCCGACCGACACGCTTCTTACGGCCCCAACAATGGCCCAGTTTCCACTAATTTATTATGTGTTCTGCTTCTTCAGACATTTGGCCGTGTTTTTTAAATTTTATTTGTCACTTGTAATCTCACTATGTCCCGTTTTTAAGATTTTTGTATTGTCGCACAGGTTGTTAGGTCAGTGACCAAAGTGAAGCGCACGATAGCATCACTCTCTTAGTCCCTGGTTAAGCGCTTTAGAACATTTATATGAATACAGATTGCATAAGAATAGAAGTTTAATAAAAAAAGAAACAAACTAAATGAAGGAAGCCTTTTTTTTCTCCTGCGCGTGTGGTCGATTGCACTTTTGTGAACTTGAATGCACCCATCCAGTTCAATACAATTACATGTCTATTGTTCCCAATGACAGGCAGTGATCTTCTGGTAAACTACTTTTATACTTGTGGCCATTTAATACCTTATTTTTTTCTTCCTGTGTAAAGCCCTGCTCTACCAAATGAAGGTGATTTGAGAACACAGCCAGTCAATACAGGATGTGACCTCGTTGGGCTTTCTGGTCTGACCGTGCGTGTCATACACGTATGTCCCCCGCAAAAGAAGCTTCAATTGCTGAATATGCAACTTCAGGCTGTGAGCTATTTTGATTAGTTCCAATGGTAATACATAGTTATAACCTTATGATGTGGTTGAAACTCTACTGGAAATTCAGGTTTATTTTAGTCTTGGAGGTTTGGCAACCCTTCCAGTTCAAACAAATTGGTCGTCTATCACCGATAATAGTGTTTGTTAGATCTGAAGTCAGGTGAAGAGGAAAATATTTTTCAGCTCACTGCAACCAACATGAGTGAAGAAGTGATTTGACAATTCAAGGTGTAACAAATACCTGCTCTAATTCTCACTTTAGCATTCGCTCATTACAGAAACATTTTCCTACTTCCTTATGTTTTTTTTCATAACCGGTAAATAATATTTTCATTATGAATCTTAAAAAAATATATAAAAAAACTTGAGCCACTTATCCATAGATCCCAGAATTTGCATTGATCTGTTTCAAGGTATCTTCAAATATATGTACATAAAACCCTGGAAGAAAACAAGTACATAGTACAATAAATCAGTACAAGTACAATAAATCACGGTGGCCCGGTGAATGTGTGGGTACAGCGTCGGCCTAACAGTGGGGTACTTAGGTTCAAATCCAGGTCAATCCACCTGTGTGGAGTTTGCATGTTCTCCCCCGGGCCTGCGTGGGTTTTCTCTAGGTACTCTGGTTTACCCACATTCCAAAGAGATGCATGGTAGGCTGATTGGACACTCTAAATTGCCCCTAGTTATGGGTGTGAGCGTAAATAATTGTTTGTCTCCTTGTGGCCATACATTAAATGTGATTGGTTAAAATACAGCTCTCAAGGTGTTAGGGGTTAAAAAATGTCATACTAAGGCAAGAAAAATCTAGGTAGTAATTACAACTATTGTTGTTATTGTCCACCTGTCACGTGGCTACCTTGAGAGGCGGAGTCAAATCCGCCCATTCTACGAAAGTGACTAGCCCACGCTTACACTCCTACTTTGAGCAGCACGTCATATCTCGGCTACTACGGACGTGCCGTCTTTTTCTCCCCACTGCCGGCCTACGATGAGTTCGGAAAGCGGGAGCGGCGTAAAGTGTTGGCGGCGTCGGGGAGCACTGGCCGTCGCCGTGGTGGTCGCAGTCATCGCGCACATGCCGCTCCCGACTGAACTCCTTCTCCAACCAAATGCGAGCCTTTCTTGCCAGGTGAGTGAGTCAATGTCGACTTCGACTTGTTGAGTAATACTTTGACGTTACTGCCTCGTGTATATTAAATTTGAAAAGTAGCTCGGGAGCTATCTGTTCCATGTCCTCTAGTGACTTCTGTTTTTTTCACGACATTTGAGGATCGATCATTAACAGGAATCCTGTCGTAAAGTACAACAAAATAAATTGCAATCTTTTTTTTAATCTAGACTCCTGTTTATATTAGCGTTGTACCGATGCCATACCGTATTTTTTTACGTGTTTTGGGGGGAAGGATGAAAAAGCACTCAAATGTTTATACCAATGAAAAGGTAAAGAAAATATAAAGAAAACCAAACATTTCATTTTCCACACAACATTACTGTTTCCTTGAAATGTACATCTTTACTCACCCACAATCGACAGTGACATTATAACAAAGTCTGCAATAACACATAATAAAATAAATAAAAATGAATCTGCAAAATTTAAGAAATTCACTTGAAAATACTATGAAGCAGATCTCTTGTTCAATGACACAACAGCCAAAAATCTAATACATTTTTTTCTTGTTTTCCTTTCTTCCAACTCAACTGAAGAAGTCCCAGATGAAGGGTCAGTCATGTTTTTGCTGTTTGTGTTTCTATTCTTCTTGTGATTTTGTTTTTGACTGATGACCTGTTGTTGAACTACAGCTCTAGAGACAAATGGGTGCCCAGTTAAAATGAGCCTTCGCCAATCCGAAAAGAACTGCATCACCATCCGTGTTTGGATCAAAGACGAAGGTAGAACGTGGCGGTAAAGTCTTATCTTTTCGAATTCTTAGAAATGTCATATCATTTCTTATGGGACAAACAATGCATCCCCACCAAAAACCCCATGACATTAAATCTTTGCACCTGTAATGACGTGTGTCCCCTTTCCAGACTTAAATCAGGCTCCAACCATTGGGATTGTGTCAGCAAGAAAAGAAATTCTCCTGCCTGTTATAAAATACAACAGAACAAAGAAAAAGGTTTGCAGGCTGACCTTTCTAGAGACATTTTCTGTGGGTGTCATGTCATATTTTTTTGGCGTATCTGATTGGTCGTTGCAGTGGCGCATGAAGAAGGGCACCAATGAAATCCGGGTGTGGTGTCACGACATCTCTGCACAACATGGGCCACGCGTCAACAACACGGAAACTTTGGTTGTTATATTGTGTTACTTTTTGAAAAAGTTTTGGTGTTTCAAAGCAACTGGGTTGACCTTGTTTTTGGTCTTCTTGCAGTGGGAGCTGATGTACGACTGCGTGGAAGTTGAGCCTCGGCATCCAGTCATCGTGTCTTACATTACTCAGTCGCAACGGTGTAGCACCACATCCCTGCATCCAAGTAAGCCGTCTCAGAAAGCGATAATGTTCAAGTGGCATTGACCGAGATAGACGTCAAATCTATTTGAACTTCAATTAGCGATTGACTTAAGAATGTGATTGGCAACAATGTGACTCTTCAGATGTGCCAAAAACTAAACCAGACTGACTAACTGCAGTGGGGACAGAACATTTTTCCCAACGTTGCTTTAAGCAAAATAAGTTTTATATCATCAACCAATTCAAAATCAAAAACATGGCAGAACGACATCTGCTCAGTTTTGTTCTGTAGAGTCCCATTTTTTTGGTTGACTTTCTCTATGCTCATTTCTCATGCCACAAAAACTATTCCTAGTATGTCAAACAGTTTCTTCCTTGTGAGAGGCAATCATTTACTGTGCTCAGTCAGTAAATGATTGTGTGAATGTGCAGATTTAAAAAAAAAAAAACAACAACGCTGTGCCAAAGTCCCTTTTGATCACTTCACGTGTCTTACTTAAATCTTTTTTTTATAGATGCTGTGCCCAGGTTTAACTTGTCTTTGGATCTGGCATCTAAATCCATCAACGTCACCGTCGAGTCTGACCAGAAAGTGCATGCCAGGTTGTGCTACAAACGGAGTGCACACCACTGCGTACAAGGCTCACATTCCAACATCATCACGGTAAGTGCCTGTTGGAACCCATAGAGTACCAAATTGGTAACTTTTTTTAATGATTTTTGTCTTTTTAGATTGATCCAACTCATTTGCATTCTGCTCTGCTCAAAATCCCGTATATGCTTCCGTGTGTCTGCGTACAAGTAAGTTCATTTTCCATTTCATTTCACGTTATTGCATGAATGCACTTTAGCACCACTCACCTTCATCTCTTGCGCCAAGATGCAACAAAACAAAAATATTAGAAAAATAATATTTGGTCTGTCTAAATTGTAGCAAATTATGAAAATATAACTGAATATGGACTGCACAAGAAGCTTGAGCTCAAACTACATTCTGTTGCACTTCTCAATTTTCACGAGTTGGAGTTTGTCACCTAAAGAGTTTGCTCAGGTCAAAATCTGAAAATGTTATTAAATGCAGTTTGTAGTGCATTTCTTTGGGTGTCAATTATTATTATTTTTTAAACAATGGTGCTTTGACAATGAGCTTTTCTCTCCTGTGTTGACAGGTCTACTACATCCACGAAGACCCCCCTCGAAAAACGGTGTGCCCTTTACAAGCACCCCCCCTGCTAGGTGAGTAAGTGGGAAAATGCTTTCACTTTGAATTCTTCAGCTGTCAATGTGGTCCACAGATGTCCAATCCACTCAGACTTTGAAAGGATGTCGATTGCCGTCAAAGGCACCCCATGAGTAAATGTTTGCTTATTCACAGAAGTGGAAGACGTGTGGTTGTCCTCCGAGTTGACTGTCTACGAGTCTAGTCTGACGTTGAGCACCGAGTGTCCCGCCCGATACTTTCCAATCTCTACTTCCCTCTGCTGGAGGATTCAGGAAAACCTCTGCATCCCCGTCGCCAACGCCACACTGCTGGCGCAACAACAAGGCCCAAACCTGGTACTCGCCGCACAAAAATAGATTGGTTCTGGACTATTTACAGCTCAATGATGATTAATGGTTGCTTTGTCCACCTTGCAGGTTTACAATACGTCTTTGGTGGACAAACACCCTCGCATGTGCGTCAAGGTGAGGAAATGTTGCAACCTCGGGTCATTGGGACGATTGGGATTGATATACCGTAGCTATTAATTAGAAATTTAGGTTTCCTAAATGTCCTTTGGACACCAAGTAGCACTTGGAAAAAGGAATGGTGTCCTCAAGGAGCACTTTAGTGAGCAAAGTTAAAATGCGTAAAAATGTAGTGAGTTGACTTAGTTTTTCTGACGTATTATCACAAGGAAATCTATTTAGTTTTATTA